>NC_085121.1:8142500-8767500 GCF_030269925.1 Bombyx mori
CTGAATTGAGACCAATCAGCTCTGTGGATATTAAATTTTAAGAGAGGTGGAAGGGAAGCAGTAGGAATAGAATGAAGGGAATCAGGAATTGACAGAATGATAGTAAAGTGATCACTACCGTGAGTGGAAGAAAGGACAGACCAGGAGAGGCTAGAAGCCAAGGAAGGAGAAGTTAAGGAAAGGTCCACAGCAGTCTTTGGATTCTGAGATGGAGGAACTCTGCGAGTAGGGGACCCGTCATTCAGTAAACACAAATCTAGTTCATCACAGAGATCAAGAAAAGGAAAAGAAATAGAATCACAGTAATAACAACCCCAAGATGTATGGTGAATATTAAAATCACCAAGAATAAGGATAGGTGGAGGAAGACTTGTAATAATAGTTTTTAATTCAGAGAGAATAGCTAAGTTAGGTTCAGGGATGTAGATGGAGAGGAAAGAAATATTATTAGCTCTAACAGCAACAGCAAAAATGCTATTACTGTGGGAAGGAAGGGAGAGTTGTTTAAATATCACATTTCTGGATACTAAAATAGCAGAGCCAGCATAACCATCTGATCTATCGTCCCGGAGACATGAGAAACCCGGGATCCTAAAGTTGGATCCAGGCTTAAGCCATGTCTCCTGGACAGCAAAGATAGAAGGTTTGTATTTGTTAATAAGAGTGATGATATCATTCTTCTTGTGACGAATGCTGTGACAATTCCATTGTAGGAATTTGGGCATTTTTAATAATTTTATTAAGCTCAGTAAGTTTAGACATGACATTGTTCGGTAGTTCAAAGTCCCCAAAACGGGAAAATATATTCAAAATTGTAGACAGTAATAGTTCCAGGAGATTGTCATTGGGAGATACATCATCTGAAGGATAGGCACTCCCATTAGGGAGACTAGAAGGGGGAGTAATAACGATTGCTTGATGAGCTTGCCTATCATAACCTGGACTGGATGCCGGAGCTGGAGGGGATTTTTGTGTACAGTAAGTGCGACGGTACGAATTGGATATGGCTTGGGTGTGTGGAGAAGATTGGGTTAGGGTTTGGGAAGATTGAGTGGGAAAAAGGGGGGGAGGCGTACGAGAAATGTCTGCAAAAGATCTTCTAACTTGTGGGAACCTGACTGCTGCTTCGTTGTATGAAATGTTCTCTTGTGACATCACCAGTTTGATAGATTTCTGTCTAGAATATTCAGGGCAAGATGTATCTATGGCTTTATGGTTACCAGAGCAAAACAAACAGGTAGGTATCGGAGATAAACTATTACATTCAATGCCAGAGTGAGATTTCGCACAGATAAAACAACGCGCATTTGACCGGCATTGCGTAGCAACATGTCCAAATCTGCAGCAATTATTACATTGAATAGTTGGTAAAATATATGTCTGAACTGGGAGGGAATTGAAAAAGCAGTAAACCCTATCAGGAAGCTTTTGGCCAATAAATGTAAGGACAACTGTCGGAGTAGGAGTCCAAATAGGAGTGTTGTTTTCAATTGATTTTTTATTGAGTCGACGGGCTCTGATGACACGTCCAAAACCATCAGGAACTTCAATGGAAGAAACTAATTCTTCTAAGGTCCACTCTACGGGAACGCCTCTTACAATACCCATGCGAGTCACATTATAAGAAGGTATAACGGCATTGTATTTGGCTGCGGCAAGACCTGGGTGATCTAGGAAGGAATTTGCGGCAACAGCAGTTTTAAATTGGACTGAGACTCGGTTTCGGCCGATACGTTTAACACCGTCTTTAGCAACGTCCTTGATATTGTTGTGATGTAAAAAGTGACCGAACTTAATTGGGCGAAGCGAAGAACTAGACGAAATCTCACAATCTTTGCTTACGTGGATTAAAAAAGGAGCAACATCCTGATCCAAATACCGTTTTCTGTTGCCCTCAAACTCTGGTAGAGTGTATACAGACTGAACAGATCCGATAACTTGCGCGATTGTATTTTTTTTTTGAGGTAAAGAATAATCAGAATTTGGGGGAGTTTGTCTTTTTCTTGAAGGATGTACTGACTCCGTGTCCATTGGGATTGGAGAGTTAGATGGGTCAAGGATATAACCTCCCCCGGGATCGGGGGGGTCGACGCCGTTCATAATTACACTATTTACACTAAACTACTATATTATAATACTTACAAATAAGACAACACACTTATATAAACACAAAACTAATAATTAGTTAATCAACAAGGAATGGAACCCAATAAAACACCCGAGAATTATATAAATAACCAAAACACTTGCTTCGATCACTCAACCACAAACCGAAAACAAATAAGTAAATATGTTCATTATTTATCTTTCAAGAGATAATGTAGGTATACATTATAATAACATTTTGACACAGTCGAAATTATATTCCTAACATTAGTAAAATAACATTTTAATATTTTTTTTTTTTTTATAGGTTATGTATTGAAATTGTTGGAAAATTATTTCATGTTTTAGCTGGAAAACTACATGGAGAATTATATGCAATACAAGATAATGAGCTCCATCAAATGAATTCGAATGAAACCAAACTGTTTACCATCCAAATTCGATTGTCGGGCAGATAGAAAACGAAAATTCACTCATAGTGAACCTCGGCCTGCATTTGTGAAACGGCAAAGACTCACTATTATCAAGGAAATTGAAGAGACGACTAAAAATGAGATTTGTCGTATTATTATACCTTTGGCATCTTGTAGTCAAGGTAGGTGTAACTGTCAATAATTAGTTACACTCACAGATCTCCTAATCAAATAACAATATCAGAAAAAATGAGAATAGTTAGTTAGTTAGTGGAAGTAGCCAAAATGGGCAAGTGGATCTCAGTTCCTATTACATAAGGTACTAGGAAGTTTGTGAAAATGAAAATTTATCACAGTGTAATATCACTTACTTACTTTAACAGTGAAGGAAAACATTGTGATGAAACCTGCACACCTAAATGTTCTTAGGATTTTCTTAGGTGTGTAATCCACCAACCAGCACTAGGCCAGCGTGGTGGACTAAGGCCTAAAAACCCTCTCAATGGTAGTGAAGGCCAGTGTCCAGCAAGGGTATATATTATATGGGCTGATGATGATGACTAGGAAGTTAAATACTACTACTACTACTACGACAGTACACATATAATCCTATATATTTACAAACTATACGTTTGTTGGAAATTGCTAACATTATTTCATATTTCCAGATGTCCAGCCACTTGAAAATAGGTGTAGTAATGACAAAGCTATCCAAGTAGCTCCAGCACAGGAACACAAAGGCAAGGCGAGTGTGTATTGCCACATCACCCCTTAATATATCTGAAGCAAGTATAAGTAAACAATCAGAACCAGCAAAAAAAAAACTGTTGTTCCTGAGGACAAATTTGACAGTGATGAGTCAAATGCACCAGCAACAGAAGGATCAACTGTTGACTATGGGTTATAGAAGAAGAAGATTAATTCATATTTATTTAAATTAATATTAATGAATATTAATTTAAATTATCGTGCAAAATTCGTGGTCAAAACATATGTGTATTTTATAAATAAATATTCATTCTCAGTTCAAATTCAAATTCAAATTCAAAATCATTTATTTCAACTTGGACGTCATCAAAAACACACTTGTTGAATGTCAAAATGTAAAAGAAAATGTTAACTCTACCACCGGTTCCAAAAAAAGCCACAGTCCTGAGAAGAACCGGCGAAACAAACTCAGCGGGCTTTTTTTTTTTTTTGTATTTTCTCAACTATTTTCTTTTTTTTTTTAAACAAGAAAACATATTTACTGTATACAAAAAAACAAGTCAAAAAAATACAATTCAAATAAATAATAATAATAATGAAAAATGAAAAGGCCAGGAGCGAACGCCTCATTCCCACGTAGTGCCATCTAGTAAAAAATCCTTAACTTTATAATATGCCTTGTTGCACAAACGTTCCTTGACAGTTTTCTTAAATCTATGAACAGGTAGTAGTTGAACGTTTTGTGGGATCTTGTTGAAAAGTTGTACACCCAGCCCCCTGAAAGAGTTGCTTATTTTCTTAATTCGAGCCGCCGGCAACGCAAGCCTATGTTTGTTCCTAGTGTTCATATTATGCAAATCGCAGACTCTGGGGAATTCTACAATGTTTTTACGCACGTACAATAAATTTTCAAAAATGTATTGGGACGCTAAAGTTAGAATTTTGATTTCCTTAAACTTGTCCCTCAAGGATTCCCTCGGGTGCATATTATAAATAGCACGAATAGCCCTCTTCTGCAGGATGAAAATCGTTTCGACATCGGCAGCATTGCCCCATAGCAAAATGCCATAGGACATAACACTATGAAAATAACTGAAATAAACTAGACGTGCCGTATTTTCATCAGTATACGTTCGTATTTTTTTTACCGCAAACGCTGCAGAACTAAGTCTATTCGCTAACTTGCATATGTGAGGACCCCACTGCAGCCTGGAATCAACTGTTATACCAAGAAAAACTGTCGAATCAACAAGCTCCAGTGTCTCTCCACTTACAATGATATTAGTGTCTACTTGTCTAACATTAGGTGTGGTAAATTTTATACATTTTGTTTTTTTGTTATTTAATAACAGATTATTAACACTAAACCAATGTACCACGCGCGAGATAGCATCATTCACATCGTCATAATCTTCCAATTGTCGTTTAATTTTAAACAATAAGGATGTATCATCAGCGAATAATACGACCTCGTGACGGGTTTCAATAAACTTTGGTAAATCATTGATATACACAAGAAATAAGAAGGGACCCAATATGGAACCCTGAGGAACACCCATATTAAGTAAGACACCGGAAGATCTCTTTCCTTTAACGTCTACCTTTTGGATTCTTCCGGATAAATAAGATTTAATAAGTTCTAATGAAACGCCCCTAATACCATAATGGTGTAATTTCCTCAACAATGTATCATGCTCAACACAATCAAAAGCTTTAGATAAGTCGCAGAATACCCCAAGGGCATTATGCGATTCCTCCCAAGCCTGAAAAATATTTTTAATAAGATCTACACCTGCATCAATAGTCGAACGGCCTCTAGTGAATCCATATTGTTTGTTATGAAGCAGGTTATTGGAATAGAAATGGTTCAAAAGCTGTTCCAAAATAATTTTTTCAAAAATTTTACTCAATGTAGGTAGTACTGAAATGGGTCTAAAGTTAGTGGGGTCAAAAGTACTACCAGATTTAAACAGAGGTATTATTTTACTATATTTCATTAGATCAGGAAACACACCACTATCAATACAGTCATTAAATATTGTAGCAAGGTAAGGTGCGATTATATCAATAATGGATTTTATAACCTTAATTGATATTCCCCATAAATCACCAGTTTTTTTTATATTAATGAGTTTGAAATTATCAATTATGTCCTTTATAGCAATATTTGTGAACTTAAAGTTAACACTGCATTTATCAACATGATCTTGCAGTAATGATTCGGCGACGGTAGGAGATGAAATTAAAGATTTTGTAGTAGAAGCTGGGATATCAGCAAAGTAGCGCTCAAAAGCACTGGCCACTTCTTGATGAGAAGTTATTATTTTATCATTGATTTTCAAAATTGATCCAGCATTGCTGTTTCTGACATTCCCAGTCTCCCTATTAATGATATTCCAAGTCATTTTAATTTTGTCAGGTGCATTTTTTATAAGATTGCCTAAGTGCAATGACTTGGCCAATGTACAGACTTTTTTAAACAGCTTGGAATATTTACAGACATACTCATGAAATGACTTATTATGATTATATGATTTTTCATGATAAAGGTCATATAATCTCTGCCTACTTTTGTGAATTCCAACAGTCGCCCATTCATTGAATGATATTTTATTATGTAAGATCAGAGTTTTAGAAGTAAAGATGGCACTAAATTCATCATTAATGCAATTAAATAAATCCATGTAGTGAACATTAGGATCTTCACTATAACAAACATTTGCAATTTTTGCCAAAACTTTACCTCTAAACTTCTCCATACGTCTAATATTAATAGGAACAAACTGTAGGTTTCTTGAACTATTAACATCTGTAACAGATTTAATTTTAAAAGATATGAATTGTCCACTGTGGTCTGAACTTAAATGATTAATAATATATTTATGCAAAGGTTTTACGTTTGTGAAAATATTATCTATACAGGTTGCCGATGTGCTAGTTTTTCTTGTGGGCTCTGAAAATAAATTGCTAAGGTTATATGATTTTAACAATGTTCTGAATCTAATAGTGGCATTTGTATTTTCTAATAAATTTATATTAAAATCACCACAGATAAAAATATGTTTATTAGAAACAGAAAGCTTTAATAAAACATGTTCCAATATATTTTCAAAAGAATCATATAACGAATTCGGGGGCCTGTACACACTTACAACAATGAATCGCTCAAGCTCTACACATGCCATTTCAATAATCCGTTCCACAGAGAGGCTCACAATGTCTCTACGTTCCTTACATTTATAATCTTTATTAACAATGATAAGAGAGCCTCCTCGTATAGCATTCTCTCTGCAGAAGGAACTCATAACCTGGTGATTTTTAAAATTACAATTTAATTCATATTTTTTAAGCAAATGTTCAGTTACACATAGAAAGTTGACTTTATTGTAATCTAGAAACAAATCAATTTCAAGTTCTTTACCCATCAACCCTTGTAAGTTCTGATGCACCAGGTTGATCACAGTTGTTTTCAAAGAAACAGTATTTGTTGATGGGCTGTGTCCAAATAAATCATATTTATTTACTGCAAGAGGTAAACTCTGTTGTCTTAGTATTTAATTTAAATTACTTGGAACGGATTCCAATCTAATAGATGTCATATTTTTTTCCTGCTCAAAAGAAGCAGTAGGTTGATTAGCCAAATTCATGGCTAGATAAATGTGTAAAAAATAATGTAGCGAGTTTGCTACTTGTCTAAAATTGTAGCTACCTAAATAGTATTTGTTAGGTTTTGTCATACTAATACATTTATTTTTTATCATGCAATTAATGTCAATAGTGTAAAATATATTTTGTGACTTGCATATTAAAAAGTATTAATGTTGTTTTAATCATCGATTGAAAAATTGGTTCTTAATGAATTTAGTTGGAGCTAAATGCTGCTTGGAGCTTAATACTTTCGAATAACATAAACACGTGACTTTAAGCATAAACATATTTTTTAGGTAAATACTTTATTTAGCTTTGCTGGATTTATCCAAGATTTCGACATACCAAAATTTCATACAGGAACGACAGATAGATAGCTATCTGATTGAATACCCTTGTAGAATTGAGCTTCGAAGAAAAGTTTATTCTTATTCTTTATTAGACTTTATTCTAGTTGCAGTGTCGGTTAGAGAAGCTTGCACAGATACTGCATGGAATAAATAGTCATTATAATTATAAAATATATTTCTGTTTACATACCATACAATTTTCATAGTTCAAATATGAATTTGGATTGATATGAATTTATTTCGATTATCAAAATAATTTGTATTAAACATTTATATTTCCTCAAAATTTCTATTTTTATAATAATGACTGTGACCACCCCATAAATCACAAAATTAAAAATATTAAAGATAACTTATTTTTAAATCATATATTAAAAATTATAAACAGATCGCGAATTAAAATATTATATTATGCCTATCATTCTTAAATAATTCAGTAATGAATTTTCGCATCGCCGCGCCGTATATAATTAATATGAATAATAGGGTATTGCCCACTGTGCTAAAAAAAACATAAATTATGTTTTTTTGATAGATCTACAAACAAGCAAGTGAGTAATGCTATGTTACCATAAATAAAAAGGCAAAAAAAAATTAAAGAAAGATATTATGCACAAGTTCAAATGCATATGTATTGTGCTAAAAGTAAAACTTGCTACTTTTTGTGTAGCATCCAGCAACTTTGAAAAAACTAATCAGGTCACTATAATTAGTAGGTATTGATTTTGATTCCGAGTAAGTTGCACAGTTGTTAGATAATGTAGTTTCTTTTTGGAAGAATAACAATTTTCTAATCTTACACAAAAATGTAATGTTAAATATTTAAAAAAAACTTTATACCTATTTTCCTTTTAGGGAGTCGTCGTGGCCTAAAGGTTAAGACGTCCGGTGCATTCGTATCGAGCGATCCACTGGTGTTCGAATCTCGCTGGCGGGTACCAATTTTTCTAATGAAATACGTACTCAACAAATGTTCACGATTGACTTCCACGATGAAGGAATAACATCGTGCAATAAAAATCAAACCCGCAAAATTATCATTTGCGTAATTACTGGTGGTAGGACCTCTTGTGAGTCCGCACGGGTAGGTACCACCGCCCCGCTTATTTCTGCCGTGAAGCAGTAATGCGTTTCGGTTTGAAGGGTGGGGCAGCCGTTGTGACTATACTGAGACCTTAGAACTATATCTCAAGGTGTGTGGCGCATTTACGTTGTAGATGTCTATGGGCTCCAGTAACCACTTAACACCAGGTGGGCTGAGCTCGTCCACACATCTAAGCAATAAAAAAAAAAAAAAATAGGGAGTACAAAATATTGATGTGTACAAAGTGAATGTGATTTAATAAAAATAATATTTCAATTTAAATTATGTTTTATTAAAAATTATTCTTAACATACAGGTACAAAGGTTACATAACATTAATATTTATTCCTTTTCATATATATAAGCCCATATTTAGCACATTTGTGGAAAACAGAATCAAAATAATAATGAGTTGCTAGCCATAGAAGACCAGCATAAAAGTCTTATTAAAATCTGTTCAGTAGTTTTTGAATGAAGAGTGAAAATACTTACAAAACTTCCTATTTATAAGTAAGGATTACTTATTTAATTAAAGAGTTTTGTAGGTGGCAAACTATCTAAAAACTTTCTATTTTCCACCAAGTTGACATCAATTATCCTTCCTGCATATATATTTATTGTATTGTTTTTTTTATAGTCTAACAAGGGGTGATATTACATTTGCAATTTCTGGGAGTTTGTTGAAAAATATATTGCTTGCTTGACTTACAGATAAATCGAAATCATCAGCCAATTGAGAGAATGTTCTATTTAATGTTATTCTCATCAGACATAATATAATATTTTGTTCAGAAACATTTGTATGTTTCTCAATCAAGCCTATTATGAAACATAATTCTTTTTATTTTTTTTATTTTTATTTATTTATTTATGTACACACAGAAAACAAGACACAGTACAGAGTAATAGGAAAATTATGTACAAAGGCACTGCTTATTTCTTTGAGAAATCTCTTCCAGCAGACCTGCGAGAGGATAATGAGAATAATAATAAAAAGTGATAAGTGTGTGTAGAACACATAACTAAAATAACAAATACAACATGAGAATCATAGCACATACACATAGCAAATATTATAAGTAACACAGTAACACTCGTATATGCGAAGAGTATAGAACCATGATCATTCGGTTGATGATAGATAAAATTGTTTGACCTTGTATTTAAAAACGGAAACAGACTTGCAAACTCGGATGTCAGCCGGCAACGAATTCCACAGTCTGACCGCGTGCACAGTAAAGGAGTGAGAATAGAAATTGGTTTTGTGGGAAGGGAATAACAAAACAGAACGTTGGTTGGACCTGCAGGGAGCATCAGGAGAACGAATGAAAGAGAATCGCTCACGTAAATATAAGGGAGAAGTGGGCTTATGTAGGATTCTTGTGGAAGACCAATATATAAACGTTGTTTATTTTTCACTTTAGATAAAGTTGTTAACACATTCATTTTTTCAACTTTTTAGTCTTCTTGAGAGCTATAGTCTGAAGTGCACAAGTCTTTGATGGAGTGGAGATATAGAGAGATAACTCATAGTCAACAGTTGATCCTTCTGTTGCTGGTGCATTTGACTCATCACTGTCAAATTTGTCCTCAGGAACAACAGTTTTTTTTTTGCTGGTTCTGATTGTTTACTTATACTTGCTTCAGATATATTAAGGGGTGATGTGGCAATACACACTCGCCTTGCCTTTGTGTTCCTGTGCTGGAGCTACTTGGATAGCTTTGTCATTACTACACCTATTTTCAAGTGGCTGGACATCTGGAAATATGAAATAATGTTAGCAATTTCCAACAAACGTATAGTTTGTAAATATATAGGATTATATGTGTACTGTCGTAGTAGTAGTAGTAGTATTTAACTTCCTAGTCATCATCATCAGCCCATATAATATATACCCTTGCTGGACACTGGCCTTCACTACCATTGAGAGGGTTTTTAGGCCTTAGTCCACCACGCTGGCCTAGTGCTGGTTGGTGGATTACACACCTAAGAAAATCCTAAGAACATTTAGGTGTGCAGGTTTCATCACAATGTTTTCCTTCACTGTTAAAGTAAGTAAGTGATATTACACTGTGATAAATTTTCATTTTCACAAACTTCCTAGTACCTTATGTAATAGGAACTGAGATCCACTTGCCCATTTTGGCTACTTCCACTAACTAACTAACTATTCTCATTTTTTCTGATATTGTTATTTGATTAGGAGATCTGTGAGTGTAACTAATTATTGACAGTTACACCTACCTTGACTACAAGATGCCAAAGGTATAATAATACGACACATCTCATTTTTAGTCGTCTCTTCAATTTCCTTGATAATAGTGAGTCTTTGCCGTTTCACAAATGCAGGCCGAGGTTCACTATGAGTTGAATTTTCGTTTTCTATCTGCCCGACAATCGAATTTGGATGGTAAACAGTTTGGTTTCATTCGAATTCATTTGATGGAGCTCATTATCTTGTATTGCATATAATTCTCCATGTAGTTTTCCAGCTAAAACATGAAATAATTTTCCAACAATTTCAATACATAACCTATAAAAAAAATATTAAAATGTTATTTTACTAATGTTAGGAATATAATTTCGACTGTGTCAAAATGTTATTATAATGTATACCTACATTATCTCTTGAAAGATAAATAATGAACATATTTACTTATTTGTTTATATTACCTATGTGAACTCTTAACCTATCTTTTTTATACCTTCATAGCGATAGGTATATAGGAGGATGGAAAAAATGTATTTGGGCTAACTTTACGCGAATGCACATTATTTTATTTATTTATTTTTTAATTTTTTTAATTAAACTGTATACCAATTAATTGATCCTTCAGGATTTATAATTGTTTTTTTTTCACGATTAAAACCGCGTAGAAAGTTTAGGCATTATAGTTGACGCATGCGCCATAGATTATACACTTATGGCATGCGCAGTGCACATATTTTGTATACATTTATTCAACTAATACAATTAATTAAACAAAAAATGAGTAATTTCGAAAGAGAACAAACGTATTTTATATAAGAACAATCGAAAATGAATATTTACGAGTAATTAAGGACGAAAAAATATTAAAAATTGCAATCGAGGGGCTAACTTTTAGATATATTTTTAATATTTTTTTTAAAATAAATAAATGGGGAACAAACAATTATTAACAATGAACAATCAAGAACAAATGATGAACAAACGAATTAATAGAAAATAAGTAGAAAACAGGAAAAAAAAAATTTTTTGAGGGGCTAACTTCATTCACCTTGGGAGTTGCACCCCCCTGATTATCTGTGATAATTGTTGGTTTTTTTTCTATCAGAATGGCAAATGAAACATAGTCCATAGTATGTAAAATTTACATTCTTAAAAAAAGAATGTCTGCCCAAAAAATTGTAAAGTGAAATAAAATATAGACCAGGTATGTCTACCAGAATCTGATGGCAAAAAAAAGTGAAAAAAATAGCGATTTTCATATGGCAACAAAAAAAATGTCATCTGTCAAAACTGAAATTTCGAGTAATTGTTTTTGGTTTGGCTTCAAATTTCCTGTAAAAAGTGGTGAAAATGTCGAAGAAACCTCTTCGATCGCAAGCAAGAAATATTGTTTTCAATGTTTATCAAAGAATACTTGATGAACAAGGTGCAGAACAAACACAATCATCGATATAGAACCATGTGCGTTCACGGGTTAGTAGGAATGACACGTCTTGATGCTTTGGTTTATTGCATTTTCGTGTGTATTATATATACTAAACTTTGGTTTATTTCAGGCTTGGTTTATTTCTAAAACTACCATAAGACGAATTGTTGCTGAAGAAAGATCTAACAGAGGCGTATTTAGTACGCCCGGTAAAAAGAGGAAAGGTGGCAAAAATACTGCGCCTTCCTCAAAACGTTTTACTTACTTTACTTACTACCTAGTATTGCTAGCGTCAATTTCTTTTTTCCCTTTTTGCCATCAGATCCTGGTAGACCTAACCACCATTTTACTAAGATTACATCTGATTACATCTCATCTCGTCTCGTCTTGTCTCATCTCATCTCATTTCACTTCATATTATCATTTTTCATAAAAAGAAGAATATAAATCAAAATAAGACTTGACCTAAAGGTCTTAGTTACCAGGTCATAAAATCCCTTAAAAAATTACGTCATAAGTGTTTTGACGTTTACAAATTGACAAATAAATTTCACAATTTTATATTAAAATCGCCATAGAGTTGCTACAGATGTGAATGATTTAATTTAATAAACTTTAATTTATAACAAAAACTAGGTAGGATATCGAAAATGGGGACCTATGGACAATGTGAAGTTTTCTTTTGCGATGTACTGGATTAATTTGCAAATAATTGTCGTTCTAAACAGTTGATAATTTAGTGACAACTTAAAAAGTTTATATGAAGAACTTTAGAAAGTATCCAAAACAAAAAATACTAAAGTATTTGATTCATGATAACAGAAGAATTCTAATCAAATTGTGCAACAATGTTGGAAAACGATGATTTTGACGACGATTTCTTTACGCCCGTAGCGAGGTAATTAGTTTTAGAAGAAAATTTTCAGATAATCTTCGAATTACAATGAAAACAGTTTTAACTTTTCAGCACTACATTGGCTGACATCTTTGGTAATAAAGAGCCTAATTTTGGAAACTCAGAAGACAAAACATTAAAATATACACCACCTAAACCACAAATTTCTCCAAAACCTGTTGATACTAAACAAACACAGTGTGTATATGCTTGTGCACTAACTGCATATGAATGGTAAATATAAGAAATTCGATTTATTGAATTATTATTTATTTTAAATACTTAATTCATGTGTTCTTCTGTAATGAATGTATTTGTCAATGTGTTTTTTAATCAGGTAGCTGATTACTTACATACCTATTAGAATTCATTTTTCAGAAAAGTACATATACACAGCTAATAATTGAGAGTGAGCAGATTTATTTATTAAGAAAATAATTGTTTTTAATCAATTACAGGACTCAAAATGCATATGTATTAAAAGGGAAAGTTGGCTTTGCTATAATAAAGCAAACAATTGGAGAAATTCACAACATAGTGCTTTATGATTCTAACAAAACTACATTATCAAGTACAATAGTTTCAACAAAATTGCAAATAGTAGTAAATAACAATCATTTGGCTTTCTATGATAGTCTTCAGAAATACTGGTGCTTATATGCTACAGATAATGAAGTAAAAATCATTACAGAGATCCTTAAAAAATTTGATATTGTATTAAGATATGGTGATAAAACTACACCACCCGATCTGGAAGATGAAACACCTGCAACAAACATAATTGAAAGTACAATTAAACAAAGTAAATCTCAAGCAAACAGTGATACAGACTCTTCTATGAATAGAAAAACTAAAATATCAATATTAAACAGAATGGCTAGCATGGGTCAGTCTGTATTACCAGCCCATTGTCGAATAGCAGACAGGGGAAATGACTCCTCAGACACTGAAGACAGTAAAGAGCCACCGAAATTAGTTAGACATAAACCACCAAAAAATGCTATGAAAAAAACTTTCCCTGATAAAAGTATTGATATTTTACAGCCACAAAACATTGACAGACACAACTCATTTATAACAAAGATGCAAAAGCCTCTGGATAACTCTGCTTTATATACATTTGTGAATGATATATTAGTACCGGTAACAAGTACAAGCATTATTACTAATACAGAGCCAAAAGATGACAAAAATTTAGATTTGTTTTTGACCGAACAAAGAGTAAACAATGGTGAAATAAGAATTAACATAAACAGATTAAATGACAAGGTTGATAGTGTTTTAAATAAAATGTCAGATTTACATCATCAACAAAAAAGCACTTGTACAAGTACCGAAGTAGAACTGTTACACAAATTGCTCAAAGAATACGAAAGTAAAATAAAAATATATGAAGATTTGCTCAGATGTAAAAGTCACGATAACCCAACTCAAAACATTACAAGAAACTGTGATGTACAAAAAGGGGACAGCTATCAACACGAAGTTGAGTTATTACAGAATAAAGTAGCTGTACAAGAAGATGCATTAAAATTAAGAGAAAATGAAATTTTTAAACTTAAGGAAAATTTAGCAGAACTAGAAAAACAATTATCTGTTGGTCAATTTGAATTACAAAATAAAATTAACTCATTAGAAAAAACATTATCAGTAAAACAAGAGGAATTAACTAGTACCACTAAAATATTAGACAACCTATCATTAAATAATACTGACACAGGGGTTACAGACAAAGTCAAACAAATAATGAATGAAACATATCAAACAGTTATAGAAAACTTTAATGATGATGATATGTACTCTGGTAATGATGTCAAAAAAGTTATTGGTAAAGTGATAAGAAAAATCACTGTGAACACTTTAAAGAAATAAGTAAAAATGAACATAGAGTATGTAGCAATATCTAATTTCTAGTCCAACAATGGTTTGTAAATGGTTATAAATAATGATTATTCTATAAAATAACATATAAGGTTTAGCTCTAAACAAGCTTATTAATAGTATAAATCTTTATTTTATGGGCAGTAAGTGCTGCTACTACTACTACAATTCCTTAAATGATAGTATATACTATAAAATCTAAATGCAAATTAGACATTACAGATTATCATACAGATTATTGATTTTTTTATGAATATTTGTTTTATTTTAAGGCATGGAATATTTTTAGACTAAATCAAGATAAACAAACCATTATCGTATTCTATTTTCGTATGGTTACGACTTACCGTTAAAAGCAATCTATCGACTAAAATTACTTGAAAAAAAAAATGTCAACTTGAAATCCTTTTGTCAAAGGATTCGTGTCTGAGTAAATCCATGAATGATTGAACTACTAATCTAAGCGGCATTAAATTGTATTAAAATTTTGTAGTGTAAATTTATTTACACTTTTACAATTCGCAACTGTAAATTCCCACCGTCTAGCTAAAGCTATACTTCTCCTCTCCTAACACTTGCGATAATATCTCATTTTACCTCATTCATTTCTATTTCGTTGTATTAATCAATTGTCTCATTTATTTCTTCTATCTAATTTTACGTACAAAAAGGTGGCTTTACGCTTTACCTTCTTTTAAATCTGGGTAATATAGTTTATGTTCCTTTTGCCTGTTCAGTGTATGAATATGAAAAGAAACATTTAATAAAGGGTACGTAAAATGGGGTGATTAGCCCATTCCGACAGGAGCCCTCTTCTTCGATATAGCGAAGGCGTTCGACAAATTCTGGCACAACGGTTTGATATACAAACTGTATAACATGGGAGTGCCAGACAGACGTGCTCATCATACGAGACTACTTGTCGAACCGTTCGTTCCGATATCGAGTCGAGGGAACGCGTTCCCGGCCCCGTCACGTCACAGCCGGAGTCCCGCAAGGCTCCGCCCTCTCCCCGTTACTATTTAGTTTGTATATCAATGATATACCCCGGTCTCCGGAGACCCATCTGGCGCTCTTCGCCGATGACACCGCCATCTACTACTCGTGTAGGAAGAAGGCGTTGCTTCATCGACGACTTCAGACCGCAGCTACCACCATGGGACAGTGGTTCTGGAAGTGGCGCATCGACATCAACCCCACGAAAAGCACAGCGGTGCTCTTCAAAAGGGGTCGCCCTCCGAACACCACGCTGAGCATCCCCCTCCCGACTAGGCGCGTCAATACCTCCGCCCCCGCCGTTCGCCCAATCACGATGTTCGACCAGCCCATACCGTGGGCCCCGAAGGTCAAATATTTAGGCGTCACCCTCGACAGTAGGATGACATTCCGCCCCCACATCAAGACGGTACGCCTTCATTCTAGGACGTCTCTAACCGATGATATGTAGGCGAAGTAAAATGTCCCTTAGAAATAAGGTGACACTCTACAAAACTTGCATACGCCCCGTCATGACCTATGCAAGTGTAATGTTCGCTCACGCGGCCCGCATACACTTAAAATCATTCCAAATCATTCAATCCCGTTTTTGCAGGATAGCCGTCGGAGCCCCGTGGTTCGTCAGGAATGTCGACCTCCATGACGACCTGGACTTAGAGTCCATCAGTAAGTATCTGCAGTCGGCGTCCATGCGCCACTTCGATAAAGCGGCACGACACGAGAACCCTCTCATCGTGGCCGCCGGTAACTACATTCCCGATCCTGCGGACAGAATGGAAAGTAGCCGACGTCGCCCAAAACACGTCATCTCGGATCCTCCCGATCCACTAACGGTGCTTTTAGGTACTTCAAGCACCGGTCACCGTTCTCGTCGAACCCGTCGCTTGCGACGAAGGGCTCGACGAGTAAATTAACTCTCAGACACAGCCCACTGAGTTTCTCGCCGGATCTTCTCAGTGGGTCGCGTTTCCGATCCGGTGGTAGATTCTGCGAAGCACGGCTCTTGCTAGGGTTCGTGTTAGCAACATCGTCAGGTTTGAGCCCCGTGAGCTCACCTACAAACGTTAGGGTTACGCTGAAGTAGCCGCTAGGGCTATCAGCTTAGGTAGGAAAAAAAAAAAAAAGGGTGATTAGGGATTGAGAGGTGAAAAAACCAGGAAAATCTTTCGACGCATACAAATATTAGTTTTATAATCGTTGCAAAATCTTCCATTTTTTGTAGTGTAATAGTAGAATGTTGAAAGTTCACAAAACAACTCTGAATATGCATGATAATAGCTGCTATGCTATAAAGAATCGCATTTCAAATTAACTTCTTGTGGTAGTAATTATTTTAGTGCTAGAAACTTTGCTTTTATTTATTTATTTTGTCTAGTTAGTGTTTGTTCAGGTTTAAATGTGTAATGGTGGTTTATTAACTGTTTAATATCAGTGAAAGTGCAAAAAAGTGGGAAAATGAAACAAAGCCGCTGGACGTAACTTCTCGGGATCCTCCAAAAGTCCACTGAAAAAATTTCATTATATGACCACCATTTTACCGAGATTATATTTCATCCCATATCATCTCATCTCATTTCATTTAATTTCATCCCAGTTGATTAATGTCTCAAATTAATCATCTTCATTTCACTTTACTCCTTAAAATAGCATGTTTTGTATAAATAAGAATATAAATTAAAATAGGATATGTCCGTAAGGTCTTAGAAAACAGGGCAGAAAATCCCTTAAAAAAAACTATGCTAATCTGTGTTAACTGATAAATGCATAGATTATACACATAATATTTGAGAGATAGGTAAATGTTTAGGTTTCAAAATTCAAAGCATTGCACTAATGCCTACGATCTTAAAGTATCTTTAGATTAATTTTGTTGATACACTAAAAACTAAAAACATAAATTAAATTGACCCTATTGTAAATATTGTAACCGCACAAGTAATGAAAATCCAATCGGTACCGGCAAAAAATGGAAGACCTTGAATCGTCTTTAAATCAATACAAAGAACAAGTGAGTGTAATCTTAGAAGGATATACTCCAAAATAATCATCACGAATGTAGAAATAAATTGATAATATTTTTTATAGATTAAAATTGTGCAGCAATCCCTAGAAGCCACACATGACCTCAAAGAGAAAGAGTCTCTTTTAACACTACAATCTGATTTAAATCAACTAATTGAATTAACTCGAGAGAGCTTAGCAACAGCGACCAGCAAACATTTAAAATCCGATCTACAGAACAATGAGCAGAATAATTTGGATGAGGAATATGCTAGGTTCATGGTAATAAAACTTCTTTGTCACTTATTTAAATGTTCCTCCTCTTCTCAGACTTAAAATCTATTATATCCTTACTATTTACACCTATAAAATCACAAGTAATAATATAAAAAATGGGTTAAGATACCTATTTTATAAGCTATTCGTTGATATTGAAATGAATCCTTGATAGATCCACTGCTTAAAAATATCAAAGGATTCTAATATCAAAATCTGGCATGATAAACTATAGAAATGAGTGGAGAACTATTCTTTTTTCAACATCAATACCAGAAAAAGCTATATCTGTTCATTTGATAAGATGTGATAACTAAATATATCAAAACAGTAAGTTGTGGTGGATCACCTCTGCAATAATCCTCAAGGCAATCTAATCTATCTAATCTATGGACTGCCTCTGTTAGTAGTTCTAATAAAGTTATATAATATATATATTATAAAATCCTCATTAATTTCTTACATAAAGTTAAATATTATTTAAAATGTTTTATTTGGCAGGCAGAAATGAATGACTCAAATGCATACAATGATGATAGCAAAAACAAAAATGATTCAGAAGAAAATAATGGCAACAGTGACATAGAGGTAAAGTCTAATATATACAAACTTTAAAAAAAAGTCTACAATATTATTCAAAATGAAACAATTTGATTCTCGTATCTGTTATACTAAATAAGTGTGCCTCTAGAAAAATAGCGAAATACTTGACAGAATGCAAAACATGAGAAAATAAGCAATGAAATGGAAACTTAATCCATAGACACTAAACATCTTTTTTTTTTATGATTGAAAGATTACTGGTGGCCCGGAGGCCTTTCCAGTTTCACCAGGACACGTGGGCGAGCAAAGGCTCAACTCTTTGTCGAGTTCGACGAGTACGGTTACCGAGGTCCCTAAGCCTGCCCCTAGTGTTAGAGCTGAAGGCGTCTAATGCAAAGGTTATTGGATCTGATGGATCCGTAAGGACGTGTCTAGGGCGTCGACGGTGACTGGCTCCTGCGTGATCAGGATTCGGGGAGTAGTCAGCGGCGGCTACGATAAGGCGATTATCATGACGACTAAACATCTGAAATGAAGTTTAAT
Organism: Bombyx mori; assembly: GCF_030269925.1. Taxonomy (NCBI): domain Eukaryota; kingdom Metazoa; phylum Arthropoda; class Insecta; order Lepidoptera; family Bombycidae; genus Bombyx; species Bombyx mori. The sequence goes on from NC_085121.1 coordinate 8,161,584, forward strand.
GGTAGAGTCAGGATTAGCAACAACTAACTGAAATAGTGTGATGATTTAGTTAATAAAATTGTGAAGACAGAAGCATCTTCTGATTAACTGCAGAAGATCATACTATTAACACACTGGAGCTGTCAAATGAAATGCGCCCTTCAAATAAAAATAAATTACTGCTTCACGGCAGAAATATACAGGGTGCTGGTATCTACCCATGCAGACCCACAATGCAGTTTTTATTTTTATTACGTAACATTATTCCTTTACGGTGGAAGTCAACCATGACCATGTATTAATTATATATTTTATTAGAAAAATTGATAGCTTCCTGTGGGATTGAAACAGCATTGTATCGCTTGATATGAATGCACTGGGTGTCTTATCCCTTAGGCCACAACGACTTCGTAATTCTGAGCAGCAATACTTGTTTTATTTGATTATATTACCTCATGTCTCGACATGACTGAGCTATTTTTGATATAATAAAACTATTAAACCTTCTTTTTCCCTTCACACTGACAACTGCAGGATGACCTCTCTAGTTTATTGGGTATGAGGTGTGCTGTTTATCATACACACAAATGGGGTGGCCAGCCTAGTCTACACAATGCTATGGTCAGCTCGATACTGCCTAGGGCAGATGATGACCAATTCAATGATCTTAAGGTTCGTATATTTGTGATTTTTACTTTGATTACTAGTTAAGGTTACGCTGGAATAGCCTCTCAAGGCTACCAGCTTAGGTAGGAAAAAAAAAAAGTTTGATTAGTATTATAGTTTTTGCAAATATTTTACAGAAACGTGTTTTTTGTTGTTGCTCAGATGGGTGGACGAGCTCACAGCCCACCTGGTGTTAAGTAGTTACTGGAGCCTATAGACATCTACAACGTAAATGCGCCACCCACCTTGAGATATAAGTTCTAAGGTCTCATACGCACGGTCTCTCTCTCTAACGCATTACTGCTTCACGGCAGAAATAGGCGGGATGGTGGTACCTACCCGTGCGGACTCAGAAGAGGTCCTACTTAGGTTACACATCAGTAACGTGTGTAGTGTTTTTGTCTTTTCATTATAAGTTTTAATATCTAGACTGTAACTTTAGATTGATTGCTTAAAGAAATTTTTCCCTATCCATAGTCCATTAAATATAGATATTACATTATGCCTCAATTCTAGTTTTATTATGGCTGACTTTATTCCTTTCATGTCAACATGTAAAAAAAGCTATAATATTAGTGTTATAGGAAGTTGAGAGGACAAAAGATTTTCTAAATTTTCGTGAGTCTTTAGTTTCTTTTTGTTATTTCAGGTTCAAATATTATTTACTCATCCAACCCATGCAGAAATGTTGCCTTGTCCATTTTACCTAGATGGAGATTGTAAGTTTAGTGATGAACAATGCAGGTGAGCATAAAAATTTATATTTTGTATTACTTTAAATTTGCACTTCTGTAAGTTTATAAAAGCTCACACATGCCAAGTCTAGATGGTATATTACCAATAACACCAATAAGGACTACATTTATATTTTATTTTCAATTCAAATAATTTAAGTTAATTTCCACTACTAATTTCTAATAAATAATTTCTACTTTATACTAATTAATTTATCAATAAATTCTACATTATATTATTTTAAGTTAGTGATGATTATTTCATTAAAATATTGTGTCTGCATTTAATAAAATCTTCTTAATAACCTCAATTAACATGCATTTAGCTCTAAATATGTTGTTAGGCTGGATATGTATGTGGTTGATGTACCTTTATTATATAAATATGAATCCAACATAAAATTAAAAATCTACTAAGGACATTGAAATTTATAACTTAAAATAAAATATTACAGTGGGATTATTAAAACACAACATACTGCAGGAATTAGAAATCCTCCGAAGGTTTATATTCTGTTACTATTTAAGTTCGACTGCAGTTTGAGATGCATTTTTATCTGACATAATCCAAATCTTGAACGTAAAATGCATTGCTTTCTCCTTTCAGTGAAAAAGTCTATTTCGCTTCCTGCTTTCAGTGTAAAAAGTCTATTTCGCTTCCTCTTTCAGGCGGAAGATGTCCCCTCCTGATAATTAAATGGGTTAATAAATTAATATGCATGCTTCAGTTTTCTTGGTGCATACATACCTACATTTTTAAAACATGCAACTTAGCAAAGGTTTGAATATATACCATGGCCAAAAATGGATTTATAGACTATGCACAATATACTATGGGCTAAACTAATACAGCATGTGAAGTACATTACCACATGGTTTTTGTTTCAGATATTCGCATGGTAATGTTGTACAACTGTCTGACCTAAAAGAAGCAATAGAACCGAATTTCAGTTCACTTAAATCCGGTAGCAGTATTTTGTTGAAATTGAAACCGCCAGATGATGAGGTAAATTAAGCAGCAATTATCGTGAAGTTTTTTTTTTTATTGCCCTTGTAGGCAGACGAGCATACGGCCCACCTGATGGTGAGTGGTTACCGTCGCCCATGGACTTCAGCAATGCCAGGGGCAGAGCCAAGCCGCTGCCTACCGTAGCTGACGTGATTTTCGAATTTAAGACACATAATGCTGACTGGATTTTACGCTTTTGTTTTTGATGATACTGAGCATGAATCTATTTCTCAGAAACCTAAAAGACTAAAACATATATTCACAAACAAAAGAAGGTAATTAAACTAAGCGCCTAGATTGCAAAATTAGGCAATCCAGGCGCTTAGTAACAAATATCGACATAACTCCAGTGCGCCACGTAGAGCAGCTGTGACCTACATGGAGTGTTCCTACAAGATAGGTACAAGAAGTGTTCCTGTTAAAGTTTACAGTAAACACAGGCAAGATGGTCATCATACACTGAAAGTTTGTATGTTACTGTCTTAAATATGTAACTAGTCTGGTCATAAATACTGTTACGTAAAAACTTTTATTTTTCATTTTGAATTTGGAACACGTTATTTTAAAAACTTTTTTCGATTTTGCGCCATTTTACATCTTTTTTCGTGTTCATTATCAAATTACAAAATCGAATGGGGTGTTAAAGAAAATAGGATTGCAGTGAGCGTCACCTTGCACAAAGTGGGTATGGAGCCGTCGGTCATATTCCAGACACTTCAAAAGCTTTCTATCAGCCGTATGTTCGTATATCGTACTATCAACAGATACAACAACACTTCGTCTATCGAAGACCAAAAAAGATTGGGGCGACCGCGTGCTTTTAGAACTACAAAGACTGTTAATGCTGTTAAAGCCAGAATTCGTCGAAACCCCATTAGGAAGCAAAAAATCTTATCGCGAGAAATTAAGATTCCCGCTAGAACTCTGTCGCGTATTATAAAACCAAACCTGAAGCTCGGTGCTTATCGTCGATATACAAGACATGCCCTAAATCAATATTTAGAATTAAAGAGAGTGGATCGATCAAAACGCCTTCTTTCGCGATACACAGGTGAAAGGCACAGAAATATCCTCTTTAAGGATGAAAAAAAATTCACGATCGAAGAACACTACAATAAGCAAAACGATAAAGTACCTAGTCAGGTCATAAATTCTGTCACATGTTTAATGTAAAATAATTGAAACAAGTTTATTCATTATGTAACCATTCATATACCAAAATGAACTTAACAAAACATAGATTCTTATGACACTAAAGTTTATTCAAAATGACCTCCGTGATTTTGAATACAGGCCTTCAATCTGCGCGGCCAGTCGTCTATCGCAGCACGAACGAGGTCCATGTCAATATCGGCGGCTGCCTTAATCAAGGATGTCTTGAGTGACTCCAAATTGGGATGAGACTTTGAGCACGCCTTTTCCTCCAAGTGTTCCCATATCTTGTAATCTAACGGATTCAAATCTGGACTGGAGGAGGGCCAGTCTTCGTGCCGGATGAAGTCGATTTCACGCGCCGCCAGGCAGTCTTGTGTGCTCTTCACTCTATGAACTGGCGCCGAATCTTGTTGGAATACCCAGTGCCTGTTATTGAACATGGTATGAGAAACAGGTTCCACAAGGTTCGTCAGGACTGTATTTTGATACACAACTGGATTCGTTTTTACACCTTTCTCACAAAAATGTACCTCTGTTAAGCCCCAATAAGAAACTCCCAACCATACCATGAGCGAGGATGGAAAATGACCTCGTTGGACACGCGGAATACGGTTGCTCGCTTCTTCACTACTGTGTGCGTACACCTTATCATTTTGTTTGTTGTAGCTCTCTTCTACGGTAAAAAATTTTTCATCCGAAAAAAGAATTTCCCGATATTTTTTCCCGCGTACCGCTTCAACAAAGCGCGGCATCTGTTCAGTCTCAGGTCCATTAGACGAGCATTCAAACGATGTCCTATTTTTCTTCGATATGCCCGAAGCCCTAAGTCTTCATTTAACACCCTTTTCACCGTGGTCCTGCTTAACCCCCTCTGAGGGGCCAATAGTTTCTGCTTACGTTTGGGATTTATTTGAATTCGCGCCTTCACAGCTTTTATCACTGCTGGAGTCCTAACAGACCGAGGGCGACCACGTCTTGACCTGTCATCTACACTAGAGTCTTCATTGTATCGTTTGATGGTACGATAAACGAATCTTTTGGTTATATTCAAATTTTTCAGTATGTTAAAAATTTGAATTGGCGCGTAACCGCAACGATGCAACGCAATAACTGCAACACGGTCTTCTTTAAGCGTCCACTCCATATTTAAAAATGAGTAAAATTCTAAAAGTATACATTTTTATTTTCATGAACAATTCGAAATTCGAATTCAATAAACTTTTTTGTGGCCAGCATTCTAAAAGAAAAGTTTTTACTGTGTGACAATACTTATGACCTGACTAGGTATACGCTCACAGTTCTAAAGAAGCTGCTCAAGTGGTCGGAGAGTTCAACGTGGTCATCATCCTGCGTCAGTGATGGTTTGGTGGAGCGTGTCTTATCAAGAGAGTCACTAAACTACATTTTTGAGAAAAAGGAGTGAAAACTTTACCCAAATTGTATCAAGAAACAGTCTTGGATCATGTTGTGAAACCTCCCAGCAATACACTTATTAAAAATATACTGTAGGCTTTCCAGCAAGACTGCACCTGTTCACAAGGCACGAACTACCCAAGCCTGGCTTGAAACCAACGTTTCGGACTTTATAAGAGCTGAAGACTGGCCTTCACATAGTCCAGACCTCAACCCTTTAGAAAATTATAGTCAGCTTTAGAGGATGGCCTGCTCCGAACCACACGGCGACATTAAGTCTCTTAAAAAATCTTTGGAGCAAGCAGTGGCGAAATTTCTCTTGGAAACAATGCGTAAATCCAGATTCGTGGCCAAACAGATTAAAGGCCTGATAAAAGCCGAAGGTGGCCATTTCGAAAAGAATATATATTTTTTTTTGCTGAGGCTTTAATATATATGTAAATAGGTATAAATGTTAATAATATTACATTACTTCATTAAAAAATGCATTTTAATTTGTAACAAAACTTATGGCTGGAGTAGGTACAATACAATAATGACAATCTCGAAAGACTTCTCATCACCGGCAAAGTGGAAAAAAAGAGACCTACGGGGCGTGGTCCCATGCGCTAGTCCGATAAAATTAAGACCTTAGAACTTATATCTCAAGGTGGGTGGCGCATTTACGTTGTAGATGTCTATGGGCTCCAGTAACCACTTAACACCAGGTGGGCTGTGAGCTCGTCCACTCATCTAAGCAATAAAAAAAAAAGACGACTTTGGAATTCAGCATCAACGTCGCTATCCACTGCGCGGCGAGGACAGGAGTGAATGGAGGAACATAGTCCTAATAAAGTGCTCCGTAAAGGTCACGACCCTCAGCACTGAGAAATACGACGCACGGAGGAGGTGGTACACATAGAATTTCAGAAATGTGATGGTGATGATAATGATTTCCGATTTCCAGCATCGTTTTCCCTTTCACAAAAATCGCCAACTGAAATAAAGAATGCCTCAGAATTTTCGTATAAATATTATCTAAATTTTCAGAATGTAAGCATAACAAAAAAGTCTACAGAAAAATATCATCTATGGCATAGGGGAATAGTGAAATCTATAGACAATGAAAACCAATTGTGCACAGTTAAATTGGAGCACGGCGTTAAAACCGGCGAAAAAAGGAAGATGGGATCAGATGAAATTAATGTGCGCATCGAAGATATTTTCCCTCTTACCAGTAAGTATAAAATCTAACAAAATAAATAAAATATATAGATTTATATATATTATATAGAATTAACTTGATTTTTCAAGTTTTTTGTCGTTCAAAATACTTTGTAAATGCAAAGGTTTTTATGTAACATAAACAATAAATCTGATATTCCTGATACGATGTTTCACTGTTTTTGACAGATTATTAAATATTCAATTTTCGCAAAATCATTGGTCACAAAATAAAAACAAAACATTTGCTTTCGCATTTTTTTTTATTAAGGTAGATCGGTGAACGATCTGATAGCCCACTTAATGTAAAGTTACTGGAGCACTTAGACATCACAATGTAAATGTCGCCACGCACCTTGAAACATAAAGTCGAAGTACCTATTTTATATCCAATATTGTGTAACGGGTGTCCCACTCTTCACCAAACCGACGAAGCTAGAGTAGCCCCTCGAGGCTAACAACAATTAGGTAGGAAAAAACCCTTCAACTGGGATGTGATTACTTCATGGTTGAATCAGGATGGTGGTCACGCTTGCGGGCTTACAAACATATTAACATACATACATACATATATAATAACATATTAATTTATATTTTGTAGCCGTATGCGAAGATGATTCGGATTCCAGTGAAGATCTGAGCGACTCTGAATATTCCCATCAGAAAACAACACGAACGGAAATCGACAGACACGCGCTTATCGTCGAAAAGAGCTTACAGAATAATGCACCAGCTATGGGAGAGTGGGAGCGACATACTAGAGTGAGTATGTATTTGTTTGATCTTTTTTTAGGAATACAAACCATTTATATGTATAAGCTTAGTTTTCTAGTGAAATTACTTAAATAGAAAGTTGTAATTTTTTTGTTTCATATAGCCTTGTATGATCTATGTTTGCACAGACCTGTCAAGTGTCTGAAACACTATTTTATAATGTTACAACTCTCTTTTTAAATGTTTGATCAGACAGTAAAGTCTTAAAAATGATGTTGTTTTTATAGTTTTGTTGCATACATTTATTTCTTTTATAGTAAAGGAAGATTAACTGATTTATAATGATTGACAGTAAATAAATAAAAACTGAAATGCCATCCTATCATCGCCAGTATTTACATTGGTCCAGTGACGTCATTTAATATAGCTAAATCTGAGCTAATTTTCGTAATTTTTGACATAAATAGTAGTAATACTACTGTTTGTTAATGGAGTAAAGCAGAATTAGTATTTTTAAGGAGACTAGTTATTTATACAAGTCTTCACTAAAAGACCAATAATTGTTAGTTAAATGAATATTCAGAGTAGCACTAAATTAAATCAGCACCAGATTTAAAGTTGATTAGTTGCAGTGATGAACTAGATCCAAGAACGATTCTAAAACATTTTGTAAGGTTAAAAAAATCTAATTTAACAATTGATAGTGCAATTTAGAGTTCTAATAAATTAAGAGGACACCTTGAGATATAAGATCTAAGGTCTCGCACGCACGGTCTCTCTCTCTAACGCATTACTGCTTCACGGCAGAAATAGGCGGGGTGGTGGTACCTACCCTTGTGGACTCACAAGAAGTCCTACCACCAGGATTTTACTACCCATAAATAATTAATTGAAAAAAAAGGTTTTAAGTTGATTAATATTCGACAGTGAAATGGTCTGTGAACAGGGTATAGGCTCGAAGATTATGTTCGCCATGGGCTATGTTGCGGGCTCCGGTTTGGGCGCCGCGGGCGAGGGGCGGACGCAGCCGGTTGAAGCGCGGGTGTTGCCCGTCGGGAAGAGCTTAGACCATTGCATGGCGATCAGTGAGAAACACGCCGGTCAGGATCCATTGAAGGTAACATTAACGGTTCTGATATAGAGACATTTCTGCATGTAAATTATCGTCATTATCGTCCTTTCGCATTAAAAGTGTACAATTTCCAAAAATATTCGAAATTGAGTTAATATGCGGAATCATTTGGTATCACCAGTATTTTTCTCATAAATACTGTCAAAAGAACGTAGTTTAGTTTTTTTTTTTTTCCTATATTTTGACTACTATTAACAAAATTAATACGTAATTTCTTATTTCTTCTTATCTTACTTTCAAAGACAGATAATGCAACTGGAAAAAAATAAAAAAATAATGTTGCAAAGATGATTAATATTAAAAATACCACATGGTAAACCTTTAAAACACTCCTGTAAAATTAGTAACTTTTGAGATTATACAGTTTTAACGAGAAGACGATATATTGTATGAGACGTGGTCCACCACTTGGCTTTAAGTCATTATCACCCTCAATTGAAATTACAACGCGAATATTGCTACAAACCTTGAGACATGAGGTCGATTACAATTGTTAACCAGATTACTGGACAACAATAGCATTGCAACAGCGATCCTGCACGTCAAATCCGAACATAGGACTGCTTCATGGCTGAAGTAGTCAAGACTGTGATCTACACCAACGGATACTCAAAATCCAAAACGTCGCAATCCGATAAAAAAATAGAGAATAAAACATTTATTGGATATTACCGTTAGTGTTAATGTCCCTAAATGCCACATATATGTACACTTGCATAACTGTTGCATAACCAGTTCGGTACTGGCTGGTAATTATTTGCAGGGGTTTTTTAATGTAATTTAATAATTTTTTAATTAGTATACTGTATGCATGATAATAATTGATATTCTAATTTAAAGGTGCAGCAAAAATTGAAAAGGTTACAAAAGAAAGAAGAAGAAAGAAACAAAAGAGCTTACGAACGCGAGAAAGAGAAAGAGAGAAGAAATGTTTTCAATTTTATCAATAGGACTTTGGGGGATAAAGAGCAGACTGAAACCAACAATTGTGATCCGACCGAAGTTGACGTTAAACAGTCCACTAGTAAAGATTTGAATATAGAAAAATTTAAAATAGATGAAGATGTAAATAGAATCGAACGTGAAATAATAAAGTTGAACAACTCATTAGTTAAATATCCTCAGGGAACAAGTGGTCACACGAATATTAATCTACAGATCAGAGAGAAAACTAAAGAACTACAAGCTTTAAAACAACGTGAGCGAGATATCATTAAAGAACAAAGACATAGAAAAGAGAAGGAAAAGATGACAATATTTTAAGTAATTAAATTGATAATTACAAATTGTTGTTAACCTAAATGTGTTTTAATTATTTTATTACACGGTTGCATTACGTATATTAAATATTTTATTTTTAATTAACGTAATAGTATATTTATTATTCAAAATAAATGTAATGATATTACCATGTGAGTCTCATTATTTTCCAAAATGTTTTATATGGATTGAATAGGGCGCGCAGACGTCTCTGCTAAACGCAATTTATCAAATGATATTTGGTCCAAATAAACAGCCATGCATTGTGATGATGTTTAGGTTGACGCGAAGAATGGACGGAAAACTTGTAATTATTTGTCTTTATTTCAAGATTTAAAATGTAAATCAATATTACTCACAAATAGTGATCGAATGTTAGCTTTAATTTAATTAATATCCTTTATACTTTTTGAATTGTTTTGTTGTTACATATTATTTGATATTATGCATGACGAATTAGGTTTCTTAGATTTTATTACAAAAGTGTTTTTTTGCCTTTGAAATAAAATTTATTTAATCACATTTGCATCGTCCGATCTACTTGACTGGCATTAATCCACGGCCATAGTGTTTTTAACATCACGAGAACTGGGATAGGGATGGGGAATAGGGAAACATTTACTTTAACAGTTATTAACTGTGTTAAATTTCCTAACATTGGCTTTGTTTGATTGTAAAATTAATTTTTTTATTTAAAATTGTAACACAAATAAGAATTCATTATCGCGGTAAACCATTAATTTTGATTTATCAATGACGTTTGAAATGCTTATTATTTCTGTTAAGTATAGAGGGTAGAACTAAGGAATCCCATATCAATATATTAAAAAGTGTCCTCTGAAAAAGAGACAATTAAGGTGGCGCCATAATAGCAAGTGGAAAAAATTTAAAAACAGCGCCATAAACTATCACACTTCGGCTATATTCTGACATAGACTGTGAACACTGGAGTGTGACGTAAATTTAGTATACTACGAAGCCGTTTCTTTATAGTTAGCTATACCGATCACTGTTTAAAACAGAACGCAGTACAGTATGTCATCGACATTTGTGGACTGTTTAAGAAGCGCTATTGAAAGTTGATAAAAACGATTGATAAATATCAATTAATTAACAAATATAATATATTTTTTTATCGAATTCCTAGGCTTGTATCTTTTTTTTCGTATTTATTGATACTAACAGTTGCTTATAAAATAACCAGGACTCTATAAATTTTGTATTTAAAGATTAGAGTTGCGTTTGAAAATTATAATCCGCCATTTTTTTAATTTACCTTTTATTGAATAAAAGTCATGAATAATTATAAATTTTATATTTACACGTGTGATGTTTTAGTTTTAAAATAAGCGTACATGGCATAAAATTATAATTAATATTTGAAATATTTTCCTATAAATTAGTTATTTGTACTATCAATCAACATTATAAAGTACTTAAACATAATAATTAAATGGGTGTGTGACTAGCAAATAATATTTGCTGAATTTAATACAATATATTATAAAAATGAAATATTTTAGTAACAGTGGGTCAAGTATTGAATCACCCTAAATATTCTACTAATACGTTATGTTTGGAATAGTGGATACTAACAGCTAACTTTATAATCATTGTTTTTTCGCAAGCATTAATTACGCCAGAAAGTACGTAAGTTAATTTTTTTTTTGTAACATTATCATTTATTTAAAACTACAAAATAAAATGAGTATAAGGTTGTTAAGTTTTATATTAAATGTTTGCATTACTTAAAAATTTCGCGTTTTAATATACTAAATCTTAAAATTGCTACGTGAGCAAGATATTTGTACTTTACGAAAGTTATCCATGCATGCGGCTGTGTCGTCCGAAATCGTTTCCACGAAATATCTCTTCCAGTAATTATGATCTACGTCGAGAGGAATAGCAAATAAGACCCACTGTAAGTACATTTCAAACAATTAACTAATGTCGTCCATAGTGAATCATCTGACCTCCGTGCTCTTTGACATTATGTATAATTATGAATCCTTTCATAAGATTCAGGACGAACGTTGTGATTACTAGAATTGCATACGCAACTATTGTACACGACGTGTACCGTACGCAAACTATTTACTATTCGCTAAAATAATGAAGTGTAACTAAACAGTAAAATTTCCTAAGCAAATTCATCACAGAGATTTGTTATATCCTCGTTGAGACAACCTTTGCGCTCTCACATACATTCCCTTTCGTGCATTATTCGTTAGAACAACACTTTAAATTTACAATCTATAAAACAATTACATTTATACAATAGAGAGTGATGAAATAAAAGAGAGACATTATTTTGTACTAAGCTAAACGTCTTGAAATTAATAAGTACACTCATATGAGACTCTTTTCCACGCGAATAAAACATTACTACGTTTTAAAATGATGTTTGTAACATTGTGATGTCTTTATTTAAGTATTTGTGATCGTAGGCCGCTCCTTGAGGTCGGAATGTTACATTTCTCGGACAGACCGATTAAAAAAACACTATTATAACATTTAATTAAAAAGGAAGGATATAAAATATCTAAAATATTTTCTATCAGAACGTTGGCTGCCTTGTGTTGTATGAAACTGATTATTCGTTGTTTTTTTTTTTCAATCGCCTCATATAACTTTTTCTATATAATGTAACAGGTATAATACGGCAAGTGAGATTCGCTCGGGAGAAACCGAAACTGACTAATAAAGTTCCAACGCAATACGATGTGACGATTGTCGATTCGAAGCGGCGTATACCGTAGACCGGAGAAAACTTGCTTAGTTTTTCCGTAGCTTTTTTTTTTTATAGTTGTTGTTGTTATTGTATTTTTATATTACTGAATCAATTCTCACGAACGATTCGTGGTTGCGTAGACTACGCGGCCCGCAGCCGAGCCACGACGCAAGCCATCGCCGATTCGACATTGTCGAACACCGGCACGCCCGCCCGCCGCGCCAGATCCGACAAGTAATGTCGGCCGCGATTGTAGTCCTTCACCGCCGCTTCGCTGTACTGTAAGTTAAATAAGTAAAGGTAAAGTAAACATTTAGAAGAAAACCCAAATCAGGTCTGGCCTGGTAATTTTAGAATTTTTACCTATTAAACAAATTATAATTTTTACCTATTAAGGTATAAATTATAATTTGCGTAATTACTGGTGGTAGGACTTCTTGTGACCGGACTGGGTATGCGTAAATGGATTCCCCAGAAAAAAAACAAGGACCTCTTGTGAGTCCGCACGGGTAGGTACCACCACCCTACCTATTTCTACCGTGAGCAGTAATGCGTTTCGATTTGAAGAGTGGGGCAGTCGTTGTAACTATACTGAGACCTTAGAACTTATATCTCAAGTTGGGTGGCGCATTTACGTTGTAGATGTCTATGGGCTCCAGTAACCACTTAACACCAGGTGGGCTGTGAGCTCGTCCACCCTTCTAAGCAATAAAAAACAAAGGTATACATGTAGGTATTATATGTATAGGTAGGTAGGTATTACCATCGGTCCTGATACATGTACAAATTTTCAAATTAAACGGACGTCTTGAAGTCGGTCAAACTGACGTTAAAAGATTCCTTTGCACAAATCGATATACTTAAATATCTACAGATAAGCTGATTAAAGCGTGTTAAAACGCTATATATATAAATGATTCATTATTATTTTTGCTTTATTATAGAAAAAAAAAATTATATGCACCTTAATCCTTGTGCAGCATGTTTTTAAGTCTTAAACCATTTATAATTAGCAAAAACTCCGGTCGATATTGAGCATGTTTTGTTTTTTTGTCCTTAAAAATATTCCATTTGGTTGATTATTATTAGTTTTCTTATGAAAGCTTTATGGCATCATGGATTTCATTGTGTCCTACAGGGGTACCTATATGTTATATTATTTTATATATTTGCGCAAAACCAGTACCAGTCCTTGCTTTGTGTGGCCATTTAAGCAACAGTATCATGAAAATAACAAAAATAGTAATAATGAACGTGCCTTGATTTTTTCCAATATTTATTCATATACATAATATATATCATTCATCAACTATTTGGAGTGTTGTTCCCGGACATCCAGACAATGAGAGGCAATCTGAAGATACTTTGGCACACAGAGTAAAAACAGATAGGTAGGTATTTATTATTTAAGTTAATTTTTTTTAAGGATAAATATTACGTTTAATACTTTATAAATATAAAATTTATAAATATAACATTTAATACTTTAAATGCTATATTTCTCATTAAAAAAAAACAGTTTTAATCCTAAGACGACTTTGCAAAAACTTTTTGCACTCAAACATATTTAATCATGTTAATATGTCTTGAACCACTTAAGAAACACCTAAAGTACATATTAATGCGGAAACTGTTTTAAATTATCCATTTAAACACAATCTATATATAAAAATGAATTTCTGTTCGTTAGTCTCGCTAAAACTCGAGAACGGTTGGACGATTTGGCTAATTTTGGTCTTGAATTATTTGTGGAAGTCCAGAGTAGATTTAAAAGGTAAATAAATATGAAAATGCTGAAATTAAATAAAAATAACAATTTTGTTTATCCTTTGATGTCCCCCCCGTCGGACGGATTCCTTTTGTTTGTTTTATACAAAAGTTTAGGTCTTTTATTTATCGATTGAGGCTCTACGAAGTGTGCGGGTTAGCTAGTACTTAACTAAATTCCTAAAAATTGAGGCCACAGAATAAACAGCGACATGGCAATTTGACATTTCGTATAACTATCGTCTTTATGAATCATAGAGATGCACCTTAGGTGAATGAATCATTCTAGAAAATGAGAGAAATTAACTTTTCATGATAAGTTCAAATTTCTAACTAGTGTATATTATAAAACCTTTTTACTGTGTTTTTGGAAGTGTTATAAAAGATTTCTATTATAAAGGTTAGTATAGGTAATGCCACACCGTAATAACGCTAAGTAAACGAAATATTAAAATGTACCATATGTGAATGTATTCAACTTTTTAAACATAAACTAAATAATAATTGCAAACAACCAAAAGCTCATATCATTATTTTTATAATAAATTTATGACTTAGCGAACATTTTTACTTTTATCAACAGAAATTGTTATAATAAATCACGTTTCAAAATATCATTCTAAGATTTCCCAACCCTATACATTGTCTTTGGTTACTCGTCGGCCATTGTTGCTAACTACATTAATCTACTAAGATTGGACAAGGTATAGGTAGGAGTGTTTATACTCACAGCGGGCGCGGACTTCCTGTCCATCGGTTGAACGATGAGCACGGTGTTGGCGGGCCGCAGCCCCATGTAGTGCGCGGCCAGCACCATCGCCGCGAAGCAAGGCGCGTCGGCGCTCATGCAGAACACGAGCACGCGCGAGCCCAGCAACAGATCCTCGTCGTATGTACCTGAAATTTTCATTTTCAACTTATGCATTTACTTGGATGATCATTAGGGGACGGTTCGCGATGTGTGAAAAATAAACATAAACTATATATAATGATATCCGAGTACTTCATAATGAATAAACAATAAAAGACTTAGTTGCGTTTTCTGTTATAATATATCTGATATAATAAGAAAACAACATTTAAAGCCCTTAATCTCTTTTAAATGTAATATTTTAAGCAGTATTAATACATATATTATACAAATCTGAACTTTTTTTTTACTGAATGACACTGAAGAAAAACCCTTTTTTAAAAGTAAAGAGTATAATAAAGGTTTTTCTTTATATATATAAATATTTTATTTAGATAGAACTGGTGGTAGGACCTCTTGTGAGTCTGCACGGGTAGGTACCACCACCTTGCCTATTTCAGCCGTGACGCAGTAATGCATTTCGGTTTAAAGGGGGGGGCAGCCGTTGTAACTATACTGAGACCTTAGAACTTATATCTCAAAGTGGGTGGCGGCATTTATCTTGTAGATGTCTATGGGGTCTGGTAACCACTTAACACCAGGTGGGCTGTGAGCTAGTCCACACATCTATGCAAAAACAAAATGAACACGTTTGTACCTTTAAAGGGTTGGGGCGTGACATCCTCGGAGACGGTATAGTAGTCAGAGGCGCTGAGTCTGTCTGTGCGGTCGGTAGTGGCGCGGTCTCGCAGCGTGACGTCACCGAGTGTGCGATCCCGCAGCGTGACGTCGGCGCCGGCGTGGTCCCGCAGTGTGACGTCACCGGCGGCGCGCGCGTACTTGTCGCGGCGCGGCGACTCTGCGGGCTCGGGCGCCGCACGTCGTCCCGCCGACGAGAACATGCGCGTGTAATCGTTCGCGCGCGGAATCACGTACGAGACTCCTTCGCGCCGTAATATTTCTTCCGGCCGCGTTGTGTCGCTCTGAAACCAATTAAAAAATATAGATAAAAGTTTTGATAGATGTTACAATATCGAAACTATAATGTGGTTCTATATTCGTATTAGTGTATCTTATTCCTGGATCTTGACCTCTAAGATTATGCTCTATTTTTATACATATATTCGTCCAATAATCGAAAAATAATATTATCATGACCACTTAAAGATTTAAATTCGTTTTCTCTGTTTTATGTTCCTTTTTGTTATTTTTTTTATTGATATTCAATGTCTAAAACTGATGTTCCTCAAAAGTAGTAAACAAAAAAAGGAAAAAGAAATTGGTTAAAAATTTCATTATATTATAATAATATGTCAATGTATTGTCTTTGAATTTACCTTTATAAGCAGAAGAAAGTCTATGAAATTACGTTTCGAAAATGGCCGTACTTCCACACATCCTTTCATGCTTTATAAAACTCCTATACAAATCTAGGCAATAAAAAAAAATAAAAACGAATCAGTCAGTCGTGACATATAGTTGTACATAGATATCCACTATGATCGCTCTGTAGAGATAGAGGTGATCGGCTTGTTTTGGGGATAGACAAATTCTGGTGGCCCGTAGATCTTTCATTAGGAGTCGTGGGTGAACTCAAGTACTAGGAGGGGAGGTCCGCAACAGTTGCGCGAGCGTCTCCTGATGTCTAACAGCTCAAGGGCAGTATAAGCCCAGTAGATATGATTACCGGGAAGGTGCCGCAGAGGTAGACGTCGTGCGTGGGCGCGCCGAGCATGGCGGGCAGCCTCTCGAGGCGTCGCTCGGTGCCCGGCGTGAACACGCTGTCGCCGCTCTCCGCCGAGCCCGCGCCCGCGCTCTCTCTACCTGTCCTGTTCCCGCCATTCTGGAACACGAACATAAATGTTTTTTTGACGTGACAACGTCTTATAATTCGATGGAGCCGGCTGCACGCACGAAAAAACATGACTCATGCGGCGTTACCTCGCTCTGAGGCGTTCTATTTAAGGCTTGAAGTGCAAGCGAGAGCGCGCAACGAGCGACAATATCTATCAAACAAATAAAATTAAAATTTTCTTTTAAAAAATGAAACCATTCCATCAGTATTTTCTTATGACGTTGTCACGTTCAACTATCGTCAGTAAACCGACTTTACAGACAACCGATTTTTTTTTACACGCATGATATTAGCTTCACTTGTATGTATGTTTATATGTTTGTAGCGACTCCTTTAGACGCGATTTTGACCCATTTTAAACAGCCAGATTTCATTCAAACTTTGTAGATTTATCGAGGACCGATGACAATACACTTTTTTGATAAGATTATTCCATTATTCAATTTGCAAAATAAGATTTTTGCCAATTTATATAATTTTTATCTATAGTCGATAAGGCAGGAATTGATGTTAAAGTACTTAATAGTTTTAAAAATACGTTTTTATAGAAAATTTAACTAAAAAATTAAAAATAAATGATAGTTTAAAAAAAACTAAAAAACACGCTTTATATAAAATTCAACTAAAAAATAGAAAATAAATTTAAATTGAAAATAGTGTAAAATATATTTTATTGTAAAAAAAGCGTGGGGTGCTTATTCCCTACCTATGCTGATAGTCTTGAGAGGCTCATTGGGCTGTGTCTATGGGTTAATTTACTCGTCGAGTCCGACGGGTTCGACGAGGGCGGTAGCCGGTGCTTGTGGTCTCTAAAAGCACCGTTAATGGATCCGTAATGACGTGTTTAGGGCGACGTCGACTGTTTACCATTCGGTCCACAGGATCGGGTATAAGAATGAAGGAACCGAGCGGAGCGGTATGGATGAATGACAGATAAATATGGAGCATGACTGAGTAAGAGAGATAGGAGATGTCGTGTTAGTAAGTAAGAAAGACGGCGAATGAATGTGGAGCACATAGTTTTATTTTTTAAGTGTGAGGAGGTTAGTTACCGGTCGCGACGGCAGACAGACGCGATGTAACTCTGGAGACGTTAGACGTTTATATTTTAGTTACATAGATTAAGGAAGACGTAATAAAAATCAAGTTTTTGTGAAGTCGTCAACCATTTTCCTGGCCCAACCTGAATAGAAAACCCTACGTAAAGCTGTTTTCAAACTGAAACCCGCCCAAAACTAATACATATCGAGGGGTGAAAAGTCATTTGGTTTAAGCGATATTCAGCTATTTGGGAAATGGGGTAAACTTAATTGAAGTTCAATTAAAAACATCATATTGTTAATATTAATTTGTTTTTGATGTAATAACATATCAATAAATACTAATACCAAAAAAACGGAACTTTAATTACACAGATAAATGCCGCTTAAACCAAGTAGCTTTTTACGCCTCGATATAATAAACTAGTGAAACTCAATCTCGCTCTGACTGTGGCTAATTGTATGAGGAACATTGATTCCTTGAAATTTCTCGCGCGCCACCTTCTGAACTTTGATCGTACTATATTATAACTTATGTGTCATTCCGATCTATAAACTATTTACATTTTAAAGTTTCACAAAATCCACTCAGTATCTTTTGCGGCATAGAACCACAAACATTCAGACGTACTAACTAACTTTTACATTTACCTATAATATTAGTAGGACGTTAATGAGGGTGTGTGAACATTAAAAAATACATTTTAGATCTATTCTTCTATTATCTTTAACCAAAAATTTGACAGTAAAATTAATTTTTGGCATCACTGAACTAACTCACTGCTGAGCTAATGTTAGCTAGATCTAGTGTGTAGACAGTAGATTAATGTCTGAGTTGTGCATATTATGTATAACGGCTGTCCCATATAGTAGAAGAGACGTGGGAGATCGCCCTTCGTCGATCTGATAACCAGAATACTTCACATGACAACTGCACGGCAGAAAAATCCAGGATGAGGATTCCTTAAGACTTAGACTAGAGCGAGCTTCAAATATCTTCTACCGTCAACTTTCAATGTTGATTTCATTTAATAAAACCGCAAATGAATTGCGCCTACTATTCATTTCGGCTCCATTCACGATCACGGCCCACGGACTAGGGTCAGCATGGCCGTACCTCCTTCCTTACCAGGGATCTACCCTAAACGTCTTCTACGTAAGGTAAAGAACTAGCAATAGCGTTCCGTAGATCATATCACACCGTATTTACTGTTGGTAGGGTATATTGTGAGGTTTTGTTTGTGCCGCATAGCGATTATGCATTGCGGTTTAAAAGGGGAGACGGCTTTTGTGCATATTTTAGTCTTTGAGTATGTCTCCGGGTGAGCAATTTACGTTGCGACATCTATAATTTAAACCACGTGGGCCAAAACATTGACTGCCATTCAAAAGAACATAAATTAAATCAAGACAACATCGTACCTTAGGAATGAAAAGTCCAAGCTTCCTCCCGTACGCTCTTAGTCTGGCGTTGTAAACGTGTCGCACGGTGTTGTCCCGGGGCGCTTCACCACGGTCGCCTCTCGTTTCTGCACCACCTTCAGAACTCTCCGTGCCGTTCCGATTTTGCCATTCTGTCATTATAAACGATAAAACATTGCTTTATTCGTCTTACGGATCTGACGTATTTTTTATACGTTTCGTTTTACGAATTTTTTTATTCGAATATTTACAGCGAACAAACGACACACTGTTAGTCGTAGTGATGATAAAATAAACGCAACAAAAAAAAACGCAACATTCACGGAAACGCCTTTACAACGTCACGTTTCTCTCATAATCAGACGACCTCATGACAAAATAATGATTACGTTCGATGACGACTCTGCGAATGTGACATGCGCGTCTCATGATGTCCAACGAGAGAAGCATAATATTAAATCAGAGCAAGCGAAATCGAAATCGAAAACAATGGGGTGTCGAACGTGCAGTGCAGGGTCGCACGCACCGGCTGGGGAGGGGGCGAACAACTCGCGGAGGGAACGGAACGCGCGCCGCACCCGCGCCCCCACGCCCGCGCCCGCCATCTCCGCGCTCGGAGATGACACACCTTCAACAGACACCGTCTCGACTTACTCAATACATATTCACGATTCGGGACTACATACAACACTTTATATACCGTAAAATGGGGGGAATCGGGACACTTTCCAAATCCAACACAAAATTTCCAATAAAATTAAGATTAAAATGGTTCCGGAAATTTAAATTTGTATATACGATGGGTTATTAGTTCATTACAAAATATTCACAAAAACTAGCTTGACCCGATTCACTTTGGCTATGGAGTGAATCAGGTTACGTATGGAGACAATAGTTTTTCGATAGGGCTGGCACTATTTTGATTTTAGATAGGATTTTTCAATATCTTTAATGAGTTACAAAACTTTGATGACTAAATTAAACTATAAATTTTTTTTTAAACACTAAATAAAAGTCATTAACAGTTCAGCAAAGTTAAATCTAACAACCCAACAAAAGTATTGTGACATCCCTATTCTAACTCTAGTCTCTATTCCCCCCAATTTACTGTACTGTAATTTTGTTAATGATGCCGTCGAGTGTCTCACCTGCGTCGGTTGCGAGTTCGGCGACGGCCGCGCAAAACGTTTCAAAGTCGACAAAGTCTGCGGCGGGCAGGCTCCGTTCCGCGTTCTCTTTCGACGTTCTCGTCACTTCCTTGAGGGCGTCGATCGCTCTGGTGCGAGGTAACCGACCGTTTCGCCCACCGGCTGCATCGTAGGCGCGTTTCAACCGAAGGATCGTGTGACCGAGCGACTGTCGCGGGTGCGTCCTAGCTCCGCGCAGCACGGTCCCGGCGCACTTTAACGCGGCCGGGATGTCGGTGAACGCGGGCAGACCGCGACGTTCCACCGCTTCTTGCAAAGTGGCTCTCGCTCGCGACAACTCCACGTACTCGCTGCAATAGTAGCAGTTCTTTTGAATTCAAATAGAAATTTTAAAGTTATAAAGCTACAAGTTTTTTTTATTGCTTAGACTGGTGGACGAGCTCACAGCCCACCTGGTGTTAAGTGGTTACTGGAGCCCATAGACATCTACAACGTAAATGCGCCTCCCACCTTGAAATATAAGTTCTAAGGTCTCAAATATAGTTACAACGGCTGCCTCACCCTTTAAACCGAAACGCATTACTGCTTCACGGCCGAAATAGGCGGGGTGGTGGTACCTACGCGCGCGGAATCACAAGTGGTCTTCCCACCAGTATAAAAGTAAATTCATTCACAAGCTACAAGTAAATTCTTCAAACTCACTGATCAGATATCGTCTCGTTGCCGATGTTCTGTCGGCGGGTATACGGGCGCAGTACGAGCAGCAAGTCGCGCGGTGCAGCTGCGAGGTGCGCGGCCTCGACGCTGGCGGCGACCGCTCTCGTCTCGCTGTCCAAAACGAAGAGAAGTGCTCGAGCCGCCGCTTTAGCGCGATGCTCGACCTCTATTAGCTCCGTGGACCAATCTTCCACTTGCTGTTGAACAATTCAGTCTCCATTATATCCAATGATAATGCACACGAAGCCCGCACAGATTAGAACAAGACATGTAACATCTAATCTGTTCATAAAAACCTACAGCGACAACAGAGGCTATATATGTAATTTATACTAACGCTAGGTTTTTTTCAATCGTTACAATCCACTTTAAAGCAGATTTAGAGGTCTGGAGGCCTCAGGGCAATAGAGGAGCAGAGGCCCCCTGGCCCCAAATTATTTTCCAAATAAAATAAACAATCTTTTTCAGTCGAGTTTTCCAATAAATAATTTGTTGTGGAACCACGTAGATTCTCTTAGTATTACAAACACATAAATATAATCGGAGACAAGAATTATCTGAAATTAAATTTTAGTGTTAACGTTAACGTTAAGTATCACAGCGAAAAAAAGCATATCGAAGGAGAAGGAAAAGATGTTTACTAGTGTTTACTAGTCGGCATTTGAAAGTTTTTTTTCAAGTCTCTATTGTGAGGGTCCTCCATATGTGGAGGCTCCGGAGCTTTCGGCCCCGGTTGCCCTGCCCTAAGTCCGGCCCTGATTTAAAGTGAGCTCCCATTAGTAGATCCATTGATTGTGAATTTAAGGCGGGCACTTGGATATATTTAAGTTATGTACATTGTATGCTAAACGTAATACAAAAGAAAGTCAACGCATGCTATTTTTCATACAAATTAGTCGTTTTCCGATAGCAGCCGTTATTTGTTTTATTTAATTCGTGAACGTGCAATTTATATTAGGACGTGTTTGTATCTG
Source organism: Bombyx mori (assembly GCF_030269925.1). NCBI lineage: Eukaryota > Metazoa > Arthropoda > Insecta > Lepidoptera > Bombycidae > Bombyx > Bombyx mori. The sequence goes on from NC_085121.1 coordinate 8,183,353, forward strand.
CTCTGATAAGGATCAAAAATGATATAATGTTTTTCTCTTAATATTATAACATCATATTGAGCACACGTACGAATCGGAACTTTTTCTATGCGAACACGCATTTTTGACGAAAGATTTTTATCAACCTTTTAGATAAGCTATTCGAGTTTTTTGAGAATATTTTTGATATATCTACGATACATTTGAACTAAATCCGATTAAAACTAATAGAGGTCCGCGCGGGTAGGTACCACCGCCCTGCCTATTTTTGCCGTGAAGCAGTAGGTAATGCGTTTCGGTTTGAAGGGTGGGGCAGCCGTTGTAACTATATCTCAAGGTGGGTGGTGCATTTACGTTGTAGATGTCTATGGGCTCCAGTAACCACTTAACACCAGGTGGGCTGTGAGCTCGTCCACCCATCTAAGCAATAAAAAAAAAAGCACGTTAGATTTTTCAAGTCATTGTCAATGATTCAATGTGATGGCGATTGGTTATCGTGAATTGGAATTCGTCACGTAAACGAATCACAAGAAACCGGAATCATCACACGAAAAGTACTTCCTTACTAGTGACGTCACGTTATAATGTTCACGGAGATTAATTGAATTAATGTCGGTAGCATTTATTAATTATCTTTGGCCTCGTGCTTGTTATCGAATTTCGTTTAATTGTAGATACTAGAAAATATCTGTGATAAAGTGCGTGTTTCGCAAAATCATTCATTTACTTTCTAAAGCATCGACGAAGATCAACAGGCAGACATAGTTGAAAATATAAACGTTTTTTATGAACTTCACAACGGAGATGTCAAGAACTTAGTTGTGACATCACTCTGCGTGTACGTTTGCAATTTAATTCACTTAAATATATCTATATAAATAATTCGTTTCGTCTATGATTGTTGTTATTATACTCAGTTGTTTATCTCGGTGAACTTTTAAAACTTATTGTGTTTCGTCAGTAGTACGATTAAAAAAATTTTTTTACAATCTCAATTTTCTGTATTTAAGTTGACCTATACATAAAATGTTTGTTCACTGTTAACGCTGTTCACGCTGTTGATTAATATTTTAAATGAATGAATATATGAGGCCGTCATCGTAAAAATGGCTTAATCCACAATTTTTCATAATCATGCTTACCTATATTTATATTGCAATTCATTTAAAATATAATAAATTTTGATGCAAAACCGGCCTATCCGTAGTTTCACCCATAGATAACAGATGGCTTTGTAAACATTATTTTTGCGTGCGTAGCCCACTGAGTTTCTCGCCGGATCTTCTCGCGTTTCCGAAGTAGTTTCTACGAAGCACTGCTCTTGCTTGGGCTAGTGTTAGTAAATTTGTCACGCTGAGTCTCGTGAGCTCACCTACACGCTCGATGATCTAGTTTAACCCCTCGAAGTTGCTAGTATAGGTTTTTTTTTTTTTTTATAACAACTAAGAGACAAACGAGCAAGACGGGTCACCTGATGGTAAGTGATTCACCGCCGCCCACGGTCACCAGCGTTTACGCCAGTGCGTTGCCTACCCTTCAGGTAAGAATATGCTCTTTTCTTGAATAACGTGGGAAGAAAAATACCTGTAATGTAACAAGCGTAATGCACAAAACTCACCGGATTGAAATACGTTATTCCCATCTTCTTTAGCATCGGAATAGCAATGTCCGATCTCCAAGTAGTCGGGTTGCAGGAACCGCCGAGGAATACTTCGCATGGCGGAGGCGACGGCTCGCTACCTGCGCATCATTATCGTCAACAAACGGTTCAAGGGTAGACAGCGGATAGCTTAGCGGAATTGAAAATCTTAAACTCGTGTTAAGTCAAGTTCGAGGTTTTTATATGAAATAATTTTAGAATATAAGTTTAATATTACACTACACAATCTAATTCAGACGTGATCAGTTTGAAATAAAAAATTTAGTCACATTTGTTTTGGTAGGTTTTTTTTTGCTTAGATGGGTGGACGAGCTCACAGCCCACCTGGTGTTAAGTGGTTACTGGAGCCCATAGACATCTATAACGTAAATGCGCCACCCACCTTGAGATATAAGTTCTAAAGTCGCAGTATAGTTACAACGGCTGCCCCACCCTTCAAACCGAAACGCATTACTGCTTCACGGCAATAACAGGCAGGGCGGTGGTACCTAACCGTGCGGACTCACAAGAGGTCCTACCACCAGTAATTATGCAAATTATAATTTTGCGGGTTTGATTTTTAATACACTATGTTATTCCTCCACCGTGGAAGTCAATTGTGAACATTTGTTAAGTACGTATTTCATTAGAAAAATTGGTACCCGCCTGCGGGATTCGAACACCGGTGCTTCGCTAGATACGAATACACCGGACGTCTTATCCTTTGGGCCACGACGACTTCAGAGGCAGATAGTTTGTCTCGTTTAGAGATTATTGACGTCCATCGACAGGACAATGTGAATGTCGTCACCGTCTTTTAAACATGGATGGATCGTGGTCTTTGCTTTTTGACCGACGAACAACTGCCTACTTCGTAGCTAGTTACCGTAGCACACGAGTAAACGACCATCCCATCATTCAAACGCATGATCAAATGAAAGTCGTGCGAACTGTTAATGAAAAATAATCCCGATTTTTTTTAAAATGGAATCCGTTAATTTCCTAATTTGTAAGAACGTCTCTAGCTGTGTCGCGAAGCAATCGCGCGATCGATCTGAACCGCTGTCCCACCCACAACGGTCCTACAATACAAGCAAAACTTCGATCTCATATCTCAGCTTAAGCTACAGTTACTTTAGCATAGCTATGGACTTCGGTAATCATTTAACAACAGGTGGGCGGCCAAATCGTGGGCCCAGCTACAGAAAAAAAAACACCTTACCATAAACAATAACGTTTACATTTTATGTTTTATTGTAGGAAATGTTGAAGTTTCATAATTCGATAACCACGTCACGTATACACACACATTATACATACAGTCCCAAGCTCTAAGCAAAGTTATATGACCGTACAGAAATATACTGAAACTGTTAATGGTCGTAACATACAGACTTTTCAACCTGAATTCAATATATTTGACCTTTCAAAGTTAACTATTTTCCACACATATTATGTAAAATGTAGGTATTTAAATTGTAATCGACAAATGAGGTGTAGTCAACAAGGCGAAGATGAATTATGAATTTAAGAATCATTATAAATATTGTGACAAGGTTGGTTAATTGCAATGAATCGAATTGTTGACATTAAGGATCGACTGTCCTATTCAATGATGGGCTAAGGCACGCAAAAGAAACACGTTTAATTGAAAATAATTGCGGTACGATTTAGCACGCAACTAATTTCAAGATATCGGCGTGGGAGGCACTTACACTGCGGCTCGAGTAACGTGAGTACTCATCATTGAGATGTTGGATACGTTTGAATTTTCAAATTTAATTCAAGTACCTACATTTTACGGTTGTACGAAAAAAATAGTCGCTGTTGGAATGTCAATTAACACGCAACCGAGAAAAGCAGGAAAAGTTCGCGCGATTCTTTCTAAAATTATAGAAGAAAAAAAACACTAAAATATATTTACGTTTCATTAGCGAATACAAATAACAAGTTTGGAGCGCGTTAAAATTGGATTGGCTCAATCAAAAATATCCGGATAGTCGAAGAATATAAATAAAAATAAAAACACAATAGACATTCACGTAAGTGCTTTATCGAAATCTGATCAAACGATCGTATAGATAAATTAGAACGATGAATAGGCTTATTGGACATAAAGATAATTAATTATGACAACTTGTACGAGAAACCGTAGTGCCTGCTAACAACAGATTTCGTTCGTTCAAAGCTGTGCTCCTCGTCAATGATTGATGACTATCGACCGCGTAGGTTGCGACATGTAGGCCGCACGTACTATGCTCAACACACCCACTTGTAGATTAATGATTCCCATAAATGGTAATGAATTCGGTCATTTAACTACTCAAGATTTTTAATAATAACCAAACTGATCGTCTTGTGCGAAGTTATTTTACTGCTACCTTTGGTACTGCCTACGGTTACAATAAAGGTATTGGCGGGCTATTAAAACAGACAATCGTTGTTAGAATTGAATTGAATTCATTCATGTTTACAGTGCAGTTTATAAGTCGTGGCCGGCCAGCACATCAATCCAATTCGGGAACCTCGTTCAATGCCAAAACGAAAACGTAAACAACAAGGCGGCGGACAGATCAACAAACGCAATGTACATCGCCGTGACTATCCACACGCTGCGATTTTTAAAGTACCACAATCGTAATCTCTCAAACCTAAAACGAGAACTTGCCGTACTATTTTTCCTAAATCCTGTTAACACAAATACACATCACTCGATACAATGTATTATTATTCGACACGGCCACAAACGTTTTTTGTAATTCGGAACGTAAAATCGATTTTCACCGCGTAAATGTAGGGTAAATAGTATTCGTTTATAGATTAGCGGGAATAATTTTTAAACGCACAGGGAACTATCATTGTGGTCGGCGGCATGTCTGCAGATGTATCGTGCAGCCGTGCGTGGCTGCGAAGCACGATGTCCACCCGCGGACGGACGACGGCCAACTGACTGGCGTTCGCGCCACACAATTACTCGTCCAAGGAAGTACTAGCCGATGCCACATTTTAAAATATTATGTATAATCCGTCATGTCTATGGCACTACGAACACATGGTTGCGGGAATTAGTGACACTTCAAAGACTGCTCCTCTTTGCATTACTTTCAAGTTTCTTGACTTACAAGATGAAGAGACAATCTGACCAATGAAGATGATCATAATCAAGGTATGTATTAGGGTAGCAGATCAATCAGATTGTGTCAATACAAATAAAGCAAACTGAATGTACAAAGTTTGCTGTTAAAAATTAACGATGAACAGACTTAACGATCGTTTAACATAATTTAACAAAACAATGACCTTAGTACTTAATCTATTAACATAAATTCAGATACTGTTATGAAATATTTACAAAAAAAAAAAATGTTCTCAAGCTGTCAATTCAAACTACATCTAATAAATGTCAACTAGATTACAAAAACGCCATTATAGAATTGTATTAGCCGTCTCACAGAACGGTCTTCCGGGAGATAAGGAAGTAAATGCGCTTCTTCGTCGTTTGTTTACTTTATAATATGTCGTACGTTAGTATCACGTGGTGTGTATTTGCGTTATCCGAACAAAAATCGTGGGCACCTCGTTATTCGTTCGAGGGACAACAGGCAGACAAAGTGACGTTTCCTTAGTCTGTTTATAGTACGAGCGGAAGAGCCTGGAAGGCCGCATACAATATTTACTTAGTCACGATCTCGCACTTCCACGAATTCAGTAAATTAACGAGAAACGAAAGTCATTTTTCAGTCCTGTTTGCCTAAACTTATTTAGGATCGCATTCAAGGTACACCGTGACTTTGAGGCGTCACTATCCTCACGTTGTATCGCACGTGATGCATTCTGAAACCCACGGACGCTATTGATCATTTTCTCACATAAACGATTTAGTAGCTTTATAGAAACTCTCGGTGTTTGATCTTGCGTGTTGTACGCTTAAACCGATTCGTATTATATAACCAGTTAGTTATTTTGGAATATTATATTATTCAGCAATCCACGGATTATAGATCTCCCAGTCTGACGTTAGCAGCTTATCTTATTAATAGTAAATATAGATTGAGATTTTAATCGTATAACATCAACATAATGTGACCTGGCGTTAGTCATAGTACGTGATGCGATAGGAGATTGACGCAAATTGAACGCATCATGGTTGCAAGTGCAAAATACAAACTAACATCGTACATTATAAAATTATTAGACGAACGTATCATTACATGATGATTATATACCTTTTGTTACAGAGAATATAACATATAATCCATGTTGCATTATCCACGTTTGTAAAGAAGATAAGCTTTCATGTGATAAACTCACAATCGATACTTTGATGTTTAACGTGATAATGTTTTGATACGTATTTCTAAAATACTTAACATAACTTCAACGAAATCATTGTCTAATTGTCATTTTCTAAATATAAATTCAATATTTACGCTTCTGATGAATGGCCGTAATTTTGTAATAGGCAATGCGAAAGTGCAACCCAAACTACTATAGAGCACTCTCTACCAGTATAGATTATGTTCTACCTGTCTTGCCTAGTTTCTATGGGACTCCATACCTAGACAATTCAGTGTAGAGAATGCCGACAGTCACGATGATACATGAAGTCGAAACCAAATTGCATTGTACGACTGTAATCGAATTGTATTGTACAGCGACTGATCTAGATCTATCCTTCAAACTGGAACCTAACTTCGCATAGAAATGGGCACGTCGTTAACAGATCGAAGGCTCAGGCGCTCAGAGATAATTTTATACACAACCCATGGCCCATGCCGTTCTTAATTCAAATAACGTTCTTAAGTCAGATTTCAATAATTGCAAACGTGTTGTCAAACTTAATAAGCACACAATGAAATTTTACGTAATTACGTACCTAAGACTAAAGGATAATTTAAAAGTGGTGGGTACTTTGTTTTGAAACTGTGTCCTCTCGAAACTACTTTCACGGTTCGATCCCGCTTTTTTAATGTCATTCTATTATTTCAGACGCTTTGAATGCTTTATAGTTTTTGTGGTCACGGAGGATGAAAGTCGAAAATAATATGATGACAATAAAAACCGCGAGCGGTTTAACGCTCGGCGCGGTCATAAAACCTCCATCTTCGGATCCGAGATACATTCTTGACAAAGCTTTTACGCTCTGAGGAACCATTTAAGGTGATTCTATCCTTTTTATCATAACACCTCTCGCCGTCAAACCAGCATTAATTCATAATACTACTTGAAAATTTTCTATATCGTTCCCTCAATGCTGAAGATCGCGACCACATGTGACATTCTTCCACTGTGTTCGATCATAGGTGGCATGGACCGCATGGTACAGATTACCCCCAAGTGCTTCTCTTACTAGAGCTGACCATCTGGCTGGTGTTCTGCCTACTTGAAAGCACTACATTAATTTGCAGGGTATTTCAAAGAATATTTCCGCCACGTACCAGCAGGCTCTTGAATGAACATACTTAAAAAGCTCCAAGATTGTTTTTTTTTTATTGCTTAGATGTGTGGACGAGCTCACAGCCCACCTCGTGTTAAGTGGTTACTGGAGCCCATAAACATCTACAACGTAAATGCGCCACACACCTTGAGATATAAGTTCTAAGGTCTCAGCTCCAAGCTCCAAGTGATTTGACAGAGGCTTTATTGCGCTGATCTCGAGGCTGTTCATGAGTGAAGCTGACCTCTTTTGTGGTGGGTAATCTAAGCATTAGGTGTAACGATAACAATATAGTAAATGAAGTACTGAATATCTATAATGTTAATGTTTTCACTTTGGATTGGTGACTTTTTTACAATTACAATAATCAAGTGTATATATGTACACGATTGTTTATTGTTTTAATTTAATAATTCAGCACTCTTTTTTTTATTTGTTAAATTTAGAAATATCTCAAAGTCGTCAGCACCGTAATTGTCAGCTGGTCAAATAAGGAAAACTAAGACTTTTTCACTATCTGACCACTACAATCGTGCGTGGGATGATAGAATTAATCGAGGCCCCTAATTAATGAAACATGACGTAATAAATAACTTATTTCGGTTGCAGAGCTATAAAGATCAAAATTGAACAATCATCGTGTTTACTATAAGAACGAAACAGTGATTCGTTGGATACGGGCGGAAGTTTAAGAGTCAGGAAACTCATAAAGAATTAATACTGAAACACGTCCACAGTTTGACAGACACTGGGACTACAGAGTATTTCTGGATTAGTACCGTGCGGAACGTTTAGTCACCATTTGTTTCATCCCGACTCGAATCGACCTTCCACAATATAAAGTTGACGAATAAAGCTATAAGCACGATCAATTAGCTGCCGCAAATCTATGAATTTAATAGCTATATATTACAGATTTAGGTGGGCCATGACAACACTGACTGTTGGCAATACGCAAAGAAAAGTCGACATCGCAAGCATGGAATGAAACATCTCTTACCGTTCACGTGTTTACATATCGCATCTTTATCCCTCAGCTCGACGAGTTCCTTTTCAATGTTCCATTGAGGTGATTCCGGCTTGCTGGACACCCTGCCAACGAAACGTTTGGACACATCAATAATTATTTCAAGCTCTATTGTTACAAAACAACCACGTACAGTTATTCAGTGCATGACAAAATGTCTCTTATTGTCTGACGTTCAAAGGTCAATGATCGCCTCACCACTCGAAGCTCACAACAGTCTTAGGTTCAAGACCGAGTAAACGACAATTGATCATATTTAACGTCACCGGTAAAAAAAAACATGATTCATATTTAATTTGAACGGAAGGTACATAATGAAATTTACTAACTACACATGAAGTACAATAATGACTAATTCACGTTTTATATGTATATAAGCACTGACCTAAATCGTTGTTTGATATTTTTGAATTTTGCTTACTGTCCATGTACCCATGTTAGCTGTTGTAACTATATTTGAGACGGCAGAACTTATATCTCAAGGTGGGTGACGCATTTACGTTGTACTGGTGGTAGGACCTCTTGTGAGTCCGCGCGGGTAGGTACCACCACCCTGCCTATTTCAGCCGTGAAGCAGTAATGCGTTTCGGTTTGAAAGATGGGGCAGCCGTTGTAACTATACTGAGACCTTAGAACTTATCTCAAGGTGGGTGGCGCATTTACGTTGTAGATGTCTATGGGCTCTAGTAACCACTTAACACCAGGTGGGCTGTGAGCTCGTCCACCCATCTAAGCAATAAATAAATAAAAAGATGTCTATGGGTTCCAGTAACCACTTAACACCAGGTGGGCTGGAGCTCGTCCATCCATCTAAGCAATAAAAATAAAAAAGTACTATTGAACAAAATGATGCTGCTAGAGAATAGAACAGTAGAAGTGAGGTGGAAATGGAAATGGAAATGTTTTTGTGTTGATACTCACTGCCTCGCTTGCCTTGAGCACCGGCGTAGCTCAGCTGCAAACACGCAGAATTCTCCGAATGTGAGAGTGAGCGATTTGCGACGCGCACACTGTCGTGCGCATACCAGCATCTCGAATACTACAACAACAACGTAACGTAAGTAATGTCGTTAATAAAGACAACCGCATTCCCGGCAAGGCAACTTGTACGGTCAACGTTTCTATTAAATAATAATTGTCGTACATAAACTATATAACATTCTTAAAATATTCAGAACAGTATTTGCCTTGTCATTATTATTATAATGCAGTGGCACGGAAATCTAACTGAAATCAATAGTCTCCTCTAGAAAAACTATACAGTGAACAACCAGTATAGTGCATGAAAAGAAAAATAAACCTTCGAAACCGCGTTAAAACTGTTAAAGTATGCGTGAAAGTTGTAATAACGATAATAATGATTTTTATTACCAGATTACGGGAAATATGTAAAGTTTATTTATTTATTTATTAAAAATGGTTCAGGATATGTTGCGCAAAATCGTATTAAGTTGTAATTAAGTGTCGATCCGGAAGTCCGCGTATGGATTTATAAGTTGCGAACAGTGGGGCAATAAACAAGAGTCATGAACTCATTGGGAGGTAATTGGTCATCAGTGAGCAATAGCGGTGAGATCACACGTTCGGCCTCATACAACCAACCTAAAAGCTTTGTATACATGTAATTGAACACGTTTATTTAATGTGAGAAATAAAAATCATAACTATTGATATCGTGATCATGCCATAAAGATAATAAAGAACTAAATACACGACAAGTAATATTTTTACTATTAAATATTTTTAGACATGCATCACTCTTGTATGAAACTATTGTACCTAAGTACAATAACTAGCGGGTTTTTTGTTCATGGATATGTTGAAACATGACAACAAGCCTTAGGAAAATAAAATTATTGATTCATTTATACGATGAAGTAGATTTCAGCATTTACAAATTTTACAGCTTACAGTTTTTTACATAGATAATAATAATTGTAAATACTAATGTTATAAATGCGAAAGTAACTCTGTCTCTCTGTCTCGCTTTCACGCCAAAACTACTGAATCGATTTAAATAAAATTTGGTATCGGGATATTCTAGAGCCTGAGAAAGGACATAGGCTACTTTTTAATACCAAAAAAGGGTTGTAAAAGGTTAAAAGGGGACGATGAAAAGTTGTATATTGTCATTTTTAGAGCTAAAAGCTTGAAACTTATTTTTAGACTGGGATTCGATATTAATAAATATGACAAGAAGCTTACACGTCAGGATAACACATAAGACTATAATATATAAAAATATAGTGTGAATTACCCAAAATATAACGATAAGTGTTAAGTAAATTTGAAGCAGTCGTGTCCTAAGAGATAAGACGTCCGGTGCATTCGTGTTGAGCGATGCACCTGTGTTCGAATCCCAGGCGGGTACTAATTTTTCTTATGAATTACGTACTCAACAAATGTTCACGATTGACTTCCATGGTGCAGGAATAACATCGCGTAATAATAATCAAACCCGCAAAATTATAATTTGCGTAATTACGGGTGGTAGGACCTCTTGTGAGTCCGCGCGAGTAGGTACCACCGCCCTGCCTATTTCTGCCGTGAAGCAGTAATGCGTTTCAGCTTGAAGGGTGGGGCAGCCGTTGTAACTATACTGAGATCCTAGAACTTATATCTCAAGGTGGGTGGCGCATTTACGTTGTAGATGTTTATGTGCTCCAGTAACCACTTAACACCAGGTGGGCTGTGGGCTCGTCCATCCATCTAAACAATGAAAAGAATATAAAAAAAGAAGTTCAAAATGAATAATTCACCATTTAAAATACTAAAAGTTATTTAGGTTATGTCCTTTTTTTGTATAAAAACTAACACTAAAAACAGCCAATCCACGATAGCAAAATTACAAATCTGTTCATAAATAACAAAAGTTTTGGTTGTTTAAAATTTAATCTAGACAAAGGGCGCATTATTTTTGTACAATGACATCAACGATTAATATAGCGAAACAAAGGAACAGAACGTCCCGGTCTTCTTCTTATCTTAGAATCTTAGAATTTTCCTAGCGGATTCAAATTATTTATTATTTGCATATAATTAGAATTCATTATCACATATGCCCTACTTGGGCTTTTTATAAGCCCGACATCAATTAACTATCAAATTCAATCCACGCGGGAATTTCCTGCCATTTATTCTTGTGCCTGGAAATAAAATCGCACAAAACCGTTTGAAAAAGGGTAGGATTTATTGAAAAAGAGAGAGAGAGGGGTATGATTTTCTTCTTCATTCAAAAAATTATAGTCATGCCATTGTTTCTTGGTGACGTGGTCAAAGTGGCTTTAAATTTGGACATTTCTAAAAAACTAATCCAAAATAATTTGAATTTAGTTCATAGTATTAAATTCATAGTCAAATTTAATTTCGGTTGTTATTTATAACACATTGAAAATGGTAAAACAGCGGATTGGGTTACTTTACACTTTATTTGATGACCGTTTTTTTAAGTTTTCTCCACATATTTACGTTATGTGAATAATTTATAAAAACATTTTTTGTAATTGCTAAACCAGTTATGTAGTTAAGTTATGTTAAATAGTTAATATTCTAGTTTTATGGTAGTTTTACATTCATTGTTTTCAGAAGACGTGTTTTCAAATAATTTATTTCAACTCAAATATTATGAATTAAAAAAAATATAACTCTACCAATGATTAAAAAAGGGCCACAGCTCTGAGAAGAACAAGTAAAATCAAGTCGTCCGCCCTTTTTTTCTACTTTATCTTTAAAACGTACTTTAGAATTTTACATAATGAAATTATAGAGGATTACATTTTTGTTGCATAAATAATATAAAACACACGACCGAAATTGCGTAACAAACTAGTTTATATTTTAATTTTCAAATAATTCTAATACATTACGTTAGGACTTATATTTAATTTACCGGGTCGCTCAACCTTCGGATAATCTGGCACAACAATTTAACAAAAACAAGGCCATGCCTGATAAACTTCCCTAACTAGCATAAGGTACTGTTGAATTAAAACGATAATATAATATAAATAAATATATTTTTAGTATGATTACGAATCATTTTACAATATCCGATGGTGTACCTATCGTAACAAGACGAAGAAACCCCAAGTCCGACGATCTGCCAGACTCCATATTGTTTATTTTTATTTTTTTTCAGTACTCTCTTCATTTTTATACATATATGGGCTTTCGTGCGAGTATACTTACAAGATCGGGATTGCTTTTATTACGTATCTTTCAATAATTATAAGCAAATATTGAAAAAAGTACTTAGTTAATGGAAATAGCTTTTTCCTTAAAAGCAGCTTGACTTGGTTTATGATACATATTAGATTATAAGTGCCGAAAATTTCATACGATCATTTATTGTGTAACTCTTTATTTAACCCATATAATTCGTTCAGTTCAATTCTTCAAACTATCCAAAATCACTGTCACAGACTTTTACTGGTGGTAGGAACGCTTGTGAGTCCATACGCGTAGGTACAACCACCCCGCCTATTTCTGCCGTGAAGCAGTAATGCGTTTCGGTTTGAAGGGTGGGGCAGCCGTTCTAACTATACTTGAGAACTTAGAATTTATATTTCAAGGTGGGTGGCGTATTTACGTCGTATATGTCTATGGGCTCCAGTAACCACTTAACACCAGGTGGGCTGTGAGCTCGTCCACCCCTTTAAGCAATAAAAAAAATAAAAATAAGACGTAATTTTCATCGATACACGATTCGTAATTTTTGATGTCGACGGAAAAAATCGATTATGTCATCTCCATAATTTTGTTACATAATAATTTTATGCTTAGTCTTAATTTAAACATGGTCAAGGTTCAAGTTTACTAGTATTTCGTTTAATTAATGGAAACTACTATTACCGATTTTTCCTTGAGAAGCTTTCATTGCATTTGATACGTAAATCTTTCTAGATGATGACCGAGCATCGCTCGGTTTTTTTTTGATAACGCCATCTTGTTGAGTCTTTAAAGCGGATAGTTGCCCTCAATTAAGAAAAATAGTGTCATTATTCGCCAATAGATGTCGGGAAGAGTAGATTATTGAAAACACGAATAAAACAACATATTCTGAAAATAAATCGTAGCTAAATCGATTTATCGCCCCCGAAATCCCCTGTATACTAAATTTTATGAAAATCGTTGGACCCGTTTCCGAGATTCAGATTATATATATATACAAGAATTGCTCGTTTAAAGGTACTAGGGGTCCCGCAGTAATCGAAATTCGACTATAATTAATTTGAATTGTAAGTTTGTACACTATCATGATTGTATTTTCACCGCCAAGACTACACTATAGAAAAATATTAATAAAGACAAACGATATTTAATCTATTCTCAATTTGACAACAGACGTCAAGAACAAAAGTTTGACAATAAATAAATAGTATGCATGCGTGTGTCTCAAATACATGGTAGTGTGTGTAATGTTTTCTTTATTGATTTAATGTATCTTTTATGCATTATTTAAAAAAAATATTAGCCTTATGCACTTCTTCTCTATATTCTCTATAAGTGTGGAAAATTTCATACTCCTCCGTCCGCGCAATTTTCGTAAAAAGGATACAAAGTTTTTGCTTCACGTATTAATATAAAAAAATAAGATATCTAAAATCAATGTGGGCGGTCACTTTTAGGTAGGTAATAAATAGTATTTATGGACAAACAGCTCTTACAAAATTAAATTACTTCTTTGATTTCAATTTAAAAATTATTGATTCCCAATGACATCTGAATACACTTCATTCAAGCCAAGATTCAGCAGAACGGTGTTTTCGTGAAGCAGTGTATATACCCTCAAACGTTTACGTGTTTAATAATGTTGATTGTAGTCCCGAGATTTACTGTTGATAAATCAACAACACGGGGCGAAGCTTAACAGCGTCGGCCCGTAAATTCTTCAGTATGACAGATATTTATTAATTGCACAATAGACTTGTTACTTTGAGATATAATCGCCGCCAACTGCGAATAAGGTATTGTTATTTAACTAACAAGCATTTTAAACGATTTGTTTGTGTGTCGAAAATTATTATTTTTATTATTTTTTAAAGAAATTTTTATCTTTTGTTTAATATTTTGTTTTTGTTTATTTATTTATTAATCATAGCATTTCATGCAGTCTCTATCTAAATTTTAACGGTCACTTTGACTTCGTTTTTGTTTGGTATTTTTAGAGCACAACCTTCACTTTATTAATTAATTAAAATACGTAAAGATGAACATAGATAATACAAAAAAAATTTACATTTAACTGTCTTAAATATAACTGGTATTTATTTTGTTATTCGTAAATATTATTATTTATGGTAATTATTATTTCAGTTATAGTGACAAATAGTGGGATTTTTTCTTATCATTTACTATTTCCTATCAACTTTAGATATTTATTTAAATAAATAAATGAAGCACGATTTTCAATAAAAGGCAAAAATGATTAGAACAAAGTTAGTTCGGAGGAACGCCAATAATTGGTATTATTATAAGAGCGATGCAACAACAGCAGGGAATAAATACATTAAGCTGAGGATTGCTCTTAGCAGTTGCAACATGCGGAACAATATAATATGGAATGCCATGTATAATCCATATATATAAAAGAAAGTCGTGTTAGTTACACTATTTATAACTCGAGAACGACTGAATTGATTTGGCTGAAAATTGGTGAGGAGGTAGCTTAAAAGCAGGAGAAGGACATAGGATACTTTTTATCACATTCCCGTGGGACGCGACATAAAACTATAACAAAACGCAACTGACAGCTAAACGTTATAATATATTCTATGGTTAATTGTGTTAATTATAGCAGAATTTTGAAGTTGACTGGTTGATGTGTTTGAAACAAACCGTGTGGCGGAACAAAGTTCGCCGGGTCCGCTAGTTTTAAATAACATAATGACATTTTATGTTGATTCAGCCTATAAACCGATGACGTAAGCGCGTTATCGTTCAATTTAATCGATGAGCCGGCATCGTCGCCACGGAACATAATGTAATCCTCCTCGGACATTGCCATCTTACGAAAAAAAAAACCACGTATCACTTCCGAAATTCATTCATTAATGTAAATGAATAAACATAATTTACAAACATTTCACGTTAGTTTAGTTTAGTTGAGTTTAGTTAACGCTTCGCTTCAAAAATCATTATCAATAGGTTAATTACCTCGGGCAAATAGATAGTAAGATCGTGGTAATATTCGGGGATATCAAGCGTTTACGTCATTTTCCGATAAAAAAAACTGAAGTTATGTAAGCAAAAAATGCATTTAAAGTTAAAGCATTAACAAATTCGGCGAATATGTTTTCTTATTTGTCCCTACCCAGCTGATAATATTATAGATAGTATTTGACACATTGAGAATCATATTTTATTATTATGTAAACTCTGATATCACGTTTCGAGCATACATCTATCTGCACTATAATAATTACATGTAGTTAAATTTATTTAGTTTTATAATGGCAATTATTTTGTAAATTTGCCTAGCATTGCAAATTTAAAATACTTTTGGGACAAAATTAAAGAATCATGAAAACCGTTCTTGAAAGTGATTATGACTGACCAAGTACTGTATAGTATTATTTCATCGGATCCGTGTGCCTATTGCCTAATATAAAATAAGTTACATTACCCTGTGTCTTAGTGGGATACAATTCGATGTCGTTGAATAGGCTCTGGATGCGATCGGCAGATGCTGGATGATCGGGAGGCCCCACGCGGCACTCCCAAGCGCTCGCAACCTCCCTGTAACAAACAAAACACAACTATATTCTAACTGGGTTTTTTTTCAATCTACACAATATGATGCTTCGCGTTTGTTTTGAATGGGAAAAACACCAGGAACAAACAATAACATTACAGTTATAGAGAAATACTTACATTGTTTGTTTTACGAATGATTTTTTGAAACGTAAAGTATAAATGTGACAAAAACAGTACACAGACATATTACAAGAACTTTAGTCAGTAACTAAACAACAAAGATAATGACAAGCCCTTTAAATATTTTGTTTGTTAGATACGTACCATCTAATCAAAACATGTCCACTCATAAATTTTAGATCGTTGCTACACATTTATTTAATCAAAGGAAAGCGAAAGGTAGTTTCTAGATTTTTAACTGAACGAACTTTTTTTTGATATCTGATGTGTATAAGTATATAATAATTATGTAATACTCAAACCGCTGAGGTCTCTATAAACTTCCATTAAGGAGGAGTATATCACAATCCACAACTATCATAATATATTAATCGTTCGGAAAAGTATTTTTTTTCCAATTTTATAGGTATAAAACCAAATCTTAAAATCCGTCAAACAAACGAGATCCGAACGTGCAGAAACCGGAAAATATCATCAATTCGTGGGAGCCGTCACCTTTTTGTCCCGAGTAACTAAATCCTTTTTTGTATCCATATTTTTTTTGCTATTGATAGAGCGTGGTTTGAGCACGCAATTTGCTTTGCAGCACATAACCTTCCCGGCCATATCTGCTGCGAAGTTATGCGTTGCGATAAAGACCGAGATAGTTATTTCCGAGGTAGAGATTCCGCCTTAACGTCTGAAACTAGGTACCGAAATACACGTTTCTCTATCGACTTCATTAAACACTAAACACCGGCTAATCCGTGAGCTCATCTGTCCAAAAATCATCATAGATTGAAATAAATTTATTTACAAATTTTATAATAGGTAAATATACTATTCAAGTACAATAATCACATAAGAATGTGATAATTTCATTCAGAAACATCGTTTCATTGAGATGAGAGTGAACTATCAAAGATCAAAGGGGTATCTCTCGATTGAAAATGGAAACAGAATCAAAATGAACAATAAGTACTGTATTCAAAGTCACCGAAATACATACATAGGTAAAGCTTATATACACACACGTCTAGACATAATGCATAATGTATATATTGTACTAAATTACACGTGAGAATTGAAGTGATTATGAACACAAATTCCTTTCCCACGATAAAAACTAAGACGTCAACAAAATTACTCTTGTAATACTATATACAAGTCAGCAATTTAATGGACACACACATTTTGTTTAGCTAGACGCCAGTTATTACATTCGTAATATACTCGTACTTACAAATAATGTTTGACTGTAGATGAATAATTATTATTGACACAATCACATTTATCTATCAAGGCTGCGACTATCAAAACTTTTGAAATACCAGAGTAAAAATCAAATACTATGACTGTTATCAAACAAATCATGATTTGCCTCATAATTTTTGTTTCGTTAATAACGAATAAATCAAGTGCTACACGCGTAATGTGTGTTTACGAGACGAATACATGCACAGAATGATACAAAACAATTGCCTTACTGCGCTTTAGTTAAATGTAATTGGATGATACAGAACGTGACGCGCCACCAAAGGCAATAGCTGCTATTGACCTACACAGTCACTTTTTAATCGTGACCTCATGTCGATAAGGCAAACAAGATTTTCCTGGCAATAACGACAGCTACTATGAATCTATGAAAATTAATTAATTGTCAGGATGATTTGCTTTATTAGTAGTGATTATTTTACAGCATACTAAGCTATGTAAGTAATAATAAAGTCGTTTAGCATTTTAATCACTTAGCTAAACATTCACGAATGAGATCCCCACTGAAAGAATAACATCGTATAATAAAAATAAATCCCAAAACACATACAATTTGCGGAATTACTGATGATAAGAAATACTGTGATACCTCGCGGGTGTGTACCACCACTCTGTCTATTTCTGGCACGAAGCATTATTACATTCCGGTTTGAATTATGGAACAGACCTTATACTCTTATACATTCAATTTGTGATGTCTCTCCTTCTCCTCCGATATCATAAATATCACGATACCCGTTAATAATAGCCACCAACATAATAGATTATAGTAGACTCCGCACTATAGAAGTTAATCCTGGACAATTAATTTCAATTCAATTTATAATATCCAATAGGACTTAATTTTAAAAAATTTGCTAAGTACCTCAAAATTACAACACAGTCACAGTAACGTACACATAACGTATCTATGGCCTACATACAAATTTCTGTATAACCACGGGCCCTATTCGTTTTGCCTATAGGCCGCAAATATGTATTCAATGTTTCAATGTTCTACATTTGGTGGCCATACCAATTCGTAACCTTAGTGCTTTCTACAATATTCCTAGAAGTACATGGGTATTACACACAGGTACATACTTACTTATACGGGTGGCAATTACTCATTTGAAGCTGTCATTCATTGCCTGTCCTTTCAAGAGAAATGATTAGAATGACTAATTCAATAACGACACATTTTCTAACAAGTTCTAGAGAATAACACAAAAATAAAACGCAAATCCGTTATCATTCAATTGTTCGACTTCAAAAAAGGTGGAGGTTCCCAATTCTACTGTATTTTTTATGTGTTTGATGTTTTTGAAAAAATTTAAAACTGTAATTTCAGATACGGGACCCATTTATAAACATGTGTTCTTGAGTTATCCTTAATGAAAAATATTTAATAGATTTCGACTGATTATATGCTTATTCTGTTGAAGTCGTTTTTTTTTCCTAAAATTTTGTATTTTTTTTTCCAGGAATTCTTTCAGTAAGTAAATTTTAGTTACAGTTATTTTTTTAGTTACAGTTTATTTTAGTTACAGTTAGAAAACTGTTTTAACTACTGTAGATCGAATTATCGGAACGAAACCCAACGACAATTTTCCACGTTTATTTTTAGTGAGTTTTTTTTTTTTAAATATAGCCGTATTCAAGCCATTAACGGTCATTCGGCCCCAAAATTGGATTCCTGTACTGTGGGAACCAGAAGCTGATATACATATATACTTATCGATTACGTTTGAATATATAAATTACATGTCGAAAATAAACACGCAGACACAGAGCAAACAAACCTGACCAACCAAACCATCATACCAATGTTTGCCCTATCTGGGAATCGAACCCATGAACGAAGGCGCAACAGTGACCGGCACTAACTACTGCACCACCGAATCAATTATTTAATCGCGTCACTTACTTTTGGGATTAATTATGCATCAATTATATATCAAATAATCTCCTAATGTTTTGGTACGTAATCACTGAAAAAGGATACCTTTATTATCTTAGAGTTACTCGAAATTTATTTATGAGCGGAGTGGATTAACGTTTCAAAGAAATGCTGTCTCTGTCTGGGGATCGAATAAAATATCCATATTTCGTCGACGGAAACAACGTGACGGTAAAATTAATCCGATTACACTATAACATTTCGAGATTGCTCTTAATAATTTCCAAATGTCGGGTGTTTTTCTATTGTTGGTCAATTTTATCAAATTTATTTGTCTTCTAACATTAAATTTCCAATCCCTTTAAAATATTTTTCTGTCACTTTAACTACCGCCCAGAACGATAGGCACGTTTCAGTTCAATCTACGTATTTTAAATTCTAATCTCACTACGCTGTTTATACTACGGTCCTGGGTGGTTTCCTTTTTTTTTCAAAGTTATATATGTACTTCACGATGCAAGGGTAATAACGTCTTATTATAGCCTCAAATCTGGATAACTTATGCATCATTTATAGTAGTAGTAGTATAATTTATAGAGGGGGTGCTATAGGCCTACAGCACTCATCAGTATCACCGTACTACCTATTTCTTCCATGAAGCAGTAATGAGTTCTTGTGTGAAGAATTATTTCTTTACGTATATGGGATTTCCAAGCTACACTAAAATAATTCTGGATGTGGTTGGTTTAAAATACTGTAATTTCAAACGCCTTACAGCATCAAAATGACTAACAGAAAACAAATATCTAACGAAATAACATTTTGATGAATAGATCAATCCAAATAAAAAATAAATTTTTACATTTTATTTGTTGCTTAGATGGGTGGGTGAGCTCACAGTCCACCTTTAAGTGGTTACTGGAGCCCATAGATATCTACGACGTAAATACCGCCACCCACCTTGAGATATGAGTTTTAAGTTCTCAGTATAAACGCATTACTGCTTCACGGCAAAAATAGGCAGGGTGGTGGTACCTACCCGTGTGGACTCACAAGAGGTCCTAGCAGCAGTAATTATGCAAATTATTATTTTGCGGGTTTGATTTTTATTACACAATGTTATTTCTTCACCGTGGAAGTCAATCGTGAGCTGTGTTAAGTACGTATTTCATTAGAAAAAAGGGTACCCGCCTGCGGGATTCGAACACCGGTACATCGCGCTTAACACGAATGCACCGGACGTCTTATCCTGTAGGCCACGACGACTTAATTCTACTAACTATAAAAATGAATTTTGTTAATTATATAAATTAATTATTTTATATATAATTAATTATTCCTGAAATCCAACACAAAAGTGAAAGTTGTTTTAATAATAAAAGACGAAAAAAAATCGATGACTTAAAACATGCAGAGAGAGGTTTAAAGAGAACTACTAGAGAACTACCTAGATTACGTTAAGTCTAGTATGTTAACATAATATTATGTACACTCTTCTGAAACTAAAGAATTAATATGTAGCAGTATATTTTCTATTAAAACACTTGTGTCAACATTAAATCTTACTCTAGCTAAAGAAGCACGTTATATAAATTGTAGCATGACAATATGATTGGAGGCGCTCTTTGACTGGCGGTATAACGCGAACAGCTTAATCACACGTAATTTAAGACTAAGATGGTAATGGTAAAAGTTGGTGTGTTTAATTTTTTTTGTCACGAGAAAGTAATTTCAGTTTTTTGTAATAAAGTTTCTCACACACTATCAACAGTCTTGTATAATGGTTGTATATGTTTAGAGTATGTTTAGGGCCTGCATAGGTGAAAGTATTTCCGAAAACGAAGAAAGATTAAGAAAGAAGTGTTAAAGATTACAAAAACGACATTAAAATGTTTTTGTATTGGGCGCAGTGTAATGTAATTAATGATCAAATGACGCGCTTTACTAATAATAGAACTATACCTAGTCAGGTCATAAATTCTGTCACATGCTTAATGTAAAATAATTGAAACAAGTTTATTCATTATGTAACCATTCATATACCAAAATGAACTTAACAAAACATAGATTCTTATGACACTAAAGTTTATTCAAAATGACCTCCGTGATTTTGAATACAGGCCCTCAATCTGCGCGGCCAGTCGTCTATCGCAGCACGAACGAGGTACATGTCAATATCGGCGGCTGCCTTAATCAAGGATGTCTTAAGTGACTCCAAATTGGGATGAGGCTTTGAGCACGCCTTTTCCTCCAAGTGTTGCCATATCTTGTAATCTAACGGATTCAAATCTGGACTGGAGGAGGTCCAGTCTTCGTGCCGGATGAAGTCGATTTCACGCGCCGCCAGCCAGTCTTGTGTGCTCTTCGCTCTATGAGCTGGCGCCGAATCTTGTTGGAATACCCAGTGCCTGTTATTAAACATGGTATGAGAAACAGGTTCCACAAGGTTCGCCAGGACTGTATTTTGATACACAACTGCATTCGTTTTTACACCTTTCTCACAAAAATGTACCTCTGTTAAGCCCCAATAAGAGACTTCCAACCATATCATGAGCGAGGATGGAAAATGACCTCGTTGGACACGCGGAATACGGTTTCTCGCTTCTTCACTACTGTGTGCGTACACCTTATCATTTTGTTTGTTGTAGCTCTCTTTTACGGTAAAAATTTTTTCATTCGAAAAAAGAATTTCCCGATATTTTTTCCCCGCGTACCGCTTCAGCAAAGCACGGCATCTCTTCAGTCTCAGGTCCATTAGACGAGCATTCAAACGATGTCCTGTTTTTCTTCGATATGCCCGAAGCCCTAAGTCTTCATTTAACACCCGTTTCACCGTGGTTCTGCTTAACCCCATCTGAAGGGCCAACAGTTTCTGCTTACGTTTGGGATTTCTTTGAATTCGCGCCTTCACAGCTTTTATCACTGCTGGAGTCCTAACAGACCGAGGGCGACCACTTCTTGACCTGTCATCTACACTAGAGTCTTCATTGTATCGTTTGATGGTACGATAAACGAATCTTTTGGTTATATTCAAATATTTCAGTATGTTAAAAATTTGAATTGGCGCGTAACCGCAACGATGCAACGCAATAACTGCAACACGGTCTTCTTTAAGCGTCCACTCCATATTTAAAAATGAGTAAAATTCTAAAAGTATACATTTTTATTTTCATGAACAATTCGAAATTCGAATTCAATAAACTTTTTTGTGGCCAGCATTCTAAAAGAAAAGTTTTTACTGTGTGACAATATTTATGACCTGACTAGTTAGTAATTTTTGCTCCGTTTGATACTTTAAAATAGTTACTCTATGTTTATTCAAATTTAGTTTTCGGGTACACCCCTTAGAGTTAGAGGTACAGCAATGCCTCAGGTATTTGATGTCTTAAGCAGGGTCGGAGAGTTACCAATTAGAGAATTGCCCAAGTTAACAAATAACATAATGACTAAGCTATTGGGCATCAAAAAAATCCCGAACAATTATTTGTAAGGTGCGTAGCCACATTCGCGATGCGGTGTCTATGGACTCCGGTGACCGCAACAACAGATAGGCCGTGAGCTCCTCTGGTAATTTTTTTCCAAGAAACTTACTCACTACACGCCTACCGACCGCGTCAATTATAATGTGAAATAACGAATAAAATAATACTTTCATATAATTTTCCAAACAACTCGAACTTGTTCATAACGTGAATAACATTGGTTATCAGTATATAACATCCATGATCACGCCTTTAATTATTTATTAATCTTCTATCAGTCATAACTTCATCGTAAATCGCCGTGGCCTAAAGGATAAGAGGCCCACCCCCGTATCTTTAGTCGTTCACACGAGCTTAACTCGACTCGACTCAAACTCCAACGTGCGTTTTGGTATGCTTAGTCGTAAAAATAAACTCCACTTAAACGTCCTTGGAAAATTTTCCTAACCGGAGTGGAGTAAACGAACTGTCAAGTCAACGTACGTCGCGACGTACCTTGAATGTTCCTCAAGGCTGGTTTTCTATCAATTTCCAAATAGTACGTGGACCGCAAATGGAAATATATGATATTGTTGTGCGATGGCCTGGATCTGTGCATGATTCGCGTATATTTTTAAAATGTAATTTTGATAATTTTTATTAATAAAGTAAATAGTTCGAGATTAGACTCTTGTTTAGACTCGTGGTTAGACATTTGAAACTCCTTATTTTATTTACCTTCATAAGAGTCATAGATTATACACTTAATATATTGATAAGAGTCATATTTTGCTTACTACCTAATAAATAAAGTCAATTATAACTTTTATTTATGTAATAATAAACTGGTGGTTGTGGAAAAGCACTTCAACAACACGATGCAATCAAAATCACACAAAAACTGCGAATAAAAATACAAAACCGGGTCCGAAATCTAAAATAATAATGGGTTAGAAAATAAATAATACACTTTCAAATTTACCGCGCGCACACATATTTACGAATCACTCAGCAACTAAAACATCAAACAAGTTCAATGCTTCTAGTTTCAAACAGACAGCGGCAGCTTGACTTTGTCATTAAACAATGACCATAGACTACAGAACTCTATGGGTTTGATGCTAGCTTGATCAAATTTTCCTCAAACTGATGTTGTTGTGGTGACGCAATAACGCGACTCTACCTCACTCGAGGACAGTTGAGGAATATTGTTTTTTTTTTCCTACCTATGCTGATAGCCTTGAGAGGCTATTTCAGCTTCGCCCTAACGTTTGTAGGTGAGCTCACGGGGCTCAACCGGAGAGTTGCTTACACTGACCCTAGCAAGAGCAGTGCTTCGCAGAATCTACCACCGGATCGGAAACGCGACCCACTGAGAAGATCGGGCGAGAAACTCAGTGGGCTGTATCTGTGGGTTAATTCGCTCGTCGAGCCCTTCGTCACAAGCGACGGGTTCGACGAGGACGGTGACCGGTGCTTGTGGTGCCTAAAAGCACCATTAATGGATCAGGAAGATCCGTAATGACGTGCTTTGGGCGACGTCGACGGTTTACCATTCGGTCTACTGGGTCGGGTATGTAATTTCCAGCGGCTACGATGAGAGGGTTCTCATGTCGTGCCGCCTTCTCAAAATGGCGCAGTGATGCCGACTGTAGATACTTACTAAATGAGTCGAGCTCCAGGTCATCGTGGAGATCCACGTTCCTTAGGAACCATGGCGCTCCGACGGCTATCCTGCAGAATCGGGATTGAATAACCTGAAGGGATTTCAAGTGGGTGCGGGCTACGTGAGCGAACACTACGCATACGTCATGACGGGGCGTATACAAGTTTTGTAGAGAGTTACCTTATTACGGAGGGACAGTTTGCTTCGAATACAAAGCATTGGGTAGAGTCGTCCTAGTATAAACGCGGCGCGATCGCGAACCGTTTTTATGTGGGGACGGAATGTCATCCCTCTGTCGATGGTGACGCCTAGGTATTTGACCTTCGAGGCCCACGGTATGGGCTGGCCAAAGAGAGTGATGGGGCTAGCGGCGGAGGTGTTTGCGCGCCTATTAAGGAGTGGGATGCTCGAAGTGGTGTTCGGAGGGCGACCCCTTTTGAAGAGCACCGCTGTGCTTTTCGCAGGGTTGATGTCAATTCGCTACTTCCGGAACCACTGTCTCATGGTGGCTACTACGATCTGGAGTCGCCGATGAAGCAACGACATCTTCCTACACGAGTAGTAGATAGCCTTGTCATCGGCGAAGAGCGCTAGATGGGTCTCCGGAGACCGGGGTATATCATTGATATACAAACTAAATGATAACGGGGAGAGCGCGGAGCCTTGCGGGACTCCGGCGGTCAGTTGACGGGGACGAGAACGACATCGAAACGAACGGTTCGACAAGAAGTCTCGTATGATGAGCACGAGTCTGTGTGGCACTCCCATGTTGTACAGTTTGTAAATTAAACCGTTGTGCCAGACTTTGTCGAACGCCTTCGCGATATCGAAGAAGAGGGCGCCGGTCGGGATTTGTTTTCGCCTATTTAGCCCTTTTTTTTTTTTTTTTAGGAGGAAATCGCCGGACTTCCGCCCTCCCCTGGGGATGGAAGGCGGGGCATGTCGGAGTCGAACTGACTAAAACCTCCTGTCGCTCAACAACCCGCGTCCGAACCTCGCATGGGACAGAACCCATGCAAAGGCAAAGGGGGGAAAGTGAAGCGTTTAGTGCGGAGCACATCTCTCCCATCACCCTCCCCCTCGGGACGCCGGACCGGCGGTCGTCGGCGCCACGACCACCAGCCCTCTCGGTCGGCAGGCTATCCGGAGCCCGCCTAGATGGCGCCGGTTAGAATGGTCTATCCTACGGAATACCCCGCTGGGTCAGAACCAGCGTGGGTCGAGGATAGCCGGCCTTCCATCACCCGGATGCTCTTGCGTAAAACGCGTGCAGAGCAGCTTGCACGTCGTCTTCTTAGGCCCCCTTCGCCTGTCCCCAGACCGACATATGAAGGGGACCCGAAACACTTAGAGGGCCAGGGCTTGGGCGAGATCCGCCTCCCTGGCCCCCGCTCGACGGCGGCGGGCTTGCGTGTCTCTCACGCGCCCCGCCGCCTCCTTCTGCGAGATGGTGCACTCGCAGAAGTCGAGCATCGCCTTCCACGACTCGTCGTCGCCGAGCATCGATGCCACAACACTCGGCAACGACAAGTCGTTTCCTATTTTTGCGACGAGGACACGGCGCCACCCCTCCCATGCGGGGCAGGCGACGAGCGTGTGCTCCGCCGTGTCCAAGCCGCAACCACAATGGTGGCACTCTGCCGTCGGCTCGGCTCCGATCCGGTGCAGGAACTCACCGAAGCAACCATGCCCAGTGAGCACCTGCGTGAGCCGGAAAGTGAGGCGTCCTCTGTCACGATTCACCCAATTCACAAGAACCGGGCGAATCGCCTCGACGGTCCTACGACCAGCCGAAGGATCGGCCAGCCGTCTGGACCATGCCTCCAGCACGGACCGCCGAGATTGGGCCCTCCGCGCTCTGACCACACTGGGGCTGGGACGTGCCACGCCCCGGATACGAAGGTCAGCCCGCCACTGATAGTCAGCAGCGAGCGCCTCCGCCTCCAGGACCCAAGGCGGCGTCCCAGCCAGTACACACGCCGCCTCGAAAGAGATGGTGCGATAACCACGGATGACCCTGACCGCGATGGTGCGTTGCGGCCGTTGCAGCAGCTTCGCTACCCCCACGGCCAGGGACTGGCCCCACACGGGCGCCCCGTATAGGGCCATTGATCGCACCACCCCTGTATAGAGACGGCGCGTCACCTGGTCAGGCCCCCCGACATTGGGAAGGAGCCGGCTTAACGCGCCGGCCACCCCCAACAAACGAGGGACCAGATTCTGAAAGTGAGCACGGAAGGTCCAACGACTGTCCAGAATGAGGCCGAGGTACTTCAACTGCACCCCGACCCCGATACGGACGCCTCCAACCACGATATGGGCATCGACAGGTGGCACTCTCCGGGGCCTGTGGAACCACATGGCCTCGGATTTACTGAGCGCCACGTCGAGGCCCAATCTCCTGATTTTGCCGACGACATGCGCCACCCCAGCCGTAGCAAGACGGGCAGACTCAGCAAAACTCCCCCCCCGGGCCACGACCAACGTGTCGTCTGCGTAACAGATTACACTCAGGCCCGGGAGGAGGGCACCCCTCAGCACCCAGTCATACCCGATATTCCACAAAAGAGGGCCGAGCACCGACCCCTGTGGAACACCGCGCACGACCGGGAACCGGTGCACGATCCCACCGTGTCCGGTACACGTGACCGATCTGTCTTCCAAGTAGGAACCCACCAGCCGGCGAAGGTAGGGGGGCACTCCGTGTCGTTCCAGCGCCCCCCCTATCACGGACCAGGGCAGGGTGTTGAACGCATTGGCGATATCGAGTGACACCGCCAAAGCCACCCCACCCCCGGAGACGGCCTCATCCGAGAGGGACCGCACGCGAAGGATCGCGTCTACCGTTGAGCGGCCCTCTCGGAAGCCATACTGCTCCGCCGACAGATCGGGTCCCACCATGACTAGATGCTGGATGATGCGGGCTGCCAGAATGCGTTCCAGCAGCTTGCCCACCTCATCCAGCAACACGATGGGACGGTACCCAGCGGCAGTATCCGCCGGGCGCCCCTCCTTTCTCAACAGCACGAGTCTGCCCGTCCTCCA
Organism: Bombyx mori; assembly: GCF_030269925.1. Classification (NCBI taxonomy): domain Eukaryota; kingdom Metazoa; phylum Arthropoda; class Insecta; order Lepidoptera; family Bombycidae; genus Bombyx; species Bombyx mori. The sequence goes on from NC_085121.1 coordinate 8,210,615, forward strand.
CGATGAAGGAAACCGTCCCGACTCGAGGCAGGAGTTGTAAAGCCTCAAGAGTCGGTCCCCCAGGGCACCAAGAGCCAAGGCCCAAACCCGGCCATGGACGCCGTCCGGGCCGGGTGCAGTGTCCTTCGCGCACATTTTACGCACTGCCACATGGAGCTCCGCCCCCGTTATATGGGGCACCTCAGCAGGGACGTCGCCGTCGTATTCTGACGGGGGGTCCATAGCGGGAGCGACAAATCCCTCCCGCTCCTGCGGAAACAGCGCCGAGACGATTTCCCGCAGCTGCTGAGGCTGGAGACGCTCCGTGATTGGGGGGGCCCATGGGCGCATTTTATTGCGCACCATATGATAGGGTCGCCCCCACGGATCCCCATCGAGCGTCTCCAAGAGACCCTCCATGTGTTGATCCTTGGCTCTTCTGATGGCCAGCTGCAAAGCCCTCTGCGCGACGCGAAATGCGCCGTACAGCCGGGCCTCCACCAGCGCGAACGCAACCGGATCGTTGCGACGCGGCAGGCGACGGCGGCGATGCCTAGCGCACTCGCGCCTCGCCCGAACGCACTCCACGCGGAGTTGCGCGATTTCGGGCGACCACCAGTACGCCTGGCGATTGGGAGACCGAGGGCTGATCCGGGGCATCGATACGTCGCAGATGCGACGCATCGTGTCCCGGAACCACCCCGCTTCGCCCTCGACCTCAACCGGATGTGGACGCATGGGCGCCCACGCCGCCACCGTAGAGGCTTCCATCAGTAGCGCCTTATTCAGGCGCTTCAGTGCCCACCTGGGGAATGACCGGGGCGCACCACGTGGGTAATCCCTGTGGGCGTCCGCGACTGCGGAGCGGGCGGAGAGATCAAACCGAATATATCGGTGATCGGACAGTGTCTCCGCCCCCTCCAAAACCCTCCAGTCGCGGATACGGCGCGCGATGGCCGGGCTCGCGAACGTAACGTCCACAATAGACTCGCCTTGCCACCGCACGCACGTCGCAACCGACCCTCTATTCAACAAACAGAGGCCGGCCGCGTTCGCCCACCTCTCCAGTAGCCTACCACGAGCGTCCGAGCGGGGGGAGCCCCATGCGACAGATTTCGCATTTAGGTCCCCCGCGAGAATCACTGGACGAGGAGCGAGGCGGCGAGCAATCGCCCCGATCCCGCCCAGGAAATGCCCGAACTCGACGGTAGGCCTGTTCGGAGAGAAGTATGCCCCGATCACGACGGTCCCTTCCAGCTTCACCGCGACGAACCCTTGGCCCCTGGTCACCATCGCCAGGGGGGGGATCGCCGCGTCCCTTCTTATGACTATGGCCGCCAGGCCGCCGTCGTCCCCAAACCAGCAATCATTTGCCGGGGGAACGAAGTACGGCTCGGCGACCACAGCCACATCTATGGACCACTCCGCCATGCTCTGAGACAGCATGTCCTGAGCTCTGGCGGAGTGGTTCAGGTTTCCTTGGAGGAAGCGATAGGTGCGGTCCATTACTGTTGAACCACATCCATCGCCCCCTCCCTTTCACTGCTGCCCCCGCCCTCCGACACCGGCGCCGCAACGGGGATTACAGCGTTGGCCAGTGCTCCTCTGGCCAACCTTCTCTTTTGCCGGCGCTTTGATCTCCGGCGCCGGTTTCGTTCGGTGTTGTTACCGGACGGGAAACACGCCTTGCCTCCCGCTCGGTGGTTTGCCCTGCGCCCGGCCGCAGCGCACAGAGCGCAGTGCGGGGTGGCCGTGCAGGACGCTGCTTTGTGGCCCGGCTGGCCGCAACGGAAACAAAGACCGCTGCGGTCAACCGAGCTGGTGCACCTAGCGAGGCCGTGCCCCGTGCTAAAACATCGGAGGCATCGCCAGGCACGTGGTTCTTGGAGACGCACGTGGGCCGCTATCCAGCCCACGCGCAGTCTCCCCGGATCCCCCGTCGATCTTCCCGGTGGAGGGGTGGCCAAGGAAGTGGCCGCCTCCACAGGGCAGCGCGCCCACGCCGATCTGGCCCCGGAGTACCCTGAGCGAAGTTCGCCCACGGTCACGCTCTCCGGAGCACATCCCCCCTGGGCGGCTATCGCGGCTGCCACCTCTTCCTTGGTGGCGCAGTCGTCCAGGCCGGTGATCCTAATCTCGGCCATCCTCACCGGCCTGTGCACGCGCACCTCTTCCTCCGGCAATGCCACGCGGAGCGTCGCCACTAGTTTGTCCGCGATGCCAGAACTATCGGCACCGGGACACTCCAGCATTTTCGCCCCATTGGCGGTGTGCCGGAAGCGTAGACCTTCCTCTGCCCCGATTTCGGTCAAGTTTACAGCTGCACGCGCCCGGGCCATCACCTCATTATAGGTGAGGCCCTTTTCGGCAGCGGCCGGCAGCAAAGTCACTACCACGGCAGCCGACCCCGCTGCGCGCGGCTTCTTCCTTTTGTTTTTCTTTTTGCCAACGGCCGGTGCTCGACCCTCGCGGGGAGCAGTCACGGCCGCCAGCGCTGTGTTTCGGGATGTAGCGGTCGGCGCTCGACCCCCTCGGGGAGCTGCCAGAGCTGCTATCTGTCGCCGTGCTGTGGTGCCCCGCTTCACCACTTCTGTCCAGCCCTCGTCCATGCTTAACGGGGGCGGAGGAAGGGGGCGAGGCTGTGGTTGGGATCGCGGGCCGGGATTCTGGGCACCCGCACCTCTGATATTCCGGCCTCCACGTCGTGCCACCCTTGCGGATGGGGCAGGAGTGGAAGTCGGCTGGGCGGCCTGATCCCGTAAAGCGGTCGTGGCTGTTGGTGCCGGGACGCCATCTCCGGAACCAATCGAGGAGCGGAGCATCTCCTCGAGGCCGGCAAAGTGTTTGCGGACCTCAACCGCCACCGCCCGCGAGATGCAGGCCGCCATTTCCTCTCTGCTTGGCGGCTCTGCAGGCCTGGGCCGCGGCAGCGCCGGCCACTCGTCTATCATCCTCGCCAGTGGCGAACGGATGTCTTCAGCCTGCGCTGGCGCAGGCCTTAACCTTCCTCTTTGTACGGATGCAGGGGTGGCCGATATTTGGGGAGGCGGCGCAGGCCTCAACTCAACCCTCCGCGGGGGGTGAGGGAGCGCGGGAGTAGGCACTCGTGGAACAGGGGCCACAGAAGTAGGCGCTGGCATGGGCGCCGCCACACTCATCACGGGTCGTGAGGGCACGCTGGTATCCATCTTCCTCGCGGGAGGCCCAGAGTGTGCCAGCGCAGGCATCGGCGACAAGGGAGTCCCCTCTTGCAAGACGGGGGAGTTCCTCAGAATGCGACTCTCCATAGAGTCCAGCTGCGCGACGAGTTTGGACATGGTGGGGATCAACTTTGTCCTAACCATAGCCGCTCCCTCCCGGAGCCTTTTCCGGTAGCTGCTGCCTGGCTCGGCGCCCTTGGCAGCCACGGTCGACAGCAGCTTAGCCAGATTGACCAGCGCAAGGTCGAGGTCGCGGAATGCCTCGTCCCCGCTAGCCAGGGACGCGGCCGACGTCGACATCGACTCCACCGACGTCGCTGGTGACACTGCGCCCCTCCTCCTTACTGGTGCCCACTGGGGAGCGGGCATCGTCTCTTTCTTTGCGGCAGGCCCCGCAACCACCGGAGCCACCTCCTCGATGGCCATCGTCTTTTCCGGCACCTCGGTGCTGGAGGATGACGCGCCGCCGTCGTCGGACGTTGATAGTGGGGTCTTCCTTCGCCCCCTTTTTTTCCCCACCGATGGTCTGGTGGGGTTGACCGCACCCGAGTCGCTGGCGAGCGCAGAGCGCATCGAGCCGGCGATCGGGGAGCGCCTCAGTTCGACGGGAATTCCGCTGCCCGTCGCACAGCCTCCTTCATCCTGGCAATTGTTGCCCCCCCCCAGAATACGTGGGGCAGCGTGCTTCCACTGAGGTGGAAGCACGGAGGGATTCTCCGCCCGACTCGCGGGCGGTACCCTCCTGGGGTACTAACTTTGTACAATTGTCCATCATTTCTATTTATTCCTTTTTTATTAACCAGGGGTTTGGTCCCCTGGGATCTACGACACCCTCGGGACTGGAAACCCTCCAGCCATACATCCCATCGCCGGGTGTCGAGCTTGAGATTGGGGCATTTTTGAAGAGGTTTGCGTCCTCGCGGCTCCGACCAGTAAAGGCAGGAGCCCCCGCTTCCCATGACTGGGGTTTACGGTTTGGCCGACGGTGGCCGAGGCCTGTCCGTCGCCCACAACGCGGTGTGGAGCCACGCCGGCGAGCCGGTACCTCCCTTATCTGGAAGGCTTTCCCCTGTAACCGAAGCCGGGGACATGGCAACCCGCAGCCGGAAAACACAAAAGTGCCGCCGGCTCATCAAGCTCCCGAGAGCCAACCCCTCATCCCCTGAATGCCTCCCTTTGCCAGTGCAAAGGGCATGGGGAGAGAGTCCCTCGCTCTCTCTCAAGGAGCACCCGCTGTATACGGAGGCAACCAAGGAGAGCTGGGCGCAGTTCTCTTGGTCGCGGCGTCCCACACAGATTCCTCTGCACGCGATTTTAGGGACGCACGCTTAAGCCCCACCGCCACGACAAGGCGGAACTACATTCGGTGGGGCTATTTAGCCCTATCAGGATGTGCTCCGTGAGGCGGTGCACTTGTTGTACGCACGAGTGTTTAGCGCGGAATCCGAACTGTTCGTCTATGAGAATTTTGTTCGCGGTAACAAAGTCCCAGAGGCGTTTCCTAAGGAGGAATATTGTAATGGTCGACTAAAAATACCAAACTCGAGTAAGTTTGGGAGGAATGCTCGAGCATCATCGGATGAGTTAAGAGTGGAGGACTATTTGACGAAACGTCTAAAGATACGGGCACCAGTGTAACGTGATGCGATAATACTGTGTTCAATTCCCGTGGGCAGATTCAACCTTTTTTCCTATCTATACTTGACAGGCTATCTCAACGTAACCTAACAAGTAGGTGAGCTCAAGACGCTCAAACCTGATGACGTTATTAACACTAACCCTAGCAAGAGCATTGCTTCGCAGAATCTACCGCCGTATCGGAAACGCGACCCACTGAGAAGATCCGGCGACAAACTCAGTGGGCTGTATCAGTATCTGTGGGTAAGATTCGACCAAAATTAGTAAAGAAACACGTAATTTACAAGTGTTTACTAATGACTTCCATAAGAAGGAATAACATCGTATAAATTATCGATGTCGATTAAACAATCAGTTTCATGTCAAGTAGTTATTTTAAGCCATAATAGAGGTATAATAAAACTTAAACTCACTCAGAAAGAGGTTTTATTCTGTTTTTAAACGGATTATTGTATCCTTTCCACCAAAATAATACGAGTACTTCGAAGCAGAAGTAGGCAATTATTTAGAATGAGTTGAAATGAAATAATAATATCTTATTACCACAATATTTGTAGCATTTAATTAGTGGCGTCTATTGTTTTGAAGCTTTGAGATGTTGTAATTAATGCATATACATATTTGAAATTTCCATTTTAATGTATGTGCTTAGATGTGTGCGTTGTTTCTTGGGAATGCCTGTAAAGTAGGTAGGTACATGTAAGTTAGTACATATATTATTTATAACGTATTTCTTTTAAGTTATTAATATTAGGTACTTCCCCTTTTACACACTCTTCTTTTACTCGCAAGGCGAAGGAGTCTGGCGGTCTAGTGAAAGAAACTTTATGAAATCGGAGTCACCTTTCCTTTTTACAAGTAGTAGAGCGCAAAGGAGGATCGAAGTAACAGATAGGGCAAAGTTTACTGCGGCGTTCGAACGGAAATGGACAGAGTGGACTGACGTTAATCACAATGAGGCTACACCGGAAATGTTATGGAGCAAGGCTAAACACCTCATTCAAAATGCAGTAATAGAGTCCAAACCAATATCGGAAATGCGCAAACGCCAACACTGGATGACCGATGGTACGCTCGCCCTAATTGAAGAGAGACGTCGAAAGAAAGCTCAAGGCATAGACACGAACAAACTGAATGTATTGTCTGCCAATATTCAGGCCAGCTGCAGACGAGATCATAACTCTCATCTTCGTAACATTTGTGAAGAGGTCGAAAAACATGCTATGAAGCATGAATCTAGAGATCTCTACCACAAAATACGGTTCATTACCAAATCACTGCCATCTAAGACCTGGGCTATTGTAAATGATAAAAACGAACTGATAACAGAGTTGGATCAAATCTCTGAAACATGGAAGAGTTACTGTCAATCGTTATTCCAGGATCCACAGTCACGGCAATTTACAAGTACAGACCCAAACGATGAGGACTTGGAGCCAAGCATTCTCCTGTCTGAGGTTAGGGCTGCTATAAAACACCTCAAAAACAGGAAAGCGACTGGTAGAGATGCAATTCCTATTGAAACAATAAAAGCCTTAGGAGAACGCGGTGACCACATATTTCATAAGATATGCAACAGGGTATGGCAGACGGGAGTTTGGCCGTCGGAATGGACACATACCGTGTTTACTCCCCTGCATAAAAAGGGCTCTACGAAGAAATGTAACAACTATCGTCTAATTGCTCTTACATCACATTCTAGCAAAATTATGTTACATATTCTGAATGAGCGATTAAAAACCTATCTGTCCAAAGAGATTGCTCCGGAACAGGCCGGTTTCGTGAGGGGGAAAGGCACTCGGGAACAAATTTTCATCGTACGTCAGATAATTGAGAAAGCAAGAGAATTCAACAGGCCGACATACATTTGTTTTGTTGACTTCTCCAAAGCATTTGACTCGGTGAAATGGCCTGTTTTGTGGAGGACCTTACTGGATCTGGGGACACCGAAACATCTTGTGCACCTACTGAGACGCTTATATGAGAATGGTACGGCCTCGGTGCGCGCGGATGACGTTCTCTCTGATAACTTCCATCCAAGTGCTGGGGTTCGCCAAGGTTGCATTGTATCGCCGCTCTTATTCAATGCGTACACAGAAATCATAATGCGCATCACTTTGGAGAACTGGACAGATGGTGTAGCAATTGGGGGGTATAGGATTGCAAACTTGCGATACGCGGATGATACCACTTTGTTTGCAACTGATGCGCAATGCTTGGGGGAGTTACTGTCGAGGATGGAACGTGTGAGCCTTGAGTTTGGATTAAAGATTAACCGCAGTAAGACCAAGGTGATGATTGTCGATCGCGCTATGAATAACTCGCCGGACGTGACTCAAATAGCGGGTTGCGACGTGGTCCAGTCCTACATATACCTTGGGGCGTTAATCTCAAATAATGGCGGATGCATGGACGAAATCAGAAGGCGCATGGCTATCACGAGGTCGGCGATGGACGGGCTGAGGAAAGTATGGAGAAATAGAAACATAACCAAAACCACAAAGATCAGGCTCGTTAGAACACTAATATTCTCTATATTTCTATACGCTGCTGAGACGTGGACCGTGCGAGACGTGGAAAGGAAGAAAATAGACGCTCTGGAAATGTGGTGCTGGAGAAGAATGCTTGGAGTTTCGTGGACCGACTTTCGTACAAATGTCTCGATACTTCAGGAACTCGGCATCAAGCAGCGTCTATTTGGTATAGTACAGTCTCGAATGGTGAATTTCTTCGGACACGTTTCGCGACGAGATGGCCGGTCCATAGAACGCCTCGTTGTACAGGGAAGCGTTGATGGTACAAGACCGCGCGGGAGGCCACCAATGCGGTGGACCGACCAAATTAAAACTGCAGTGGGAGGTCCCCTAAATGAGTGCAGTAGAATGGCCTCGAGCAGGGAGAGATGGCGCGACATCGTGAGACGCATCAAGTCTGCCCCTTCCAACACTACATGACGATCACGACCACTCTGTCAAGAGTGACACGACTGAGAAGAAGAAGAAGAAGATTACTATTTGTTTCTCTCCTAGTGCATGCTGCTTAATGTTTTTATTCATTTTATTATCTAAAATTAAACCTAATTCCCAAGCTTTGGAATCATTGAATTTATTTAATAAGTAGCTATTAAAGTTGGACGTCAAAAGTGTCACCTTAACGAAAATATCATGACCGGAAATATTAAATACCCTTGCTTTGCTACGAGGACGCCGTACAAGATTCATAACAAAAGATTTTACATGTTGTTCATGACAGTTAAATTATCGATACGATAATGATAGTAAAAATACAAACGAAAAACGCGTGCGACTCGAACGGTTGAGTGCTTACAAAAATATACCATGACATCATGGTGTGGGAAAGAGACGGACTTTTACGTTCGCGCTCGCACACAACACGATTTTATTTTACATATCAATGCATTTACTTCATTCTTATTCGACTATAAAGTTACGATGATATCGTATTATGCGATATTCAGTTTAGGAAATTATAAAAAATATACATCTAATTCATATTCACTTATTAAGCTGGATATTTTATTTCTTGAGAGTGGACATAATTAATTTCCGCTTGAATAACATTTTTTTTACGATTTTGTCAATTTAGACATTTAGGAATAGTGAGGTCATAGTAACGAAATTAGCTATTATAATGAACGCCTTGTAGCCGTCATGTGTCCTCCTTAAATCGTATCGTTAACTTCTGACTCATATTCTATGCGTTCCTGTTCTTTTTTTCGTTAATTAGATAGTAATTATTAAGTACCACGAAGTAAAATGTCAGGTGTGAAACTGTTTTTTGGGTCAACAAACCGCCACAATATCGCTTCCGCTTACAATAATAAATATTGGATACGTTTATATCCCGTTTAGAATTTTCTCGTATTCATGGTGCATTTGGATCCGAATTTATTTCTTGTGCAATTTTAAGCACACTTCATATTTTGTCAGACGCAACCATTGAGTTTAAGTGTGAGTATGGTACTTGGATTTCAAGAATACCTATTAATTACACAAATATTTTTTAATATCATAATTGTAATTCAATTTTTTTTGTAAATACCATGTTAATCACCTAAAAAAATTACAATTTTGAATTTTCACTTCAGTTTATAATTTATACCAGGCCATGACCCATGTCATGCATATTGTAAAACATATTGGTATTTAACTCTCAATATCATTAGCAGGTCGAAGAGTACAGCGTTAACACAATAGATACTTAATGTCATATTCAATACAGTCGGTTCTGGAATGCACTCTTTATTTAAGGTATTAATGATCAGTAATACATATTGACAAAATAATTATAATTGATTTAGGCCCGTCCGCGACATTAAATATTCAAGAGGTGCAGAATGAACCGTAGTAAATCAACAATTGGCGTAGCGGCGTAATTAGCTACATCACCTCTACCCTGCGACCTGGGTAAACAAGTCACCATGATGTCATGCTGATGTTGTTGACCCAACGACGAGCTATGCTAGCGTTCGCCGCTCATCATCAAACAACACGTGACGGCATAATATGACGATTTTGTAATGCATATTCTTTATATTACGAGTTTTGCGACTACCAAGCATTTACTTTAAATCATAAGACGCACTCATACTGACACTAATACAGTTTGATACCAAAGTTCTTGTGAAATGCTCTTGCCGTTCTAACTATACTGAGACCTTAGAACATTTATATGGACTCCAGTAACCACTTAACACCAGGTGGGCTGTGAGCTCGTCCACCAATCAAAGCAATAAAAAAAAAAGTGTGTGTGTCCGCTCCGACGCACGACTGGAGTTTACTGGATATAAATATAAATTTGTGTCAGTTGAATACAGTAAAATATGCATTTATTAAAAAAGCTTTATTAATAAATGATTTGTAGCGGGTTATATTCGGGTATCAACCCACTAACAGTTGATACGTTCAGGAATCGAACCCGAACGGCGTCCGGCCACAAGCAAAACGATGTCGGTAAATTAAACGAAACAATACGAGAAATAGTTCTATATTACGACAACACGATACACTACAGATTATTAACAAATTAACGAGACACAAAACAAACGACTAACAAATATATGAAAATACAATAATGAGAGAAACGCGCGATCAGTACGAGGCTTTGTGGCGGACTGCCGGCGCAGCAGCCCGGCGTCACCTGCGATAACGCGGCCGCGCGTTGGCTCCTGATTGGCGCGCGCACGCATCACCATGGCCAATCAGGCGCATAACGCATTTCGTGTGACATGCTATACTCTCTAGTACGATTTTGGTCCCCATAATTTTCATACCCCGGGCCTATATATGTAAATCGATTCTTAAGGAGTAAACTCCAAAAAATGACTCCTCTAGTGAAAAAAGAACACGACCACAAACATTTTACTCTAGTGAAAAAAGAACACGACCACAAACATTTTATGCAACTTATAACAGATTATTTTATTTATACGTTTAAGGTAAACTCCGAACTAGCAAATTTTTTTTTTTTAATTATATCATTCGTAATAAACGGCTAAATTATTCTTGAGGGACGGACAGGTATAATATTATATAGCATTCATTTTCTGACTGAAATCTAAATACAAGCAAAACCAGTTTAGCAGTTTGACGAAACATAAATTTTATAAAGTAAACATGAGTCAAGATTACATCTGGATTGTCTATGAGGTACGGTATCTGTTAGCAACAATACGATAAAAGTGAAGCACGGTCCAGTGGAATCGCAAAGCATTTATTAAAAAGCACCACAATACTTCGGAAGAGATCAAAAAACAGATTTACAATTTGAGCTTGAATAAACGATCATTTTATCTACAGATACACGTAACGAAAATTATAAGATTTTAGTTTTGCGGCCACTGAGCGAATCCTTTCTTTTGAGAGTGAAGTTGCGGCGCATTATGAAGTGTAGTATCTGATGCCTAATCATTCCATCTTAAATCCTAATACACATAATAATGTTGCGTAAATTCCGTAGCAGTAAGAGCAAGTCAACAATTTACGGTAAGTACCTATCCGAGAAACAACAAAATTACGTGTTACTCTTCTTTTGTAATATCTGAACGTAAAACTGGACACCTGACGACAATATAACGGGGTTCGGACGAGATATTTTAAATTAATCCTTTCGTGAAGTTCGTTTTGCGAAGTCAGTGAAAGGCTTTCTATCTAAAAACAAATAAGTACATAATATTTTACTGCTTATTTAACTAATTGCTTTATTTTTTTACCAAAAATACAATGGGATAAACTTACCTTGCCAAAGTGCCTTTCAATTTGATCATTCCATTTTGCTTATTCGACTTGTGAGCATCGATGATGTCCCGAGGTGGATCCGACTGCTCGAACGTCGCGGCGACACATGGCGGCGCTGGACACATAACGGATTCCATGCGACACGTGATTGCCGTTCGCTTAGGAGGCGTGATGCGCGGATACGTGTGATGTCGGGAGTCACTCGTCGTACTGGCATCTGTAGTACGTCTTTGCTTCGGCAAAGTTCTTGCGCATATTGCACTCGCTGCATTCTTTAAATGGGTCCTGAACCTGCTGTTGTTACCAGACACACTTAAGATCGCACCCTCCATTTCTACACCCTTAAGGTTCGCACATTCACTCGAGTATATTTAAGAACTTCATCTTTAATACCACAAAACATATCATCACAATGAAACTCTATTACACCATCGTTACATTTGTAAGGAAATCTATATTTACTATTATGAATAAGTGTGCGGAACACTTTATCCGTTTCCCGTTGTATTCACATATTATGTTATGGTTATCATCACACATGTTCTGTTTAACTCAATTTATGTTTTTTAAGCAAAATTATCTCTGTAAATGTAAGGTAATGTTACACAGGTGAATATCATCACACATATTATCTAAAATAATAAACTATCCGAATTTTACACGAGAACTGGGCATATTTAGTTAAAAAACAAAAAGAAGCATAAAAGTATTTCACTTAGGAACTCTAGTCACATGACCACTCTATGATGCAAAGTAAATAGACAGCATAGGGTACAATGGGAGACGTGATTCGTTTGAGACAGTTTAAGATAAAAGTACATACGAGTATATGCGATATTGACATTCATATTGACATGCAAAATTAACAATCTGAAATGCACTATAACTAACGTAACGTAACCGAAATAGACCTCCAGTTTAAAATATCCTACATAACATTACAGCCTTATATAATATTTAGGGTATGAAGAATTCGAAGATGTCACGGAAGGTATATATGTGAAAGTTTCATATGGCGACCAAACAGTCCGACGACCTACATACCACTGGGCTGTTATTGTGGAAATCGAACTTCTGGAGCTTCAAATGGCAGATTGGCGAGAAATAGTCAAAGAGCAAAACTAAAAATGTCCACGCTCTTCACTAAATTTTTATAATTTCTATTAACTATTTTACAGTACATTGATGGTGCCACGCTTTCATCGAGGTAAATTATTTTATAACAAAAATTATATCGCTCTCTTACATTCATTAGACTTTACATTATTTTATGTACCCTATTAAGAAAACTAGAGGATGACCGAGCTTTGTCGGTTTTTTTTTATAAATTGTGTTTTTAGAAATTATATTTAAATAAGAATTACATATTCATATTGATATTATATGTTATTTTCTTTCAATAAAAAAAATAAGTTTATGTTTAAGTTGATTATCGATAAAGCTGATTATTGAAAACACGAATAAAAAAACATTTCTGAAAATAAATCGTAGCTAGATCGATTTATCGCCCCCGAAATTCCCTGTATACTAAATTTTATGAAAATCGTTCGAGCCGTTTCGGAGATTCAGATTATATATATACAAGAATTGCTCGTTTAAAGATATAAGATTACAACATAGTAGTTAAAGCAAAATTGAATGAACTATTATAGATAAATAAAATTAAAACGTCAACTTATCTCCTTTTCCAAATAATCTAATCGACCAACGTACTATAATATGGTGCCTAGTGCTACTTGACCTGAATCTGCAAATCTAAAACGGCAATGTGACTATTATCTACTTTAGAATTTATCATTTAACAACGTTTTATTTTATTCTTTTTTTTATTGCCCTTGTAGGCAGAGGAGCATACGGCCCACCTGATGGTGAGTGGTTTCCGTCGCCCATGGACTTCAGCAATGCCAGGGGCAGAGCTAAGACGCTGCCTACCGAAAGGTATATTCTTTAACGATATTCACTTTACTCATTTAATACAAATTTTAATATCCCATAGAGATAGTGCGCGTACTAAAACTACAGTATTGTGACATTTAGTCGTGTTTTCATATAACATGCTTATTTCGTTTTGAAATACGTTTCGCTTCGGTAAATACATATCTCAATTTTCAAGAAAATTTCATTGCAGTTATTTTGCAAACAATCAGGTGTATTGAAATGCAAACAACACGTAATTAAGCTTATTGTGTACGATTATTTTACAATTGCTTTCAAATTTGAAATTGTAAACTGTTTATAATACGCGTCGCAGGTTTGCGGAAGGCTGTACCGAGAGGAGGTGCGGTGCGGAGGGTGAAGTCGTCGTGGGCGCGCTGACATCACCGCCGGAGCCAGCCGATCTTACATCACCAGCCTCCTACGAAAAGGGTATCCGCCAAACGTGGCCACATTTCCCCCTCCCCGACATTTATTTCTAATAGTCTTTCAAGACTTTGTAAATATCATTTTCACAAGATAAAAATCATTGGGTCAAGATTTTATGTGTTGACGCCTATTAACACATTTTTCACACATTGTAATATGAATCATTATTTTTCAAGGAACCGTTTGTTATTAAGTTTAATTTGCATGAAACTAAGCTTCAGCGACATAATCAGGAATTTCCTGGCGTTTTTAATAGCAGTAGTGGTCCACCGGTAGTCGAAATTCGACTATAATTAATTGAAATTATAAGTTTGTACACTATTATAATTCTATTGTCAAACACTTTTATTATACTTCGTTAATCACATATTTCGCCATGACTACACTTTAGACAAATATTAAATAATAAAAACAAACAATATTTAATTTTAATCTATTCTCAATTTGACCACAGACTATAAACAATAAGAAAAGTTTGACAATAAGCAAATAATATGCACGCGTGTGTGTAATGTTTGTTTTTATTGATTTAATGTATTTTTTATGCATAATTTAAAAAAATATTAACATTCTGCAGTCCTTCTCTATATTCTCTATAAGTGTGAAAATTTTAATACTCCTCCGTCCGCAAAATTTTCGTAAAAAGGAGTACAAAGTTTTTGCTTCACGTAGTAATATATCAAAATGCAACTGTAAGGAAAACAAACATATTTGCAATACGTAGATCTAAACAAACTAACGATGGTCTAAACAAAAATCAATAAATTACGTAGATCAAGACTGCCAAGGCTAACGTTCAATTCCATGACAATTATCATAACCTAAAGAAGGTATCGTTTGGTAAGGGTTTAATTTTGTAGTCATAATAATTAAGGAACAGAGAGGAATTAAATGTACCACATTATTATTTTATTAAAGTTCAAATTTAATTTCTCTTAGTTTGGCATAAAGTATTGCTGAATCAAAAGAGTTGAGTGGCTACACAGCGACGTTACCCATTGGCATATGTTAGAGAAAGTTATTAGTAATAGTAAAGATGACTATACAATTTATTTGTAAAAGAAAAGAAAAAGTATGCCTTACTAAAGCAGCTAGTTACTTTACTATGATAGTCATACCATTTGCGTTGAAAACATGAAAATTAGATGGTGCAGTCCTGAAGTGGTTATCACCGATCCAATATTTTTAAGCTAAATTACCTTACATAAGTTCGTAGTTAGAGGATGTTGATTGCGGACTGTTGAACACTGAGATCGATTGACAAGGTTTTTTTTAAATATTGTGTAAATTTTTTATTTATTGTCAACAGGCATCATTGGGTCACGGAGGCATGTACCGTACATATTCCCACGGCAATGATGTCAAATTGGTTTATCAATCACTGCGGGACGGATGTGGCGCGGTGTCGGCGGCCGCTACAGAACGTAGGCGGTGTGTTGTACTGGCGTTGAGTTCATAACGCATTGTTAATCGACCGGCGCGATGTGCTCACTGCCAATTCAATCTAGCGACGCAATTACGTGTTCCGCGGAAGCTGTGTTTTTCTACCTTTACGACCAATTTAATATTTAATTAGTCGTCGAGCATTTTGGCATATCAATAATTTTTGTTCTGCGAATTTGAAATTGTTACCGTTCATCGAAAACATTGTGCACGCTTATATTCTGCAACATTTCGAACCGTTAGTTGTTAACACCGATTGTAGCCTAAACAGGTTTAACGGAATTTCGTGATGCGAACGCGGATGTAGACGGTAATTTGAGAACGATTGTAATGCTGTTAAGCAGTCGGGACATTAAAGTCCACTGGAACGAGGTCCGAGGTCAGACCTTCATGATATTTTCATTGTATTCTTATTCAGATGACGATTCAAAGACATCCTCAACATTGTGTACTAATCAAATCTAATCGAATAACACCTTTTACAGTTCACGACTCGTTGCTAGCGTGTTACTAAATCACATCATTAGATAGTTTATTTAAGCCAACAAAACTTCTCGAATAATCAATTTATTATTATTTACCAACTAAATGTTAACAATGATGGAATAATTTACCAATACATATATTTTTTAAACAAGTGTTTTGTGGTTATCATAGCCAATAGACAACAGAGCATGAAAGACGCCACACAACTTGAAATGAGACATCGAAATCTCAATTATATCGTGTGGTTGTCATACCGATGTAAAAACTGGAACGCGTTACAACTTCGCGGTGGTGGCTACCCGTGCGGTCTCGCGATGCTCCCAACCCAAAAATATATTATACTGTAATGTTTAGTACAGTTTACCGCCGGAGGTTATTATGGTGTCCACTATGCGGCTAATAATCGTAAGCTACCTACGTACGGATACTATGCAATCACGGTCGCATCAGACTGCATGTATTATTTCCCTATCCGATCTGTAGCAGAAGTCTTATTTACTTATCTAGCCGTTCTCTTATTTAAAATCTATTCGACTGCCTGTCTATCTACACCAATATAATGGGTACGAGCGAATATTAAAATTAAAAAAATAATGGTAACGAACGTATGCATAATTTTCCTTATCTTATCAAACTTCATGTTGAACAGTTGATTCATTGTTACGTTTCAGCAAGGATAGGAGCTCACAAACTAAAATTACCAATTGATATTGATACACCGTCTAGGTATCATTGTGCGCAGTAGCATCACAGTTTAGCGTAAAAAGCATATCATATCCTATTTAATAAGATCACATACCCAATGAAGTCATCTATGTCATTATGTACGCATCCGCTGTCAATGGAACGAAATGCCCGCTCATCCGAAATTATAGTACAAATTATGCGAGCGAAATATATGAACAAAGCAATGGTGACGTGTCAAAACTAGTTATTTTCATTGGTTTTCTTGTAATTTAAATGGGGTGTGATCTTTTTCTACTAGAATTTTTAACCGCTCTAGGTTATATGTATTGTGTATCTACCATACAACATCCTATGTTATACTAGATTACATTCGGTGACGATATTGAATTTATTGAGATTTATGAAATAGCTAAATTTTATGCCAAACATTAATTTCATCAAATCGATCGTCTTGATATCGAATATCATTTAAGTAAAGTGAGAATAGAATTATCAGATTATGTTTTTTTTATTACTCAAAATCGTTCGATTGGAAAATTATTTTTATTAATGAGATCAATGTTTTTCCAATATTATATCGCTCCTATTCTAAATTCTAGAATCTATCCTACACTTAACGTATGGAATAATAAAAATTTTCACACAAAAGTCCCAGATATCGTGAATTTGTGGAAATTATTTATAATAACCTCAATTCTGACGAACCTACTTAGACAAGCATTTTAGAACGAACGTGACAATGACAACTATACCTCTACATAATTCACCTGTGTAACATGTGAGGAACAAAAGGCAGTACCGATTTTCCACCAATACATTATTTCCATAAATCAATTTCACACAACGTCACCGAAAATAAACTTGCATGTTTGTACAATTAGCGATAAACAAGTCTTAGTGTTAGCGAAGAACATTATGAGCGCATGTACCACGCGCCGAGGCTGATCGCACAGCACTGGTAACCGGCGAACGATAGCGCTCAGCCGACCCTACGAGTCTTTGAGAACGATGACGACCGACGCACCGACGCATAGCTATAGCTAACTACCTACACTGTAATACAACGGAAACTTATATTAAACGAGCAATAAAATTTACATCGACTTTAAATTTATTAATATATTTTTTTTATTGCTTAGATGGGTGGACGAGCTCACAGCCCAAATGGTTTTAAGTGATTATTGGAGCCCATAGACACCTACAACGTAAATGCCCCCCACCTTGAAATATAAGTTCTAAGGTCTCATTATAGTTACAACGGCTGCCCCCTTCAAACCGAAACGCATTACTCCTTCACGGCTAACATAGGCATTGCGGTGGTAGGTACCTAACAGTGCAGACTCACAAGAGGTCCTTCCTACCAGTAATTACGCAAATTCTAATTTTGCGGGTTTGATTTTTATTACACGATGTTATTCCTTCACAGTGGAAGTCAATCGTGAATATTTGTTAAGTACGTATTTCATTAGAAATATTGGTACCGGCCTGCGGGATTCGAACACCGGTGCATCGTTAGATACGAATGCACCGGACGTCTTATCCTTTGGGCCACGACGACTCCGATTAGTACATAAATGGTAAAGCGTGAGCAGTGTTGCTCCATCAGTGATAACAGTTATTACACAATTCAATTTACATGTTTACGTGTTTACTCAATTAACACATAACAAAGAATAGGCTTACAATTTATTGATTTTCAATAGTGGTTAGTTTTTAATTTTTATTATAGTGTAATAAATAAATAAAATTGACATGCAAGGTAATGAAGTCTTCTTAGGTTGTAAGACAGGTTTTTATTAAGGTACCAAAGGTACAATAAATGTTTTATTGTATAGTAACCGGCAAACATCGTGAGCAAATGACCTTGACTGCGCAGAACCGAATTTTAGATCACTTTGGTGGTGAGGGTGAGGCGCGACGGCAGGGGAAATCGTATCGAGCGCGTTATTGGTAGATCAGTCGAACCTTGCGTCCCGCACCGCGCCTTCGTTCCGCTTGCTCCCAAAAGTACGCTTGCGTACAGTGAAAAGTCTATCGTTATTAATCGTTAAGTTATATTTTGTTATAATTGCTTGTCGACTTTGTTGCCATTGCTATTTGTTGAGTGTTTGTTGATTTTTTATAAAAAATACACTATGCCGCGACAAACTGGTGTAGTATTCAAAAGAAAGGGTAGAAAAATTGTGTACGACGTATCTTGCTTCATTATAAAACAGGGGAAGAATGTTAATATGGAAAAAGTAAAACAGACTTCGGAAGCAACAAAAACATCAGTGAGTACTGTTAGGTGCATTATTAACGAAGCTAAAGGCTCTGGCTTGCTCATCGTGCTCGGGTAAGAAAAGATCAGGGAAGAAGAAAGTTACCGGAATGGACAGTTTCGTTCAATCTGTAATAAAAAGATGTAATCATAATAACTACATAACAAGCAGCGAAACTCCGTACCGTAGAAAGGCTTCGAAAATTTTAAAGAAGATATACATTTTAATGGCTCGGAATGAAGTTTACGACGAATTATGAAAGAGCTAGGCTTCAGATGGAAAAAAAAACAGTAAATAATCGGAAGCTGGTAATTGAAAAAAGTAACATTCGATTACTACGAATCGAATATCTTCAAAAAATAATTAATTATAGACAAAAAAGAAGATCGAACCGACCGAGTCGTAAACTACACCGATGAGCCCTATGTCGACTTATCACGATGATGGCGACTCGGGTGATGAAAACAGTGATGATGATAATGGTCAAGATTATGATAACGAAAAAAAAATTACAAGTACCAGCTTCGCTTCAACTGAACGAAGACCTGGCAACAACTCTAGTTTTGACTTAATAGAAGGAATATCTATTTTACCCCAAGATTAAATTATTACAATTATTAACCTATATTTTTTGTTGATGTTCTAATAAATATATAAATAAATACATATGTTGATTTTAATAATTTTATTGCATTATGACGCAGACTAAAAAATGTTTTTGCACGTGAGTGTACCATGCGCAAACTTACCCCCACTACGTCAACAAATGCTCAAGAAGTTTGCCGGCTATTATACCTTTGGTTTTTTTCTGGTCACATTATTATTACGACAATGGTAAATAGATTTTAAATAGCTATCAAATTATTCTAGAGTCGTCGCTATGATCATAAGTAGGCTAATGAGTATTTCTGAGCCTGAAAGCAATTGATGACCGTTGAAATTTGCTGTAAAAGGCTATAGGCAAAATCATTAATGCTGCATAGCATTCTGTACTGGAACGAACTTCCCTTCTGTCTTGAGCTTTCTCATATCATTTCTTAAAGAACGGATTGAAGAAAGTAAATAGCGGTGGATAGTATATGTTCCACTGACATTTTCAATGTCCATGAGAGTCGATGACAACTTCCTATATGTGATACGCCAGTCTGCCTTCTAAAGCAACAAAAATACGATATTTACAATGCCTTGAGGTCGTCTCAATTTTTTTAACATTCTTCATCTGACTGAGATCGGTTTTCGATGAAGTCTGTTCTATTCTGAGTCAAATCCTATAAGTATTATAATCTTTCGACATTAATATCTGACGCCATTTTCAGAGATTGATTAATTTGAACGAACAACTATGTCTGTATTGTACCGTAGGAATGTACAGGTGCACTTCGGATATGAGGAAATAAATAATGAAACGGGTGCTTTTCAATGACAAAACAATGGTTTCACGAACAAAGGCGTTTACGCAAAAAATAAATTTTAATTTTTGCGTTGATATGAAAGAAAACAAAACAATATTAAAGACGGATTTATACGATTTATACTTTATATTATGTAACTGAAAGGATTTTAACAATAATTACTGAACAAGTATTAAATTTATGAACATCGTATTTTTGTATATATTTTAAGACCATCAAACTCGCTGATTTAGTTATTAAAATCAAAATTTCACAAGCGAAAATGTCAAAACACAAACAAATAAACGAAGACTGTAATCAGTAATTGTGTAAATACTACTAAAAATACTAATAAAATTTAGCGTAAAATGTAGTAGTAACAGGTAAATATTTTCTAAAACCTACATAGCATGGCAGCGATAGACATGGATCGTACGCTTTAACACATTTTTCTAGTGTCATTATCCAGACAAGAAAAGGGCGAATACCTTTGTATGACGTATGTATAGCTCGCATTTCCTCTTAAATATACTGAGGCAATTAGTAAACAACGTGGAGGTACTTCCGCCTTTATTTAGAAATAGCGCTGAATTTTACCTTATTTAAAAAACAGGTTTTAAACTCAGACCATATATATATTTCTAAGTTTCTGTACGTACAGAACAAACTATAAAGTCTGAGTCCCGAAAGCTCCCATTCGTCAAGACCTTTTTCTTCGCCTTTTCGTCGCTTTGATTTATTGTTCCCCGCATTTTTCTTTATAGGTTACTTTACGTTGTAAATAGATTATAGGAGACCAGTTTAATGGTACGAGTATAACGACATACAACAAAAAATAGACTTAGTACCAATAAATCAAGCATGAGTTCATACGATATGAATCTAAAATCTTAGTCTATATAGCCTCACTCAGGAACTTGTCACTATAAAGTAAACAATGAAGCGCAAAATGATTTTGGCTTTGCTCCAATTCAAAGAAATCATTGCCAAATTCATCTAAAACTGAATTTACGATTACCTACTTATTAAAATTTATGTGTGGGTACAATACATGCATCTACAAGTCGTTGTATGCACTAGATACGAAAGAAAGTTAGTTTACATTTTATTTATTTAGATTGCAGACCCACGTGATATTTCAGAAATATAGAGTTCGAAATTTATTTGATCGTAGCCAGTATGTGTGAGGAACGTGCATCGATATTTTGGCAAGTCCACGGGTGTGTGTCGCGGACGACCGATGCGATGGCATCATCGCCGTAGAGAATCGTGACGTCACCGCGCCTTTTCCAAACGTGGCCGCCAGACGAAAATAGTCCCCGCCTCGCCTCGCCGCCGTCCGCGGCCTCTTGCACCGTCAGTACCGTCACCGACAGAATTAGCGGCAAAGCAGCTGACAGCGACACCTAGCAGCCAACTTCAACCACTCTAACCAGATGGTCAACTGCAAACTAGTTATTTATGTTCGTGCAAAAATTTTGTCAGGGTCGAATGATTTTAAACATAGTACAACCAACAGAGAAAAATGATAATTTTGTTACTGTTTGCAGGTAGGCTAGAATCCAACTAGAACTTACGTTACCTAAATTTAATTTCGATACAATTTTAATGCTATTGCTTTTCCGTTATTGGTTTTATTTTTTATAGATCGTCAAGTGAGCTCACGATTTAAATAAAATTATTATAGGAAATGGTTACTAGAGATTTTGCAAGTAAATGCCAATTCGAGAAATGAAGTTGATGTCTCAATTGTATTTTAACACTGGCTGTCCTACACTTCAAACTGGAATGCAAAATTCTTTTACGATACAAAAATCTGGCTATAAGTACCTATTCGAACTCGCACTAGGCCTAACAGAAAATATAAATTAATATTGATTTTTCATTGAAAATGCATTTTGATATATTGAGAAGCTAAATTTGAAAACCATATTAATTTTGGTAGTTGCTTATTTTCATAGCAGCGTGATTTTAAATTTTTTTTAAATACAAACCGTTTTATTAAAATATTGTTTAATTCATTAGCTACGGTTACTTTACTATTATAAATGCTATTATATGATTAAGTTTGTATATCGGAAAACGAATATTATCTCTGGAATCACTGAACTAATTTTAAATCCATTTTCCTGGGCTATAAAGACTATTTTTATATTTTATGAATATGAGCTGCCTATTTATGTAAAACATCAGCTGGAGCTGATTCGTAATACGTTTATTTTGAAGGTCTTTTGGAAGGTACTTACTTTAAAGGAACGTCCAATGTAAATTAAAATTAACGATCCATAAGCGATTATAACATTAAAAAACACCGACACACAAAAACATTTTTACTGGTGGTAGGACCTCTTGTGAGTCGGCGCGGGTAGGTAACACCACCCCGCCTATTTCTGCCGTAAAGCAGTAATGCGTTTCGGTTTGAAGGGTGTGGCAGCCGTTGTAACTATACTTGAGACCTTAGAACTTATATCTCAAAGTGGGTGGCGCAATTACGTCGTAGATGTCTATGGGCTCCAGTAACCACTTAACACCAGGTAGGCTGTGAGCTCGTCCACCCATTTAAGCAATAAAAAAAATAAAAATAAGATATAATTTTCATCGATACACGATTCGTAATTTTTGATGTCGTCGGAAAAAATCGATTATGTCATCTCCATAATTTTGTTACATAATAATTTTATGCTTAGTCTTAATTTAAACATGGTCCAGGTTCAAGTTTACTAGTATTTCGTTTAATTAATGGAAACTACTATTACCGATTGGACGAGCCCACCCATATAAGCAATAAAAAAAAATTATATCTGAGCCGACTTAACCTAATAGGTGTGTATGGCTCTAATACAGAATTTAAAAAAAAAAAAAACATCTGCAGGTCAAATGCGGTCGAAAGGAAAAATTCAGAGGTATTTCTATCTAAGACGCACGCTAAATACTATATGCATTTTAAGTGGAAAGTTTTTCTCTATATAGTTGTAGCTTTCTCAGACATTTCCGTTTCAACAAGTTTCAAATCACATCCGTCGTATTCAAGTTTTCCCATGGGGCCCAAGCTAGGATTTTCTTCTGTGTTACGGACACCGAAAACACATACGAGACAAAAACAAAACAAATAGACCCTGTGCAATAAATATCTGACAAAGTAACGCATTTCGACCGAGAACCGTACCCGAGACACAGCAATTAGGGTCACCAACAACTTGACGAATGAGGTTTGGTTAAATTACTAAACGAATAATAATAGAAGATATTTTTAAACTAATTAATATTTCTCGAATAACTGAATTTGTGGACGAGCTCACAGCCCACCCGGTGTTAAGTGGTTACTGGAGCCCATAGACATCTACCACGTAAATGCGCCACCCACCTTGAGATATAAGTTCTAAGATCTCAGTATAGTTACAACAGCTGTCCCACCCTTCAGACCGAAACGCATTACTGCTTCACGGCAGAAATAGGCAGGGCGGTGGTACCTATCCGCGCGGACTCACAAGAGGTCCTACCACCAGTTATAAAATAGTTTAATAAAACAGTTTTAATGAGTAAACGCATAAACAAACTTTCGAATACGTGCTTATAAAATAACAATAAATAGAAAAGGACGAGAAATATTCATTCAATAATTCGTTGCTGAAAACGCATGCGACATTCAATCAGTTCTGAGAAAACTACTCGCGTTTCCTGGAAGCGCTACTACTGTTGACGCACACAAGCACACACACGAGTTCGCGACTCAGCGTTGTTCTACACAATCGCCCGCGGCCCTGATAACGCAAAGCCGTGACGACGATACGTATCATATGTATCGGTGCTCTCATTATCCAAGCAACTCGTATTGCGTACTCGGCTCAGCTTACACCTAATAAAACAATTGGCCATACACAAGTTATGGTTCGCGGGTTCGAAGAGTTCGATCGATGCGTTTACATTAACATTACTACATTATCAATGTTTAAGTAGTCGATTCACTATGGAGCTAACGACGTGACTGTTTATTTATTTGGATCGTAATAATCGTTTAATTTTTTTGGTATTTGAATTTTATCTTGAGTGTGCAAATATGCACAATTATTACAGACAAAACATTGCTGACGAAGTGTTATTATTAAGCAAAATTGTTTATTTTTAGTATTATATTATTTATTATTAGTAATTTCACTGTGAAATAGACATCATTTGGTCAGAATGCATGTCATTCATTCATCATTCTTTTTGATAAAATATGAAATAAGAAAATAAATCTTTCCATAGTAAAACTTTCAGTTATCCAATGGATTTAGTTTCTAATGTGTGGTAAGTCTTTAAAAAATTAAAATGAGTGTTGCAACTCAAAATGTATGATTTAAAAAAAATGTAACCATTTACCTAGTCAGGTCATAAATTCTGTCACATGTTTAATGTAAAATAATTGAAACAAGTTTATTCATTATGTAACCATTCATATACCAAAATGAACTTAACAAAACATAGATTCTTATGACACTAAAGTTTATTCAAAATTACCTCCGTGATTTTGAATACAGGCCTTCAATCTGCCCGGCCAGTCGTCTATCGCAGCACGAACGAGGTCCATGTCAATATCGGCGGCTGCCTTAATCAAGGATGTCTTGAGTGACTCCAAATTGGGATGAGGCTTTGAGCACGCCTTTTCCTCCAAGTGTTGCCATATCTTGTAATCTAACGGATTTAAATCTGGACTGGAGGAGGGCCAGTCTTCGTGCCGGATGAAGTCGATTTCACGCGCCGCCAGCCAGTCTTGTGTGCTCTTCGCTCTATGAGCTGGCGCCGAATCTTGTTGGTATACCCAGTGCCTGTTATTGAACATGGTATGAGAAACAGATTCCACAAGGTTCGTCAGGACTGTATTTTGATACACAACTGCATTCGTTTTTACACCTTTCTCACAAAAATGTACCTCTGTTAAGCCCCAATAAGAAACTCCCAACCATGAGCGAGGATGGAAAATGACCTCGTTGGACACGCGGAATACGGTTGCTCGCTTCTTCACTACTGTGTGCGTACACCTTATCATTTTGTTTGTTGTAGCTCTCTTCTACGGTAAAAATTTTTTCATCCGAAAAAAAAATTTCACGATATTTTTTCCCCGCGTACCGCTTCAACAAAGCGCGGCATCTCTTCAGTCTCAGGTCCATTAGAAGAGCATTCAAACGATGTCCTGTTTTTCTTCGATATGCCCGAAGCCTTAAATCTTCATTTAACAACCTTTTCACCGTGGTTCTGCTTAACCCCATCTAAAGGGCCAACAGTTTCTGCTTACGTTTGGGATTTCTTTGAATTCGCGCCTTCACAGCTTTTATCATTGCTGGAGTCCTAACAGACTGAGGGCGACCACTTCTTGACCTGTCATCTACACTAGAGTCTTCATTGTATCGTTTGATGGTACGATAAACGAATCTTTTGGTTATATTAAAAATTTTCAGTATGTTAAAAATTTGAATTGGCGCGTAACCGCAACGATGCAACGCAATAACTGCAACACGGTCTTCTTTAAGCGTCCACTCCATATTTAAAAATGAGTAAAATTCTAAAAGTATACATTTTTATTTTCATGAACAATTCGAAATTCTAATTCAATAAACTTTTTTGTGGCCAGCATTCTAAAAGAAAAGTTTTTACTGTGTGACAGTACTTATGACCTTACTAGGTATATACCTGATATCGTTAAAGTATTACGATTTTATCATTTTTGTTTATTTTTGTTTATATACTATGCTTGGCCTGTTTTATTATCTCATAAAGACATACTTAGTTCCTCTCTGATATTCATCCAAATTATGTACTCAAATTTACACGGATTGTTTAATTTGGCAGAAAAAAAATGTTTACTGATGAGTTAGCAAATAACTTTTTATTTAGTTTCATTCCCAAGCTTTTTTAAGTTACGGTTATCGGAATTCGCGATAAAAAGTTTACCTAGTACAATAAAATAGAGCTTCATATTTTAATATGCCTTATTAATGCCATTCAATAAATTTGTTACCTTTATGTAACCTAATTAAAGTATGACATAGTTGTTTCTGAGTGTTCATTCTTGAACCTGTGATATCTTGCAAGAAAGGCATGCTTGATACACCCGCGTCAAGCGGGCCTTACGTACACGCGGCATTTATAAATGACGATCAATCAATAGTAATTCAATAGAATGATCGTCTGGGCATCGGGTCAACGGCGAAATGGCAACGGTCAATAGTGATGACTTGACATGCGCACCGAAGAGCAATGAATCAATTAAACTCATTTCATTGCTAGTTATCGTGTATCCTGTTTATGTTCATGTTTGTAATTAACTTATTTTTTACGAAATGTAATATAGGTCGAAAATTTTCCTAATAATCAAGAACCTTTCAACTATAAATTACGTTCTATGCTTAAATGTCTAAATCTAATATTCACAATAGAATCAAAACACAAAAAGTTTAACGACGCGGCGTATTTTTGGGAAGCGATGAAGTTTGGAAACGCTATGAGGATATGCAAACTGCATTCATCATTTAATTACGACCACTATTATTGTTACGATTATTATTGTTTTTTTTGGCCTTGCTCATGATATACGTTTTCACATGTAAACCACGAAAAAATATCTTCTTTTACTAATAAAAATTATAAATGGTTAGTTAGTAAGATTCAACAATATTATTTAATCTAAGCAACATCGGTACGACATAGTGTCTTTACTGCAAAGATAAACTAGAGCAATATACAGAATATGTTTTCGTCTTCTAATTAATATAAAGTAAATAACGTGAGGGGTACTCACTTGGTGAGGCTGGAAGTAGCATCGCAGACCGCGGCGGCGACGGCGGCCCGACGCTCCGCTGCCGCGTCTACCATGCCTCTGCATCACCGCGATGGGCATCACTTGCGAGTCGCGCCACCTCGCCTGCTTACTACACCAATACACTACACTGCCACTGACACGCTCACATAGGTCTGTTACTATCAACCCTCACAGCTCCACCACGACACACTCCATTGAGAACCACCAAATATTGTTATTCGATATGTAATGACAGTGCGGCGTTAAGTTACTGTATTACGATCTAATTTTACTAACACTTTCACCTGAAATCAATGAAACAAAGATGAAAAACCATTTAAATAACACTGAAGGATGAATTGTATATTTGTTATTTAAAAAACTTGTCCTTTTTCAAAAACACATTGTTACCATATGAATATGACAACAGAAGATTTGAGGAGAAATCTCCGC
The DNA here is from genome assembly GCF_030269925.1 of Bombyx mori. Lineage (NCBI taxonomy): Eukaryota > Metazoa > Arthropoda > Insecta > Lepidoptera > Bombycidae > Bombyx > Bombyx mori. The sequence continues at coordinate 8,237,552 of NC_085121.1, forward strand.
AAATCGACGTCCTATCACTGCGCTTATTCTGCGTGTGTGGGGATTATGAGCAACACCCCAGCTCATCCAGCCCCCTAGTCTCACCGCCCCAAGAAGCGACCTCGGTAATGTATTTATGCCCAGTATACAACAACTACCGTGCACTTTTTTACTGGTGGTAGAAAGTCTTGTGAGTCCGCACGGGTAGGTACTACCAGGGACGTCTTAAACTAGGATGGGGCCCTTGGGCACACAAGAATTTGAGGCCCTTTTGGAAAGTAAAAAAAGCGAATTATAATTTAAAAAAAATACTGAGTATGACCATTTATTATAAGTAATCAAATACAGTATGATATAATATGTCATTAATGATATTAGAATGCTGCTGGTTTTTTGGTTACGATTTCAATAACGGTTTCTTTCGGGATTTCTGTTGAGCAAAATCTTCTATCATAGTCATAGTATATGCCTTGTAAATACCTTCTGATTACCGATTTGTGAAAAAAGTGTAATGTGCCCGAAAAAATGTTTTGAGAATAAACGTGTGAGAGAAATTGTCGGTCTTTCGGGGCCCCCTGAGAATGAGGGCCCTGGGCACGGGCCCCGTGTGCCCTTATGGTAAAGACGGTATTGGGTAATGCGTTTCTGTTTGAAGGGCGACGCAGCCGTTGTACTGTAAACTGAGACCTTAGAACTCATATCTCAAAGTAGGTGGCGGCATTTACGTTGTAGATGTCTATGGGCTCTGGTAACTACGTAACATCTAGTGGGCCGTGAGCTCGTCCACACACCAAAGCAATTATTATTTTTATCTAGCTGTTGAGTATGTATGGTTGGGAACAGTTATGTGAAATAGACCCACCCAAGCAGTTTCGTGAATTTTTAGAACGATTTGTTTTGCTAATGTAAGCACCTATACACAGACCGCTCAGGCGATCTCCGCACTAAGGTCTACGAGTGTTGAGGGTGCTGTACAGATCTATGTTAAACGGTGCCGCCACGTGCCATGGCATTTAACTTGGAAGGTAGTTTTGTTTTAAAACGGCAACTGTTGCTCTAATGAACTGACGCAACGAAGGGACATCGCAGTCTTTTTAACCAGTGCGAAACTATTCCACCCCTATTTGAACCCATAAACCAATATCCTACTCTCAAAATCAAAATATTGCGCACCTGTTTGCTTGGTTTCACATGTTTTCCAATTCACAGTTCGGGTACCTACATCCATCTACCTACGTAACCTACCACTTCAAGGACGAAATTCAAACTTTGTGAATTGTTAAACTAATTGGTGATTTATCTAATTATTTTTGTATTTAAAGGGTAACGATCACATTATTATTAAAATAAGATAAATAACAACCACGGAGATCGAAACATTTTTGATCGTTTATTTATTATATGTATGTATGCCGCGTATTTTTTTTTTAATATATTATAATTATGTTAACCAATTCCAATTTTAAATCCAATCTTAAAAATACATAGCACGTTATGTACATGACATACTAGTTTTGATGACTATTTCGTAATCAACGATTTTGTAAATTTGGCCAAAAACAGCTTAAAACCAATGTACAAAACTTCCAGTTTTTTTAATGGTACATACCTACCGAGATTCAAATTAGTGAACATAAATCCAGAAAACAAAATTATTGGTCGATACAGAACCAAATCTTGACTTGTACATAGGTACTTATTTTTTTCGACATAGTGTTTATTACATTTACATAAATTACATAAATTATGAAATTAGAAAGCTTATCATTTTCAGTTCTGTCTTAGGCCGGTAACTAGAAAAATACCATATAAAAACCTCTAAGGCCAAATTATATTGTACTTGCGCATATTAAATTCAGTATATGCCTACTTAAAATAAGTATTCTAAAGTTGTTTTCAGTTATATTATGTAACATTTTCTTATTAATATACTTTTTAGTTATTTATTACGAGCTTAGTTCGTATTTTGTGAAGGTCTACATTTTATGTTTTAATATTTTTGCGGGGAATGTGCCATTGCCATAGTGTCAGTGCGAGATATAAATCTATAAAAACATTCAGACACAGTAAGAATGGCAATGAAGTGTAAAACAGTATTACAATATTTTTTATGTATGAGATCATCGATAAGTATATACAACAAATGTAATAAATATAAATATGACTCACCAAGTATGTACTCTGAAACAGAGACCGTGTAGCCCGTGTAGGTTATCATTATCAATATTGATGAACGTCATGCCAACTCTTTACAATAAGCTTCATTTACTAGCACCCTTTTTTATATTTACAATAATAAAATACGAAAAAGTAACATAAACATCAGAAAATTTTCATTTTATTTAATGCTAGTTTATGAGTAAATCACAAATTTATCAGATAGAAAGAGAAACAAAGCAAATGTAAACTAGCATAGTATTGAATTTCTATTTAGGACCGACTACTGCCATCTATCGTCACCAAAGACAAATACGTGAATAGACACCACAGTATTTGACATTTCATTGTATTACATTATGTTTGTAATGTAGTACAAATCAGAACAAAAGTTGAATGTCGTGGCAATGTATTCCCGTTTTGATTTGATTTCATTATTTTTACCATATTAAAATGAAATTATATAAATTTCACTAGGTTACGTTGACTAAAGTATACTATAGCTTAATAGAAACCTTTTGTGAGCTTAAGGGTTTCATGTAAAAGTATTGAAGATAACGCTTTTACAAGATTATTGCATACAAATGAACTAAAGTTTTTTTGTGACAATGTCTGCATCTGTTGATTAAAATTTGAAACATAATAAGCTTCTAAACAAGGTCAACAGTTTTCATCAACTGATCGTGAACAAAATAATTAAAAATATCTGTGTATTATGATTGTGGTTCTAAAGAATGTACCTTTTGCGTTTCTAAACCATCAAATCAAGTCTCCGTGTCCGCGAAAATGATCTGTACTTTGTTTTTCGCAATCACAACGTTACATGAACATGGATGACCTAAAATGCGAATATGTGAAGAGAAAAAGATGTTTGGGACAGACAAAAAGTGTAAATTAAAGATTTGATAATGTTCACCCTAGTTACTTGTCAGTAGAATTCAACGTATTCACTTCCTCAATCTTGATCTGTGTTTTGTTCGTACTCAAAGGTGAAAATGTGATGTGTCAAATTGATTGTTTACCTCGGGACAGGTGAGTGGATTGTAGAAGTAGTACGTCAGGGCGGCGGGAGGCGGGCGGCATGTCTGGTCGGTCAAGCCCCGTGAATGGCGGCTACGAGTCCGCAAGGCTCACCGTCCGTAAAGATCTGTTCCCTGATGTGAGGGTTCCAAAACTAGGAGCTTCTTCCAAGGACGATTTAGACGAAATAGAAACTGATGAATCAGCGTCTGGCGTGAAGCTTGAGACTGATTTCGAGCAAAGCATTGACGAAATTGCCAATAAAAAGGTTCAGGCCAATGGGGTCCAGCCGCCTCCTAGAACCCGCCATAAGAAACACAAGCAGCGTTCCCGGCGAGATACTAAACATCTTAATGGGTATCTACCCACAGAAAGTAAACGTAAAAAACACCGACATAGAACTCGTTCAATGAACAATACAGTGCAAATTATTAGTGGAAAAAACTTAAGCTTAGTGAGTAGTAGTAAGTATCGGGATTATGATGAAGAAATGCAAGATGCAGAGGAAGAACAACGAGTTGAGGAGGAGGAGGAAGATGTGGAGGAAGTGCCTGAACAAGAAGAAAGTTCAGACGATGAAGTGCTCAAGTGCAGTGTTAAGTTACCATCAGTAATATGTATGCAGCGTCAAAGTGGCAAACCATATAGTCATGAACTTAGTCAATTATCTACCAAGAAGAGTAAAAAAGATTCGAAAGAAAGAAGAACTCATGCAATCACACCTTGTAGTGGCAAACCCCGCTCAATGTTAAATATTTGTTCACGCAGTAAAAAGAAAGCAAGGAAGACAGAGTCAACTACCACTTATCAAAGCCAAATTATAGATACAAATTCTATTAAAATTAAAATACGAAGAACAAGTTTACATGAACCTGTAAGTATTAGTTAAATAATTTAAGTTTAACTGAAAATAAACATATTAAATATTTTTATATCTATGTTTTTTTTTTTATGGTTAGACAGGTAAACAAGTTCAATGCCTAACTGGTGTTAAATGGTTACTGCAGGTCAGACATCAGAATGTGAATGCCTCCACCCAACATAAGACCAAAGGTTTTTTCTATAATATATCAGCTGTACTTCAACTTTAAGGAAGAAATAGGTAGGATGGTGGTACCTAAAAGTTTTGTCTCTCAAAATATTGTACCACCAGCCTAGAAACAAAACAGGTTGTCACATGCAGTAGTATCTGACTTTCACTCATAAATAGTTGACTATATCTTTATGGTTTTACTCTATACTATACCAAATCATGATATTATCATCACATATCAAGTAATTAGCCACTCAATATTTACTTATAATACAGTTAACAATAAAAAAACACAATTGATTAAATTGGTATAATTTGGTAAATAAAGAGGTATTTTATTGTTTGATTTTAGACTTTGAATTAGGAGTCAAATTACTTGACTTATTATTATAACTTAATAAAGTTTTCTCAGTATTTAATTATCATTCATTCAATTCAATTATCAAACTGTGTGAAAGATAGGGTGGAAGATATTACACCATGTATCCTAAGCTCAACTCAAACAATATAATGAAACTTAAACAAATAAATGTATTACATGCACATTATGTATAAAATTAAAATCTGAGTCATCTTGTTTCATAATCAGGTTCTAGTTCAACTTCTCAAGATCCACAAGAGAATGATAGTAATTGACATTTATTATCATTCTCTTGTGGATCTTCCCATTCCAAATTTGATTGTGCAAGGGAACTTCAACTCCTATAAATAAAACTCACAGACACTCAAGTCTGATTACTTAATTACTTAAAAATACATAAATAATGGAACTGTTTTTCTAAACTATTATTCATAAGCAACTTTCACTTCAGTATTGCCCATGCTATAGAGATGCATAATTTACCATCCTGTCTCTTTCTGCAGTAAGACAGTTGTGCCTTCCATTTTAAATATTGTTACCAAAATTAATTCTCTGAAATTGATTTCTTATGATTCAATGTGTGAATTTCTCATATGTCCCTGTGGGTTGCAAGATCTATTTTTCACCAGGGTCCTTCTGTTCACTTAGACTTAAATTAATAAAACATGTATCCCATAGAAATAATTACATTTATTATTTGTTGGTATTTGTTTAAATGTATATAATTTACAATAGTTGAATGTGTAATTTCATCAATTATACTTTGTTGAATCAAGTGTTTTAAGATATAAATTAACATAATTTAATAAATTTGTACTAAGCTAATACAATAATCTAAAAGGTGGTTTTAAATAATAATGAATAGGATTATACTAAATAGAAATATATTATAGATGGATAATAGAGAAACCTTGTTTTAATGGTTTCTTAATGGTATGGTGGAGATATTCCATCATGGTACCTGTATCTTTACTCAGTAGCCCTAGTCTTAAATTTTACTTGGAATTTAAATATACATATTAAAATTACTATAAAATTTGCAATGTCTTGAAAACACGTATAGTGTGATTACGGTTTTTTCCAGCTTTCATATATTAAATAAGGTTGAAAATCATGCAACAAACCTGATGGCAAGCAGTCACATACACTAGTTAGCTTCAAACGGTTAAAACTGGGAATAGTTCTTGTAATTTAGACCTCCACACTGGAGTCGGACAGAAGTTGCGTACCGCGCGCCTAAGAAGTGCACCAATTAGTCTAATGGGCTTGCTATGATGGTATAGTAAGGGGCGAGTGTTATTAATGGCTGGTGTTGAACTACGGGAATGCGGTACATGACCTTTTCGACATGCTGTTAGTATAGTCTAGAGACCTGTAGCTATGTTGTGGAATGCTACACAGAAGAATCTTCTGGCGATCAGGCGTTTTTCCTCTAGAAACTGTCAATCCAAAGATTGTTGATGAAACTTAAGCATTGTATCGTTATCCTCATATTATTTTTAAGCCCGATTCAGGTTTTTACTAGGTTTCGGATTCTGTTCATAACTTAATAAACGTTTCTTTTACACTTTCGTTAGTCAATACGATTACATTTTAATGATATTAATAGTAATAATATTGAAATCGTCGTGGCCTAAAGGACAAGACGTTCGGTGCATTCGTATCTAGCCTAGCGGTGTTCGGATCCCGCAGGCGGGTAACAATTTTTCTAATGAAATACATACTTAACAAATGTTCACGATTCACTTCCACAGTGAAGGTATAACATCGTGTAATAAAAATCAAACCTGCAAAATGATAATTTGCGTAATTACTGGTGGTAGGACCTCTTGTGAGTCCGCAAGGGTAGGTACCACCACCCTGCCTATTTCAGCCGTGAAGCAGTAATGCGTTTCGATTTGAAGGGCGGGGCAGCCGTTGTAATTATACTGAGATCTTAGAACTCGCATCTCAAGGTGGGTGGCGGCATTTACGCTATAGATGTCTATGGGCTCCGGTAACTACTTAATACTAGGAGGGCTGTGAACTCGTCCACACATCAATCTAATAAAAAAAAGACTAAGAAAGTTCTCAACATTTAAGATTAATAAAATTAAAATTAACATTAATATTCCAGAAAATTACACCAGTTCCTGTCCCGGTCTTAGACGTTAGCCAGAGAAAGTCTAAAAAGAGGCGAACTATTTCACCGGTTGCCAGTGAGAGCTCCGGTGAAGAATACGACCCTTCACGCGGTGATACCGCAGCAGCCATGAGTGTCGCCGCACCGAAACCCCGGCATCCACGTCCTAAAACTCCCAAGACTCGTAAATCTAACACCAATAAAAGTAAGGAACTATATGAATAACATTTTAATTAGTCAACATAGAGAAAGTGTTGCTTCGAATGTATTACGTAATGTGTATACGTATTAATGAATATCGGAACTATCAGTTTTTGTAATAAAATATTATTACGTAATAATTACCTAAATATTTTGTATATGTACCGGATGTTTTGTAATAGTTTCCGAAAACAAATAGTGATGGTAGTTAATGTGATTTATAATATGATAACTACAAAATCGCTATGGAAAATATATTTGTATGTATATTATTACATTTTCCTTTTTTTTTCGGTAAATGGAAATTCCAGCATACGCGCCTGATTTGCGGTCACTTGTTTTTTACTAAACTAACAACTAAATACTGAGTGTAAGTCTCGGGCAAGCTACATGATTTCGTTCTATATAATTCCATTACATGAATTGTAGGAAACTAATTCCTTGCATGCAAATAAAGAGTAAATTAATCGGTTTTCGTGATTCGTTGGCACAATTAAAACTTGATCGTTAAAACGGTATTCGAAATTTCGGAAATCAGGAATAGAAAATAGTAAAAGTGATATTAAAAACCCTAAATTTTTACGTTAATAATTAGCAGATGAATAATGAAATTCAGTTTATTATTCCCTTTGTAGGCAGACGAGCATACCGCCCAACTGATGGTAAGTGGTTACCGTCGCTCGTGGACGTCAGCTATGCCAGGGGCACCGCTTTTTGTTTTTAAATCACCGGACTATAAATCTAGACGTTGATAATGCTTACTATGCTTCCAGAAAAAAAAGAAAAGACTGAAAGAAATAGAATAAGTGCGGTGCAAAATAAAGACACAGGACCACAAAGTCCATGGGGAATGTCAATGCCTCGTGAAGTGCTGTTGAAGATATTTGATTATGTGATCTCTTCACTCGGCACGTTACCATCTGTAATAAGGTATTCTATATTAAATAATAGCTGTCACCATAACATAAATAACGAATTTTTTAAAATGTAATAATATTGCATAAAAATATATAATATTTTGTTTTAATTTCAGATTAGGTAGAGTTTGTAAATTATGGCACAGCGTTAGTTGCACACCAGATCTGTGGAAGAGCGTTGATCTTGCGCAATACACGATCGAGAAATGTAAAACAGATTACAAACTGGTCTGGCTCCTCGAAAATCGTTTATCTCAATGTCAAAGCTTAAATATTGGTGAGTATTTTAAGTCGAAATAAACCTTGATTTGTTTTAACAAATATGTATATAATAAATTATTTGTAATGTTGATCTGTTATATTCATCCGAAAACGAAACATGGACCCAAATGTATTATATTGAATACTGAACGGCACTAATTCCTGCATTTATCTATGAAAGTTACTTTTTGATATTCAATAACGCCTACAATCTGTAGCAGTGGCCATATAGTTGTCCGTAGTAGGCTTAATGGATCATCATCATCATTATCCTGCCATTCTCCCAGTCACCTGGGGTCGGCGCAACATGTTTTTTCCTTCCATACTCTTCTATCATATACCATTTATTCGCTCACTACTTTATTACCGATATCGTCTTTCACGCAATCCATCAATTTCTTCTTAGGTCTACCTCTTCCTCTATATCCTTCCACATTCATAGTTAACACTCTCTTACCAACCTCATTTACATTTCGTCTCATCACATGTCCACACCATCCCAAACGCGCACTTCTCAGCTTCTCTGTCACAGGTGCCACTTTCAGACTTCCTCTAACATATTCATTCCGTATTCTATCCATTCTCGTTACTCCACACATCGATCGCAACATTCGCATTTCTGCTGCATGCAATCGCCTGCTTAATGGATATTACAGAACATTTCAACGACCGTCTGGTAAATGACATGGTCACTACACAAGGGAGTCGCGGGTTCGAATCCCGCCAAGGGAAGATATTTCTATGATAAAGATAAATGTCTATTCCAGGGTTATGGATGTATATTAAATATGTGTATGTGTATAATAAAAATCTTATATTTATTTCCGTTATCTGGTACCTGTAACACAAGTTCTTTACGAACTTATCACGGGACCGGTTAACGTGGCGTGACTGTTATTAAATATGTATTTATTTATATTATTTATTTATTTATACTATTTATTTGTTTATATTATTTATTTGTTTACTTGTTCACAGCTCAATGGAAGGTCTGCAACATAGGCTGGGTGTTGACGAGCGTGGCGGAATGCTGCCCGAACCTGACCGAGCTCAGCGTGGCAGGCTGGAGTCGAATAACAGCTGAACAACTGTACGAAATACTTAGATCCTTACCAAATTTACAAAGATTGGATCTATCATTTGCGGTGAGATTGTTATTAAAACTAATTCTCTATTTATTTATTTTTTGTTTTTAATTAAAATCTGCTCAAAATGTAAATTAGCTTTGAGCATAAATCGACATAAATACATATCTTCGCTGTCAAACCAAAATCTGCTATGTGCAAAAACTCTATTTTGAATTAACGAGTAAAAACATTTTCGTATAAAATTTTATATGAAGGTGAATTTTTAAGAACTATATCAAATGAAAGCTAGAGATAAATATTAAAGCTACAGATACATAACAGTTTTTTTTTACGGTAGATAGGACTTTGAACTATACAAAAAGGTCAAAGAGTAAAAATCTCGAAAAGTGCACATAGCAGATTTTGGTTTGACAACGACGATATAAAGTTATTTTCATTAATAAGAGATTTTGTTTTAAATGTACATTATTTCCAAGTCGCCATTAGTTTTAACTGGAATCACTGGATATTTATATTTCTCGTTTTGACATCGACCGAGCCCGTAAAACGTGAGATGACGTAACTATTAAGCTATTAATCACTACATAGTATAAAACAAAGTCGCTTTTTCTGTCTCTATATCTGTCCGTCCCTACCTATGCTTAAATCTTTAAAACTACGCAACGGATTTTGATGCGGTTTTTTTTAATAGATAGAGTGATTAAAGAGGAAGGTTTATATGTCTAATAACATCCATTAAATTGTGGAAAAATCACTAATAAATTACAGTTTCCGAAGCGAAGCGAGGGCGGGACGCTAGTAAATAAATAAATTTACAATAATTAATTGCAGTCCGAAACCGGCGGCTCGGGTTCGTGTCTCACGGCGGCTTCGATGGCACGTGTGTGTGAAAACTTCGGCGAGCGACTCACGCATCTCACTCTGGCGAACAACAAGTTCACAGCCTTGTCTCAGATACTTTCCTCTGTTGCGGTAAGTTTACGTTCCTAACATATATATATTTTTTTGCTTAACTGGGTGGGCGAACTCACAGCCCACCTGGTGTTAAGTGGTTACTGGAGTCCATAGACATCTACAACATAAATGCGCTACCCACCTTGAGATATACGTTCTAAGGTCTCAGTATAGGTACAACGGCTGCCCTACCCTTCAAACCGAAACGCATTACTGCATCACGGCAGAAATGGGCAAGGTGGTGGTACCTACCCGCGCGGACTCACAAGAGGTCCTACCACCAGTGAAGAGATCCTACCATCAGTTATAGTTATTTATAATTATAGTTGATTCATCGCCTTGCCGGTCGTGTGTTGTTAGACCTTATTGTATTACGGGTTGGACTCAAAGGTCGGAATCAGTGTCTCCAAATAAAAACACTTGTGTGCTATGTACGTGTGAGGTACCCAGTATATGTGGGATGTCTGAAATACATTTGCATTCGTTGTTGTTGTACAAAAAGTTTTGAGGTCAAACCTCCTCACGGTCCCGATTTAAATGAATATGGCATGACTCAAAAATAAGCACATAATAAATTATAGATGCTATTCTGATAATAAAAGTAACTGATATATTGATATCTACCTCGCTAGGAATGTAGATGGATTCTTCGTACGTGTGTGAATAATTTGAAGTCTATAATGTAGGGATATCCTATTTTATCATTTTAATTTATCGACAAAAATAGTTGTACTGAACCTTTGAAGGAATTCTATCTCATACTCTCTAGTAAAATTAAATAGATGTATACGTTTATCTCTTTTTAGTGTAGTTTTTTCGTTTCATCTACTTTCAAATCACATCAGTAATTGTTGCTTACACTAAAAAGTTTTCGTAGTTTAGATTTACACGTTCTGGCCTTTTTGTATTTTTCCAACTGTAATACAGCATAAATCTTATCGGGGAAATCACATTGTAAACCCTAAATGTTTCCCAATAAATTTAACACAATGCATTATAATTCACAAATAGAATAATAGCTTCATTAACTTAAATAAACTTATTAAAAAATAGACAATGTTAATTGTTACTATGTATTAGGGGCATCTATGTAATGAATATTTTCAGATTTCTTATGTATGCATAAAGACAACATCACGATGTTGCTTAGAATATTTAAAAAAAAAATTAAAGTTTTGTGGCGGTAGCCATTATACAACGCAAGATATTTGACAGATGCCTGAATCTCGCTTACGTCATTTTCAAGATAAGCTTGCGTATAAACAAGTTCCGAACAACAACATTTGGCCAACTCTCAGACACAGCCCACCGAGTTTCTCGCCGGATCTTCTCAGTGGGTCGCGTTTCCGATCCGGAGGTAAATTCTGCAAAGCACGGCTCTTGCTAGGGTTCGTGTTAGCAACGTCGTCAAGTTTGAGCCCCGTGAGCTCACCTACTAGTTAAGGTTACACTGAAATAGCCTCTCAAGGGTCTTAGCTAGGTAGGAAAAAAAAAACATTTGGACCGTCCGCGTCGCGTCGGTCTACTGAGCAACATCACCCGCTCGGCGAAAGATCTTCCTTCCTTCGTCGTCAAATCTATAGTTTTAATAATAATTATAGGCGCACTGTAAGAATCTGGAAGTGTTGGACATATCCGGAGCTCAGGCCACGACGCACCCGGCGGCCGTGCCCCTCGAAGCCCTGCAGAAGGGCTGCCCAAAGATGAGAGTCTTCAGAGCGGCCAACGCGCAACTGATTTTGGCGTCCGCGACAACGTCACAACAGGTTCGCGATAATTTATTGCGTCTCCTATAATATTCTATACTAAATATAGTGTATTATTAAGAATTTTAATAAGGAAACGAGGGTTGTGTGTTTACGTATTAAAAGTGTACAATTTCCAAAAATATTCGAAATTGAGTTAATATTCAGAATAATTTCGTATCACCAGTATTTTTCTCATAAATACTGTCAAAAGAGCGTAGTTTAGTTATTTTGACTACTTCTAACAAAATTAATATATAATTTTATCTTACTTTAAAAGACAGATATTGTAACTGGTAAAAACTAAAAAATAGTTGCAAAGATGATTAATATTAAAAATATCATATGTTTTAAACCTTTAAAACACTCCTGTAAAATTTGGTAAGTTTTCAGATTATACAGTTATAATGCGAGAAGACGATATCATAATCGTGTGCAAACTTATAGTTTCAATTAATTATAGTAGAGTTCCGACTACCGGAGGTCCACTAGTAATCTATCTATCTATCTTCTATCTATATATATATAAAAATGAATTGCTGTTCGTTAGTCTCGCTAAAACTCGAGAACGGCTGGACCGATTTGGCTAATTTTGGTCTTGAATTATTTGGGGAAGTCCAGAAAAGGTTTAAAAGGTAGACAGATAAATATGAAAATGCTCGGAATTAAATAAAAATAACAATTTCGTTTTTCCTTTGATGCGTCCCCCGTCGGACGGATTCCTTTTGTTTGTTTTATGTTTATTTTATAGAAAAGTTTAAGTGTTTTATTTATCGATTGAGGCACTACGAAGTCTGCCAGGTCGGCTAGTTGTAAATTCTTTTTTTTTTATTGCTTAGATGGGTGGACGAGCTCACAGCCCACCTAGTGTTAAGTGGTTACTGGCGCCCATAGACATCTACGACGTAAATGCGCCACCCACCTTGAGATATAAGTTCTAAGAGCTCAAGTATAGTTACAACGGCTGCCCCACCCTTCAAACCGAAACGCATTACTGCTTTACGGCAGTTATAGGCGGGGTGGTGGTACCTACCGTGCGGACTCACAAGTCGTCCTACCATCAGTAAAAAAGTGCACGGTAGTTGTTGTATACTGGACATGATACATTATCGAGGTCGCTCCTTGGGGCGGTCAGACTCTAAGAGACTGGGTAACTTCCTGGATGAGCTGGAATGTTGCTCATAATCCTCACACTCGCAGAATAGGCGCATAGGGTAGACCCGTGCGGGCTCACATGAGGTCCTACCACCAGTGAAAGAAAGAAGTATAGACGCGATAGTATAGACATGTGTTGACACGACACAGATGGAGACGAACGGCTGGACGCAGCTGGAGGAGCTGTCGGTGGCGGGCGAGGCGGCGGCGGAGCGCGTGGCGGTGGGCGAGTACCGGCTGGGGGACGACGCGCTGAGCCGGCTGGTGCGCGGCGCCACGCGGCTGCGGCTGCTGGACCTGCGCGGCCTGCAGCGACTGTCCGACTCCGGCCTCGTGCGCGTGCCGGCCTGGGACCTGCAGCATCTCTTCCTTGGAGGTCAGCTTAATTGTAACCAGTTTTTTCTGACTTTGTTCGAACCCATGAATACAACATGTCACGGTTGCAGTTTAAAAACAGTTTTAAACAATTAAAGATCCTTTGTATTAAATTATATTGTTACTGACTGTAATTTATTATAAAAAGTATTCCGATGACTACAGTAGGCGCGCGAGTTCATGTCCATCCTGAAGAATGTGGTAGTGCTGTGACCTAGTTAATTATGGTAATTTCGATAATAACTACCAATTTAGTCAACAGCTGTCGATTTGGTTTAATATAACTTAAGGTAATTTTGCAATTTATAAAATAAAATAAATGTGATAAGTAATTATTTGTTTATTTCTAATAGAGAAAAATATATTTTAAATTCCAATTCAATCACTATCAAATGAAAAGACAACCGACAGATCAGAGTCGGAATCAGTATGTATCTTTTTTTAGTAGGTTTTTTCTATCTGAACTTGTTGGAAGCGGAGTAGTCATGGTTAAATAAGACAATAGCATTAGTGTAAATTTTCGATATCGATAAGCGCGCGTCACAACCGTCAAGGACAACACTCGACGTCAGACAAGTGCGGGGAGGTGGGTGAAGGTGGGGCGAGCTGTCCCCCGCGCGTCGCCTCTGGCCCCGATGGACATGAACTCGCGCGCATACAGTTCATATGAGAACGGTCAATTCATTCTTTGTCATCTCGTTTGTGTCCGTCTTTAAGGAAGTAAAAAAATGTACTGCCTGCTGCTAGTCACGTACGCCCTCGTTCCATTTCACTCTTTATTTTTGAATTCTTGTCAAGTGTCTGTCTTAGTCTGTGTCTATCTCTAGTCGTTGTAGTTCTTATGTCCTGTCAAAGAGGTTGCACGCGACGACAGTAGACAGTTTATAATACTTAAAGATCTTTTGTTTAATATAAAATTTCATCACATTGTTACTAACTGTATTTTATTATAAAAAGTAATCCGATGCCTACCTTTTAATGGACCGAACGTAATTCGTATCAGGCTGTAACGTGACGAGGCAAAGCAACGCGTGTCTGGAGTTGATCTGCGAGAAGTGGTCGCACAGCCTGCTGGAGCTGGACCTGTCGTGGGCGTCGGCGGCGCGGGTGCTGGACGACGCCGTCTCCGCGCTCGCTGATTCCACCACCAGCAAACTGAGGTTCGTCTTCACCTTTATCTGTTTATCGTCTACCTGGTACCTTTACTTGTGGTAGGGCCTCTTGTGAGTCCGTGAGGGTAGGTACCACCGCCCCGCCTATTTCTGCCGTGAAGCAGTAATGCGTTTCGGTTTGAAGGGTGAGGCAGCCGTTGTAACTATACTGAGACCTTAGAACTTACATCTCAAGGTGTGTGGCGCATTTACGTTGTAAATGTCTATGGGTTTCAGTAACCACTTAACACCAGGCGGGCTATGAGCTCGTTCAACGACTAAAGAAAAAACAAAACCTTTTTGTCTGAAGCTTCTATATACAACACTAGCGACCCGCCTCGCTTCGCTTCGGAAACTAATTTATTATTGATTTCTCCACTATTTAATGGATATTATTATACATATAAATCTTCCTCTTCAATCACTCTATCTATTAAAAAAAAAACCACATCAAAATCCGTTGCGTAGTTTTAATGATTTAAGCATACAAAGGGTTATAGGGACAGAGAAAGCGACTTTGTTTTATACTATGTAGTGATTTTGAAAAACAAATTTCGATATAACGTTTATATAACAGACAACAAATGATTAGTTTCTGTATTTTTGAATATTTGAAAGTCGCGAAAAATTTATTACACCAATTTGCTAACGCAATCGTAGCCCTATAATTATCACATATCCTATGACGATACGATATGGGAGGTGGTGATCTAAATATAAAATCTATTTTTTTACAACCAACCTCTGTGAGGTGAACTCCCATTTCTGTTTTTTTTTTTTTTTATAACAACTAAGAGGCAAACGAGCAAGACGGGTCACCTGATGGTAAGTGATTCACCGCCGCCCACGGTCACCAGCGTTTACGCCAGTGCGTTGCCTACCCTAATGTTATATATCATATTATCCGAAGAACACGTGATTTTCACGCTTCATTTTTGATGCTAAACGATCACTAAAGTCCATGCAGCCCATAAGCTCACACAGGAGAGAGTCTAATGTCTAACGTCTTTAGACATAAGGTCGAAGTTTCAGTGGCAATGGTGTAACGACCATCCACCCTTCAAACCGGAACTAATTTATATTATAAATAACCACTGTAGATGATGGGGAAGTAGTGAGAATTATTCTAGAAAAACTTGATTAGTTTATAACTAAGTATCTAGACATTTATTTATCAGTGAATTTGATGAACTCGGTTGAGGATTAAATAATGAAATATTTTTTTTAGAATACTAAATCTGTGCGGTTCTTCTGTCTCATTGGAACCGGTGAAGAAAGTTCTGCTCAGGTGTCCGCACTTAGAATACTTGAACCTCAGTTCCTGTCGAGCCTTACCTAGGGGGATGAAACGGTCGTATGCGGGAAAAGAACTGCAAGATCTCAAAGATAGCTTCGATCCCGTCAAAATAAAAGCGAAAGAAGAGAAAGACGTTGAAACCACGACACCAAAAAAAGGAACAAAAAAGACTCAACCAGATTCAAAGTCTGATACTGATGCGAAGGAAACAAGCGGTGATCTCACATCTGCCTCTGATACTAAGATTGATTCAAATTCTCTAAATGAAAGCGAAAGTAAATCTTTCCATTTCCAAGAACCCAAAAGTCTCTCCGACGTCGGCTTAAGTGAAAAACTTTCTTCATCCCTAGAATTCATTTCTAAATCTTCTATTGATGGTAAAACCATAAATAGTAAGACGAGTGATTTATTCACAAGCAAAGACAGTATTGATTCTGCCACTTCCGTCCTAGAGGAAAGGAGGTTCACCAGAGACGTTACTCCGAAACTTTTGAGTCCAATGTCGCAGTCTAGGCCCGATTCCTCGTCCACGCCGAGGTCAGAATCGAAATCAGATTTTGGTAGTCCCCACTTTAGTCCCGTGCCAAAACCGGACAGTCAAGTTCAGAACAGCCCCGATGTACAGACAGAGACAATAAAGAACAATTCGTGGCATTTGGGCACTTTCAAATCAACTCCCACCTACAAGTCGGAAGCGAGTCCTCTCAATAGAATAGATAGCAGTAGTAAAATGAAGCACAACAAAATGATAGAACAGTGCAGTCCCACCACGTCCCTCGAGAACACAAACAAACGCAGTCCTGATGTACAGGGTGTTAAACAGGACATAAAGAATCCCAACACTTGGAACTACGGGAATTATAGTCCTATGCCCAGACAAGACAATCAGTTTTCCTCTCAAAGAAGTCCATACTCTGCTCAACCGAGTCCAGCCCAGCCTAGTCCGTATTCAACTCAACCGAGTCCCTACTCAGCACAACCCAGCCCGTACTCGTCGCAACCTAGTCCGTACTCAGCACAGCCCAGTCCCGACACTAGTCAAATAGTCAAGCCAGATCTGCCCAAGTCGGGAGCTTGGAACACGGGCAACTACAGCCCAATGCCCAAACATCATGCACCGTTTTCTCCTCATCCGTCGACCCACACCAGTCCGGATCCAGGCATAGGTATGAAAGCTGACAGCTTAAGAAATAATCCAAACAAAACCCCCGGACAATACAGTCCTATGTCGCGACAAGATCGACTGCATCACAGTCCGTATTCGCCGAGACCCAGCATAGATAATACAGTTTACAGCAATAAAAAGAGCCCCGGCGTCGGTAATTACAGTCCAATGATGCGACCGGACTATCACCTCCCGAGCCCCGACAGAGGTCCGACCTCCCGCACTTCGATGAGCGGACGAAGTGCTGAACTTTACGCACGGAACGTTTCCAAAGTTCCCGATTTATTACATAACATACCGCTTCCAGATAACAGCTGGGGAATTGAAAAGTTTAATCAGACAGCCGTCACTCCCACTTCAACGATAGAATCTTTAGTGTGGGGTACGCCTTCGTTCAATGCAGAGCCGCCGTCGACCGTGTCCGGTCGCAGCGAGAACGTTCCCTCCGCGCCGACATTGAACACGCCGCCGCCGCGGACTTGGACCGAGTTGCCTTCGTTTGAATCTAGTGTTCGAAGACTGAACGACAATTTAAGTGATCCGTGGAGTGTGGGACAATTCCGCGTCGAGCCCCCGCACGCCGTGCACAATCATTTTGTTGAGCAAAACGTTAATTTTGATTCGTTGAGTTCTCATCATCTGGGACATCAGACGCAATCGCTATCAAACTTCTTGGACGACGGTTTCTCGGAAACGTCGCGCGTCGACTGACCGTATTAAAGTGCTTGCAGTATAGTTTCTCGAATAATATCAACATTCACGACATTGTATTGTTCGAAAACGCATATTTCTATGAAGCGAACACTAGGGTGATATAAATTACAATTGATTGAACAATTATATATAGTTTGTAAATAAGATTATGTAGTTAGAACATAAGAGTAAGGAAGCTAGTAAATGCAGTATGTTTCGCAGGCATCATTAAAATAGTTAATTAACTGATAGACTATCGACATAGATAGAATATCCCTGTCGTCTGAGTTAAGTTTAAAATGAGTCTTTATTTGTATGCCAAAATCTTTTTCACTGAGGCCAAAATAGTTATATTTATTTGAACACATATTGTCATTTGTTGTTAATGAAATTAAATGACATTTAGTAGTTATAATTTAATATTTGTTATAATTATGGTCCCTCGAAGTAACAATTACAAAACAGCAATAAACATTCCTTCGTCTCTTGAATAACATCACTGTTTATGATTTTAAATTTCTAAATGCAATTCTGCATTATTAGATATTTTAGAAATTGTTGATGTGTGAATGGATATTATATTGTTGAAAATATTTTATTAGAATAGGCTCAAATGAGGTTTAATAATGTGCATATTTTAAAGTGGGGAAATGTAAATTTTATTTGTACAGCAATACTTCTCGGTCAATTTCACAGTCTGTAATCATCTTTATGTTCAAAAACTATAAAACATTTTTTTTTTTTAAACCTTGCTGACATCCCTCTTTCATTAATGTAATGAATAGTTTTGTATAATTTATACATCATCATAAAACTGTTTTTGGCTTTATCAAAATTTCACACATTCACATTTTTTATTTGTATTTACAGTTTCATAAAGTAGTGGAAATCAAATATACCTAGTCAGGTCATAAATTCTGTCACATGTTTAATGTAAAATAATTGAAACAAGTTTATTCATTATGTAACCATTCATATACCAAAATGAACTTAACAAAACATAGATTCTTATGACACTAAAGTTTATTCAAAATGACCTCCGTGATTTTGAATACAGGCCTTCAATCTGCGCGGCCAGTCGTCTATCGCAGCACGAACGAGGTCCATGTCAATATCGGCGGCTGCCTTAATCAAGGATGTCTTGAGTGACTCCAAATTGGGATGAGGCTTTGAGCACGCCTTTTCCTCCAAGTGTTGCCATATCTTGTAATCTAACGGATTCAAATCTGGACTGGAGGAGGGCCAGTCTTCGTGCCGGATGAAGTCGATTTCACGCGCCGCCAGCCAGTCTTGTGTGCTCTTCGCTCTATGAGCTGGCGCCGAATCTTGTTGGAATACCCAGTGCCTGTTATTGAACATGGTATGAGAAACAGGTTCCACAAGGTTCGTCAGGACTGTATTTTGATACACAACTGCATTCGTTTTTACACCTTTCTCACAAAAATGTACCTCTGTTAAGCCCCAATAAGAAACTCCCAACCATACCATGAGCGAGGATGGAAAATGACCTCGTTGGACACGCGGAATACGGTTGCTCGCTTCTTCACTACTGTGTGCGTACACCTTATCATTTTGTTTGTTGTAGCTCTCTTCTACGGTAAAAATTTTTTCATCCGAAAAAAGAGTTTCCCGATATTTTTTTCCCGCGTACCGCTTCAACAAAGCGCGGCATCTCTTCAGTCTCAGGTCCATTAGACGAGCATTCAAACGATGTCCTGTTTTTCTTCGATATGCCCGAAGCCCTAAGTCTTCATTTAACACCCTTTTCACCGTGGTTCTGCTTAACCCCATCTGAAGGGCCAACAGTTTCTGCTTACGTTTGGGATTTCTTTGAATTCGCGCCTTCACAGCTTTTATCACTGCTGGAATCCTAACAGACCGAGGGCGACCACTTCTTGACCTGTCATCTACACTAGAGTCTTCATTGTATCGTTTGATGGTACGATAAACGAATCTTTCGGTAATATTCAAAATTTTCAGTATGTTAAAAATTTGAATTGGCGCGTAACCGCAACGATGCAACGCAATAACTGCAACACGGTCTTCTTTAAGCGTCCACTCCATATTTAAAAATGAGTAAAATTCTAAAAGTATAGGTACATTTTTATTTTCATGAACAAATCGAAATTCGAATTCAATAAACTTTTTTGTGGCCAGCATTCTAAAAGAAAAGTTTTTACTGAGTGACAATACTTATGACCTGACTAGTTATAACATTTTTAGAGAATACTGAACGATCCCATGTACTTTAATAATTGTTAAATTCCAACGGTTTTTTTAAGTTAACTGTGCACGGCTTTTTTATTTCCTAAGACATTAAATTATTTTTTTAAATAAATAGAAATAAATAAATTAAATCCTCGTGCAACTAAAAACACGCTCTACGTTTTCTAATTTATAAGTGAGTAGTACATCATGCCTGATATTGAAAATTATATTTCAAAAATGCTTAAATTAATTTGAAAGTAACTTTTAAATTTGTATGTTTTCGCTATACTCAATCAATCGGAGAACAACATTGTGGAATACACAAATTGATGGAATGTCATAACATAAATCGTCGAATTAAAACTTATATACTCTGGTCCATTATAATAATTTTTCGATCATTTGCAATGAAGTATTATTGTCTATTTAGCAGTTGTTTGTGACGAGAATAAAGAAATCAATTCCAAAAATATAACAACAGATTTACTGAAATCTGGAATTTTCACAAGATACGGATTCTTCTTGCACAATTTTTTTTTTTTTAAATTAGATTATAAAAAAGTAACATTATCTTAAGTTTTATTACAATCGTGTCGACAGTAACAAATTAGCTATTACATAATGAAGTAGCAGCTTGTAATGGAGCAGCAATCAAAGCATTAAAAATGTAAATATTGGTAATTTTTATATGTACCTACCGTCTCGTTTATATCACGAATAAATAAATATTATTTGTACGTGATGTTTGTTGACACGTTAGTAAATTTTGACAAAACAATTTTTAGAAATCCATAAAAAAAATGATTACAAATTATCATGAATCAATGTAAATTATTTCACACGTCAATCAAAACTGATGGCTTCTTCTGGATTTAATAATAAAAAATCATGTATGCAATTATTCTTTTTTTGTTTGCGATAAATAAAATGCTATATTTGGCCAAAATAATCGTCAATTGTATGATTATTATTTAATGATTAAGGAATTTCATGACTAACGTTTTGCAAATATTTTAGGTGAAAATTATTTTTATACTTGAAATCAAATGTATTATAACGTGTTACAGAGATTTCTCATCACATTTTGCTAAATGAAACTAAAGCAAGTACATAGTGCTTTGTTCGTATTTGAAATTGTTATTTAAATAACACATTCGAAAATATTAAAATTTTTAATTGTAGTCCGCAAAATCTATAAACAGCCAAAAATACCCTCTCAACACCCCCATTAGCCTTATTAATTGCCTAATGTTTTAACTGAAGAGAATATTTTAATAGTTTTATTAACTTATTAAAAAAATATAAATATTAAATCATCTATACATAGAATGTATAAAATTTAAGGTATAATTTACGTTAGTTAATAATGTACAATAGTTTGTATAAAATAAAGTTGACTAATATCTGTAAGTTCTGTTATGTAGAGATTTTTGTTTGTAATATTGTTACATTACTACGTGGACTTCTCGCACGGGGTCCAATTTTTATAATCTAACCAATAAAATATCGATGTGGTTGTACATTTGAATTTTCAATAGATTGTATTTATTAAATATTTTGCGTTGACAAATTGTTTTGTCCCATTAATTCCTTTAAAATTGAACTGCGAAACTTTAACTGGAATGTACGAAAATTACTGTGATAAAGTAACTTATATTACAGAGTATATAAGACCTCTCACGTTTTACAAAAAAGTCCCACTGAAATTTTCAATTAATAATAATTTAAAAGTGACCTTATTTAATTCCAAAGTCTGAAATGAGTCAACTTCATCTCATTTCGCTCCATATCATTTTTCTCAGAACAGAATATCTGCGTAGGTATTTAGTAATTGAAGATTTTTATAAACTCGACACCGGCAACTAATGGTATCGCAAGAAGTCAATTGTTATACTTGAGAAAAAAGGATTAGGTAGAAGGTAGCGGGTAGAAAGAATTAAAACAAACTCAAATAAAAATAATGACAATATAAATGTTTAATATTTAACAAGCAATTAATATTTATAAAAATATTACGCAGATCATACTGATTAGTTTCTTTTACAATGTTTTTTTTTCTGATCTTACAGTAGGTATGTTTGGTATTTAGGTACCTATCTATACCTAATATAAATTATGACAGTGAAGGCATGACAATCAAATCGAAGGTTATAACAATTACAATTCTATTACGACCAATTTAGTCACAATATATACAAATAAATACATAAGATTCATGACTATAATATAGATAGATAATTTCTTTATTGCACAAACAAACGTAAGTATATACTTAGTTGGCGAACTCATTCTATTATTTAATCAACAATAATGTACTGAAATTTCAAAATTTATTTTCTAAATATTAAAATAATATTCGAGATGTTTAACTAGAACGCTTCATTATAAATTTAACTAAGGATAATTATAAATAAAACAATTACATAATTAATGTAGCCTTTGAAAATGTTTATAAAATGGCAAGCACAGATTTTTTTTTTTTTAAATTCAGGATTTTGAAGAACTGTCCCGTACACTAAGGCAAGTGATGGATAATGCCAGACACGATGTAACTAATAACATCGTTACCACATAGTTTAATTTCATAGTATTTTTGCATGGCACGCAATTCAACCCATGAGAAATAAATTAACGCGCATAATACGGTCTCGAGAGAACGCGGCTGCCCGTTGTGTTTGCGTTATCATAAAGTTTAGTACAGTGTGCTTAGTGCGAGTTTTTTAACGTTCTCGATAGCGTAAAAGTTAGCTCATATTTGTATGGAATGGAATCGTTTGCGTACGATTGCCGCTAGGGGCGCTGTTCCAACTGCATACAAAATTGGGTTAACTTTTACGCTATCGAGAACGTTAACAAACTCGCACTAAGCACTCAGGAACATAGTTTCAGTTTACTTCCCGTTACACCCTGTATGTAAATGACTATTCCTATTTTTGAAATCTCGTAGCTGGAATGTTATCGCAAAACGGATTAAATTTTCATTTTTCTTATAGCTAATAGACAAATAGTATGGCTATAAAAGAAAATAAGGCAGGCACAAAATTAGCTTAAAGGCGATGCATTATAGATTTTGTTAAGTACATAACATACAATTACAGAAACAAGCTATTAGAACTTATTCGTATTTTGTTAAATGCTATCATATTCTGCATAGTCAAAGTCTACAGATCCTGAAGGCGCTAACAAGTCCTGCTGAGGATTGGGTTTTTTTTCACTTTTAGACTTCTTACGTTTTTGTTTCTTCTCTTTGCGTTCTGATATCTCACTGTAGTCGCCGCGGTCTTTATCTTTGGACTTTTTCTTCTTGTGGTGTTTTTTTTCAGACTGAAAAAAGGAGGTTTCTCAGAGTGTACAAAGGTCACCTATTGAAATTTTTCAGCGCTGTGCATGGACATAAGCAATGCCAGAGGTCGACTATACCAGGAACGTTGACCCCAACCGAGAATCGATAGTTGCCAGTTAGGTCGTGGCAACTGTATTTAAAACAGATAGATCGAGTAGTGATCCTGCCTTAAAACTATGTCACGGAAAAAATGTTATAATGGTTTTATTAATTTATATTTTGAAAGTAAAATAAGTAACGATAGTTTAAAAACTAAAATAACACTCGAGAATAACAAGCCCTATTAAAAATTGAATAAATAATTTTTATTTCACCAGTTGCATTAATCAAAGTAATAAAATACTGACATCAATATCTGATATCTATACAATTTTTCCAGTTAATCAGACATAATATAACAGATATTATAAAAAGTTTTCCCCTTATATATTCACTGGTAGCCTAGAGGGCTATTCCAACTATGCCCGGATTGATAGGTAGATAATTTGTGAATAAATTGATAGATAATTTGCTATAACTATTAACTAGCCCTAGCAAGAGCAGTGCTTCACAGAAACTACAAACGGATCGGAATCGCGACCCAGTGAGAAGATCTGGCAAGAAACTCAGTGGGCTGTACCGGATTCAGTTATTTCAGATTCAGATTATTTACCCTCAACTCTAAAAAAAAACGTTAACTAATCTAGTTCTCAAATCATATTTGAAGTTTTTTTTTAAAATATTGTATCTGCATTCATCTTCAAGTAACGATGGTCGATACAACTAGTGAACTGCTTTAGATACTCCACTGCCATCACGATCTTGATCTAATTTAATCATCATGATCATCTCAGCCTGTCCACTGTCCACTGCTGAACATAGGCCTCTGATGTCCAGTGCAGCTGGGCTTAATATGAAAACTAAAAACTTCCAACATAACATTTGAGTTTGGTAAACCTAATAAACAATATTATGTCTCAAATAATTTCACACAAATTTCAGACTTACCTTATCACCAGGATCTTTAAGGGCATCAGGATCTTCGCCACCTACAAAATTAAATTGAACAATAAAAAAGTAATGATTAAGTAATAAATTAAACTGAATTTTAAAGAACTATGACGCCGTCTACTATAAAAAATCAGAATTCTGTATAGTAAGAACGCTCGCTAGTAAGACATTTGCATTGCACGCTTGCACTTTCATATAGTCATGAACAATTCCTTAAGGAATTTAACAAACAGACAACATTTTAATAAGTCTAAAATTACCTTCAGGTGATCTTCTAACGCTAGAGTCACCACTCCATAGAGGGAAGTCATTATCCAAAGACAATTGGATGTTATGTCTATTTTCAAATATAGGTAAATTTATATCTGGATTTGATGTCTTTTCAAATTCCGTTTCACTCTCTCGCTTTTGGCTTGTATTTCTTTCAATCGTTTTATGTAAATCTGTTTCCACTAGCTGGTCTTTTTGTTGCAGCTTTGTTTTTTGTGTCAATTCAGTCGAAAAAGTATCGATATCAAGATCATCTTCATCTACTGTAACTTTTGGATTTGTAGTGTCATCATCACTGCAATATTTTTAGTTAAATTAAAAAATATTCTGTTTTATCTCTATAAATTTTATGTGGGATAAAGGTGGCATATTATTAACTATAATAAAAATCAATCGTACTTTAGTAAAACAGAATAAAAGTTATTTCAAACCAAGTTAGTAAATAAAATATTCAACCAAAGTTGAATTGCTTAAAAGAGTGAAATGTACTATCTGGTTTGTAAATAACTTATAAGGAGTAATAACTTTTGGTAGTTTTTTAAAATTCAAATTGAATAATAATTCAAATCTTGTGTCAAAAAAAATTTTACTAATATACCTTTCCGATTCAAATTGTATCTCCTGTCTACTACTAGACAAAGGTGTTAGATCCTCCAAGAAGCTACTATCTAGTGCACCAGCATAAAATTCGTCTAGAGTTCCAACAGAACTACCCGCATTTGTGACTGAAGGTGTGCTTTGATTACTAAAACAAAAAAATCATTCAATCTTTTAAAAACACTTTCTATAAAAGATTAAATGCTTCCATAAAACCATTAACAATTGATAGAAATCAAGCATATTATTTTGCTTTACCTATCGTGTTGGAGGAGGCGTGGCGGCGTCGTGTCCATGTTTACAGTTTGCTTAGGTTTTATAAGATCAGGATGAACAAATTGAGTTTGCTTAGCTTCTGGTATTTGTGCTTTCATTGATGGATTTAGAGATTGGGCCAGCTGTAATTTGTATGAATTTTATTTGCATACATTTTAAGATGAACACACATTTAAGAGATGTACATAGTACCTACATTTGGTTTTTTTTATTAAATAAGTATATAAACTTGTATGGGTGTACTTAAGTCATTACAGGTATTTTTAAACAATGTTATATCTAGATTATTACTTTGTTCATGAAGACATGTGAGATCTGTATTTATTCAGGAAATTAAAATGCGATAACCATTCGAACTACAGTGAAGGCACATAAATTTTTTGTTTCTCATATATAAGTAAACTATTTTAGGGACTTATATTAAAATTTCAACTCACTAATGGATTTACACTGGGTGGCACTATGGGTTTCCCACCACCTAGTACAATGCTAGGAGAGCGTTCATTGCTTGGTCGAGGTTCAACTTGATTAGTGTTCTGTTTCCTTTTATTTGTTAAACGATCTAGGAATGTGTTGTACTGTGATTCTTCTGAATTCTGGAATATGTTATACGTATATAGATGTATGTATAAGTCTAAAAAATATATGTGAGGAGTCTATAATAATTATGTAGTATAATAGCAACCTTGAATGGTGTCATTATTCTGCTGGTAATAATAGGCAGCGGCTTGGCTCTGCCCCTGGCATTGCTGAAGTCCATGGGCGACGGTAACCACTCACCATCAGGTGGGCCGTATGCTTGTCTGTCTACAAGGGCAATAAATATAAAAAAAAACCAGACTTGATAACATTGAAATAATTTACGGAATCTGATATTTTACAATTTTGATTAATGATTATGTATTATTAATATATGTGGAGCTTAGACTAAAAATTTTCCAAACTATGAACCTTAATTTTTGTGAAAAATTACCTTAAGAATTGTAACATAGCCCTTAATTCATTTAACCATTTAATACCTGATATTCATCTAATTCCTGCTCTATTTCTTCCATATCTCTTTGATTTCTCTGTAGTTGCTCTAACAAACTTGTCTTTTGAAGGCGCAAAAATGGTATACTCAGAAACTTATGTAATAAACGCAATCCAAAGCCATTTCTCATGGACGATTCTGCATAACGAACTGGAGCTGTTCTGGTGAAATTTTAATAGAAAAAAAATAGAATAATAAAACCACTTAAAATAATATTTTAGAATGTCTTTTTTCATAAGCTGAAACTGGATAAGTTTTAAATTTTTAATCATTAAAAGAATGAAAGGTCATTGCAAACATAATTAGTAAAAGTTATATTAAAGATATATATTAAATAAATTGAAAAGAGTTCATGGATTAAACCTCAATTCAAGAATAAAATTAGAAATACTACTAATCCATAGAAAATCTCAACAATAAAATTATTACTTAACTAAGTATTTCATTAGTAAGTTTTGACTAATTAATTCACAAACACATAAAACTATTACCTAATTTGCTTTGCATTATGTAAAGCCTGTTCAATATGGTGGGAATGCACTTGGCGATGGTGCTGCATATCACAATGGTTTCCTAAGATAACAACTGGCAAATCTGCAGGTACTTGTGATAGTTCTTTCACAACATATTCAAATGTCCTGTAATCATAATTTAGGAGCATTTCTGATAGTTCTAATAAATATCAATTATACATCTTCATACATTTCTGATCTATCAGTGTCTTAAAAATAAAATAGTTACCAAGGCTTAGTTATATCAAGCATAAGTATAACACCAGTGGTATTTTTGTAGACATCCAAAAAGGTTGCATCTAGTACAGGAGCATCGAGATTGTCCTCTAATGATGGGGCTGATTGATTTTCTAACTTCAGTCCTATTGGGGTTTTCTTTTTTGTACGTCCTTTATCCACAACCTCCCAAACTTCTACCTAGTTAAAAATGGCAATTATGATATATAATTTCATGCAAACCTTAGAGTTCAGTAAAATATAGATAAAAAAATTCAAATTATTATATGCTTATATTGAACTTCATTTATAATGGATCCTAATAATAAAATTATATGGATATAATGGAAAACAAAATATTATTTTCCAGTGAAAACTAAGTCATAAGCTGTATATCTCTATACTTTACTATTTGAGAGTTTAGATCCTATTTTTGTTCTTTTTTTTTTTTTTGAGCGGTTTCTTTACATGTTATAAGTTTTTTTTTTACAGTTAACCATTTTTCCAGGGACAGTTTTTCGGACTACTAGTAAATAAGCCATACAATTTGATTGGAAAATACTACTATTGATGACCTTCACTATATAATCGCTGTTTTTATAAGTCCAGTGTATTGGAGCCACTTGTATTTGATCTGTTGGAACATAGTCTTCGATAAATGGACCGCCTTGAAGACGTTGAAGAAGGCACGATTTACCTACATTTCTATCTCCTTTGATCAATATTTTCACTGTAATAAAAATATTTATACATTTTACACTTTTCTCAGAAATAGAAACCTTTAATTATATTTTATACTGTGTATTTACTATTAAAATGCACTCCTCTAGAAAACTTTTTCTGCAACGAGGAAGACATTGGCATTGGAGGAGGGCACCGATCATCACTGCTTCTAGCTAACTTTTTCAAAGCAGAAAACATTTTTTGAAATTATTTATTTTAAATAATTAATTACACTACACGATGTAAACAATTTTAATAAAATAATGTTAAGCTTGGTAAGTCAAAACAAGTTTTTCTTGTTTGATTGGTTCATTTCAATAAGCAAAGGAAGCACCAACCGTACAGCTAAATTAATTGTGATCAAGCCAACGCCCAATATTTTATTAATGTTGAAAGAATTGCAATGGAGGAATTAAGAGGAATCGAAATTGTTAAGGAATTGAATTAAATGAGACGACATGAAATATAAACATGAATGAGGACTTCTTTGTGTCTTGTACCGTATATTCTGTAGAAAATACTCTAGGGAATTAAATGGTTTAAAACTATCTGGAAACACTTTCATCCACTTTTTTTTCCTACGTATGCGGATAGCCTTGAGAGGCTATTTCAGCTTCTCTTTGACATGTAGGTGAGCTCACGGGGCACAAACCGAGAGTATTGCTAGCACTAGCAAGAGCAGTGCTTAGCAAAATCTACCGGATCGGAAACGCGACCCACTGAGAAGATCCGGTGAGAAACTCAGTGAGCTATGTCTATGGGCTAATTCAGTCGCAACCGACGAAGGGCTCGACTAGGACAGTAACCAGTTCCATCTACGGTTCGTCAACAAAGACCTTTTTTTGCCAAAAACATCTGGCTCTCCTTCCAAGGGCTTTCCTGACCGCAACTCTTTCTTCAAATCTCTCTCACTATGGTGAACATTAAGCTGAAGAAGTTTATTTGCTATACTATTTTTGCCAAATCTTAAACTTTAATTGGCTTTCCTGTAAAATCGCTTGAATCAAATAGCCTTTCACCACTTGATATGATGACTTTTATAAATAGTTTGGAAAGATCCAAAAGTTACGTTAAGTGAATTTGTTTCATTCTGGCTCACTTGGCCTCAGCTGAAAATTTTGCATGTACATATAAAAATACTGTTAGGGGTATTAACAATATTTGAACGTTTCTAAATAGCTTATTAGATGTTAAATCTTAATTAGACCACAAAGAGATTTAAATGAGACAAATATTTACTGTAATTCTTAGCTGATTTGGATGGATTACTAAAACCAACATTAGTGATACACGATAGTATGGAGGGCAGACGAAAGTTAACTATGTCTACTAGTTACATTATTTATGTGCTTGCAATTGATGTATTATTTTATTAAAAGCTTCTTCCCATTTAAGTTCCAGAGGTTTCAAATCCCCAAATTCAATTATGTGGTGCTTTTTTTGTATGAGGAAAATTGTTGTTATTTTAACCATTATTTATTACTACAATATATTAATAGTTATTTACAATTTTTACAAATTCTATAATTTCAATCCCATTTTGATTTCTTCTTTTCAAAAATCTCTTTTCCATCTTTATCAATAGCAGAATAATATCCCATTGATTCATATTTTTGTCGCATGTATGCAATGTATCCTAGAGCCAAACCAAAGCATGTCAGTCCTATGCTCATTATGACTATATTCTGAAACAATAAAGTTTTCATTTAAAATGGCTGCCAGAGGTTTCCCATTGTCAACTACAATATACAACTACTACTATATATTATAATATAGCATTTCGCTGGTATTTATTTATTGCACAGACGGGTAAAAAAAGTGTTTGGTCTATATGTTTAAAGTCTAGTCAATAAAATCTAAGCAAAAAAATGTTTTAAGTGGTTACCAGAGCCAATAGATATAATGTGAATGCCACCATCCGCTTTGTGACATAAGGTCTAAGTTTAAATTATGTTGTAGAATTGTTGCACTCACTTTTATCCATAAAAGAATGATGAATTGCTTTTCTTAATTTGTATTTCAAAACTACTATTTATTATATGACTGCTTTTCATTGTTATGGAGAAGCATAAAATAACTATATGTGCAAATTTTGTCATCTCTGCCTTCTATTTAGACTATAACATAAAATACATCTGAGTGGTAGTCTTAGAATGGGTTCAATATGCTTAAAGTATACATTATCAATCAGTGTGATATGTAATAGACAGATTAAAATGATGACCGGGTCATTGATTTTAATGTCCTTTCATTACTTGATTGTTTACAAATCTTAGTTAAAGAAGGGAATACCAGCGTCAAGAAAGTAAATCTTATGGGTACATGAACAATTTTTACTCACGGGTTTTGCGTATAGTTCAAAATTGACCACTCTAAATGCTGTAGTTGATCGCATAGATCGCAAACCCTCGCCAGGTTTATCATCGTGTGGTTTTGACATTGTTTACAAAATTTGATATTTTCTATGAATGGAAGTCGTAAGGCGATTCAAAAATTTTTTTCTAACTTTTTTTTTTTATTATTGGGCATACACTGAAGAGGCACAGAAAATGTACCCCGTGCAGCCAAATCTGTCGTTACGAAGACTTAGATCAGCCGTTTTAAAAAAGTGAATGAATCAGAATGAAATGAAAATGATTTTTCTATTTATCTCAAACCAATTAGGTAGGAAATTGATGAAATTTTAATTTTGCGGGTTTTATTACAGGATGATTACACCACCGTGAAACTCAATCGTCAACATAATTTGTTAGGTACCTACATTCTTTATTAAAAAAATTGGTACTTTCCTGAGGGATTTGAACAACGATACATCGCTAGATACTAATGCACCGGACGTCTTATCCTTTAAGCCACGACGACTTCAAGGTTGGTTCAGAAAGTATTAGCTTTTTTACTGCCATCATTAATTCTTTATTAGTGAAAATATTTTGAGACTAAGTCAACCTGCATGCCACTTGATTATAAATTAAATTACGTGGGATGTATTTGCAATGATCTAAAAACACAATTTTTTGTTTTCAAGTATGGTTTCAATACATTGATTACCGTCTTAAAAATGTATTTATAATTAGATACATACTACATAGACGATTGTACTTACCTAGCAAACTTGTATTTATTCAGCGGTACAAAATAAATTAGCTGTACTGGAAGGTGTTTAATCTATGCTGGCAGCCCTACTACTCAGTGAAAGGGACTTTTTGGCGGGAACGCGAGGAGGGAAGTTGTGTGATTTGTTTTATATTGTCTATTTAGTGTTTCTTCAGGTTTAAATGTGTAATAACGGTGGTTTATTAACTGTTTAATATCTGTGAAAGTGCACAAATGTGGGAAAATGAAACAAAGCCGCTGGACGCAGCTTCTCGGGATTCTCCAAAAAGTCCACTGAAAAAATCTTAGTAAATGACCACCATTTTACTAAGATTATATTTCATTCCATATCATCTCATTTCATTTAATTTCATCCCAGGTGATTAACGTCTCAAATTAATCATTTTCATTTAATTTCACTACATATTATCATTTTTGATAAAAATAAGAATATAAACTAAAATAAGACATGACTTAAAGGTCAGACCGCGGCTACCACCATGGGACAGTGGTTCCGGAAGTGGCGCATCGACATCAACCCCACGAAAAGCACAGCGGTGCTCTTCAAAAGGGGTCGCCCTCCGAACACCACGCTGAGCATCCCCCTCCCGACTAGGCGCGTCAATAACCCCGCCCCCGCCGTTCGCCCAATCACGATGTTCGACCAGCCCATACCGTGGGCCCCGAAGGTCAAATATTTAGGCGTCACCCTCGACAGTAGGATGACATTCCGCCCCCACATCAAGACGGTACGCGACCGTGCCGCCTTCATTCTAGGACGTCTCTACCCGATGATATGTAGGCGAAGTAAAATGTCCCTTAGAAATAAGGTGACACTCTACAAAACTTGCATACGCCCCGTCATGACCTATGCAAGTGTAGTGTTCGCTCACGCGGCCCGCATACACTTAAAATCATTCCAAGTCATTCAATCCCGTTTTTGCAGGATAGCCGTCGGAGCCCCGTGGTTCGTCAGGAACGTCGACCTCCATGACGACCTGGACTTAGAGTCCACCAGTAAGTATATGCAGTCGGCGTCAATGCGCCACTTCGATAAAGCGGCACGACACGAGAACCCTCTCATCGTGGCCGCCGGTAACTACATTCCCGATCCTGCGGACAGTATGGAAAGCAGTCGACGTCGCCCAAAACACGTCATCTCGGATCCTCCCGATCCACTAACGGTGCTTCTAGGTACTTCAAGCACCGGTCACCGTTCTCGTCGAACCCGTCGCTTGCGACGAAGGGCTCGACGAGTAAATTAACTCCCAGACACAGCCCACTGAGTTTCTCGCCGGATCTTCTCAGTGGGTCGCGTTTCCGATCCGGTGGTAGATTCTGCGAAGCACGGCTCTTGCTAGGGTTCGTGTTAGCATCGTCATCAGGTTTGAGCCCCGTGAGCTCACCTACAAAAGTTAGGGTTACGCTGACATAGCCTCTCAAGGCTCTCAGCTTAGGTAGGAAAAAAAAAAAAAAAAGACTTAAAGGTCTTAGTTACCAGGTCATAAAATCACTTAAAAAAAAAATTCAGTGAAAGGGACTTTTTGGCGGGAACGCGAGGAGTGAAGTTGTGTGATTTGTTTTATTTTGTCTATTTAGTGTTTCTTCGGGTTTAAATGTATAATAATGGTGGTTTATTAACGGTTTAATATCTGTGAAAGTGCACAAATGTGGGAAAATGAAACAAAGCAGCTGGACGTAACTTTTCTGGATCCTCCAAAAAGTCCACTGAAAAAATTTTAGTAAATGACCACCATTTCACTAAGATTATATTTCATCCCATATCGTCTCAATTCATTTCATTTAATTTCATCCCAGTTGATTAGTGTCTCAAACTAATCATCTTCATTTCATTTCATTGGTAGGCAGCGACTTGGCTCTGCCCCTGGCATTGCTGACGTCCATGAGTGACGGTGACCACTTACCATCAAGTGGGCCGTATGCTCGCCTGCCTACAAAGGCAATAAAATAAAAAAATCACTCCATAATATCATTTTTCATAAAAATATGAATAATATAAATTATAATAAGACACGACTTAAAGGTCTTAGTTACCATGTCATAAAATCATAAAAAGAATAAACTCGGTGAAAAAAGGCGATGTGTCAAAACTATACAGGTTTTCTGATATATTTCTGAAAATGTTCATTGTTTTTCTTCAATTGTTGTTTAAATATCAATAAATATACAATCTGTGCAGTTTGTACGCTGTTAGATCACGAAAATGGAATCGGACCCTGCTACTCACAGCGATTCTCACGATGGCGCGGAAGTGTCGCCTCAAGCCGATAACCAGGATAACCAGGTTGCCGATACTATCGATGATTTGCCTGACAATAATTCAGCAAGTGACGATGTGACCACTGAGCCTGAGGAACTTGGTTTGTATTTTCATTTTTAGATATGTACCGTTGTTATTCGCGTTTACGTTTTTAGTTGATTTGCTTGCATCGGTACCGTTGTTTTACGTATTGTAGAAAGTACTTAGATACTATTTACTTCGTTTATTTATATGTTTCATATAAAAAAAGATATGTGTGGCTTTGCAGTATCCAGTTTCTGTAGATTAGTAATTTTGCTTCTATCATATAGCTGCGAATGGTGGTCCAACTAGCAGCAGCGATGTTTTGGACGTAGAGCCTTCTATTGCACCTCCTGCTCAGGAAGAGCATCCTGTAGTTGAACAAGGTAACAACATCTCTGACTATAATTAGAACATTAGCAGAAATAGATGTTTAAAAAAATGTTATCAATTTTAAATGAGAAAATTTTCATATTCGTTTATTTCCTTGCTCAAAAATGTAGCAAATGTAAAAGGTAGTTAATGTGAATAAAAATTAATATTGGTCAGGTAATGCAGATGCTGAAGATGAAATGGACATAGATGAAACTGCTTCAGGTGCTATGAACGAGGAATCAGCGTATATCGGAGATAATTGTCTTTCTACACCTGTAAGCTTTTTTTTTAAACTCACTTAACTCATGCCTCTTATTTGTAAGAAGTAAGCTTTTAATAATAATTAATTTCTAAGAAGCAGCTACTTGTTGTTTAATTGATCTTGAGTATTTAGATGCAAGATAAGATGGACTGACAGACCTCATTAGAGCTGTTAGAGCTTAGTAATGAAGTCTGTTAGTCCCAATACTGTAAATAGCTCAAAATATCAAGAATGTATAACAAAATTGTAATTTTTACACATTTATGCATATTTATGTTATTTAATGAGAGGTTATTTAAAAGTTATCAGTATTTGCAGTTATAGAGAGAAAACAGCAAATTTCTTATAATTGCAGTGATTGATCCCTTCTTATTTTCTTTCTACAAATTTTTGTTGAGTCATAGTTTGGCTGTAAAGTATGCTTGTGTTCTAATCTGAAGGAAAAATTAGACAGCAATCTATTCCACTGTTAATTGTATATTCTATTCATTCCTATTATTACTGTTTAAATAGGGCATTCTTAATCTGGCTGTTAAGAATAAATTTAAAATTACTATAATGTTCCCGGTTTGTGGCACACTACACTAGTATGTAGTAGACAGATTATTGCAGTTGGTCCACTTCGATAAAGCGGCACGACACGAGAACCCTCTCATCGTGGCCGCCGGTAACTACATTCCCGATCCTGTGGACAGAATGGAAAGCAGTCGACGTCGCCCAAAACACGTCATCTCGGATCCTCCCGATCCACTAACGGTGCTTTTAGGCACTTCAAGCACCGGTCACCGTTCGTCGCAAGCGACGGGTTCGACGAGTAAATTAACTCTCAGACACAGCCCACTGAGTTTCTCGCCGGATCTTCTCAGTGGGTCGCGTTTCCGATCCGGTGGTAGATTCTGCGAAGCACGACTCTTGCTAGGGTTCGTGTTAGCAACATCGTCAGGTTTGAGCCCCGTGAGCTCACCTACTAAAGTTAGGGTTACGCTGACATAGCCTCTCAAGGCTATCAGCTTAGGTAGGAATAAAAAAATGCAGTTGGTTTGATTTTTACAATCATTAGACAGTTTATTGTGGCTTTTTAAATTGAAGTAATTAAAATTAAATTGAAGCAATTGAATCCTATTACGACATTGAAAACTGTTGGCAAAAAGGCATTAATTTAAAAAAAATATGTTCAGGCAGATACTGAAGAGAATTCGCCCCAAAATGATCAAGACAATCAACTAGATTCTATGATAAAGGAGCCAGAGTCAGAAGAAGCAGAGGGTCTAGGTGATGCTGAAGAGTCTCCTGATCAGTCTATCAGTTCTGCCATTCTACCAACAGATAGTGGTGTAGGTGAAGTTGAAGGAGCACCAAGCGTTCAAGATGGTAATTAAATATTTTTTTATGTTGAGTTTAACTTAATGAAAGTGTTAATTAAAAATAAATATTGAAACATTTAATAAAAAAATATTTTTTAATTGAAATATGCAATATTTGTACATTTCTGCACTTTTGAAGGATCACTGTACTTCTCTGCTGTGAAACACTAGGAATTTGGGCTATGCAGAGTATATGAAGGCATTTTGAATCAATTCCCGTGACCAAACCTTTTTCTTTGTATGAGTTGTCCACATTGCAAAAAATATGATAATAAATTGGAGTAACTCTGCCCTGTACGCAGGATGACTTAGTGTTTTTAACTACAGAAACAAAATCTATCTAACTAAAGTGGATTTTCAATGTTATTAATTTTTGAGCCAGATTTTTTTTATTTTCTCATTTTTCATTCTTATAGATGAATCAAGTACAATGGATGAAGATATAGCTGAAGGAGGGGTTGCCAGCAGTGATGATGTCAACGACATTAGTAGTGCCGCACAGGAGATACTCAGCACTGGAATAAGGTAATTTTATAGCTTCTTTTCCAACATGACTACTGTAGCTTACAAGATTGATCACTTTATTTTGGTGATTTTTAGCTCGAGCACTGCAGAACCTGGATCAGACATTTCAAGCAGCGGCCAAACAGAGCCGTCATTAATATCATCCACAGCCAATGGTCCAGGCATAGTACATTCGTTTTCGCTCACTCCTCAACAGCAGACCACAAACGAGTGAGTGTCGTTTATTATAGCAGAAGAAGAGCAGATGCAATATTAAAGTTCAATAGATATCTCAAATTTCTATCGAGCAGGTTCGGCGACGCTGATACCTCGGAGATGGAAGGCGCCGCCGACACGGCACCCGCGGGCAGTGAGTCGTCCATGCCGCTTCTCACCATGACGGCCAACGGATCCGCCGCACTCATCTCGCCGACCTCGACGCCGACGTCTACTCCGATCCAAGGTGTGAAAGAACATTTTCTTTTTTATTGCTTAGATGGGTCGTCGAGCTCACAGCCCACCTGGTGTTAAGTGGTTACTGGAGCCCATAGACATCTACAATGTAAATGTGCCACTCACCTTAAGATTATAAGTTCTAAGGTCTCAATATAGTTACAACGCATTACTTTCACGGCAGAAATAGGCAGAGTGGCGGTACAAGGCGCACACTTTTTATTGTACTGTCTATTCATTGAAACAAAATAACAAACTGTTGATGAAAATGAGCAAAAACTTGTTTTTAGATTTTAAACCTAGATACACATATTTATATACATACACATTGAACATGTCCTTCTTCTAACAAGGCTTGCGGAGATTACTCAGCAGCGATTTGGCGGTGCTCATCGTATTTCTGACGTATATATATTTTTACGGTGATGGAATAGGAATTCGAGATAAAGCATAATTTAATATGAGTAAACCTGAAGAAAAATGGTTCTTCTTCTTCTTTTTTTCCAACTTATCCCACTAGGTGGGGTCTGTACAGCCAAATTTTCTCTTCCATTCTCTTCTATTAGCCGTCATCTCAACACTCACTCCTCTCTCTCTCATATCGTCATTCATACACTCCATCCGTGTCTTCTTTGGTCGTCCTCTTCCTCCTCTATCTTGCACTACCATTTCCATACATCTCCTAGTCACATGCATCTTCTCTCTACGCTTCACATATCCATACTACGCTGAAGAAAAATGGTTAATATATAATAAAAGTTTTGACCTTGGGAGAAGACCAAACCAACGTCAATAAGAGTGGTGCGGTGTCCCAGGCGAGGAGGGCGGGGCGACGTCGGTGTCGTCATCGGTTGGTGCGGCATGTGCGGCGGATGCGGCAAGTGATGTCGGCGCGGCGTCCGCTGCGAGCGGCGAGGCGGAAGGAGCGGTGAGCAGCACCCTCCCCTCCACCATCGCTGCGCACGCTCTTGCCACACTCGCCAGTGCTGCTCTTCACCATCACGAACAGGTTCGTGTCGAAATCGTCATAAAATGTGTGGTGTCGTGAGACACCAGATAGGAACGAAGTTCCTTATTATAAAAATATTAATTACTAATTTGTACGTTATTACAAAGTTAAGTCGTACACTGTGTGTATTACTAATAAAAATCTTACGTTACGGACGTTTTTTCCCGGTTAGGGTACCCTTCCGCATCGTATCCGCATAAGGAACTTCGTTCCAAAAAGTTATCTTAGAAATTTTAAGAACTCGATATTCATACTACTCACATACTATTCATAATACTCTCGGATTTGAAACAGGCCGAACCAGAAGAGCCCAAGAAACACGACGAGGACGCTTGGTACACGGTTGGCATCGTCAAAGGAACTACGTTTACGGTATTAAATTTTATTACCTTACACATTCTGAAATCTTCCGTTCGAACTGTATCCTAGCTGATATTCCTCTGTTTTAGGTTCAAAATTATATATCGGATCCAAACATAGACTTGTCTAATTTATCTTTAGACAGTCTTCCCGATTTGACCGGGCTGCCGACGACGCCCTTAGAGCATGGCACAGCCTATAAGTTCAGAATTGCTGCTGTGAATTCTTGCGGCCGAGGAGAGTTCAGTGAAGTAAGTTTTTAATAAGCTTTTTAAAATCTTTTTGTTTTTGAGATTAATCACACGCACGTTTGATTGTTAAATCGATACGAAACTGCAATGTAGCAACTAAAAAAATGTTCAAAACTGATCTCAAATACTAGTTTTCATTTGACGTAGACATTAACTATTGTTACTATAATGGTTTAATTTCCATTTTTTTAAAGAAATTGTTTTAATTATGATCTTAATTAGATAGACAATTGATAAGAACTATATTTTTTTTACTGCGCTGGAATAATGGACAGTTTCAAAAGTTTGTTTTCTAAGTTAAATGTAATTCTGATAACTAAATAACAACTTTGTCCTTGATGGTAACAAATGTAAAGTAATTAATAGAACTAGCTACCATAAAATATCGAGTTTGAAATGAGTGTTATAGTCATGACTAACCTGTGACAATACTTGCATTGGGGCTTCAAAATTTATGAAATTTCGATCGAGCTTGGCACAGCTAATGATCAACCTGACCTTCAAACACGAACTCATTAATATTTCTCAGGAAAAACAGTTAACATATCTACTCATGCAGGATCGCAATGCGTCTTTGCCTTTGAATACAAATTTTTATTGAAAAAAAAAAGCCTACTGACATTTTTTTTGTTACTGTTAATAGGGGTAATTTCAGCCGGAGTAGTACTAATTTGTGACTTTCTTATTTATGCTAAGAATCCTGAATTCCATCTTGAAGGAGACGATAGCTGTTATTGAAAACATTCTGGTACCTATCTATAGGCAATTAACAGCGGTTGGGTTGTAATCAAATATAGAGCTGCGATGGTTAATGTCTATACACTGTTGTAGGAATCTGCATTCAAAACCTGTCTGCCGGGATTCCCCGGTGCGCCGTCAGCTATCAAAATATCAAAATCAGTAGAGGGCGCACATTTGTCCTGGGAACCACCGCAAGTTGCCGCCGAAGGAATTTTCGAATATTCGGTCTACCTGGCGGTGCGCTCCAACACTCAGCCTAAGGTTAGTTTATTCTACATATATCCAGATAAACTATTCCCTATGTGATTCTCTAATGAATAAATTTAAATATCACAAAAGAATTTTTAATCTATGTGAATTTACAAAATAGACCTAATTCTTACCATATACTATATTAAATCACTTTTCCCCAGTACAAAGATTACTGACGCTCCTAATTTGTTGAAACAGATGAATCGATACAAAAATTTCTGACATGAAATAATAAGCTATTGGAGTTTACTCCTTTAGAATCGATTTACATATATAGGCCCGGGGTATGAAAATTATGGGGACCAAAATCGTACTAGCATGTCACACGAAATGCGTTATGCGCCTGATTGCGCATGTCACACGAAATGCGCGCCGGGCTGCTGCGCCGGCAGTCCGCCACAAAGCCTCGTACTGATCGCGCGTTTCTCTCATTATTGTATTTTCATATATTTGTTAGTCGTTTGTTTTGTGTCTCGTTAATTTGTTAATAATCTGTAGTGTATCGTGTTGTCGTAATATAGAACTATTTCTCGTATTGTTTCGTTTAATTTTTTATATCCAGTAAACTCCAGTCGTGCGTCGGAGCGGACACACACACTTTTTTGGAGTTTACTCCTTTAGAATCGATTTACATATATAGGCCCGGGGTATGAAAATTATGGGGACCAAAATCGTACTAGCATGTCACACGAAATGCGTTATGCGCCTGATTGGCTCCTGATTGCGTGATGCGTGCGCGCGCCAATCAAAATCGTACTAGCATGTCACACGAAATGCGTTATGCGCCTGATTGGCTCCTGATTACGTGATGCGTGCGCGCGCCAATCAAAATCGTACTAGCATGTCACACGAAATGCGTTATGCGCCTGATTGGCTCCTGATTGCGTGATGCGTGCGCGCGCCAATCAGGAGCCAACGCGCGGCCGCGTTATTGCAGGTGACGCCGGGCTGCTGCGCCGGCAGTCCGCCACAAAGCCTCGTACTGATCGCGCGTTTCTCTCATTATTTTATTTTCATATATTTGTTAGTCGTTTGTTTTGTGTCTCGTTAATTTGTTAATAATCTGTAGTGTATCGTGTTGTCGTAATATAGAACTATTTCTCGTATTGTTTCGTTTAATTTTTTATATCCAGTAAACTCCAGTCGTGCGTCGGAGCGGACACACACACTTTTTTTTTTTGGAGTTTACTCCTTTAGAATCGATTTACATATATAGGCCCGGGGTATGAAAATTATGGGGACCAAAATCGTACTAGCATGTCACACGAAATGCGTTATGCGCCTGATTGCGCATGTCACACGAAATGCGCGCCGGGCTGCTGCGCCGGCAGTCCGCCACAAAGCCTCGTACTGATCGCGCGTTTCTCTCATTATTGTATTTTCATATATTTGTTAGTCGTTTGTTTTGTGTCTCGTTAATTTGTTAATAATCTGTAGTGTATCGTGTTGTCGTAATATAGAACTATTTCTCGTATTGTTTCGTTTAATTTTTTATATCCAGTAAACTCCAGTCGTGCGTCGGAGCGGACACACACACTTTTTTTTCTTCAGTTTCATTATTTAACTATGAACTTTTTATTATAATATATGTATGTAATGTATATATTTGACAGACTATGTGGTGTAGTAGTAAGCGCCCTTGACTGATTTGTACTATGTTCCATTCAGATCAAGTGTTCTTGATCAAATTCTTCGGAATTTATTCGAATGAGGTCCTTCAAGAAACTCATTAGTATCTTCACATACAATATCGATCCGTCGTTTCGATCTGTTTGAAACGACGGATCGTTTTGTGTATGGGGTCCTTGAGCACTAATTACGTCGTGTATGGACTTTTTGGCGGGAACGCGAGGAGTGAAGTTGTGTGATTTGTTTTATTTTGTCTATTTAGTGCTTCTTCAGGTTTTAATGTGTAATAACGGTGGTTTATTAACTGTTTAATATCTGTGAAAGTGCACAAAAGTGGGAAAATGAAACAAAGCTGCTAGACGTAACTTCTCGGGATCCTCCAAAAAGTCCACTGAAAAAATCTCAGTAAATGACCACCATTTTACGGAGATTATATTTCATCCCATATCATCTCAATTCATTTCATTTAATTTCATCCCAGTTGACATTTTTCATAAAATTAAGAATATAAATTAAAATAAGACATGACTTAAAGGTCTTAGTTACCAGATCATAAAATCCCCTAAAAAAAACACCGTGTATGAGCAGGAAGCGGCGAAGTCGCAGCTGGCGTTCGTGCGCGTGTACTGTGGCAAGGCGAACACGTGCGTGGTGCCGCAGTCGTCGCTGAGTGCGGCGCACGTGGACTCCTCCACCAAGCCCGCCATCATCTTCCGCATCGCCGCGCGCAACGAGAAGGGCTACGGCCCCGCCACGCAAGTCAGGTGGCTGCAAGGTCGGTACGCGTCCCGCCCTCCTCTCACCCTGAACACCTTACCTTCATTATTCATCTATCAATACATTTCTTTCGATCTCGTATTATAATATAGCGTGATCGGACCCACAACTTAAAGGAGGTTCCATTCGTACAAGAACTGACATTATTGAGAGACGAGTCAAATATTTTGCATGCAAGCATCTTCTAAATGTTAAGTTAAACAAAATGTCGATCGGCCCGTCGGATGCTGGGGCGTCACCGTGAGGTCGCGGGCGCGAAGCCGGGCCGCCACCTACCGTAGTATACTTTTTACATATCGTTTGAAGAAGAACTTGTCATAGCGCTTTGGAAACAACGCGGAGGCGAAATCGTTCCCGAGTCTGCGGGTGCGTTAGAGAAAAAGCCGAGCCGCCACGTACAGTACCCGAATACCGTTTGGTACTCGGGTATTGCGACGCCTAAGAATAAGGAACCGTGATACGCAGGACTCGAAAGCTGGATTCGGGTATCGTGGATCGGGAGATTTTAAAAAATATGTTTTTTGTTTATTATTATCCTTTGCAACGTTTACTTTGTAGTATTTAAATTTGCTTCTTTTTCCTGAAGTTCAAAACTAGTGGTGAACAGTGTGCTTAGTGTGAGTTTTTTTTACTTCTCGATCGCGTAAAAGTTAACCCAAATTTGTATGGAGTTGGAACAGCGCCCCTAGCGGCAAACGCCAAACTCCATACAAATTGAGGTTAATTTTTACGCGATCGAGAAGTAAAAAACTAGCA
Organism: Bombyx mori; assembly: GCF_030269925.1. NCBI lineage: Eukaryota > Metazoa > Arthropoda > Insecta > Lepidoptera > Bombycidae > Bombyx > Bombyx mori. The sequence goes on from NC_085121.1 coordinate 8,279,522, forward strand.
CTAGTACACAGATGGCACCAGATATATTTGTAAATGTCAAAATTTATGCGATTGTATCGGCAATGCGTTTTAAATACGAAAGGGACTGAATCCGCCGTTAATTACTGTTCTAATATTATAAAATATTAAATGTATTTACTTGATCTAATTATTATCTTAATATATCTTAGGTATATACCTATATATAAGTTTAAAACTGGGTGTTTATCATGAGTATCGTAATTTAAAAAAAATATATTTTGTAAATAATAATATATTATAATAAAATAATATAATAAAAAATATAATATAAACCTTCATTTAGAAATGAATACCATGGTCGTTTAACAATATTTTGTAGGTTTATTTGAACCTGGATTATGTGCATCTTTTTTTTTGTCTTATCAGTGTTAGAAACAGCAGAGGTTTGTAGCATCACCCTGATCGTTTTGGCCACAGATATCTTGCTTTATTATGTATCTAAAATAAATTAACAATAATAGTGGAGGTGGCTATTTTTGAACTGAAAGTGAAAGTAGACAGATTGCCCTTCAGAATTTTGCTGTGCGGTTAACAAGTTGCGATCACTTTAATGATAAGACTGGTTATTAATGTAAATTGTGTTTTGTCGTGCAATAAACTCTCTCTGTACATCTCTCTCGTCTCTACTCGATACCACTTACAAATAATTACGTTTGAAAATTTCTTGTTTGAATGTTTCCAAATTTAAAATGTAAACATATTCATAATTTTAAAAAAAACACAGCTTAAAAACTACGCTTTAATAACAAGCCGATTAAAAATTTAATTTCATATTATTGTCATTAGTCTCGGATATGTGCGCAAATATCTTTTAATTAATTAAATGCTTATCTTCGAATTGATGAAAATAGCTGAGATAACAAGTATTTGTTTTTAAAATTAATTTCCGTTTTATCTTTCAAAATCTAATTTAATAGAACAGGGACTGCAGCAATGCTTGATCTCTATACCTTACGAATATTGTAATTTAAACTTGTTTGTATTCACTTTTTTAAATTGACAATTACATTTCGTATTTTGAATTCTGGTCCTTTGCGTTCTATAAATTATTAAATTTGATTAAATTAGTTAATGCAAATGTATGAATTTAGTATCTATATTTAATTTTCCTTGGCGTTACTACATTATCGGTTTTAGCATTTAATATTCTGGAAAATATTCATTAATTACTGGAGGTAGGGCGTCTTGTGGGTCCGCACGGGTAGGTACTACCGACCTGCCTATTTCTGCCGTGAAGCAGTAATGCGTTTCGGTTTGAAGGGTGGGGCAGCCATCGTGCTGTTACAACTGAGACCTTAGAGCTCTTGTCTCAAAGTGGGTGGCGGCATTTACGTTGTGGTTGTGTCTATGGGCTCCGGTAACCACTTAACACCAGAGGGCCGTGAGCTTGTCTAAACATCTAAGCAATAAATAAATAAAATATAATTTAAAGCTTCATACGTAGATCCTTCTTCAATTAACATAATACACAAAAAAGACGAGCCCGTTAAGTTTTTTTTGTACCGCTTCCTGTCATGGCTGGCTTTTTTTTTATCAGCGAAGAATTCCTTTTCAAATTTAATAAGTATGTATAAATTGACATGCAAATATAAAATAAATTACATTGATTTTAGTTTGTACTATTTCAAACGTGTATTTATAATTTTATAGATTGTCGAACTAATTCACGTTATATTTATCAATGAGCAACGTTTACTAGATAATTGTCTACCGGATTATCTGAATTACGAAATTCTCTGAATCACGTAATCGACGCGTTCCCTCAGTAAGAATCTTCATTTTAAGTAAGTAAATGAAATCGGCGAAGAAGGCGGCTCCCTTTTTATTTGAAATGCATCGTGTATATGTGTATTTAAACAAAAATTTAAGTAGAACAAGAATTGTATATAAATGTAAAAAAAAAAAAATTATAAAATATTTTTTTAAATCTATATTGTAATGCTTGTAACCAAGTTCGGAAGAGCATAGAGATTGCTTGCATGTCTACGAACATGTCATGTACGAAATTAAATACAAATTTGTTTTATTTATCATGCATTATAGCGATACGGATCCAGTCACCCAGTGGTAGGTACAACATTTTCTATCCAGTGTAAGGATTAATTGAATAATATGTTTTTAATGTACGTTAACGCTTGTTCGCAGATATTAAATCCACTGGTGTGAAAAGAGCAGGAGAGGGAAGGTTACCGGGAGCGTCCCCATCAAAGCAACCTAAACAAATAGTACATTAATTTTTATTTTTGATTGATTAAGACTACCCGCAAATTTTAATAAATAAGTTCATAAGAAGTATTCGTTACATCGTAGTGTTAGTTGAACATTCTGATCGACGATTCGTCTTGTAACATTCAGTGAAATGAAATCTCAATATCTATACATATATAATAAAATTCTAAATGGAAATATTAAAACGTTTCCGGGGGATTTTTTTTCATTCATTTTTAAATACATTATATGTTGCGTTATATTTTTTTAAACGCGACACATTAAACTTAAGAAGCTGTGCCTAAAATTATAGACTTAATGAGGAGACGACTGACTTAGGAAGGAAAATAATGAAATTGTTTTTTACATATCCGTGTGTGTGCGTTAAAGTAATATGTTAATTTTGTTCTAAATAGAGAGCAGAAGCGCAATAATGATAATTGTAATTAAAACCATAAAATTACCACCGTGCTTCACTGACGTTGTCACAACATAGTTTTGTTGTCACGTTTTGGGAAGTGGTATGAAGTACAATAAGTGTTATTGAGACATTGGACCGTATTAATGATACAGTGATACAGTGATCGTGGCAATAAGCTTAAGGTTCGTTTAATGGAAAGAAAAACTATAAAATGTAATTTGGCTTTTAATTATTAATTACATATTATTGAGTACACTATACACTTGTTTCATTGCTATAAAATGCTATCTAATCAAAACTTCGGTAGGCTTTTAAAAATAATACAAATCAATTTAAATACCTTTCGCTTATAGAAAATTTCCTATATTCAAATATATTTTGCATTTTATTATGATTAAAGCAGTACCACTAAATTTTATTTCGGACAATTTGTAGATGTTATTTCTCCGCAATACCCCAAAATTATGCTCCAGCTGAAGAACATAATTCAGCTTTCGTTACTGAAAATTAAGAATCGTTATTGTCGGTAGAAATCATCTGAAGCTATTGTGCCGTAGCACGTTTGTTTAAAAAAAAAGTTGCGATATTACCTACCAAAGAAGTAGTTCCAAATAGTTTGTACCATCCAATAACGATATTAGAGAGGTTTATGTCGTCCAGCATTATTTGGGCCACGCCCATAAATACTTTTTTCCCCTCGATGCGACCGTAGTCACCCCAAACAGTAACCTGAAACAAGAACATGTCTAACTAAACCTGAACTAAACAAATACCGAAATTGCAAAAATGGGACTGCGTTACGTAATACAATTGATGAAACTTCGATCTTGCCTAAATATGGTAAGCAATTGATACTGGGAGCATCCCCTCTCAGACACAGCCCATTGAGTTCCTCGCCAGATCTTCTCAGTGGGTCGCGTTTCCGTTCCGGTGGTGGACTCTGCGAAGCGCTGTTCTAGGACTAGTGTTAGCAGTGTCCTCAGGTTAGAGCTCCGTGAGCTCACCTACTCGTCCGGATACGCTGGCAAAACCCATCGAAGTTACCAGCATTGGTAGGCAAAAAAGAGCACCTCTGAGTAATAATTTTTTTTGACGTAGAGTATGTGGGTAGATAATAAAAATATTCCTTAGTCACCTGCAGTACACATCCTTTGAAGTTTTCTCGAAACGTTAGCGTTTGCTGGTAGAGAGGGTCGAGCGTACGTCGTGCGGTTGTTGTCTTTGCTTTGGCTATACATCGCTTTCCGCTCACGAGATAGACCTTGACGTATGGCGCTGGAAGGGTTCGGCTTCCTTGCCTGGCTTGTAAGCCGCGAGCACGTATGACTTCCACCTGAAAATATAGATTGAATTTGCGTAAACCCATGTGCTCCACCGCGAAATAAGAATAATAAAAAGAAATTGGACTTAAAAAAAATATATTTATATTTTTTAACCTCTAAGAATCCTTTTTGGTAGCACATTGAAAGTTGGACATCTCCAAGCGTAGTCGCCCCTAGTAATTGTCTCCCGACCAGCTGTCCGGGACCCAGGCCGTCAATGAAGTCCGATAGCCCTCCGCCTTCTGAAGAACCAGAACCTCGCATGCCCGGGGACCACCTGGCAATATTGGGTATTCGATAGTGTCTACTATAACTAAACTCGGGCGCATATTCCACGTCCGTGTCGTTGCGTTAAAATCTTAAGTTTTTCTATCTTGTTTGTACGTAGTTGGAGCCTTCAAAGTTTGGTGTGTCTGTCGCAGACCATTCATTCGATTCAATTTGATTGGTTGGATAACCGTGGTTGCAATGGAGACATCGACCTCACGCTTGAAGGTTGGCCACGACACTCATACGAACCGGTATCTACAGTGTGCTTACTACTAAGTACACTGGCTTTGCTAACTAAGCACATGCCTTACGTTGGTCGTGAGACCACTGTATTAAGGCACTAAAATTATAGAATAGGATGACCGTAGTTCTTTCTGGATGTTTTCACATTCTTAGTGCAATATGTAGAAGGAAGTAAGTGCCTATCGGTGTGCCGATTACCCGATCAGCGCGGACGTACCTACCTAACTTATGCGCACGGGCTTTAATGATAAAATATAACTAGCGTTTGGTTTATGGCAACCCTTTTTCATTGACCAAGACAATAACAATTTTTCAGACAATCTCCCTGATATCTGACAGGTTATTAAACACACATGGAACTATAACGCTTTTTCCAGACAGATATCAGCTTCAACATATCAGTAGCATATCCGTTCCCGATAAAATCAGGAATGACGTAATTACATAGTAATTTCTGTACCCGACACTATCTATAATGTGACGTAATTCTCATATTACCAATTTTTTTAATTTCAAAAAAATAATTAATCTTAGTTTTCCTTCGTAATCGTATAAAATGAAAATATTTATATAGCACTCATCTGAAATCAGTTTTGTGACAATGTGACACGAGTTTATCGTCACCGATATACATAATAATATGTGTTACATCCACCAAATCGATACGCTAAGTCTTGTCTACTAACCGTAGTTGCATAGTGTTGGTTTCGCTCCGGCCATGTAAGTGCAATGAAAAAATATTCAACCGTAACCTGCGGTAACCTATTGTTTCAAAAATAAAGAGGTGGTGTGAGTGAAAATATTAGTTCTAACTCATACAGCCTTATTCCATTCGTTTAATCGCAGTAAATAGATTATCTCTCATTACACACTTCCACATTATTACTTTTACAATCCATATGGATTTCCATGACATACCTACATATGTAGGGGACGGCGTGGCTTCTACAGCCGACGTGCCTATTGGCTTACTGTGCAGGATCGATCGACGAGGGTTGATCAGAGCGTTTTTCAATATTTCAAGTGTCATTGAGAAAGTACTTTCGTGAAATTTAACAAGAATGCTTGAAATATACGTTGAAAGCTATAATTGGGCCTCGACTTTGTTTGCCTAGACTACATTGAGCACAACAGTTTTAACAGTTATTGTTCTTATTATTGTCTTCGGATTTCTCGAGCTGTAGATAAACCGTAGACATATATATATATAGCCGTAGACATATAAATAAAACTACTTTTACGGTTTTTGTTGTCATCATAATATTTCCGACGTTTTGAATACTTTACAGTTTTCGTGGATGCGGACAGATAAAAATGCGAGATTATCCGTAAAAATAGTTTTAATCGTGTTATTTACTGTTCTTGATCAATATATTATAATGTTTATTGAAAATACGTCCTCGTTGAACCCGTCGCTTGCGACGAAGGGCTTCGCGAGTAAATTAACCCATAGACAGCCCACTGAGTTTCTCGCCGGATCTTCTCAGTGGGTCGCGTTTCCGATCCGCTGGTAGATTCTGCGAAGCACCGCTCTGTCCAGTATTAGCAACACCTCCGGTTTGAAACCCGAGAGCTCACCTACACGCTATAAAGCTGATATAGCCTCTCAAGGCTATCAGCATAGATAGGAAAAAAGGTACCCAATAAGCTAGACTGACAGCAGTATCAACATAGGCGATAACCAACTATGGATTGTAAAACTATGCATTCTCTAAAAATATGTGACTACCTTTTTTAAATAACAAAAAAAATAGTCCGTAATGTACCTAACAATAAATAAATAAAATATCTAGAATAATAAAAGTTATAGTAATTCTGTGTAGAACATTCTGTATGTTATGCAAGAAAATGTCACATCACGATATAAAGCTTATTTGTGTTATGAATGAAAAATAGACAATCCATTAAAACCTTCAAGTAATTTCTACGGCAAGTACACATGATAAGTATTTATACATATAGATAAGTAACAAGTATATAACATTGATACAATAGTGAGGATAGGGCGGTAGTCTTTCGGATGCACAACATATAATTTAAATAAGTATTTAAAAGGGAAATTGTACAATATCAAAGATACTCATAAAGGAAGGTGCTAAGAGAAACGCTAGAGAATATTGGTACTCAACTAAATGTAGTTCATCAATTAATTTAATAATGAAATACAAGATCTTTATTTCTCAGCTTAATATTTTCCAAGACAGTGAAACATATCTACGTACGAAATTGAATAGTATCTTTAAATTTTAATCTACTTTATGACATCGATCTATCTAAAAATGCATGAATGGACGGGTCTCGTAACGTCTATTCGTTTTATGAAAGTAGTCTTATTATCATACCCCAACATTTATTATTAATTTATTTATAACGAATTTGTTGAACAAAGTATTCACCGGTAAAAAATGGTGTCATAATTATGTATTTTGATTCCTTAAAATAAACCAGCACAAGAATATTTGTACAACAGATTTTTATGTTGAGTTTTAAATTAGTTAAGTTGATATGTAAAAACATAATAAGGGCCTGTAATCACAGGTGAATTTTCAAAATTGGTAGGTATATTTTGCGTACAGTAAACAATTTTTATTGAAAAGGTTTTAATTTATGACAAAGTGAATTGATAAAAATAAATACCTATTTGTGAATGGAATACAACTTAATTTTGTTTTCATTTTATTTGTGCACTGGAAATTCACATGATGGTTAATCTATGGGGGTTGTATGTAGAGAAAGAGACAAAGATACAAAGTGAGAGGCAGTGAGAACTGGCGTTCACTTTTTCCTTTAGACTTAAATTCTGTCTGTCAGCTTGACCCGTCCATTTTTGCATTTATTAACATTCCTTATTATATTAACTGCTCCACATTTCATGCGAAAATTGTTTAGGAATGTGAAATCAAAATGAGAAACATGAATGTGCATGAAATATTATGAACTTCCTGCAAATCGGATGCAAAATATTTAGCTAAGTTAGAGCATTACGATCAGCTTCTCGCGATTTTCGCGCGAAATGTGAGACGCGTTACGACAAATTGATGCAGGTGTCATGAGGCCAGTGACAGTGTTAATTCTACACTGCTCCAACGAGTCATGCAAACCTTTATGGATTGATTACTTTAGAAATGTATATTGATGAACGCCAATGCAAAATTTAAATAACAAATTAGAAGTGATTAAAGTGTGTGCAAAATTTGGGTCTTTCAAGGCAAAAACTGATTATCGTGCATAAACATTAAAACCCATTAAATATCTATGATATGTAGATTTGTTGTTACCTCGATATTTGTTACTTCATAAAGTTCAGGGTAAATTTTATTTGTCATATTGAAAGCAAATGTTAATCACTCTTGTACGTTATGCAAGAATCGAGAGAGTGCATCGTTTTTGCGAAAGAAGACTCGTACGTGCTGAGCAAAAAGAATGAGTGAGGTCAATACACCAATAAAAACCTGCGGCATGCGTTTACAAGACCAAGGCGCACAAAGAGGGGCAGAACAGAAGACGCCAACAACATCGATATGCACACAGAAGGAACGAGAAGAGGCACTCGACGAACTGCGAGCGGAACGGAGCGGGCGAGCGAACGACTTACGAGGATCCCTCCGAACTAGATATGGACAGGAGGCTGACGGCGCAGACCTCGTGCGAGCGCTGGAAGCTGGTCACCGTGCCGCCCGAGCGCTTGCGTCGCGCGCCACCGCTCTCTGCGCGACCCCTCACACACGTTACACAGTATCACAGTAGCCAGTAATAGTACGAGTAGTGCTGATACCCACACTACATACATCTAACTATGTATATCTATAACTATAATTTTCAATTAGATATCGAGCGATTCGTTTGATAGGTCTCTAAAAATCAATTCTTCGGTAAATAAGTAATGTGTTTAGTATTTTAGATTTCGCGAGGCTTAGACATAATTAAAACTACTTTTACGGCTTTTATTGTCATTCTATTATATCCCATGCTTCGAATACTTTACAGTTTTCGTGGTCACGGACGACTCACCTGGCGAATACTTTAATGTATCAGAAAGTCAAGAAAAAATACGAGATTAAATCGTAAAAGTAGTTTTAAATTGGCATGTTGGAATCGCTCAAAATCACATTTATTCTTAAAAGCTCAATATCAGCATACATATTTTAATAAAGCGATATAATATATGTATATTTATCCATCGACAACAAGGTTATGCATGTAAATGTATGTAGGTATGTAAGCATATTAATTTGCAGCATGCCGTGTTTATACTGCCAATCATCGTCAGGTGAGAATGACAGCAAATACACTGTCTCTGACGTTTCTCTCTAGTCACGGATATTTTGTTACATCGATAGACATTTCGATTGAAAAATATTTCTTGAAGAGCTACCGCCCCCGACGCACTATTGTTCCAATGTCGGCGGTATCGAGCGAACCTGTCTTCGTCGTTCTCACTGGATGCGGAGGAGGCCCGCGACACGCCGGTGCCTCCTCTCATTTCGCCGGGTACCACTTCCTCACTGCGTTGCACCGTAAACGAATTTTTGCCACGTTTACCAAAACCTAACCTTCGTTTTCGTCCTGTAGGTTTTAATTAGCCGTTACTTTTAGATGTAACCTACGCAACACATTATGCAAACTATATTATGTTACGTTACAAGGCCTAAAAATTTCAAACATCGAACACTATTACAGTAAAATGAAAATGACAAAAAACGCTGTTAACATAATTATTTTAGAGTTCACCTGTGGCTGACAATTGTGAGGTAGAGTTGCTTTTCTTGCCCATGCCCGGCCCGAAATAATCCCGAGGCTCAGCTTTTAAGAGGACATCATCAGTGCTTGGCTCCAGCTCGCCGGTACCACCCAACGCAGTGTCACTTAGACTGCCATCTTGACGGACAATTCATGTATAATATATTGTTACCACTTGAATTGCAAAACTATTTCCTGAATTTATCAAACAAGTTTGCACTCCAAAGTAATGTATAAAGTAGGTATATTCGGTATCTGCCAGGTATCAGAGTCCGTTTACTGGCTATTAATTTAAAAATTAAATTATGAATAATATTTACTATTTAGGTAGGTATTATACATAAACCTAGTGACTGAAGATAATGGATAAGTTAATTGATTACCTGTTTTTTCATCAGGCGGCACATCTGCGTTGCTCAAACTCCGAGTGAATTGGCCTCGGCGAGACTCGCGTCTCTCCAACGGCTGTGGCTGATTATTGTTCCTTCCGTTGTCCCTTCCACCATAATCGTTGCTATGTTTCGTTTTTCGTCGTGTAGGTTTCCCGGTTTTTGCAGTTGAATTATTCGTTTTGTTTATTTCGCGGTAGTTATATTTTTGTTGCAACGTAGATTGTTGGGGGGCGTGGTCGATTTGTACCACCGAAGTAGACGGTGCCGTCGAATCATGATCGGTGTGGTCAGTGTCGTCATGTGGCAGATGAGATGCGACAGGCGTGAGCGCACGGCGACAGCAAGTGTTGCGGTTGGAAGGAGAAAGAGCAATAGACAAACAATTAGCAATAATACTGATTTCTCTATCTAAACGGTCACTGGGTACTAGGGAATGAGAACGTGGTCGAGCGTTTTTAATAATAGATGGCAAAGGTTTTCTTAAAAATAAATCTATACTGGGTTGCGGTGGAAATGAATTTAGTGAATCATATTCCTGAAAAGTTGGAACCTCGTTGATGCTGACCGAATTCGTTTTTGTTTTCCTTTTGACACTTTTATCTACATCAGCTTCATCAACGTCTTTTGATTTATTTGCCGAAATATTCACCATTTTAAATACGTCGATAAGGTTTTCAGATGTATTATGTTTAGGTGAGCCCTTTATAATGATAGAATCGGAGTAACGCCTTTGATTGATTTTATGATTTTCCTTATTTTTATCTGAGTACTGATTCAAATTATTCGTATTTGATGAGTAGTTGTCACTGTTTATATTCAATTCTCTTTCATTGTTTATTGCGTTAAGGTCAAGCGACAAAACATTTTTGCGGTCATTTTTTTGTGAATATTTTGATAGGCTATGTTGATTGGTCTTATTTGCGTCTAATAACTCTTTACTGCTATCCTCGCAATTAATTTTATCATTTGTTTCGACTTGTACAGTATAAAGTGTATTGCATTTTTTATTATAATTTAGTGAATTAATATTGAATGTAGTATTTAAGTTTTGATTATTATTTAAGGTAATTGCTGCAGGTAAAGCCGGTAGCGATCTTGGAGTTCTAAAACACCCTAAATCAGGAAGCTTTCTCCTCACTTCTTTGTATCTCCTTAGATTATAAACGTCTTCATCCGAAGACGAAGGTTTTTGATCGTCTTTTATTTTTACTTTTTGTGGTAAATGTATCTTTCTTTTGTTAAAATGCGTTGAGCTGCGTATTTCATTATCACTTGGACGGTAAAAAACTTTTTTAGGTAAAATATAGCCATTTGCCGTAAACTTTGAAAACCTAGATAGTGGCAATTCAATTATGCATTCTTTGTTGTTCTCCGTTAGTTTATAGGCATTCGTACAAACGGGATACTCAGGAAAACTGTAACTCCGTTCATAAGAATAGCGACGATTGCAGTCTCTAGTGCAAGAGCCTGCAGACCGACTTCGTGCCGGCATCCCTCGGATTCGGCGAGGAGTGCGTGTCTGTGTAGCCCTTTGCGTGGATGACATACCAGAAATTGATGACGCGCATTTCGAACATGATCTCATACGAACGACACGCTCAGCGGCGGCAGGTACGTATAAAATAGGTAACTGGCGACAAGGAGCACCGGAAAAACGAAAATGAAAGGTCTCAGGTAAAGGAATAGCACTATCGCACGAAGAAGATGTACTATGGAGGGGAATGTTTCGTTTCCGGCTGCAAATTAGGTCAATAACATTTTAAAGATCCTTGAAACTGTTGGTTTGTGCCAGTAATGTTTTAATACTATATATTTTTTGTCATACCTAAGCATACGTGTCGGTCGAGGTCGTTCGGATTGTGTGCTGAAGGCGCTTGATGTTACAGAAGCGACCGATTCTAGGTCGGAATCTGCTGCTGTTGCATCAGGAGATAGCCTTCTCCGTGGAGCCCAACTACCGCCACTGCGGGCAGCAAGCTCCGAATCAGATAAACCCGCATAATGTCGCTCCCATCCTGCATATATTGACATTTAAATATAGAAAGTGAAAATTGCTACTGAAAACATTTCTTTTAGAAAGAAAAGAAAAAAATAATTACGATGTCACATAGGTAGGTAATATAAATCCATTGATTATTTTCACATCCAAGGCAGAAAGGTATCAATGGTGTGACAACAACAGGTTCCAAATTCAAATCGTTTTTTCAATTTCGACCTGTAAAGCCCACACATAACAAATACTTACCAAAGGAACAGTTTTAAATTTTGTTAATCATGGCATTCTTGTGAATTATAATACGAGTATTTAATGAGCAAGCCAGCCTTTTCTTTTCTCATATGTAGATCCCGTTTGTATTTAATAGGTTTTAGCTGTTTTATTTGTATATGATTTTGTTGTATTGTTAAAGTAACAATAAAATAATAAGCCGGTAGATACCTCAACCGTCCTCTCTTATTTCAGCTGCGATCAATTGAATCTTGATTTAAAGTTTAAGACCGTCGTCGATACAATACAATTAAGACTTTGACCTCTTATTACCTTTTAATTAAATGTCGACGGCGTGACAATCTTCTCTTTGCTCTGATTGGTAAGATCACATTGATCATATCCTGACCGCTTACATAGTTAGTAATATACACATAATAACGTTTTACAATAGGAATCTAAATAATTTTAATAGCTACATACTACTACTACTACTATCATGCTTTTATCCGAGTGAAATGTGTAAATAGGTGAACTGTGTTGTGTACAGCTTTAAAGTACGGGATATCTGATTGTTCGACTCAAATCGCGGGCGATGACTAGTGAGTCGATATTAATATTGTAATGATGGACGAATTAACAGAGTATTTCTCTGCATTTGCTCCATATTTAAGGAGGCGCTTAAGTTTCTTGTACCTTAAATATTTAAATTTATAATTTTAATCTGCATTATGTACATAAGATTTAGAAAATCTTTGTGAACTAATACTTTGATTTTATAGTCTTTTGGGTGACGCGCGGTCTGCGCTTGGCCCATTTTAGCGCAAACATTTTGAGTGCGGACGCCGTTCGGTATATATCTGTAATGCGTCGACGCTAATTTGTGCTTGTAAATTGGGCAGTCATCATTCAGTTGCTTGTCAATAACTTTGGATTACGTCTGTAGCCTATATATATATGTATAAATTAGTAATTAGATTAAATAAAACTGGAATGCTGAATTAGTTGTAATGGTGCATTTGTACGTGACTATTGGGAACACGCTCTCGGAGCGTGGTGCAAGAGAGACGATCAAAACTTGTGTCTGAAGTGGAGAACTCTCTGGGGCAAGTCTCCGAACCCGATAAAGACACAAGTTTGCGCGTTCACTGCGAAGAAGGACCCCTTTGTCATGGCGCCGCAATTCCAAGAAGTATCCCTGCAACCTTCCGAGAGTATCGGGATACTTGGGGTCGACATTTCGAGCGATGTCCAGTTTCTGAGTCATTTGGAAGGCAAAGCCAAGTTGGCGTCCAAAATGCTGGGAGTCCTCAACAGAGCGAAGCGGTACTTCACGCCTGAACAAAGACTTTTGCTTTATAAAGCACAAGTCCGGCCTCGCGTGGAGTACTGCTCCCATCTCTGGGCCGGGGCTTCCAAATACGAGCTTCTTCCATTTGACTCCATACAGAGGAGGGCCGTTCGGATTGTCGATAATCCCATTCTTACGGATCGTTTGAAACCTCTGGGTCTGCGGAGGGACTTCGGTTCCCTCTGTATTTTGTACCGGAGTGCTCTGAGGAATTGTTCGAGATGATACCGGCATCTCGTTTTTACCATCGCACCGCTCGCCACCGGAGTAGAGTTCATCCATACTACCTGGAGCCACTGCGGTCATCCACAGTGCGTTTCCAGAGATTTTTTTTTGCCACGTACCATCCGGCTATGGAATGAGCTCCCCTCCACGGTGTTTCCCGAGCGCTATGACATGTCCTTGTTCAAACGAGGCTTGTGGAGAGTATTAAGCGGTAGGCAGCGGCTTGGCTATGCCCCTGGCATTGCTGAAGTCCATAGGCGAGGGTAACCACTCACCATCAGGTGGGCCGTATGCTCATCTGCCTACAAGGGCAATAAAAAAAAAACAAAGGTTTACTCGAAGAGTTTTCCCAACAGTGTGCTTAGTGCGAGTTTTTTAACGTTCTCGATAGCGTAAAAGTTAGCCCAATTTTGTATGCAGTTGGAACAGCGCCCCTAGCGGCAAATGTAGGCAAACGATCCCATTCCATACAAATATGAGCTAACTTTTTCGCTATCGAGAAAGTTAAAAAACTCGCACTAAGCACACAGATCGTATCTAAGATGCAGTGTGCACGTTTATAAGTCACTGCATCTGCTGCATAAAACAATTGTGTCGTAAAATTTAGGAATTGTACATTTTAAGTATGTTAATAAAATTAAGTAATAATAGTATATAAATAAAAATTACAAATAAAAACGAAAACGCTTGAATATTATTTTAAAACTGGTAATCTTGATCTTATTAATCCGGCACATTGAAGTTTAATAATTCTGTAGATCCGCGGTTATTCCTATTTTGTTGGATGCGGAAGGCCCAATTCTAATTAAATAATTGATCCTATTCAGATTTCAAATATTCGGTTCTGAACTGAACCAAAAAATACGAGCTTTATATTAATCAATTGAGGAAAGCGTATACTAGCTCTACGAATATGAAGTAAATGTAGAGTGACATCCCGTCTAACTGTTATTTAGTAATTTATAAGATGGAACCGCCGGCGCCGCCAACCGCAGATCACGGATCTATTGTGAATGAACGACGCAGAATGGTAGGTCTTTCGAGAAAATACTGACGAGGGTGTTTCTCAATTGAATATGTGTTTTAAAACGAACAGTACAATAAACCAATGTTGCAAAAAAAAAACAAATTTGCCTAATTTAAACCTGTACAATCTTTTGGGTCATTTAAAGATTTATTTTTATTTTTTAATGTATAATAATGTTCTTTATTTAATCTTCGGTATTCAAGGCTACCAATGGTTTATCGTGAATCGATGATACTCGTTGATTACTGTTTAATTGACATTTTAAACAGCATACATAAAAACATTTCGTTTTCGGGCGAGGGCATGCATGTATTGACCTTGTGGCGTGCTGCGGTACGTGAGTGTGGCGCCAATGTGGTGCGGGGCGATCCACTTACGTTCTTCTAGGTCCGCGGACACCTGTGCTCGTACAGCTCGTTGGGTACTCTGACTCTACAATAAATATTAAATTAAGTCATGAATTCATTTGATTGAATCCAAAATTGAAAATTTGAAATTTTATTTGTGGTAGGACGTCTTATGAGCCCACACGCGTAAGTACCACCACCCTGCCGTGAAGCAATACCGCCTTTCGGTCTGAAGGGCCGGGCAGCCGTTATAGTGTAAAAGCTGAGACTTAGAACTCATCTCTAGAGGTGGGTGGCGGCATTTACGTTGTAGCTGTCTATGGGCTCTGGTAACCACTTAACACCAGGTGGGCCGTAAGCTCGTACATTCATCGAAGCAATAAAAATTAAAAAAAAGTTGGTATTGTATAGATGCGACAATGTTACTTTAGTCTAAAGTACACATAATAATATCTAACGGGTTGGTTGTTTTTGAGATTTTTTTATTCCTTTTATACTTATATATACAGAACGAACACGAACGATCCTACTTACTGGCTTATAATTCACGTATCCATAATTATATAATTAATAATGTATCAGTCAACTTTACATGATCTACTTCTTCATCTTTCTCAATTCTATATCTACATATGGAATACTTAGAAAAATATAATAAAAAAACACGACACAACCCGCTTGTTCGATATTATGTAATTTTATTTCTATTTTCAATCTCGTTCTTTTAAATTGTAAGATATATCTTGCGTTGCCAATGTCCCGTGCGTCCGATCATGACCAGGTCGGAGTTTTCAGGCGACAGCTCAATTAGGTGATAAGCCCGTATTTAATCCCTTACCTGGTGCGGTATCTGAGGCAACTGGCGTTTCTTGGGACTCGTGGTGGGTGTGGCGGTCGCCGACCGTGATTGGAATCGAGGAGCATACGCGTGTGTCGGCAACCGCGAGCCGTCGCCTCCTCTGTCGTCATTAACTGTAAAATATGTGCAGTTACTTAGTTTTACCTCTGACCAATAGATTTTGTACTCATTAAAATAATGTTACTACATTTTAAACTTTACATACATTTGATTTTTTCAATGGATGTGAATAGGGTTGCCAGATTATTTTTCAGCCTATAAGGGGCAAATGCTTAAATGGGCAAAAAAATACGGGAATTTAATTTCTTACCCGGGACAAATAAAAAACAAATTCATATATGTGACATTATTTTTTTTATATTTCTCCGAGGAGCAATTTAGTTTTAACATATTTTTATCGGTTTTAACATACATATTTATAAAAATCAATGCAATTATAATCGTACGGTTCGAATACGGACATTTTAAACAAAGCCTAAAATACGGGATGTCCCGGGAAATATGGGACGTCTGGCAACCTTAGTCGTGAATGACGTTAAGAGATCAGAAGAAATAATGTTTTAAGATTAGTGGACAAAACAATGGACGTTCTGATTTACATGCTAAACAAGAATAAATTTACATTTAAAAAAAAGCGCCATGTTCACAAGTATTTCAAGATCTCGTTGAAACGATGCAATCTCTAGAAAACAACGCAAATGTATTGTTGCGCGTAAATAAAATTTATGAAAGGTATACAAGGGAGCATTGCGCATATTTAAAGTATGTTAATTTCAAAACCAGGACAGCATGCTTGTCGATTAGGTTCGAGGATAGGGCGTACGGAAAATGCATGAAAAAATAGTAGTACAGGAAGAATAAGTAGGTAAGTGGTTAGTAAAGTAGTGGATGAGAGACGCGGCGAGAAAACGTGCGTGTTTGGAGTGTTCCGTGCGGGGTCCAAGCCCGCTGTGGTGACGTCCACGGAGCAAACGTTGAACAAGAAACCAATGGTATCGGTCCAAGACAAAGAACGTTATCGAGTGATAGGGACGCGGTGGCGCCGCCGGACACCTGCGTAGCGCCAGACGTCGCGGTCGGCGGGCGGCGATAGCGAGCGGCGCGGAGACTTGCTGCGGGCGCGTTGGGGCCGCGCCACTCCCGCTGCAGACTGCGACCGCGCTACGCTGTACCCGCAACTCTGTCACAAACGACAGAATGCATTGTTTTACACACGCATTGATAGGCAGCGGTTTGGCATTGCTGACGTCCATGGAGGATGGTAAACACTCACCATCAGCTGGGCCGTATGCCCGTCTGACTCTGAGGGCAATTAAAAAAAAACAAAAAAACAAACATTTGATTTCCTTAATGCTTTCGATCATTAAAAACGATCATATACTACGACTAGCTGTATCCGTCCGCTTCGCTGGGCATTTAAAATTAACATTATTATTTCTCACCCCCACAAAGATTCTCATCATTAACGCCCCTACAACTGGTGCAGGGAGTCCAACACTCACATAAATATTAGCCTATCCATTAAGTACATGTATTTTCTACATGGATACCAAGTTTCAAGTCAATCGGATGCATGGTTCAGTAGTTATAACGAAACATCCGTAAAAACCACTGTACTATATACTATCCATCTAGTGACAAATGGTATAGCCAACTTTGTGCCAGAACCAAACAGGATTCTTTGGTACAGGTGACAAAACTGAATGTCATCCCTTTTCTCTAGAAGAACAGTTGTAATTCGTAATGTCGCTAATAGTCGCCTTCGTTAGTGAGTGGTATAGGTATATTTTAACAATGGTTCTTAGAGGATATACCACTCGCCTTATGCATATCAATTTGGGAGACTTGGTCATGTAGCTATTACCAGAGCAATGTAGTTTTCAGTAAAAAAATTATAATATTCAAGAGTTGAATTTGCTTTCTCGAGTTCTTTTTTAGAAAAAAATACCTTTGCTTATAGTAAGGTTGACAAAACGTCAAATATAAAAAATGAATAGGTTTTCAAAACACAAGTGCAGATCTATTGGTATCTGGTATCGGTGTTGCAACTAACCCGATCTCTATACATTCCAGTAGTTCTTACTCGACTTGCGGGGGACATATCGCGTCGGCTGCTTCTTATACCTTCCATATCCATCCTCTGTAAAATTAATAAATACATTACTGTAAATTTTAAAACTCATTTTTCTTATTTCTATATTTTATCTAACGAGTTAATAGCAGGGATTAACATAAAAATAAAAATAAAACTTTTTATTGTAGTACATTAATAGAACAGCAACTCTGTAATACTATAAGTAATTTTTATATGTGTGTTTATAGGGTGTAATTAAATTATATCGTCGTTGTCAAACCAAAATCTGCTATTTGCACTTTTTGACCTTTTCGAATAGCTCACAGACCTATCTACCGTATAAAAGAAACTGTTATGTGTCTATAGCTTTAATATATTTTATCTATAGCTTTCATTTCATATAAATCTTAAAAATTCACCTTCATATAAAATTTTATACGAAAATGCTTTTATTCGTTAATTCAAAATAGAGTTTTTGCACATAGCAGATTTTGGCTTCACAGCGACAATATATATCAGTGACCACTCATCCATCAGCAGAAGTTGTGTGTGGAAGTAATGGGCTAATTCATCATAATCATAACGATTGTCTGGTTAACTTGTCGTTTCTTTTGACCCCGAATGACGTCACACGCAATAATTTTTGCATATAAACGCGATTTCTCGATTTCTTATTGGCTAAATTTTTATTCTGGCTTAGATGGACATACAAACGAGGTCAATCCGTGTTAATACCACCACAGCATGAGTCTTTCTTGAAGTCACCGTACATTCTGCAGTGGCTATTCTATCCCACAAAACACAAAGTGTGAAGCAAACAATGAGAGCTTTCTATAATGAAATATATTTATCTTTTAATTTAAGATAATGCAAAAGTTTACTTATAAATAATAGTAAATTTATAAAATTTAATTAAAATGAAAGATGACAGGAGCTTTTTAAACTTTTTAAAGGTGTTGAAGGCTTAGTTATCAAATTGTAAAAGAGAGGCACATAATGTCTCATGATATCTTAATAAAAGTCGTAACTATGCACGTAAACTTTATACAAATACCGATTAAAATATTAATTGCTACGACACTTTAAAACTAATTTCACTACTGTTTTCTCAAACAAAATATGATTATTTGCTCAACAAAACGAAATGAAAGTGAGGTTGGTAAGAGAGTGTTAACTACGAATGTGGAAGGATATAGAGGAAAAAGTAGACCTAAGAAGAAATGGATGGATTGCATGAAAGACGATATGTGTAAGAGGTGAGTGAGCGAAGAAATGGTATAGGTATGATCAGGTGACTGGGAGACTGGGAAAAGGACAGAGAATGAATATTGCTCAAAAAATTATGTACAAAATTACTTAAAGAGAAACATTCCTATTGTACAATTTCTTACATCATGAGGAGGTGGCGGACTAGAGCTAGACGCGAGGCTTGAAAGAGAATGATGACGTCGTAGGTCACATTCACTTGGTGTGTCCGAATCTGATAATCGTGAGGTCGATGTCGATGGTGGAGATAAATGATCACCGTCCGCCTCTTCCTCTCGGTATCGCTGTAAGTTAACTAATATTACTGGTGGTAGGACCTCTTGTGAGTCCGCACGGGTAGGTATCACCACCCCTGCCTGTTTCAGCCGTGAAGCAGTAATGCGTTTCGGTTTGAAAGATGGGGAAGCCGTTGTATAACTATACTGAGACCTTAGAACTCATATATCAAAGTGGGTGGCAGCATTTACGTTATAGATGACTATGTGCTTCGGTAACCACTTAACACCAGGTGGGCTGTGAGCTCTTCCACCCATTAAAGCAATAAATAAAAAAAAAATTAAAATCGTATATTCATACAAAAGGAATGTTGCTATTATTAAAATATTATGCGAACGAAACTTACATAAAAGCTACTGGAATCTTCATGCGGCTTTAAGGTGTACCAGTTCGGCTCATGATTCATCATTATGTTGTCAAGATCAAGTAAAACTTCACCAAGAAAGTCATTCGGCCCGTAACGATTTAAATCCCACACTGTCACCTAAAGTAATTTTTTATGAAGTACTTAAATTAAATTTTTACCAATCTCATCCTTACATCTGCAATGTATTTCAAGTAAATTACCTCCAGAGTTCTTTTTTTGATGTCAGTAATACGTATACCACAATAAACGAATGTTTGGTTCCATCTCGGCTCTAATGTATTGGCTAGCGTTTTAGTTCTTCGTTTGCTTTTTTCGCTTTTGTCGGGAAGCAAAAATATTTTTGCGTAAGGACATCTAGGCGAGCCGTCTGCGCGCGGAGTCAAGCCACTTGCCGATACCACGGTTACCAAGAGTTGTAGGGCACTTATGTCAAAATATATTTTCAGCTGTAGAAAATAAAATCTTTAGCAAAATCGTTAAAGACAATGTAATGGTTAGGAATGTTGTCCTGGTCTCAGACCTGTATGCGTCCAGCTACATTTGCGTTGTGATGACTGTGACGATTGGATCGACGCCGCGAGTGTACGTCTGGAGATCCCGGAGACGTCACAAGCACGCTAGGCTTCTCGCAGCCGCCCACCATCATTGTCTCCGTGTAGACTTCTAACGAGAGTCAGTCTTTTATTACAAAAATACAAAAATAAATACAAAAATACTTTATTTTTAAAAAGTAGTCAAAACAATACAATGATTGGAGTCTCCTTTTAAGCGTGCAATCCTGTACTAGGAGACTCCGCTCTTCCATAAAAGAATGTAATTATTAATGTACTTAATTCTAAAATAATTGTTTCATTTGTTGATATTTTACCTTTATGGCTTCTCCATGGCTGAGCTCCAGGTCGAGTGACCGGAAGAGAACGTGATACCACTAATTCGACATGAGTGTCGTGCTTGCTGTCAGCAACAACTGCTGCGACCTCTTCGGCCGATCGACCTTGAAGAGGCACACCATTCCATTGTAAAACTTCGTCTCCTGCCAAGTAAAAATGCATTGACTTGATATATCATGCAAACATGAAATAAGTATGATTATTGACTTTTAACAAAACTTACCGATTCTTAGCTGCCCTTCCAAATCGGCTATTGATCCTTTCTTAACTTTTTCTATTATAGCACCACGTATGCCATCGGGTAGCAATTTTCCACCTACGACCTTTAAGCCCAGGATTGCTGCAGAAGAGTGCGAACTACCCTCCACAACGCTTTTGCGTAGCACCATGTGACCGATCACGCGCGAACCATCCGTTGACGCTTGCCAACTCGGCGGAAACTGTTTTAACATACGAGCACTTAATTGGTTAAGAGTAAAGATATACGCAACGACACCCGTGGATACCTTGAATATTCCATCAGTTATTCTTTAAACAGTTTTAGTGTATGCGTGACTGTTTTCGAAAACAAATTAAAGTGCACACAAATACCTAAGAAGTTGGTGCATGCTTGTTGATGCATTCATGCTACAGCCAAACACAAAAAACAATTGAATACCTACGAAATTTTATAGGTGTTGGAAATTTCTAAATCTGTCTCTTCTATAAGTTAGTTTAGCTTGAATGTTTTTTTTTCTTCCAAAAAGGCGGTCTAAGTGAAGCGACGACCGCAGTTATACGCTTCTTACTAATTTTAATTGACGTTTAGATTTCAAAAGAAGTTCACGAAGTTACATGTTTAATCATAGTGAGTCATTAAAAAGTTGTTACTGTACTTACTAGGTAAGGATTCATTTTTTTTAAAGTTAATACATTATGCGGTCGCCTCCCCTTCCTAACTCTGCAACTAACGATTGTCTCCTACAAGCTACAATTTATAATTTACAAAAACATCTTCGAGAAATAGTTTTTTGTATTAGTACAAGTCAGTGATTTTTAGCAGTCTCAAACAATAAAGGAACAACCTATTTAAAAGCTATAAATCATTACAATCTCAAGTATACCTTAGGGCAATCGCCTCTGTTTGAATCTTCACTGGATGTGAATGTGCTAGAGGTATCGATGCCTGAATCTTTTGTTGCAGAATCTTGGCTTGTCTGCCGCTCTGACTCCCAGCGAAGGGAGGCCCAATCGCTTGGAGCGCCCGACGCATCACGGCCTCCCCTCGGAAATGTCGCTGCGCCTTCGTGACCATCGAAACGGACAGTTTTTTTTCTCCTTTCAGTAAAACGTCTATTGTCCGAGGAGTCTTCCCACAAGTACGCACTCTTATATACGGCGCGTTCGGGGCGCGGGCCCTCGTCTGGTATATACGGACGTAAATATGCACCTTCGCTTTCGTCACGTGCCCGCCATCGACAATCGGTCACGGAATCGAAACTGCGTCCACCGGCTGGCACAGTTCTGTGTTCGAACTGCCCGCGGCTCTCGTTCTCATAGCCAGCTGACGAGTGATTAGTCAAATTGTAATAATTGATGGCAGCTACGTTGGCACTTCGCAGATGCGGGTGCCGGTGAGAAGCACACGCTTCTAGTTTCCCTAAGGATGACATCGTTTATTGATATAGCAAGGAGAAGTAATATGCCTCTTCGTGCATATTTTATTAACCAGTGACTTTCCCCTACGCGCCCGGAACCGCTTTTATTTCGTATGAGACAAGAAGAAGCTTCAAACATTATTATAAATTTCGTTACGTGTACAATTGTGTAGATAGATTTGATGTCAGTATTTTGTCACTAAGTAAAATAATTAAACTGAAAGCAGTGATCCACGCATAAGCGGAAAGAACGTGTGTAAACTCATCCAAGAACACAAAAACAACCACCATGAACTTAAAATAAAGAGGAAATGCACTGTCACGAAATGAACAACATAATAATTGTATGTAAAATGTTTGTTATCCTTTAATGTTCTGTCAAGCGATTGTTACTTGAATCAATACCAAATTTATAAAATTATTTTTTAGGTTATTTGCTTAACGAGTTGACTCCGTAGTAGTATTAATACTTATAAGAACTGATTCAAATAACAAAGTAAAAACATGCACATTTACCGTTCACATTGAAAATTCGATTATTCAATGCGGCAGTTTGAAGCCACACCGAAATAATCAACTTTTAAAGAACGTATACCAATATTTTATATAGTTAAATTCCCATAAAAATTTGGTTTCATATAATTTTTAATATTTAATCCTGGTGAACGTTGCAAATGTACTTTGGCAAACAAAAATACATATCCATATTACAGAATTAATTTTCTTCGTCAGAAAGTACTCATTAACAGTCGCATATATTATTTTGATCAGTCGTACGACGAGAGGAAGAAGGATTTGGCGAGAATAGAATTAGTACTGAAACATCTAGAATTTAGCCATTTAAATACAACGCACAGACAGTTTACAGTTTTTCCCGAAAAAACGCCCTCTCACCGATAAAAACTTATTCATTTTCTCGTTTAATATTGCTTGACGTTGACTTCGGGAGCTGTCGGAACTGCTCCTATCTCTACTAGGACCTGTAAACACGGGATTGTGTAATAAAGACCCATTTAGCACACAGCACGGCTTCCGGGCGCGTATGAGGGCGCACGAGCAACGCGCACGTGGCGTCATGTTTTTTTTATTTTAAATTAAATGACATTCCAATAATGTTCACCGAAATTTTTAAAGATCTGAAAAAAATATTCGATAAATAAATTTTGTAAATAAATACTTATTACATACACATGTAACATTAATATTCCGTATACATCGTACGTAAAAATATTGTAATAATGAGTTAAAGTATGATTGATCGTTCGTGAGATAAGTTGAGGTGCTCGACAACTGTCTGCAAAAGATAAAATCAAATTTCAACTGAAATATACTTAAAATTATTAAAGGAAACCGTAAAACATTTCTCGAGAGCTATTTATTGTTAATCAAACTACCTGGGAAATAATAAAAAACCTCGCACGGAACACCTTAACTTTAGTAATGTACATTGAGTGTGAGAAATTTAAAAGAACTTGATAAGTAATTTTTAGTGATGTTAATTAATTGAGTTTGTGTGTCTATCATAACGTGTGTGATTGCTTGTATGTTTGTTAATTTGTTATCGAATAAACGTTGTGTATAAAGATGTGTCTTAAGAATGGCAAAAAAATACTTGGATGGGCAGGATTCATTGGTGTGGCAAGTGGCAGGATTGGGTGTTTGGACGGTTTGAGGGAATTATGTACTTACCACGATCACGATACTCGTCGTTTTCATCGGAGATACACTCCGGTACTTCGTCGTCCGATGAGGAGGAACGAGGCGGTAAGGGCATGCTGTTACCAGCAGGGCCGTGTGGTAACAGTTGCGCGGGTAGAGGCGCCGAGATCATAGTGTCAACTACACCATAGGCGGCTTTCTGTCTTGAATGTACCAGGTGAGGGTGCGTTCTCGCCAATCCCTCCAGTTCTCCGTAGCACCTTTGTTCTTGTTGACTATACTGACGTCGTAGGGCACTTCCTGATCTCTGAAGTGGCTGGTTTTCTTTTTCCGCGGCACTATGCGCTCGCTCGAGTTTCTGTCTTTTATCGTGCGAAGCATCGTCTTGGGGCAGCAGGCCTCGCAACTCAGACTCCATCCTCCATAACATAGAATCTGGACCTGTGCTTTTGTGTATCCATTGTCCAGTTTTTGATAATAGTTCTTGTTTTTTTCGGCAAAGGATACAAACCCAAATAACCTGTAACCAATAATCGAAATGTCTACTCATTCTGTTTTCTGTTTCGAACGAAACAATCTCATGAACAAGTAAATCTTCTTGATTTAACGAGAGATGACATTATTCAGTGCCTAAAACCCTACCCCTCAACTATCAATTTGTAGTGTATATTTCTGTAGACAACGTAGAATTACAGGGATTGTTCAAAGCAAACCTCTGTCTCATTGATAAGCATGAGTCACTATACTGAAACATGAGGTAAATATTTTGTAGTTCATAGAAAGTCGGTTTTTGTTTTATTCGAACGATCGAGTAGAACTAGATCTTGATTTACCTGTTAATCAGTTAGTAGACAAAGCAACATGAATACAATCATCTTGGTGATATATTGCGCGGTTGAAAATTTTAATAATGTCAACCCGTTTGGGCAATACAAGAGGGCCCGGTAAATACTCCTTGCTAAACTTTAAACGGAGGAGGACGGAGGCCACAGATATTGCCTCATTGCTGTAAAGTTTAAATACTTACCTTATTAGATCGTAAAGTGACTTTGCCACCACAGCGAGCGCAGCATCTCACTCGGCAATAGTGGCAAGAATGTCCAACGCCGTCCGCGAATTTTGTCTTCAAACAAATATGGCAGGTGGCAGCAAGTTCCACACCCGCAGCTCTTTGAAGTTCGTTTCTTGTACGAATTGTTTGCTCTAGCACTGCGACTTCGTCTTGTTTACGTCTGTCATTGGATTTAATGTATTTGAATCACATTACACAAATACAATGAAAGTCACACTTGTTTCCAGTTATGTAATAAATGTACCGTTTCCCAAAAATTTAAACAGGAAGTCCGTATAGAAGATAATTAAAAAAGTATATAATGCTATTTTAGAACAAATTAAATTATAGAGGTTTTGCAACATTGACGCAGTACCTAGTGCATTTACGTCATCACGCCACCGCGGTTGATTAGGCGACAACCCGCCACTGCGTGGGATTATTGTTCACAATGGAGGAATGGTAGGCAGTAGGCACTATAGCAAAATATCCGTAATGCTTTTAATAGTCGTTAAAATCATCCAAATTGTCCTTTAGATGATGTGAATAGTATTGAGATTTGCATTTATATTTATAAGACAATAACATTTATATTTTATTCATTTGTTTTGTTCTACCAACAACGTGAACACTAATTCAGAATATTCATAGATGTATTTTATAATCGTAAATGATAAACGTGATTATATTTATAGAACATGCGATAATTCAATTAACTATGAATAATATGTATTATTTATTTGTACTTTTTCTTCTAAATAAATATTCAAAATAAATAAATTTATGAGATATAAATTAATGTGAAATAAAAAAAATAACAGAATAATATAGAAATCCAGAACAACACAATTGAACATAATTAACAAAGAAATTAATAAAAAAAATATCAAATTATGTTTAAATGACTTGTCACTAATCGAAAACAAACAAATAAATCGAGAATAAAATTAAGATAAAACTGAACACTGCGAATCTACCTCATAAAACAGTATTTTAATAATAAATGAATCTCCGAGTAGTGACCGATGATAACACGCCGTAGATATCAAATTTGTATTTAATTTAGACGAATTGTGATGATACTTGGAATTCGTATTCTCTCAATATTTGGCCAGTAAGAGGGGTGGGACGTGGGGTCGTGGGGTAAGGCGTAAAACACACCTCATAATTTCGTGTTCGCGCTGCTCCTCCTGCCTTTGGCGCATTATGACTCCCTCGATGATGGCGCGCTCCTCGGGCGTGAGGTGCGAAAGGTCCGGCATGTCAGCCATGGCGTGCGGCGGCGAGCCGCGAGCGGTGCGCGGGCCCGCCGCGTGCTGCGGTGTTGTGCCCGCTACGACAACCGTACCGCGCCACCCCGCCGATGGTTTACTTAATAATGACCACCGGGCCAATCGAGCGTCGCTTTCCACTGACGTCAGTGCCTTTATTGATCGATTCTGTATACCGTAATGTAGCCCGGACGCGCTTCGACCTGCGCAAAGTGAATGCGCGCGCATCGTCCAGTTACAGAATTTCCTATCGGTGCATGTAAAATCTTTTCAGTACAAAAGTACTTATGTATTTTAAAATCTTATCCATCAGAACTTCCAACATCAGTAATTTTTGTCTAGATTTTTTAACAGGCGCAGGGGTTATACCTACTTACATAATGTACTAAGATTCCTCGGAGAGCTATGCAAGGGAATCTAGTCTACAATGTCACTTATTTAGACAAATAAAAGGCGATGCTTGTATATTCTTGCTTCTACGCATTCCTAAACCATTCATCAGATTGTTAGAGAGCTCGGTACAGTTGTCGTTGCTACTCAATGGAAGGTTTGATTTGCAAAAGACGATAGGTGACGCGCGAAGAGTTTCAAGAAATCAATATTTTTCATACAATTAGCGACAGTTACAGCGTAACATGGCCGAGTATCAGAAATTTGAATCTTTCTATCTATCTTTCAGGCCACAGACGTCCACTGCTGGACATAGTTTTCCCCTAAGCCCCGCCACTACGGCAGGCTCTTAAAAACCTCAATTTTGCGTAAGATTTTTAATTATTTTATCTGGTAAATAGTAGGTACCATGCAAATCATGTTTTTTATAATGAAATTAAATCAAACAAATGATCTTAAAAGACCTTTTTTTTATTTACCTAAGTATGAAAATATTCTTGACGACGACCACGCATCGGAAGACGCAGCGTGGGTAGGCCTCCCACGAGGTGAATCGACCTGCTAAAGGTCGTGGGAATCTGCTGGATACGAGTACCGTAGTCACAAACGGTATCATAGTGACGAACCTTGGAGACCTAAATATGTCTAGCATGAGATTTCGGTGGGCTGATGACGATGATGAAAAAGTGACTGCAAAGGGAAGATCTTCTCTATCTATCGGGCGGGAAAGTACGATTGCGGTCGGCATATCGGTGGCTCATTATTGTTATCCAGAACTCTGTTTTCCTAATGTTTCTTAAAATTGTCAATAACGCGATTTAAGTCCTTACCAAAAAAAGTTATAGATGTAATAAAAACGATTCCATTACATCAGGATCGTGAAATGAATAAGTTGTAAAAATTGTAAAATAATTATAATAGCATTCCTCCTTTTTGCCTGCTCACTTATTCGCTGGTAGCCTTAGGGGCTATTTCAGCTTTTTTTTTTTTTGCATAGATGGATGGACGAGCTCACAGCCCACCGGGTGTTAAGTGGTTACCGGAGCCCATAGACATCTACAACGTAAATGCTGCCAACCACATTGAGATATGAGTTCCAAAGTCTCAGTATAGTTACCGCTGTCCCACCCTTCAAACCGAGACGCATTACTGCTTCACGACACATATAGGCAGGGTGGTGGTTGGTACCTACCCATGTGTACTCACAAGAGGTCCTACCACCAGCTTCTTGCGCTCAGAGAGTTTGCTAACATCAGCCCTAGCAAGAGCAGTGCTTCGCTGAATCTACTACCAGATTGGAATCGCGACCCACTGAAAACATCCGGCGAGTAACTTAGTTTTCTTAGTCGAACTCTTCGTGCGAATGAACGAAGTTCGATGAGCACAGTGACCGGTGCTTGAAGAGCCTAAAAGCACCACGGAACCTATCTTTAAATTGATCCGATACGTCCTGTCTCCAGTATCTAAATGCCGGTCGGTGGTTTTATTATGCTACGAAAATACACAGACCAATGCTACCCATTCTCCGGTAAATCCCGAAATGGCTTTTTGCGACACCAATGGGACGAGGTGGGTTGATGATATTCTAGGCTACGATGCAGCTGTCTACGAGATTTTTACCTCCGCTAATCGCATCCCTCTATACACAAATACATTAAATTTAGGTCTATTATACATGTCGATGGACGACGTAAACAAAGATATAACAATGGTTTAATAAAACTAATACCGTTATAGACTTTGAAATTTTATTACAATCAGCCTGTACTATACGCTGTTTATCACTTGAAATGTTTACTTTAAAAAAAGTGGTTTGTCACATTAATCACAGTCGAGTGGCGGAGCTTCACATTCGCCGGGCAAATGGTTTACGTGCTCATTGTGGTAAAATGATTTGACTCCGTCTCCCCAAGGAAATCGTTTTGTTCGGACTCGCATATATTCATAATCGCGGCATGGTCCTTTTGGTGGTGGTTCGTGGCCAAGGGCGTTAAAACTTTGTATCGCTATCAAAGGCAATAATACAAAGTATGTGAAATTCCTGTATTTTTTCCAAGTGTCTTTACCGTGGTGAAATCGAGGAACACAGGGATTATAACAAATCGGTCCAGGCTTGCAATCAGCCGGTGGCACGATGACTTTTCCACTGCCAGGCTTTGGAGGACAGCCGCATTTGCTTGGACGTGGTGGACCACAAAGACTGTAGCGTCTGGCTTTTTCAACTGTCCAAATCAATGGCCTTTTAAATTTATTGATAACGTTAAAGCGCATATTTTAATTGTAATTTGGAATTTTCAGTTTTTATTTTGTAAAATTTAACCCAAATGTTTGCTTATGCTACGCAGATGACGTTTCAATGGAGTGCGCTTATTTTAAGTGATAATTCTTTTTTTATGATATGACACCCATATGCTTATAAAAAGGTTTGTTTAAAATGTAAGAAAAATATACATTTTTAAACAACTTCCACTGGTAGTCGTATGGGATTACCACAAGGCTAAGATGGCTGAAGCCTAGGACGGCAGATTTACACCTAAAATATTTTTCATTGTCTTAAGGAAATGTAAGGAGATACGAACGTAAGAGATTTTTGTGTATCCAAATGATAATAGGTCCATACGACCATTTCAAGCTGTTTTACACTTACTTTTTTGTTTCCAAATTGTGATTTGAAAATTAAAGAACAGTTTTAAATCGTAAGTTCATGAAAATAAAAATAGTATACATTTAGAATTTTACTCATTTTTAAATATGGAGTGGACGCTTAAAGAAGACCGTGTTGTAGTTATTGCGTTGCATTGTTGCGGTTACGCGCCAATTCAAATTTTTAACATGCTGAAAAATTTGAATATAACCAAAAGATTCGTTTATCGTACCATCAAACGATACAATGAAGACTCTAGTGTAGATGACAGGTCAAGAAGTGGTCGCCCTCCGTCTGTTAGGATTCCAGCAGTGATAAAAGCTGTGAAGGCGCGAATTCAAAGAAATCCCAAACGTAAGCAGAAACTGTTGGCCCTTCAGATGGGGTTAAGCAGAACCACGGTGAAAAGGGTGTTAAATGAAGACTTAGGGCTTCGGGCATATCGAAGAAAAACAGGAAATCGTTTGAATGCTCGTCTAATGGACCTGAGACTGAAGAGATGCCGCGCTTTGTTGAAGCGGTATGCGGGAAAAAAATATCGGGAAATTCTTTTTTCGGATGAAAAAATTTTTACCGTAGAAGAGAGCTACAACAAAAAAAAATATAAGGTGTACGCACACAGTAATGAAGAAGCGAGCAACCGTATTCCGCGTGTCCAACGAGGTCATTTTCCATCCTCGCTCATGGTATGGTTGGGAGTTTCTTATTGGGGCTTAACAGAGGTACATTTTTGTGAGAAAGGTGTAAAAACGAATGCAGTTGTGTATCAAAATACAGTCCTGACGAACCTTGTGGTACCTGTTTCTCATACCATGTTCAATAACAGGCACTGGGTATTCCAACAAGATTCGGCGCCAGTTCATAGAGCGAAGAGCACACAAGACTGGCTGGCGGCGCGTGAAATCGACTTCATCCGGCACGAAGACTGGCCCTCCTCCAGTCCAGATTTGAATCCGTTAGATTACAAGATATGGCAACACTTGGAGGAAAAGGCGTGCTCAAAGCCTCATCCCAATTTGGAGTCACTCAAGACATCCTTGATTAAGGCAGCCGCCGATATTGACATGCACCTCGTTCGTGCTGCGATAGACGACTGGCCGCGCAGATTGAAGGCCTGTATTCAAAATCACGGAGGTCATTTTGAATAAACTTTAGTGTCATAAGAATCTATGTTTTGTTAAGTTCATTTTGGTATATGAATGGTTACTTACATAATGAATAAACTTGTTTCAATTATTTTACATTAAACATGTGACAGAATTTATGACCTGACTATGTATATTATTAAGTGAGCAGTATTGAGTCACACTTTACTCCACCGTATTAGTAGAGCTACCTGCTCCTGCTTCGAAGCAATTCTTCCGGCTTGATGAATTAATTTTATTTAGACTTACACCGCGTTTATCCACAGGTGCATAAAAAAATCATGAACATTCGGAGTGCATTCCTTTCCCCTCTTTAGAGAGTTCGTGTCCTTTACCGCGTTCTATGAACTTTTAAAGACAGTTATAATAGTATATTCCCTACCGAAACGACATGACCTTTCTCGAACGTGCTTTAAAAATAATCCTACGAGATAATTCTATTAGATGGGCGAATTCCTTGCAGAAACAAAAATACACTCGACGTATTTTGTAGGCCTCATAATGTAGGTGTTGCTGTTTGATTCTTGGCACGAACCTAAGAGTTCCCAAGCTTTAAGAAAGACTTTTGAGCCTTATCACTCTTTAAAACTTTCGTCTGTGATGGCAACCTAATTCACTTTCCCCAAATCCAGCGTTTAACTTCATATGTTAATATAGCCATAGCAAATATTAGATATAGACATAAACGTGTGTATACACGAGAGACGACAACCGTTATGGGTTCTGATTTTCAAATTTTTCAAGATGAGCTATTGAGACAGACTTAGAGATGGCCACAATTTTCCGGTATGTATTTTAAGTAATACGAACCTATTATAAACAGTAGGTATACATATCAGACTACTATAAACCATCACATTACTATAAAACGACAGCGCTTCACGACCGTAGCAAAAAACTGAAATTATTTGAATCTTTTATTTTAGCCTATAAGTAGTTTATATTAAAACTAGCTGACCCGGCAAAAGTTGTGTTTGTTGCCTTAAATAAGATTTCTAGGTAAATTCTAGTGCAGAAAAAAAAACCTCATAAAACCACATAATAAATACCTCATTATAAACAAAAAAATATACACCCAAAAAAAATATATATATAAAAATGTTTGGGGTGGACAACCCTTATCACTTAGGGGTATGAAAAATAGATAGTAGCCGATTCTCAGACCTACTGAATATACTATTGATACACGAATAAAACCAAAAAACATGGCTGGCAAGCTACGATTGATACACAAATAAAACCAAAAAAACATGACTGAAAAATGTATAGTGAGTAAGACAGGAGACCGGCTTCGCCTCATCCCTACTACGTGATGTTTGCTGGATGACTGGTGCACCTGGCGGGGATAACTGATTGATTGATAGTTAATCCAGAAGTCGACCGGCGAGGGCGGGAGATCAAATCGAATTTAAAAAAAAATCATAATCAAAGGAACTTGAAATTATAAACTCTGAATAAGAATTTATCGTACTACAATTATAATATTTGATTGACATCTTGCAACCTTATTGCGGATTTGTGCATAGAATAAAATAAAAAAAAATCGGGATGGAAAAATAGGGGTTGATCGTATAAAAGTGAAAATTGAGAGTAATATGATTTTTTTTTATTTTAAGTCATGAAAATATCTTGCCAAAAAAATTAAAGTTTATAATTTTTGGGGGAGGCTTGACGACAAAGGGAAGATCTTCCACCGAGCGGGTGATATTTGCTCGGTAGACCGACGGTCCGAACGTTGTTGTTCGGAACTTGTATATGAGTCGTCTATTATCAAAGGTGGCAATCTGTGCATTTGGACAAAAAAATGTTATTGATATGTCAATACAGATTGATTTGAATATAATCGTCTCCTTCAAAGAATACGGTTCAAAACCTGCATTAAATAAAGGTTAATAGCTAACCTGTTATTTATCTAAGATGTCGTTCCGAAGAGTTTTGTGACTGCCAATGGAATACAAAGTCAATAATTCGTTTTTCTGATTTACCAATAATTTTCCAAAAGTCAGATTGCCGGCTTTGATAATAGTCGACTCATATATGCGCTTTATCTTGAAAATGTCGTAAGCGAGATTCAGGCATCTGTCAATTATCTTGCGTTGTATGATGGCTACCCGCCACATCACTCCCCTCCGAGACTGGAGGTCGTGTCATTTTTAGTTAGCGTTGTCCGTGTTGAGATTAGCTTGCAAGGGCCAGTGCTGCTCGAAGCCTGCGGTGAGTCGAGGCTGAGCTTGAATGCTGCGTGCGTGTCGCCAGTGCTGCTCGAAGTTTGCAGTGAGTCGAAACTGAGCTGAATGCTGCGTGATTGTCGCCAGTGCTGCTCGGAGTCTGCGGTGAGTCGAGACTGAGCTTGAATGTTGCGTGCGTGTCGTGCGTAGTCCATGTGATGCAGAGCTGCCACGCCGGAGATGTGTGACCCCAAGCGTTGATGATCCGGTCGTGGGCTGCGATGAACTGTAGCGGCGTGATGAGGCAGTGAAGTTGCGTGCCGTAGGACCAGGAAGCGCGGTGAGTCGGCTGCGATGGTCCTGTTGAGGCTGCGGTGCTGGCTTGCTGTGGGACGACTGTCAATGACGTTTTATCTGCGAGAATGTGGGGATTGTGGTAGTCGAAGTTCTTGATGCGCTGATGATGAATCAGAAGGTTGCGTGTTCACATCTCGTCGCAGGTCACCAGTTTGGGGGAGGCTTGACGACAAAGGGAAGATCTTCCACCGAGCGGGTGATATTTCTCGGTAGACCGACGGTCCGAATGTTGTTGTTCGGAACTTGTATATATGCGCTTTATCTTGAAAATGTCGTAAGCGAGATTCAGGCATCTGTCAATTATCTTGCGTTGTATGATGGCTACCCGCCACAAATTAACAAATAAAAAAAAAGGGTTGATCGTAGAGGGATGAAAAATTGAGAGTAACATCAGATTTTTTATTTTAATTCATGACAAAATAAAAATAAGAATGAAAATCTTGCCAAAGAAATTAAAGTTTATAATTAACAAATAAAAAATAGGGGTTGATCGTAGAGGGGCGAAAAATTCAGAGTAATGTGAACATTTTTATTCTAAGTCATGACAAAATAAAAACAAAGTTCTTGCAAAAAAAATTAAAGATTTTAATTAACAAATAAAAAATAAGGGTTGACCGTAGAGGGGTGAAAATTTAGGGCTGTATGTATTTTTGTATGCTGTATCATAAAAAAATAAAAACAAAAAAAATTGTCTAAAAAATAAAAAAATAAATTTAGAGGTGGACCACCCTTAACATTTAGGGGGATGAAAAATAGATGTTGTTCGATTCTCCACCCTGGCCGATATGCACGCTAAGATTCACAAAAATCGGTCGAGCCGTTTCGGAGGAGTTCAATCACGCACACCGTGACACGAGAATTTTATATATTAGATTAGATACTTATAAAATTCCCAAAATATTTGCCGGTTTTGTTTACAGGCAGGCAGACTATCCTAAAGTTGTTTAATCAATATTTTTAGACGCTGAATCTTTATAGAATTTTATTTAAAATATACAATTAGAGCCAATATACGTTGATTTAAAAACAAAAACCAGTCATGAGTCCATCCTCCTCTGCTTTTTCGCCGTGAATACACAACTGGCCGGAAGTTGTAATGTGACGTCTAATGTGTCACGGTAATCACATAATACAATTTTTGGCAATAAGAAGCAAAAAGTTTAATTATTGGAAATATTATTAATTGTATCATAAATTGACCTGCAAGTGAAACTCGGCCATATTGCGCTATTGCTTTTTCTAAATATTTAATTTAAAGTAGCTACACATTTATCAAAATATTTGCGTGATACCTGTCTTACGTTAATAGCGCTATGAAAAGAAATTTCCTTGAATTACAACCACAATTTTACAGTTTCAAGTCAATCGGAGAAAGTTTAAGCACTTTTAAAAAAGAGAACCTACAAACTTTCAGAGATTGGAAATTCACTCGAACGGCACGGTTGAGTGACAAAATTTAACTGGGATTTAGAAGGAACTAATCAAAATAGATAAAATAACCCAATGGTTAATTGATTTAACCACCCTTTAAATAAACCACCATTATTGCATCTTTAAATCGGAATAAACACTAAATGAATAAAATCATTGCAATAAATAAATAATAGCGTTTCCCGCTAAAAAGTTTTATTAATTTCATTTTAAAATTATTTATCTTCTTATGATTTAGCCGTATAGTTTATGTTCCCTTTGCCTCTGAAATACGCGAAATAAACAAAAATAATATGTTTACTAATGCAGACAAAAGTTTGTTTGAAAATAAAATTTACACCCCACTTACATATTTTCTTATTTATTTAATAAAGGAATTTTCACAATTAATTGTAAAAAAAGGTGTTATATTGAGAAAACTATTTTTAAATCACCCGTTTTATGGGTATTCATAGTTGTGACAATCATTGATAAGATAATAATTTGTTGTGATAAGTAGGTACTACGACTTCGATGGTACCGGTGGTGATAGAATTTTATTTTCCTCAGTTGAAGTGAAAATAATTGATGAATCATAATAGACTAAAGGATTAATTATTATCGATGATATTTGCCAGAGTTTTGTGTAAGTAACATCAAATTTTACCGAGGAAATCTTATCTTTAATGTCATGAGATGGTCATTTCGCATACTATTAAATTTGTTCGGAAAAATGTGCAATGTTGTTCAATTTACAAGCATATTTCTGGCCGCTTAATATGTATGACCAAATGTTTGACCTTCATCCGCCCCCACTTTAAAAATAAGAGTATGATTCACTATACAATACATTCTTGATAAAAACGATTGCCGCCCGGCGCAATGATGTCATAACGGAATATCGATTCTACTGAGTAACACTGTTTTTTGAACGTATAGAAAAATTGTAAATCCAAATAAAATTTTTAGTTTATTTTTACAGTAATACTATTTACACTATTGGAAATAAAGAACCCTGTTCTCAGTATGGATTCAAAGGCTTTATCCTCTGCAATCACCAAGTTCTCTGCAAAGTTTTGCAATGTAAGTACTTGTCTTCAGATGTAAATTTTAGACATTTTAGTTTAAACAAATATTGACCTATTATTTGAAATTTTTATTAATATAGTATAATATAGTAATTAGGATTTTTGTACTAAAGTAGTTGGATAGGTGACTCACAGCATAGTACTCAAAGTTAATAAGTGGCAGTTGTTAATTGTTAATGTCTCTGCCCATCATAAGACATAACTAATGTTATCTCACTCCATAAGACAGAAAACATTTTTTTTTTTGACTGAAATAGGTAAAATAGGCAAGACTAATATTGACTGATAGCATACAATAAATTAATGTGTACATGTTCCTAAAATACTTACGCTATGTATATTGGATAATAATTTTTTTTAAAAGAATTTTCACAAAAGTTCTTTCTGTGAAGCTGTTCTGTTAATATGCCCAAATTTTAATTTATTTGTAATAGTAAATGCATGCATTCTTAAAAACCACTTTTAACACAAGTAAAAAACTTGTAGTGCTATAGGCCTTCTCAATTATTTAATAATATATTGACTGCTATTTACTGTAGATCAATGATAACACATAAATGGTGCCATAATAGGTGCGGCAATTATATTGTTGTGCCTTATCTTTTTGTTTGTAACCTACTAGAACACATAAAATAAAGTAATACTAAGTACTAAGTTGAATTATTATAGTTTTCGTTTTTGCGATCCAGTGAATCAATACATTTTTTATACGGATGTAAATGTTTATAATCAAAACTGATATATAATTCATTAAAAAGATTAGATTATTGTGAGCTGATTACTTTTGAATGATAATAAATACAAGGAAAAAAATTAATCATCTTTTACTTTTAAACATATTTTTTCAATAAGTATTACTTTTTAAATTCTTCATACTAAACATTTCTTGCACAATGTTTATTTTATATCAATATGATGAGGGTTTGACTCTACATTAAACATTCAACGACTCTTTCTCTAAAACATTTAGCATTACCATGAAGAATAGTAATGACTATTTTACTTAATTGAATTCAGAATGTCTAATTGTTATCTAAATAATGCTTTCTCTAGGAACTGGATAAAAAGAAGAATGTTGTATCATCGCCATTGTCAGCAGAATACTTGCTGGCGTTGATAACTTTGGGAACTACTGATCCTGCACACGAAGAGCTATTGACAAGCCTAGGTATCCCGGATGATGACACGGTAGGTAAAAAATCTGCAAAAAAAATAATAAAAAAAACCTCTCGACCGGATATCCGTAAGTGGATTCCCCAGCTTTAAAAAAAAGGTAAAAAAGCTAAAAACATTCAATCCACAAGTGGAGCGGCTCGTGAGTATCTTATGCGTCAAGGCGAGACCGCAAATATCGCACGCCACCTGACCATCAGTCTCGAAAAATCGATTTTTAGACCCAGACCCAGAATAAAAATTTAAATCAAACTAATTCCATTGTGACGTAGAAATTAAATGTTTAGCAGGTGAGCTCAGGATTTACCAGGTATGAATAGAATGACGTAAAGAAGTAAACACTCATTATTATATTTAACACCCTTTTTTGTTCTGTTTTTACTGATTAAGATCCTATTATTAGTGTTTCACTATTTGATAACAAGCTAATTAAATATAAACGTTTTTTTCGTTGAGGGGAGTCACGTCAGACAATATTGCAATTACCGTTTCGGTGTTCACCGCGTGCCCACTTGTTAGTGTTTATTCATCTATACTAATATTATAAAGAGGAAAGATTTGTTTGTTTGTTTGTTTCGAATAGGCTCCGAAACTACTGGACCGATTTGAAAAATTCTTTTTCCATTAGAAGCCGACATTGTCCCTGATGAACATAGGCTACTTTTTTTTATTTATTTATTTTGGTTTCATGTGTGTTTTAATGTTTCCGAAGCGAAGCGAGGGCGGGTCGCTAGTATTTAATGAATAGACTTATAGTAACGACAATGCAAATCATCCCCTTTTTTTACCTTAAATCCCGTTTCCCGTGTTTCAATTAAATAAATAAAAAATGTATTACAGACACCGCATTGATTTTTCTTGTCGATGTTACAGTTAGATTAAACGTAATTGTTTCATTCAAGGTGAAGCCGACCTTGAACCCTCTTTAGTTCCTAGAAAATTTTGTTCAAACAATTGTTTACCAGTACATGCCGTTTACAGCGAAGTATAGTCAAATAGGCAATCGATATAATGACGTGGCATATACATATATGATTTCGAATAACGAACATTGAATGCTAACTGACCACCCACTAATGTGTTTAAATAATTTTACAAAAACCAAAAGTAGTGTATACGTTATTTATGTACACATACATTTATGATTATTGTTCATTGAAACACATACAGTAGCGCTCAAAAGTATTTTGACAAATATAAGTATTGATGCAATTACTTATTTATTTATGTATTTTTTTTATTGCATAGGTGGGTGGACGATCTCACAACCCACCTGGTGTTAAGTGGTTACCGGAGCTCATAGACAGCTATAACGTAAATGCCGTCCTCCCACCTTGAGATATGAGTTCTATGGTCTCAGTATAGTTACAACGGCTGCCTCCCCTTCAAACGTATTACTGCTTCACGGCTGAAACAGGCAGGGTGATGGTACCTATCCATGCGGACTCACAAGGGGTCCTACCACCAGTAAATACGCAAATTATAACTTTGCGGGTTTGATTTTAATTACACGATGTTATTCCTTCACCGTGGAAGTCAATTGTGAACATTTGTTAAGTACGTATTTCATTACAAAAATTGGTACCCACCTACCGGACTCGAACATCGTTGCATCGCTTGACACGAATGTTTCGGACGTCTTATCCTTTAGGGCATGACGATTAAAAAATGAATACTAATAAATTAGAAACAAATAATATATTATGTATGATTATGTCCCGCCTATTTCTACCGTGAAGCAGTCGCGCGTTGCGGTGCGAAGGGTACCACAGTCGTTATACAACTCAATTGAGACTTTGTCTCAAAAGTTTTTTAATATTATTATGGCATTGATAGTTGAACGAGATCACGGCTTACTTAGAGACACTTAGAGTTAAGCGCATACCGGAGCCGATTGTCATTTTTTTCAAATTATCCTTCTTTCAGATTCGCTCATCATTCTCGGCTGTGTCGTCAAAATTGAAATCAATAAAAGGTGTTACGTTTAATGTAGCCAACAAAATATACATCAAGGAGGGTGACTATGAGCTCGACCCAAAACTTAAGAAGGACGCTGTCGAGGTATTCGATGCAGATTTTGAAAAAGTTAACTTCGATAACGGAGCCGCAGCCGCCGGCCTAATAAACAAATGGGTAAGCATTAATTCTGTTTGAGGCCGTCAGCGTAAAAGTGGCCTAACCCACAATTGCCCATATTCGTGCTTATTTATTGCAATTTATTTAAAACATAATAAATTTTGATACAAAAACGTTTTATCCCTAGTTTCACAAATAGATAACAGATGGCTTTGTAAACATTATTTTTCCGCGAATTATTTTTGGCTACGATGTATGTAAATGTAAATTCATACCTCATTATCTGCATACTAACTTTGGTAAGCTTAGATCACTTTTTACGCTGACGGCCTCATCTATATAAATAATTATAAATTAACAGATACTGTGTTTTTAATTTATCTATCGTTATGTGGTAACGATTACTAATATTTTATCGGTATTAACGCGATTGGAATGTGGGCATATGAGTGTATGATTAAATTAGGGCGTTCGATTTGCAGGTTGAAAATAAAACAAATGAACGCATTAAAGATCTCTTGAGTGAAGACAGCCTCGATTCGTTTACGCGTTTGGTTTTGGTCAACGCTCTCTACTTCAAGGTAAGTTTACAATAACGACTATACAGCGTGATGTTTTTAGGTGAAGGCAGATTTTAATAAAAAACAAAATGTGTGCAATTCACACGTGGTAGAAGTGAAACGTTCCAAAATTAAAATACAATTATCCTAAACGTCTTAAGTATATGTAAAATTTTGTCATTAGTAAATAATTGTAAGGTAGCGCCCTCTGTGAAATGATATTTTAATTTCACGTATAATCCAAAATTAAAATTCACTACAAGAGCTTTCATACACACGTTAGTATTAAAAAATCTCACAGATGGCGCTGTATTAAATAGTATGTATATTTCTGTCTCATTCTTTGCTGGCTTCATCCTACACATTTTTGTATTTGTGTCTCTTACCTGTCGTTTTTTCCGTTGCATTCGGTTTGAAATCACAACGATTCTAAAGAAGTTTTCACTTCAATAATTAATTGATAAACTTATTTCGCAGGGTACATGGCAAAACCAGTTCGACTCTATAAGCACCATGGAGCGACCGTTCTATGTTGACACCGAAACGACAGTTAATATTCCTATGATGTACCAAGAAAATAATTTCAAGTATGGTGAGAGCCACGACCTCAATGCGCAGGTACGGATTTAAAAAGTTCAGATATCGTTCTCTTGACTATTATTTTCATGATTTTTTTTTAATAGATCTTATTCTATAAGTCTATAATTCAGTACATGTTTGTTTGTGTTAAATCGATAAATATAAGCATATCTGACCTTATGACTCGTAATGTCGCGAATTATAAAATGCAAACAGAAAATGTATTGCACGTTACGTCATTGGAATTTCCCGAATCTATATTCATCGAGTAGTTTGTTTATCCATGTGGTATGTTTCATCAGTTTTTCGTTCGTTCCTAAAATATTCATTCGGCTCCTTGTTTGTTTGAAATTGAACCACGCCACCCTCACATTCTGAGGCCTTGTTGATTCTTAATTTAAACAGAAACATATCACAACACGATCTTCACGTTAATTTGTAGGTAACGATCGCCGCTTGAATAATTAATTTTCGCTAGCGTCGTAACTGCTTCAAAGATATTGGTACTGAACGCGAATTGGCACACCGCACTTATTCTCGACCCAAACTTCTTAATGTTTTTAAATATCTACACTGGTGGTAGGACCTCTTTTGAGACCGCGCGGGTAGACACCACCGCCTTGCCTATTTCTGCCGTGAAGCAGTAATGCGTTTCGGTTTGGAGGGTGGGGCAGCCGTTCTAACTATACTTGAGACCTAAGAACTTATATCTCAAGGTGGGTGGCGTATTTACGTCGTACATTTTTATGTTTTTGAAGGAGAATAATTCATATCTATTAATTAAATAAGCTTTGCTCGGTTCCATACGAATCATGTCAATTACTAGGGAAAGCCTTAGGAAATAGTACGTATTAACTCGTTTCAAACCAGCATTCTATTATACAGTAATTAAGAATATCTGTATCTGCATATGTATACAAAATTTAGTACGATTACGTAATGCGCAAATCAAATAGAATAATATTATAGATTATCTGTGACCACGAAAACTGTGAAGTATTCGAAATGTAAGAAAATAATATCGCGGGGTGAAAGGCTATCTATCGGGTTGAAGCGAAATTTCGCTTAAAACGCAACATTTATCTTTGTAATTAAAGATGCGTTTTATTTGGCATCAACAGTTCGATATTTTTAATTTAACTACATTTAGGTTTACTCCATTCAAAGAGCTGAAGAAGTTTTTTTGTTATGATATTTTTTTCCAAACTTTTAAACTTTAAATGACTCAACTTTACATTTGCAAAAATGTCGCTCAAATCAAACAGCCTTTCGCCAGTCGATATAATGACATTAGTAAAACGCGAGCAGCTTTAGTTAGTGTCTACGACTCGCGTTACCCAAAGACATATAATTTGTCGTCGTCGGGGCCTAAAGGATAAGACGTTCGGTGCATTCGTATCTAGCGATGCACCGGTGTTCGAATCCCGCTGGCAAGTACCAATTTTTCTAATGAAATACGTACCTACCAAATTT
Organism: Bombyx mori; assembly: GCF_030269925.1. NCBI lineage: Eukaryota > Metazoa > Arthropoda > Insecta > Lepidoptera > Bombycidae > Bombyx > Bombyx mori. Next base: position 8,320,708 of record NC_085121.1, read on the forward strand.
TCACGATTGACTTCCACGTTGAAGGAATAACATCGTGTAGAAAAATCAAACCCGCCAAATTATTATATAATTTGCGTTATTACTGGTGATAGGACCTCTTGTGAGTCCGTACGGGTACGTACCACCACCCTGCTTATTTCTGTCGTGAAGCAGTAATGCGTTTCGATTTGAAGGGTGGGGCAGCCGTTGTAACTATGCTGAGACCTTAGAACTTATATTTCAAGGTGGGTGTAGGCATTTACATTCTAGATGTCTATGGGCTACGGTAACCACTTAGCACCAGTTGAGCCGTGAGAAAAAATAAATAAAAAATATATATCTAATTTGTAAATTTATTTTTCAGTTACTCGAAATGGCGTATGAAGGTAACGATGCCAGCATGGTTATCGTGCTGCCGAACGAAATTAATGGCCTGGACGGGATACTGCAGAAGCTGGCCGATGGCTACGACCTAACGGCGGAACTGGACAAAATGTTCTCGACCAAAGTGCGAGTGACGGTGCCGAAATTCAAGATCGAAACTGAGATTGATCTACTTCAAGTTTTGCCCAAGGTAATATGAAAGGTACCTTCAATTTTTTGGAGGCGCTCGCTCGGGTGGCTGTTTTCACATCCAACCCCTCTTGGCTGAGCCTTTGCTCCGGGCCACCAGTAATCCTTCAATCATAAAAAAAAACCTTCAATTTATACGTGCCTGCGTGAACGAAAGGTTGCCTGAAAGTAAATTAAAAGAAATAATAAACTAGAAGCAGATTTTAGCGTCACAAAAAAATGTTAGCAAGATCAGTCCAGGCTTTTAGGAGGAGCACAGTAACACATTCAGAAGTACTATAAAATACATATGTATAAATGTTGTATTGGTAATGTCTTAGATACAGCATGGTGTACTTTTTTCTTTTATATATTAAAAAGTACAAGGGATCAATCTGTTTGAATATGATATTTGTTTATAATGAGATAAGCCTGGATTAAATATAGTTTTAAGAGATTTGGAAAATAGATTTAAAATTTAACGTGCCCACAAAAGACATAGGGCTCACGCGCCTTCCTGGTTGTCATCGTATTAAATTATCTATCTATATATATATATAAATAAATTGCTGTTCGTTAGTCTCGCTAAAACTCGGGAACGGCTGGACCGATTTGGCAATTTTTTTATTATTTGTGGAAGTCCAGAGAAGATTTAAAAGGTAGATAAATATGAAAATGCTCGGAATTAAATAAAAATAACAATTTAGTTTTTCCTTTGATGTGTCCGCCGTCGGACGGATTCCTTTTGTTTGTTTTAAGTTTATTTTATACAAAAGCTTAGGTCTTTTATTTTTCGATTGAGGCACTACGAGGTCTGCCGGGTTAGATAGTATAATTAAAAAAAAAAAACGTTTAATTTCAGTTGGGTATTCAGGCGATCTTCAACCGCCAGAATTCCGGTCTGACCAAGATCTTGGATAACGACGAGCCGCTGTACGTATCCAAGGCTGTGCAAAAAGCCTTCATTGAAGTCAACGAGGAAGGCGCCGAAGCAGCCGCCGCCACAGGTCAGTACGATTTACAATCGTTCATAGCAAATAGTGTAGTGCAAGTATACTAGTATACTAGTTGTGTACAAAGGATACCTGTTTTGTTTATATATAGAGGGGTAAAAGGCTATATGGTTTAAGCGAAATTTCGCTTCATACGCGAAATTTATCTTTGTAATTAAGGGTGCTTTTTATATGGTATTAGTATCAACAGTATAATGTTTTTAATTAAACTTCTTTTTTGTAATGCTATTTTTTCCAAATTTGAAACCTTAAATGGCTCTCCTGTAAAGTTGTAATAATATCGATTAAACCAAACAGCTTTTCATTCAGCGATATATATACAAAATATACCAGGTATAGTATTCAAAATATATCAGATAAAATAAACAGTTTGTACCAGGTAGTATACTATATACAAAATTTAAGTTGCGTTACAGTACGATTTACAATAGTGACAAATATTTTTACGGTGCTGACCATTATGTTTTTTTTTTAATTGTCATCCTCTGAAGAGGAACCGAAGGTCAACACGATTGACTATTACGAATGGAACTAAATATATTCATCTAAATTTCATGCAGGACAATCATATTATGTTTGTGATTCGCACTGTAACACATTAAAATAAACGGTAAAAAAAAAAATTCTGTTATGTCGGTTTTGTTCGTTCTATATGTTGTACTATTTGTTTATGTATCCGTGTGAGTTGTTACTCTTTCAAGTCGCTTTCCTGGTGAACTTTTATTGTCATTTATGTCCCGTTATCGTTACTTATTATATGTTCTGTGATCGTCAAACAAAACAAAATCCGTCGTCTGAAATAAAAACAACGGTAATCACAAGTTAGCCACTAACTATTGACAATTTTCTACAAACAAAGAATACTTAGAATCGTCTTGCAAAAAAAAAATACGAATTTTATACGTCTTTGATAATGCATTTGAATTACGTAACGTATAAAATAACGAAATTAAAAATACGAAAAAAAAAAATATATCGAAATTTTATAACTTGCGTTTTATATTTTATAATGTTGTTTTAAATTTTAGTTGTTGCCACTAGTCGTGATCACTAATGCGTTTGTTTAATTAACTTAATTTAAATACACGAATTAGTTACTGTTAGCACTAACTAACTACTAATTAGTGAGGAATATAGTTGAACCCATCCACTCCATTGTACCTGGAAGCACTGCGCTCCGCATTCAACAATTCATTTCCAGATTTTTTTTGATGACGGTACCGTTCGGCTTTGGACTGAACTAAGGCAAGCCTATAGAAAACTCTCCTATTTTATCTCAGTACTTTTAAATCCCCCGATAAACCCATCTACAATTCGCCATATCTATCTATCTGACTCGATGTATTATTTTGCAATGCAACGAGCGTCATCTATTCTATCTATATATGAAAATTATTGTCGTCTGTTCGTCCTAAACCATACAGCCGATTCTAATTAACCTTGATACAATCGTTGTTGGCCCCGTAAGGAAAGTTTCTGTAATAGTACCATTAATTGATAATGGTTGGCGCGCGAGTAGTTTAAATAAATGGATGTTTTTATATAAGTAGCGGCGTAACGGTCACGGCGGCTGTTAACAAATCAAACTAAATGGTCCGCACAAAACTCCTTTATTTGAAAATTAATTGTGTACACGACAAACGAAATGTAATGACGCCGCAGGAAGAGGAAGTGAGAAAAACGCGGGGCTGTTTTTTGACAGATGTCAAATGCTAGCGCGTTCCAATACACGGAGTCTCATGTCAAGTTGAATTAAATTAAATCAAATCTTTCTTAACAGCGGCTTTACTAATATATTTTATAATAGTTTATTGAATAAAATTTTACGTTGTCAGAAATACTAAAAAGATTAAAAGAAGTTGTTACTACATATTATCATGTCAAAATCGACCGACGTTACTAAACTTTGTTTTCGGGTAGTATTTCAGTTTTATATGTGTATGGATACTAATATTTGTGACCATGTTTGTTTGTTCGTATTCTATGCGACTGTAGAAGATTATGTTTCAATTAACGTGAGTCGCAATGAATAGTACGAAATATATTTGTACTCAGTAGTGTTGTAGTGTAGTTCATTTGAATACGGTAAGAACTCTTTATTTACGGGGTATGTGTTCCGTAAATATGCCGCGAATACAGAAACCGTGAATAAATATAAATAACCGTAATGGTAATTTACATATTATATGAGATTATAAGAATAGAGGAACCTATTCTGACAAAATAAAAAAAAAGTACATATATGTATTAAAAATGAATTTAATTAAAGTTTTGACTATATTGATTAGTACTTATCTTCTGGCTTAGGCAATGGCTTAAAGAATTTTGTAATTTTACATATATGTGTGATAATTATTATCAATGTGTTTATACATCGGTATGTACTGATTAGATCCGCGATTAAATAAATATCTAAAGCCGTGAATATAGGAATTGGGTCGCATTTTTTAAATCCGCGAATAGTGAAAATCCGAATGAAAGAAGCGCAATTAAGGAGCTTTTATCTGGTACATAATACTAACGATGAAAAACGGTTAAGCGTGTGGGAAAAAGAGCTAAAACATTCAGTATATAGTATGATTATTGTACATACCCTACATACCATATTTGAGGCCGTCAGCGCAAAAGTGGCCTAAGCTTACCTGAGCTTGCTATAGTAAGTAATGGAGACAGTGAGGTCTGAATTTACTTTTACACTGCCTCATAGGCAAAAACAAAACGCGCAAAAATAATGTTGACAAAGCCATCTGCTACCTATGGGCGGAAATAGGGATAGGCCGGTTTTGCATCAAAATTTATTATGTTTTAAAGAAATTGCAATATTATAGTAGAACCACAAATATGAAAAAATGTAGTATAGGCCACTGTTGTGCTAACGGCCTCATTTGAGCCAAGAATTCTTCACACATTGCTGTGAATATTGTTATACCCCTGAAACGATTCGCATGACATGTGCAGCCAGCACACGATGCTACGACAAACACCTTTAAAATGTTAGCTACAACTATAATTTGTTATTAAATCGGACAGTGTCGGAGTTGGTTTTATCTCGGATTAATTTGTAAATAAATTTATAATAATATTAATAAATATATCTATTAAAATCCTAAAGAAATCGCATATCAGTCTGAAGCTGATAATCTTTAGTGATAAAAATAAATTTCATGCGAAAGATTGAAAGTTAGTTAAAATACATTAAAATAAACAAATAAAATACATAAAAATACATTAAAATTGTAATAGAACTGTAATTATTTTACACATATTATGACAATGAAAGATCAACTTTTTAAATCTCATTTTGAATATAATATATTTTTGGCGCGAAAGAGTAGCGTTGTAATTATAATAAACTTATGTTATATGCACAAGTTATATGATTTTTGTAGACTGTTTATAGTTCACTATTTGTGGTATATATCATAAGACAACCACTAATTCAATCTATGGCGGACGGATGCCTCGCGCGTCTTGAATTTGTACACGCCTTTATCTAATAACCAAGCTGGAAAGCTCTCGAGGCCATCAGCTATTCTTCCATCCTAAAATAAATAACAAAAAAAGTTGAGCTAAATGTTGTCAATGTATTTCTTGTTCATTTTTTGACCGTACGTTATCACGATATATTTCAGACAAGACCTACGCTATCACACCCCTTAATACACTAATTATAGCTCTCGGAAAATACCATTAAGAATTTGGTTAATAACCGAAATTTCCCCGATTTCTGTACCTGCTGTTAGAAATATCATCTATTTGGATTCACTGAAAACTAATTTCGTTAATGTTGTGCTTATCACATTCGCGTCGAGGAATCGCCGCCATAGTATTGTGTTGAGTGTGTGCGGGACGCGTGTGTCGGCAGCGGCTGTGGTGCGATATACACGCTCGTTGCGGAAGTCGCGCGTGTTCCGCGCTGACCGGGCGACGCTGTGGATCGTGAGAGTGCAGGGATGCGCGGTGCTGGCCGCCCTGCATCGCGGCCCGCCTCGCCGGAACGATGCCGCCCTGAGGCCGTTGCGTGATGACCTATAGCGATGTCTGTACGCGCAGGCATTATGTTTTTGATGATGCCGTGCCCACCCCTGCCTTCGAAGAGCTTCCGTGCCGACCGACCCTTCCTCTACTTCCTCGTGGGCGCTGAACGCATCGCTCTGTTTATCGGCCAATACCGTGGACGAAATTGAATGCTGTTTTTACGTTCATCATTTGCTTTTCCTATAGCGAAATAAATCCAATATCGCTCTGATTTCTCTGTTCTAGTTTCCTCATATTTACTCTATAGTCGTATTTTTAATTAGACGAAGTCGGACTTTTTGGCGGGAACGCGAGGAGTGAAGTTGTGTGATTTGTTTTATTTTGTCTATTTAGTGTTTCTTCGGGTTTAAATGTGTAATAATGGTGGTTTATTAACCGTTTAATATCTGTGAAAGTGCACAAATGTGGGAAAATGAAACAAAGCCGCTGGACGTAACTTCTCGGGATCCTCCAAAAAGTCCACTGAAAAATCTTAGTAAATGACCACCATTTTACTGAGATTAGATTTCATCTCATATCATCTCATTTAATTTCATCCTAGTTGATTAATGTCTCAAATTAATCATTTTCATTTCATTTCACTCCATAATATCATTTTTCATAAAATTAAGAATATAGATTAAAATAAGACATGACTTAAAGGTCTCAGTCACCAGGTCATAAAATCTCTTAAAAAAAAAATTAGACGAAGTCAACTAACAGTAGCTAATGTCACTTTGTACAATAATGCCGCCATATTTAAAGTAATAGTGATGCGTTTAGTTCTATTTCAATCAGATGAATAAACAATGAGTGTGAATAGTTAATCATTTCAAACTATAAAAGAATACAATTTTATTTTACAATAAATTGTATTAAAGTGCTCTAATATATGTTACTAGTAGTATGCAGCTACAGTCAGTTTTTATTTTTATTTTCATTAACTACTACCTATAATTGTTATATTTTATACATCTATAGTTTCAACTATATGATGTATTGAAAATAGGACAGTCTTACAAGTTTCCTCGCAATGTTTTCCTTTATGTTTAAAGCACTCGGTATTCAGTATAGGTAGATACTATAGGAACATAATCGTCGAAGACTCGTTGGTATGAACAAAGCACGACTAAAATTCGAACCCCGTACCCGATATCGGCAGTCCGGCACACTAACTATTCACTAGACAATCGAGGAAATTTCATTAATTCAGGAGTTTTTTCAATCATTCACTTTGTCACCCATTCACATGGTAGGCAGCGGCTTGGCTCTGCCCCTGGCATTGCTGAAGTCCATGTGCCACGGTAACCATTCACCATCAGGTGGGCTGTTTGCTCGTCTGCCTACGAGGGCAATAAAAAAAAACTATTTTTAATTCATCAACAACTGACAACACAGTAAACGTCAGTTGACTTCATCTAATAAAAAATACGACTATAGTAATTATTTTCAATATATTATTTTACTAATGATTGATATGAAGAAAAATTTGGTACCCATGGATACTATTCTAGAATCTATCGCAATCAATAAAGCTCGTATCTTCACATAAATGTAAAATAAATGTTGGTACCGAACACTAAACCTCCTATGCTTTGTGTGTAAATGAAATTTAATAAAAAAATTGAAATTGTTGAATTTGGTCCGTTATTTTTATTGCAGCAATGGACATCGCTATGTGTGCCTTCGAAGAGTGCGTGCCACTAGACCCTACTTTTAAGGCTGATCGACCTTTTGTAGCCACTATCTTCACGCACGGCACTCCTTATTTCTTAACCATGTACCGCGGGAGAGATTAATAACTAATTATATAATTTAATAATAATACATAAATTTAGTCAATGTGGCCTCCTAAACTGTATATTATATTTAATAATAACGTACACACATAACATAGCTACATCTATATTTCATGCAAAGAATCTAAACATATTGATTTAATAATTTTTTTAAGGGATTTTATGACCTGGTAACTAAGACCTTTAGGTCATGTCTTATTTTAATTTATATTCTTATTTTTATCAAAAATTATAATATGGAGTGAAATGAAATTATGATGATTAATTTGAGACATTAATCAACTGGGATGAAATTAAATGAAATGAGATGAGATGATATGGGATGAAATATAATCTCAGTAAAATGGTGGTCATTTACTGGGATTTTTTCAGTGTACTTTTTGGAGGATCCTGAGAAGTTACGTTCCGCGGCTTTGTTACATTTCCCACATTTGTGCACTTTCACAGATATTAAACAGTTAATAAACCACCGTTATTACACATTTAAACCTGAAGAAACACTAAATAGACAAAATAAAACAAATCACACAACTTCACTCCTCGCGTTCCCGCCAAAAATATATTGATTTAAAATTGTTATACACGCACAGATTATAACTTCGGATGTTCGGATTTGTTAGGGTATGCTTTGGTAACAGCACGATCATATTAAGTAAAATTGTCCATTGAAGATAGCGATCATTCACCTCCAAGCGCATCGAAAATGGATATTTGAATGCTGTAATATCTTTGACGGTGGCAGTTTAGGCGTAGGAGACATGTAAATGATAAATTTATTGATATATCCAAGAACTAACAAGTCTGTTTTACCCCGTATAGTAAGTAAAATCACGCATCGTAGATATCGTTAAATAATTAAAAACTCATTTTTATTTATAACGTTGCCATGGAGGTTTGAGAATAACTTATCTATCGGATTCAAAATAATACACGTGCTGGGCGTGTTAAATATCAATATACATACTTTAAGGGAGTTGCGTTTAGTCACAACTCGTTTTTGTGAAATGTAAGACAATTTGCAATATGTTGCTTGCAATGTGCTTGCTTGATTCCATCCATATTATATTAAAGATGCTGAAGATGAACCGCCTAAAAGTAATTGCCTTTTGATTCACATACAAATCTTCCGGTCATCGTTCCCGTCGAACCCGTCGCTTGCGACGAAGGGCTTGACGAGTAAATTAACCCTCAGACACAGACCACTGAGTTTCTCGCCGGATCTTCTCAGTGGGTCGCGTCTCTGATCCGGTGGTAGATTCTGCGAAGCACGGCCCTGGCTAGGGTTCGTGTTAGCAACGTCGTCAGGTTTGAGCCCCGTGAGCTCTACTAGTTAAGGTTACGCTGAAATAGCCTCTTAAGGCTATCAGCTTAGGTAAGAAAAAAAAATTAGGTCCCTTTTTATACACATACAGATTGAGGCCTGCATTCAACCTGCAGAGGAAGATAAATGAAGGATTCCTATACTTATGCATGCAGCTTTGCTTACAAAATAGCCTCACAAATTTTTATTGTTTCTTGTTTAATGATGAATAATGTTGCTTAAAAGCCTTCATGCCCTACAGTGCACCACGCTGTATCCATGTCGCCGTTTAATTTATTTTATAATTTTCGCATGCAGGTTAATATTTTACATAAATGTTATTGTTACAGTGAAAATTACGTTGTATTATTGGGTAGAACTTATTTTTACAAAATATTTGGCTGTATGGGCTACGCTGCCTTTGCTTGTCATATGAACTGCAAACAAATGGTTGGTTCATGTTTATTGTACCGGTCACCCACATTCGCACGAATACGCAAACCCGCAAGTGTAGGACGGCATTTGCAAATGATTATGCAAAGTTTTCGCTGCATTCGCGATTTTCCAAGCTGTGTCGGTTTTTTAATGGACATCAAAGCGCGCGAACCGCGATCATTCGTGTAGTCTCCCACACATTCGTGTGACCAGTTGCGCCCACGATTGCGAAGGTAACGGACGTTTCGCCATTTTCATAGTTCGTGACATCTATTGTGTAGCGTACCTTCGTTATGGATTGGAACAACACCAAGGTGATGGAGTTCATTGAGCTCCTGCAAAATAAATCGACCATATGGGACCCTCAAAAGAAATCCCATAAAAACAGAATGGCCATTAATGACGCCTGAGAAAGAATTAAAAACTCTCTTTCTCTTCAATGTTCTATTGGCGAATTAAAAAAGAAGAGACATTCGTAAACAAGTGTAGAAGGAAGCGCAAACGGGTTCGCAAATTGAATACCGAACCCATTTGCACAGTCGATAAGTTTGCGAATGAATGTCTGACGGCCCTTCACCCCATGTGGCCGGCATTAGACCAAGATGCAAGGGTCCACAGACTGGCACAGACATTACATACTTATTTTTTCAGTAATAAAGTAATGTTAGTATCCATACCTGCTAGCTTGCCCCGGCAGACATTTATCAGTCACGAGGTGCTAAAGGCAGGTAAAAATAGTACATAGTACTTTTAAATGACGCATAGTACCCAGCATAATTGCTGCAATATCGGTAGCAGAACATCGAATAATAAAATTAGCTTGAGCATCAAAATTACATAGATAATTTTAGTGTCAGCTTTCTCATGGTCATAGTACGTTAGATTATCAACAATATCAGACACTAGTTTGTTATTAAAAACGAAAAGTCGAGGCCATAATGATGCCAGCAGATATGCATAAACCCAAAGTCTACTACTTTATCCTTTTTACTTTGCTACTGAGAAAATAACGAATGTCTTGACAACATGGGTGCTTGGACTATAACATACATATTATGATACAATCTGTTTCGATGATATAAGTAAGCGCGTAAAGTGTATTAAGTTAAAAAACGCACGGCATCTTGTTTTTTTGCAGCAATGGGCATTGCAAGTTACGCTGCATTCCTTGATGAGCCACCAGTACCTTCCTTCGATGCTGATCGGCCATTTGTAGCCGCAATCTTTGCCCACGGAATCTCTCACTTCTATGCCATATACCGTGGGGAGAATGATGAATAAATTTAGTGCACATGCTAACAATGAAAGGAATTCCAAAAAGTTTTTGTATTGCATCCTGGATGGTGCAATTCTTTGTGTGTGTGATACGACCCCAATTATTTATTTATTAAGTTTGTTTTATTTATACTCAACGTAACAAGCAAAATTAAATCTAGCTGTCAATTAATGAATTGAAATGAAATGCAAGTTTATTTACAAATGATCTACGAGTCAACCCATATTTTGCACTTATCAAGACACCAACCAACTAGTGCACAGGACAAATGTGTTGTAATTACTTAGTGTGAAGCAAGAATCCAATATATGTTGATTTAAATGCCACCGATATCCATTGCTATATTTTCTTCTATTTTGTATAATATAAAAGTAAATTTTATACTTAATAATACTTATATAATAATAATACTTTTATAATTAATTAAAGAAAAAAATTAAAGATATAATGTTTAGTTGAATTTTATTGAATGTTGTGAAACTGTTAATATGAGAAATATATTTACATGCATGTTATTCTTGAATTTTATTTGGTATTTCCACTAGCTTAGTTTGATTTTGCACAAATTTATAGATGTAGATTGGTATACATGATAACCAGAAGAAAAAAAACTTAACTGAAATATATTTTTTCTCCTACCGACGCCGAAGTTCGGTTTTCGTCCCGCTGTACAGGGAAGATAGTGTAACTTTTCCTCCCGCTGTACAGGGAAGAAAGTGTAACTTTTTCTCCGTGGTACAAGTGCGCATGCGCGTTAGTGTCTACGTCTGCTCTCACGCACCTAAAATTCTCTGCCATTGTTGTGCTCGGGTAATTTGCAATATTGTGTAAAAGTGAAATCCGAACAAAAACAGTTTCACTGTAAAAAATTGTAATTCATTAATTACATTTATGCATTTCATAGGTTGACCTACTTATAAATTTCTAAACATTGAAAGGATGTTCAATTATCCTGAAAAAATTTGGGGTACTCAAAGACGCGCGCCAAGTGCGATAAAAAAAAAAAATATTTTTAAATTTTCAACAAATTTTTTTTAAATTTTTTCAACCTTATGACGGTTTCTTGGTATTTTTTTGTATTTCACATATTTTTGTAGATAATGAAAGTTATTGAAATGAGTCTTATTTTTTTTGTAAAGTGCAAATGTTATTGAGATGAGTTTTATGAACGTGGACTTGGCGCAATTTTTTACAGTGAAACTGTTTTTGTTCGGATTTCATATCTTTTTGTTAAGTATTATTTTTTGCTCATTTATTACTTAACAAAAAAGACAATAGAATAAAAATAAATTATAAATAGTCACTCAGCTTAAAAGCTAATGAAACGCTCAATTAATTAGTGTAATAATAATCAACATCCACTTTTACAAATTTAAACCGAATTAAATTCATCCCAGTTGATTAATGTCTCAAATTAATCATCTTCATTTCATTTCACTCCATAATATCATTTTTCATAAAAATATGAATATAAATTAAAATAAGACATGACTTAAAGGTCTCAGTTACCATGTCATAAAATCCCTTAAAAAAATACATCGAAAAAAGTCAGGATCGAAACTTTTTAGCGAGCTATAGCTTGTGGTGATAAAATCAATAATTTCAAGTAGATTAATTGTTGTAATTGATGATAACTAGTCTAATAACTAATATCAGTAAAATAAAGTTGTGAGTGATTGATATAATATACAATTTAGGAACCAGAAGTCTAGAATTAAATAAAATTTCGCAACCTCAAAAAACCGTTCTGCTTACAGTAAACACAGTCGGTACGAGGCCGCGAGGGCGGCACTGAAAATTTCGGGAATTAACGAAGTGACACAACATTACTATTTAAAAATGTATTTATTACTTTTCGAAGTATTCTCCGCGAAATTTGACACATTTTTCCATACGATGGAACCAATCATTGAAGCAACCATTCCATTCGGAAGTTGGGGTCTCCAAAATGGCCGTTTTGTAGGCGTCCACAGCTTCTTCAGGTGATGAAAATCTCTGTCCACGCAATTTATTCTTTAATTTAGGGAAAGTATAGAAATCATTAGGGCTTAGGTCGGGGCTGTACGGCGGATGGTCTAATAATTCTATGTTTTCTTGCTCTAAAAACTCTTGTTCTGTGCGCGGTGTGAGAACTCGCATTGTCGTTATGGAGGATGATGCGGCGGTTGCAGTTCTCTTTACGGAGTTCAAAAACGACCTATGGCAAACAAATGCTAGCATACCATTCTGCATTAACCGTTCTTTGTCCCTCAAGAGGAATAGTCGTAACATGGCCGGTTTTGGAGACAAACGTGGCCACCATTTTTTTTGCAACACTCCGTGAACGAACAATTTTTGTTGGCTTTAACTCATTTTCGAACACCCAAACTCGTGACTGGTTTTTTGTTTCGGGCTCGTACGCGTATATCCAGGATTCGTCACCTGATACAATGTTGTATACAGCATTTGGGGATCCTGCGTGGAATCTTTCGAGAGTTCTGACGCACCAAGTAACGCGAGCCGCTTTTTGCTCTTCACAGAGCGAATGCGGTATCCATCGGGAAAACAACTTTTTTACACCTAATTGTTCATGCAAGATTATTTTTGTATTTGACTCATGCCAATGTCTAAAGTTGCCTGAATTTCGCGGCATGTCACATGTCGATCTTCCTCAATCAGCTTACGCACAGCATCAACGTTTTCTTGGGTGACTGCAGTTTTTGGACGACCTTGACGGGGATCATCACTGAGCTTGACACGTCCACGTTGAAACTCAGCAAACCAGCGATAAATTGTGGTTTTGGATGGGGCTTCATCACCAAATTCAGAAATCATCCGGTCAACACACTGTTTTTGTGTTAAACCACTTCGAAAGTCATAATAAATCATCGCTCTTGAATTTTCTCGAGTCAATTCCATTTTCTCAACGATTAAACAAGTTTGACAAAACCTCGTGACAAGACCGAGAATCTTTTTTAAAATAAATAAATGGTATTCGATTTTTAAAACCAAGGAGTTTTCAATTAAAAAGATTTTAATATGACAGGAACAGTGGAAATATTCCATTCCCGATACTTTTAGTGCAGCCTAGTAGTCTGGCGCTCCGTTTACAACGGGATTTTTGAACGGAACTTGGCGCCAGATTCTACCGAATCTGTGGATAAAAATATGACGCTTACGCACGTACAAGGTTATAGCAAAGTCAGAGAAACTGATAGGGATGGAGCTATCGATAAACGTAACACGATAACAAACCCGATATTTATTTACAAAGTGTAAAAAATTAAACTTGCCGGATAATTTTGTACAAATTTATTAACTAATATTACATTTCATTACAAGATGTAATTATATTATGTTGATTCTTTATTTATTTATTTTAATCAAAATCGGATGAATCGTTACTGTCACTCGATTGGCTCTCCCTAACATTTATTATAAGTTCCTGTGCTTCTATATTATCGAATGCCACATGAATTTCCCAATCCGACGCTATAATGTTTTGGGTTCTGCTCACAAATTTTTCCCGGCGGCTACTTCCGCATATGCATTTTTTAATAAATCTAACATCTTGTTTGTCGTAAAAGGGGGATGGGTAATGTTTCGAGCGGCGTGTTCTGTGATTTGTACCCATATTAGTTCTATAGCATTGTACTGGTAATGATACGGCGGAAGTCGAAGAACCCAATGACCACATTCGGCAGCTATTTTGTCGATAGTATATCTTTTAGGGATGCTTTTTTTCAATTTTAAAATATTTACTAATTGTACTTATAGTAAAGTATTATCCAATGACGTTGGAGTCAGTTCTGTCCATCTATTGTTTTTTATTGGTCTGTGTCGGTATTTTATCAATTTGTCTGGAGTTATATGTAGCGTTGCCCATAATAATTATCGACGGTTCTTCCAGAGATTGCACCATTTCTTTAAACCATCCTTCGTAAATCTCCGCGTTTATTTCTTCGTGGTATTCTACTGTTTTTATGGAGTTAAAAGGCCAGTAAAGCATCTGACACGAATCACTTCGTAGACCCTGCATGGCATATGGTAAGGTGTTCACCTTTTCCCATTGGCACTGAACTAGTGGAAGCGACGGTGTCGTCAGTCTAGTTCTTAGATACAGTGTGGTTTGCATTTAACCAAGTCTCGTCAGTGAAAATAACATTTGACCAATCATATCTTTTTCATTTCATTATCAACACTACGACTATCAAATTAGAACTGTCATCGAAAAAATAAAGAAATGGAAATAGTTTAATTAAACACAAATGATAAGACAGCGAAGTGGTTGTCAAATATTTATAGTATTTTAAAGGAACGTTCAGAATATTTTTTTATTCCCCTTGCAGGCAGACGTGCATACGGTCCACCTGATGGTGAGTGGTTACCGTCGCTTATGGACTTCAGCAATGTCAGGGGCAGAGCCAAGCTGCTGCTTACCGTTTAATACTCTCCGATTACTTACCGAGACTTTTTCAGTGTACTTATTGTAAGAACCCGAAAAAAAGTAAATGCGCCACCCTCCTTGAGATATAAGTTCTAAGGTCTCAGTATAGTTACAAAGGCACCCTTCAAACTGAAACGCATTACTGCTTCACGGCAGAAATAGGCGGAGTGGTGGTACCTACCCGTGCGGACTTACAAGAGGTCCTATCACCAGTAATTACGCAAATTATAATTTTGCGGATTTGATTTTTATTACACGATGTTATTCCTTCACCGTGGAAGTCAATCGTGAACATTTGTTAAGTGCGTATTTCATTATAAAAATTGGTACCCGCCGGCGGGATTCGAACACCGGTGCATCGCTACATACGAATGCACCGGACGTCTTATCCTTTAGGCCATGACGACAACGACGACGTCCAGCGACTCGCTTTCATTTTCCCATATAAATGCAATTTCACAGATGCTAAACAGTATTAAGCCATCTTTATTACACCAATAAAGTTGTAATAGAACGGACATCAATTATTTTACATATATTATGACAATGAAAGATCAACTTTATAAATCTCATTTTGACATATTATTATAATATTTTTTTTGGCGCGAAAGAGAGAGTAGCAATAATAAACTAATGTGCACATGTTATATGATTTTTATAGACCTTTTATAGTTCACTATTTGTGGTATATATAAGACAACCACTAATTCAATCTATGGCGGACGGATGCCTCGCGCGTCTTGAATTTGTACACGCCTTTATCTAATAACCAAGCTGGAAAGTTCTCGAGGCCATCAGCTATTCTTCCATCCTAAAATAAAGCTAATAACGTCACTGTTGCCAATTAATAACACTAACAAAAAAAGTTGAGCTAAATGTTGTCAATGTATTTCTTGTTCATTTTTTGACCGTACGTAATTACGATATATTTCAGACAAGACCTACGCTATCACACCCCTTAATGCACTAATATCGCTCTTGGAAAATACCATTAAGAATTTGATTAATAACCAAAATTTCCCCGATTTCTATACTTGCTGTTAGGAATATCATCTATTTACATTCACTGAAAACTAATATCGTTAAAGTCGTGCTTATCACATTCGCGTCGAGGATTCGTCGCCATAGTATTATGTTGAGTGTGTGCGGGACACGTGTGTCGGCAGCGGCTGTGGTGCGGCATACTCGCTCGTTGCGGAAGTCGCGCGTGTTCCGCGCTGACCGGGCGACGCTGTGGATCGTGAGAGTGCAGGGATGCGCGGTGCTGGCCGCCCTGCATCGCGGCCCGCCTCGTCGGAACGATGCCGTCCCGAGGCCGTTGCGTGATGACCTATAGCGATGTCTGTACGCGCAGGCATGGTGATGATGATGCGGTGCGCCCGCCCGCCTTCGCCGAGCTTCCATGCCGACCGACCCTTCCTCTACTTCCTCGTGGGCGCTGAACGCATCGCTCTGTTCATCGGCCAATACCGTGGACGAAATTGAATCCTGTTTTTACGTTCGTCATTTGCTTTTCTATCGCGATATAAACCTAATTTCGCTCTGATTCTCTGTTCTAGTTTCCTCATACTTATTGTAGTAATTATTTTCAAAATATTATTTTACTAATGATTGATATAAAGAAAAAATTGGTACACATGGATTCTATTCTACAATCTGTCGCAATCAATAAGGTTCGTATATTCACATAAATGTAAAATAAATGATAATACAGAACACTGAACCTCTTAAACTATGCTTTGTGTGTAAATGATATTTAATAAAATTTTGAAATTGTTGAATTTGGTCCGTTGTTTTTATTGCAGCAATTGATATCACCATTTGTGCCTTCGACGAGTAAGTGCCACTAGACCCTTCTTTTAAGGCTGATCGACCTTTAGCAGCCACTGTCTCCACACACTGCACTCCTCATTTCTTAACCATATGCCGCGAGAAAGATTAATAAATAATGATATATTATTTGAAATAGCTATATATTTCATACAAAATATCTATACTATTTTTTTTTCTAGCATTTATTTTATTATTAACAAAAAGTCAAATCAAAATAATTTAACATAAATCAACTCACTATACTATTGATTTAAAACTGCTATACACTCACAGGTTATAACTTATAACATGAACATGTCCGGATTGGCTACGGTATGCTTCGCTAACAGCACGGTCATAATTAAGTAAAACTGTACATTAAAGATAGCGGTCATTCACCTCCAAGCGCATCGGAAACTTATTGGATACCTATTTGAATGCTGTAAAATCTTTGATTGTGGCATTTTAGGCGGGGTAGACATGTAAATGATGAATTTATTGATTTATCTAAGAACTGACAAGTCTGTTTTATCCCGTATAGTAAATAAAATCATGCATCATATCATAAATAATTAAACTTATCTATCGGATTCAAAATATTACACGGGCTGGGCGTGTTAAATATCAATATATAATACTTTTGGGAATTGCGTTTAGTCACAATTCTACGTTGTTGAAAAATGTAAGACAATTTGCAATGTGTTGCTTGCAATGAGCTTGCTTGATTCCGTCCACATTATGCTGAAGATCTTAAAGATCAACCGCCTAAATTAATTGCCTTTTTCATTTACAAATCCCGCTTAAAAACCTTCATGCCCTACAGTGCACCACGCTGTATCTATGGCGCAGTTTAATTTTCGCATCCAGGTTAATGTTTCATTTAAACGTTACTGTTACAGTAATTACGTTTTATTGTAGGATAGGTTTATTACAATTTTTTTGGCTGTATGGACTAAGCTCCCTTTGGTTGTCCAATAGACTGTAAACAACAACATAAATTAATGTCAACATTGATTCCAAAATTTTTATGTGAAAGTGGAAAGATCCCGGGGCCCGGGCCCCATTAATGACAGACAGGACAGGACAAGGACAGACATTACTTATTTTCTCACTAATAAAGTAGGTAATGTTAGTATCCATACCTGCTAGCTTGCCCGGCAGCCATTTATCAATTAGGTGCTAAAAGCAGGTAAAAATAATACTTTTAAATGAAACATAGTACCCGGCTTAATTGCTGCAATATCGATATCAGAACATTGAATAATAAAATTAGCTTGAGCATCAAAATTACAGATATGGTAGATAATTTCAGTGTAATGTTTCTCATGGTCAGGGTACCTTAGATTATCATCAATATCAGACACTACTTCTTTATTAAAAACGATAAGTCGAGGCCATAATATAAGATGTCAAGCTAGCAGATATGCATATACCCAAAAGTCCATACTAACCTAACATTATTATTTTTTTCCGGCCCAGGGCCGAACCTTCTTCAAGCTCCCTGCAACTAGCGCGGGATATGTGGGACTTGACGATCTGCATTTTGGGAGCAGACCGCGGGCCCAAGGGCGTTTTAGGAACGAACGCCCTCCTCCGACCCCTCGTCCATACTAACACTACTTTATCCCTTTAACTTTACCACTGAGAAAATAACTAATGTGTTGAGAATGGGAGCTTGGACTATAACTTGCATATTATACAATCTGTTTTCTTGTGATATAAGTTCGCGCGTAAAGTGTGTTAAGTTAAAAAACGCACGGCATCTCTTGTTTTTTTGCAGCAATGGGCATTGCATTTTGCACTGCATTTATTGACGAGCCACCAGTACCTTCCTTCGATGCTGATCGGCCATTCGTAGCGGCAATCTTCGCCCATGGAATCTCTCACTTCTATGCCATATACCGTGGGAAAAATGATGAATAAATTTAGTGCACACATTAACAACGAAAGGAATACCAAAAAGTATTTGTATTACATCCCTGGTGTTTTGATTCTGTGTTAGTATTGTGCGTGTGTGATACGTACCCAGTTATTTATTTATACCCAATGTAACAAGCAAAATAAAATCGAATGCTCTCACTTAACGAATTGAAATGAAAT
Source organism: Bombyx mori (assembly GCF_030269925.1). Lineage (NCBI taxonomy): Eukaryota > Metazoa > Arthropoda > Insecta > Lepidoptera > Bombycidae > Bombyx > Bombyx mori. Next base: position 8,339,417 of record NC_085121.1, read on the forward strand.
GCAAGTTTATTTACATATTACCTACGAGCCAAACCCATCTTTTCCATTTATCAAGACACCAACCAACTCTAGTGCAGAGGACAAATGTGTTGTAATTAGTGTGAAGCAAGAACCTAATATATGTTGGTTTAAATGTCACTGATATCTGTTGCAATCTTTTCTTCTATTTTGTATATTATAAAAGTAAATTTTTGCTTAATAACTATTAGTAAAGGAAAAATTAAAGATGTTTAGTTGAAATTAATTGAACGTGAAACTGTTAATATGAGAAATATATTTACATGTACATTATTCTTGAATTTTATTTGGGATTTCCACTAGATTACTTTGATTTTACACAGATTTATAGATGTAGATTGGTACACATGTTATCCCGAAGAAAAAAACTTAATTGAAATATATTGGATTATTTAACAATATAAAATAATTTTACTTAGTTAAAATTTATTTAAATCTTTATTTTGCAAATAAAATTTTATTGAAATGTTTGACAGCATAGCCATGCTTTTCTCAGGGTTAACTTTGTTAAGAAGTCTGATTTTTTTCTATAGTTTAGAACTCATAAAAATTAATGGTTAGTTACTACATGGCTTGTAGAAATGAAGAACTTGCACCTGGCCCTTTCATTTCATACCTAAACTATTCTGACTGTGTAACAATTCTTTTGTACCATCAAATAGATTGGTTTATTTGGTGTGATACCAAGCTTTTGAAGTGTCTAGAATATGACCGACTGCTCCATACCCACTTTGTGCAAGATCCTATTTTCTTTAACACCCCATTCCTTGTAATTAGATAATGAACACGAAAAAATATGTGAAATGGCACAATATCAAAAGAAGTTTTTATAATAATATACGTATTCCAAATTCAAAATAATTAAAAAGTTGAAAAAAATAAAAGATTTTATGCAACAGTAGTTACAGCCAGACTAGTAATTTTGGCGGAGCCTATTCTGTTCTCAGGTGATTTTCGTCCAACTCTTCCAATCATTCCCCGATCGACTGTTGCTGACGAACTAAAGGCATTCGTCGCAAAATTTAAAGATACTCCAATTAACAACTAACATGCACGTGTTTTTGCAATAAGATCAAACTGCGATTACGTTTTCGAAGCAGTTATTAGATATTGGAAATAGTGAGGTCGTAGTTGAAATCCCTACCGGATTGCATTACCCACGGATTTTTGTCACTTTATCGATTCAAAAGAAGAGCATATTTAGCGTGTTTTTGCGGACATAGAACAACAGTTCAGTGTGTTTATTGCGAGTATTTTTACTTCTCGGGGCAAACGTAGGCGCGCTGTTCTAACTTCGTACAAAGTTGAGTTAACTTTTACGCGATCGAGAAGATAAAAAACTCGCACTAAGCCGTCGAGATATTATGTACTACGTACTTTAATTTAATCTCGTTGCACTAAGCACACTGAACTGTTGTTCTATGTCCGCCTAAGGCAGAGTGAACGAGCAAAATTGGCGGCCAAAAACAAAGATGTCGAATGTCGATGATCCAATATGACCAGCAGAAGAACCAGGAGAGTTTTTTTACAACTCATTTACAAATCATTTAACACAGTTTTAAACCAGGACGGCGTTGTCAACTATTCCACAGTGTTTTTAAATTTCATGGATGAATCTACTGCCGGATCGGAATTGCGACTCGCTGAGAAGATCCGGCAAAAAGTTCAGTGGGCTGATGTTTATGTTATGGTTACACGTTGAACTCTTTGCCGAGTTCCACGAGTACGGTTACAGGGGTCCCTAAGCCTGCTCCTAGTGTTAGAGTTAAAGGCGTCTAACAAAAGGGTTATTGGATCTGATGGATCCGAAAATGACAATTAAACTACGCAACCTTTTTTATAAACAGCATATCTATTACGTAAGTCGTAATGCCTATGTTCACCAGTACAATATTTAATATTTGAATAATTGAAAATATTTGAAGGGTGGGGCAGCCGTTGTAACTATACTGAGACCTTAGAACTTATATTTCAAGGTGGGTGGCGCATTTACGTCGTGGATGTCTATGGGCTCCAGTAACCACTTAACACCAGGTGGGCTGTGAGCTTGTCCACCCATCTATACAATAAAAAAATTAAAATAAAAAATTACTATTCCAACTTTTTATTTTCAACTTCCTGGACAATACTTATTAATCCGTTGAGATACCTATACCGCACCATAACCACATGGATAGCGAGCGACGCTGATGCCGAGAACTAACCAAATATACCAAACATCGTACCTAATTTTTGGGCAATATTTACGTAAATATAAATTATGCCGAAAATTTCATATCGAAGGGTGAAAGGTTATTTGATTCAAGGGACATTTTTGCAACTGTATAGGAGAGCCACTTTTTAAAGTTTGGAAAAAATATCGTAACAAAAACAAATTCTTCAGCTGTTTGAATGGGGTAAACTTAATTGAAGTTCAGTTAGAAACGGTACCAGATTAAACGGATTACCTACAAAGATTAAGTCGCTTAAAGTGGTTAAACTAAATAGCTTTTCGCCCCTCGATATAGTGTTTTCTAATGAATATTTATAGTCTAATACCCGGTTTCCTTATTTTTGCAGCTATGGTCGTATGTTACATCGGATCGGTTGGAGGTGCGCCGTTTATACGCCATTTTGTAGCTAACAGACCATTCCTGGCAGTGATTATCATACACAGAGTTCCGAGCTTCCTAGCACACTATCGCGGCAAGAACTAAATAAATCTAGCATTTGTATTTTCAAACCGCTATCTCCTTATCTAGACTAAAACGTTTCACATAGGCGATCTATTTATACTGTTATTGAAAAAAAGTGCGGTATGTTAAAGCGCTGTCTGATCGTGATTTGAAATTAAGTTTGTTCACCATCTTTACTTACTCGATATTGAAAAATTTTAATCTTAATTTTGAGGTTGTTAATAATAAATATAAAATCAGAGAAAATTTAAATCTTAAAACGTCAGTGTGCAAATTTATTTCATACAAAAAATTGTAAAAAGTATTCACTGTAAATTAAAAAATATTATATTAATTATTCCCAATAAATTTTAAATCAGGAAACCGCGTTGAAACTCTAATAATAAGTTTTGAAATGTTTGAATTTTGTGTCTTTCGGGTTAGGTAGCGCTATAAAGGAAATATTCCTGTGCACACATAAATAAGTATGTTAGAACTCTCAATAGACCGGCAGCCTTCCAGGTCTTATGCCAGCAACTGACACAACACAGAGCCGATGTCACAGCCTTACAGGAGATTAGATGGGTGGGACAAGGCGTAGTTAAAAGGGCAGACTATACAGCGTACTATAGTTGTCACCCAAAGCATCACTTGTTTGGAACAGGGTTCGTCGTCGGCAAGCGGCTTCAACCCCTTATCATTGACTTCCAGCCAATTAACGAGCGTATGTGTTCAATTAGAATAAAAGGTAAATTTCAAAACTACACAATTATTAACGTACATGCCCCAACGGAGGAAAGCGCCCCAGAAGAGAAAGAGAAGTGGTACTATAATGTGGAAAGTGTGTACTCTAAAGCGCCCAAAGGTGACGTTAAGGTAATAATAGGAGATCTAAATGCGAAAATTGGCCGAGAAGAGGTATACTGTCCAACAATTGGACTACATAGTCTCCACGAAACCTCCAATGATAACGGCACCCGACTTATTGACCTTGCTTCATCTTTGAATATGGCTATTGGAAGTACATGTTTTCCGCACAAAAACATACACAAAGTTACTTGGTTTTCCGCTGACGGGGTTACCCGTAACCAAATTGACCATATTTTGATTGACCGTAGATATTACTCAAACCTCCTGGACGTTAGGAGCCACAGAGGTGCCAACATAGATTCGGACCACTATTTAGTCGTTTGCAAAATGAGGGCAAGAATATCGCAATACAAGTACACCAAGACTGTTAGGACAAGAAAGTTTGACACCTCAAAGTTAAAGCGACGGCCAGGGGTGAACTCTGAGTACATTGAGTGTGTGGGCCAAGAACTGGATAAGATAACAGATAATAGAAATAGTAATGTAGATTCTGATGAAATATGGCAACGCCTGAAATCTGCAGTTACAACAGCAGCTACGAAAGTTCTTGGACACGAAGAAAAGCGAAAACGGAATGGGTGGTTCGACGATGAATGCCAAAAAGTCACAGATGCGAAGAATAAGGCTCATAAATTATTGCAGCAAAAACTCACTCGGTGCCGTAGAGAGGATTACAGAAACCTTAGGATTAAAGAAAAACAGCTACACAAAAGGAAGAAACGAATGTTTGAAGAGCAACAACTTAAGGAAATTGCAAATAGTTACTCAAAGCAGGAATCCAGGATTTTCTACAAGCAAGTGAATAGCGGAAAGAAGGAATTTAAACCAAGAACCTCAGCCTGTAGAAATAAAGATGGCCAACTGCTTAATGACAGAACAGAAGTCATTAAAAGGTGGGCAGAACACTTCCAAGAGCTACTAAACAAACCATCAGTTGCTACTCATATCGATGAAGTCGAAGCTCCACTTAATCATCAGTGGCTAGAAGTGTCCCAACCGTCTCTGGAAGACACCAGAGCTGCCAGCCAAAAACTCAAAAACAATAAAGCTCCAGGAAACGACAACATCCAGAGTGAACTGCTGAAATACGCTGGGTCCCAGTTTGAAGAGGAATTCCATAAACTAGTACTGCAGATATGGAATTCTGAAGTTATGCCTGAGGAATGGAACACAGCGGTTATTTGTCCTCTCCACAAGAAGGGCGATGTTCTCGACTGTCAGAACTATCGAGGCATTTCACTCCTCAATACAGCATATAAGATATTTGCGAACGTTCTCTTTGGCAAATTAAAACCTTTCGTGGAGCCTAGACTAGGAGAATATCAGTGTGGTTTCCAACCTGGTAGATCAACCATCGACCAAATCTTCTCCCTACGACAAATACTTGAAAAAACTCTTGAATTTAATGCTGATACGTATCACCTTTTTATTGATTTTAAAGCTGCCTACGACAACATAAGCCGTGATTTCCTATACCAGGCTATGCATGAGATTGGCGTACCACCGAAGCTTATATCTTTAACAAGGATGACACTGGTTGCATCGCAAAGCATTGTTAAGATCCAAACAGACCTATCGGATCCTTTTAGAACCCATGATGGACTAAGGCAGGGTGATGCCCTCTCCTGCCTTCTTTTCAATGTTGCACTCGACAAGTGTATCCGTGACTCAGCAATAGAGACGACGGGCAATATATATTACAAATCCGCTCAAGTACTGGGATATGCGGATGATATTGACGTCATTGGCAGATCAGCTCTCGCAGTAGAAAGTGCGTACCTTGCTCTCGAGGCCTCGTCTCTCGAAGCCGGTCTCCAAGTAAACGCAGACAAAACTAAATTCCTGAGGGTGTCGAGGGACTTACGTGAGGACACAGCGCATAAAAATATTGGCCAGCATACTTTTGGATCTGTGAATGAATTTGTATATCTTGGTTCTCTGATAACGAATAATAATAATATAACAGCAGAAATAGTTAAGAGAATACTGTCGGCGAATAAATGCTACTTCGGCCTGCTTAAATATTTCTGTTCCAAAATTCTGTCACGAAATATCAAAATTATTTTATACAAGACCCTACTGAGGCCCATTCTTATTTATGGCTCAGAGACATGGGTACTCAGCAAAAAAGATGAGAACCGTCTACTTGTGTTCGAGCGTAAGATTCTAAGACGGATATTCGGTGCTGTGCGGGAAAACGAGATATGGAGGACGCGCTATAACCACGAGTTGTATGATGTTTACAAAGATCCTAACATCATAACAACTATAAATATTGGACGCCTACGATGGGCAGGACATGTGGTTCGAATGGAGAGTACCAGAATGCCAAGACAATTGCTCTATGGCAAACCAGAGGGCCGCAGAAGTCGTGGCAGACCCAAACTTCGATGGTTGGATGGCGTGGAGCGCGACCTCAAAAATATCGGCGTCAAGAACTGGAAGGAGAAAGCCCTGAACAGAGCAGTCTGGAGAAACATACTGGACCAGGCTAAGGCCCACCCTGGGCTGTAAGGCCTAAGATGATGATGAAGATGATGACACAGTAAATAATTTTTTTCTCAAACAAACGTGTTTTAATATATTTTTTTTAATCAGAATTCGGCTTGATTACTTCTAATAAATAAATATAATAGGTACATACATGTTATACCTAGTCAGGTCATAAGTATTGTCATACAGTAAAAACTTTTCTTTTCGAATGCTGGCCACAAAAAAGTTTATTGAACCCGAATTTCGAATTGTTCATGAAAATAAAAATAGTATACATTTAGAATTTTACTCATTTTTAAATATGGAGTGGACGCTTAAAGAAGACCGAGTTGCAGTTATTGCGTTGCATCGTTGCGGTTACGCGCCAATTCAAATTTTTAACATACTGAAAAATTTGAATATAACCAAAAGATTCGTTTATCGTACCATCAAACGATACAATGAAGACTCTAGTGTAGATGACAGGTCAAGAAGTGGTCGCCCTCGGTCTGTTAGGATTCCAGCAGTGATAAAAGCTGTGAAAGCGCGAATTCAAAGAAATCCCAAACGTAAGCAGAAACTGTTGGCCCTTCAGATGGGGTTAAGCAGAACCACGGTGAAAAGGGTGTTAAATGAAGAAGAGGGCTTCGGGCATATCGAAGAAAAACAGGAAATCGTTTGAATGCTCGTCTAATGGACCTGAGACTGAAGAGATGCCGCGCTTTGTTGAAGCGGTACGCGGGAAAAAATATCGGGAAATTCTTTTTTCGGATGAAAAAATTTTTACCGTAGAAGAGAGCTACAACAAAAAAAATGATAAGGTGTACGCACACAGTAATGAAGAAGCGAGCAACCGTATTCCGCGTGTCCAACGAGGTCATTTTCCATCCTCGCTCATGGTATGGTTGGGAGTTTCTTAGTGGGGCTTAACAGAGGTACATTTTTGTGAGAAAGGTGTAAAAACGAATGCAGCTGTGTATCAAAATACAGTCCTGACGAACCTTGTGGTACCTGTTTCTCATACCATGTTCAATAACAGGCACTGGGTATTCCAACAAGATTCGGCGCCAGTTCATAGAGCGAAGAGCACACAAGACTGGCTGGCGGCGCGTGAAATCGACTTCATCCGGCACGAAGACTGGCCCTCCTCCAGTCCAGATTTGAATCCGTTAGATTACAAGATATGGCAACACTTGGAGGAAAAGGCGTGCTCAAAGCCTCATCCCAATTTGGAGTCACTCAAGACATCCTTGATTAAGGCAGCCGCCGATATTGACATGGACCTCGTTCGTGCTGCGATAGACGACTGGCCGCGCAGATTGAAGGCCTGTATTCAAAATCACGGAGGTCATTTTGAATAACTTTAGTGTCATAAGAATCTATGTTTTATTAAGTTCATTTTGGTATATGAATGGTTATATAATGAATAAACTTGTTTCAATTATTTTACATTAAACATGTGACAGAATTTATGACCTGACTATGTATTAATATATTTTTTTGTAACGGATACAAAGTAAAATTTAATATAGTAAATCGTGCTAAATTTCAGACTTGATTATATGTAAAAATCTTCTTTTTCTCCACCTTATCCCACTAGGTGGGGTCGGCACCGCTAATTTTTCTCTTCCATTCTCTTCTATCAGCCGTCATCTCAACACTCACTCCTCTCTCTCTCATATCGTCATTCACACACTCCATACATGGTAGTTCTTTTGACGTTCAACAAGTATGTACTTTCATTTATGTTGAAAAAAAAAATTTTTTTGATTTGATTTGATTTGATTTGATTTGATGTCTTCTTCGGTCGACCTCTTCCCCCTCTACCTTGCACTACCATTTCCATACATCTCCTAGTCACATGCATCTTCTCTCTACGCATCACATGTCCAAACCACGCTAACCGTCCGCTCCTTAATTTGTTGTTTACCGGGGCCACTTTCACACTTCCTCTGATATACTCATTCTCTGTAAAAATATTTTTTATATATTTGTGTTATATGATATCGAATACGCGGTAACACTTAATGTAATTAATCATATAAATAAATACATTTGAAATAAGGGGGTAATTCTAATTTAGTTCTAACAGAGCGTTCGTCGCTCTAGTAGGCACCTACCAATATTATTTTGATGCTAGCAATGAAAGCTGCTACTAGCTCAGCGATAGATTGATTAATTATCGACAGCTTCTACTATATGCGCCACTTAGTTATTGGACAATCACGGGATTAATTTTTTAGATCAAAAATCTTTTTCGGAAACATTCAAACCAAAAACGATTTGTGCCTTAGATTGTACTGTTCACTCGGTCTATGTTATTAATGTTGTGAGCCGTTTGTGCGGTCTTTTGTTCTACCACGACGGAGCTGGAATTCCATCATCACTCGTATTTTTATTGTGTCCATATTGATGAAAAATATGCAAATGGCGTAAAAATAAAACACGAATTCAAAAATAAATTACTGAATATGAAAATAGAATGTCATATTTTTGAAGTGAAACTTCTTTAGCCGCGTTACACGCGACAGATTCGTTACGGCTAGAGAGAAAATATAATTTAGGCAGAGCGAGAGTGAGAAAATAGACAGTGTCCCGCAGACTACTCAACCGTGGAGAAAGGGAAAGGTCAAAGCGAACTAGGTCGTTTCTCTTAAACTGTTTACGGGCGTCGGCTTCTATATAGCTTGTTATTAGTTTCTTATTGCTCCTGTAGATGGCAGTTAACTCTCTTATATTTTATTTTTAATCAAGGATTTAAAAAAAAAAAAATTTTTCTATGCATTATTTAAAATATATACAAATGGTGAAGAGGTCGTTTCTCTTATACACAGCGTTCCCTATTACAAGAGAAATTTGATTTAAGGATGAAAAATGAAGAAAACCACAATACTAGACAAAAGAAGTTTCACTTATTTTACGTGCACCAAGTTGCAGGTGCATCATTTTTTTAAATTAAATTCATTTGGATTTAGCATTTATTGCCAGCAAACGTAAATTACGTTTGAAATGGCCAGTTTTGTAAAAGGCTACTTCATAGGTTAAGGCCTATTACAACATGCTCGTTTATTTAGTATTTACATTATCTCATATTTTTACTGGTGGTAGGACTTCTTGTGAGTCCACACGGGTAGGTACCACCACCCTGCCTATTTCAACCGTGAAGCAGTAATGCGTTTCGGTTTGAAGGGTGGGGCAGCCGTTGTAACTATACCGAGAACTTAGAACTTATATATCAAGGTGGGTGGCGCATTTACGTTGTAGATATCTATGGGCTCCGGTAACCACTTAACACCAGGGGGGCTGTGAGCTCGCCAGCCCAACCTGACCTCGGCCGCGCGGATGGCATCGTGGGCTGGATATATATTTATATATTATATACATTTGTATAGAATTATGCATGTGTGTGTGCTTTTATACGTTTGAAGTAATACGTTAGTAATATGTTAATCAAAGTACCTTTAATTATTACTTTGATCAATATGTTCAGTACGTATTTCATTCTCTATGTATAACACTTTAACCAACGTTTATGACTTTAAAATATTGTTCTGATACGCTTTTTATGGAATTAAAAATTCAGAAGAGAGAAGAGATTGCTTAAAATAAAAGCAAGGTCTTTTTATTCACTTTTTCTATTACAATTGCAGCTTACTGTGCTTAGATAAATAAATAAATCCACTCATGAAGCCATGTGTATGTGTACCTATATCAATGCTTGATGTTTGGTAGTGGCGGTGTATAGACATCAACCCAGTGAAAAGCACAGCGGTGTTCTTTCAAAGGGGAAACTCAACTCGTATTTCCTCCCTCAATAAATTAATAAATCCACTCATGAAGCCATGTGTATGTGTATACCAATGCTTGATGTTTGGTAGTGGCGGTGTATAGACATCAATCCAGCGAAAAGCACAGCGGTGCTCTTTCAAAGGGCAAACTCAACCCGTATTTCCTCCCGCATTAGGAGGAGAAATCTCACACCCCCGATTACTCTCTTTAGACAACCCGTACCCTGGGCCAGGAAGGTCAAGTACCTGGGCGTTACCCTAGATGCATCGATGACATTCCGCCCACATATAAAATCAGTCCGTGACCGTGCCGCGTTTATTCTCGGTAGACTCTACCCTATGATCTGTAAGCGGAGTAAAATGTCCCTTCGGAACAAGGTGACACTTTACAAAACTTGCATAAGGCCCGTCATGACTTACGCGAGTGTGGTGTTCCCTCACGCGGCCCGCACACACATAGACATGCTCCAATCCCTACAGTCCCTCTTTTGCAGGTTAGCCGTCGGAGCTCCGTGGTTCGTGAGGAACTTTGACCTACACGACAACCTGGGCCTCGAATCAATCCGGAAATACATGAAGTCAGCATCGGAACGGTACTTCTATAAGGCTTATACGTCATGATAATCGCCTTATCGTAGCCGCCGCTGACTACTCCCCGAATCCTGATCACGCAGGAGCCAGTCACCGTCGATGCCCTAGACACGTTCTTACGGATCGATCAGATCCAATAAGCCGAATCTTCTCAGCTAGTCGCGATTCAGATCCGGTAGTAGATTCATTCGCGAAGCAGCTGCCCTTGAGTTGTTAGGTCTCCTTCGGAGGCGCTCGGGCAGATGTTAGCAAATCCCACCCCTCCTGAGACAGTTGCTAGCCCACCTTTTTATTTTTTATTGCCTAGATGTGTGGACGAGCTCACAGCCCACCTGGTGTTAAGTGGTTACTGGAACCCATAGACATCTACAACGTAAATGCGCCACACACCTTGAGATATAAGTTCTAAGGTCTCAGTATAGTTACAACGGCTGCCCCACCCATCAAACCGAAACGCATTACTGCTTCACGGCAGAAATAGGCGGGGCGGTGGTACCTACCCGTGTGGACTCACAAGAGGTCCTACCACCAGTAATTACGCAAATTATAATTTTGCGGGTTTGATTTTTTATTACACGATGTTATTCCTTCACCGTGGAAGTCAATCGTGAACAATTGTTAAGTACGTATTTCATTAGAAAAGTTGGTACCCGCCTGTGGGATTCGAACACCGTTGCATCGCTATATACGGATGCACCGGACGTCTTATCCTTTAGGCCACGACGACTTCAACCTGTCCTGGTGAAACTGGAAAGGCCTCCGGGCCATCAGTAAACCTTCAATCATAAAAAGTGACGGTGTCCCAGTTAACTGTAGTTTTAGGACGTGAGCCAGTTAGTTTATTCATAATAAATAATTATATATTCATTATATATTCATAATAAATTATTTTCTCCGATGATAAATTTTAATGTGCTACAAACGCTGATATAAAGTATATAGAGATTCTTTTTTCTTTCCTAGCGTAACCTTAACTAGTAGGTGAGTTCGCGAGGCTTCAAACCTGACGATGTTGCTAACACGAACCCTAGCAAGAGCCGTGCTTCGCAGAATCTACCATCGGATCGGAAACGCGACCTACTGAGACGATCCGGCGAGAAACTCAGCGGGCTGTGTCTGTGGGTTAATATACTCGCCGAGCCCTTCGTCGCAAGCGACGGGTTCGAGGGCAACGATGACCTGTGCTTGGGGTACCTAACAGCACCATTAGAGGATCGGGAGGATCGGAAATGACGTGTTTTGGGCGACGTCGACTGTTTACCATTTGGTCCGCAGGATTGGCTATGTAGTTTCCGGCGGCCACGATGAGAGAATTCTCATGTCGTGGTGCTTTATCGAAATAGCGCAATAGAGCGAGCAATGCTGTCGACAACAACTAGTGACGTATACAAACACATGTTGGTCCTTGACTAATAATATTCTTGGCAACCTTTATATTCACAAAACCTTTACTGCATTAATTATGTTTAATTATCATTATTATTTGTAGTCTTATGCAACTATTCGTTATTTTTCAGCCATGGTCGTAAGTGGCGGCATCACGTCTGCAGGAGGACAGTTCATTCGATATTTTGTGGCCAACAGACCATTTCTGGCTGCGATTCACGTACGCGAAATTCCATGCTTCCTTGCGCATTTTCGCGGGTAGAACAATCGATACACAAATTTATATTTTATACCTACTGTCAAACCACTGTCACTGTATTAATCTGTATTTAAAATAACATGGACAATCTAAAATTAAAAAGTATAATAGAAAAAGAGTTATAGTTTAAATGAGTAAAAACGAAACAAAAACATTAGCACAAGTATTACTAATTTTTTTATATATCTTAAAGTGCCTTGGTTAGAATATAGTGTTCAAATATTAAAATTATTGCATTGTTATAGGTTCTTGTAAATTTTAAAGTTGATTGAATAAAACTTGAAAGATACAAACAACCAGGATTACAAAATTATAATAAAAAAGTTTCAAAACTTCTCTTGAATTACTCAAATTAAACATTATTTCAATTATGTGTTTTATTTGTTTCGCTAAACAACACGATTTCTTTTATTATTTTCCTTCTGTAATTAATTTCGACCTCTGCGATTGATAGCTGATTTTTTTATTTGGATTTGGATTTGAACCTGGAAATAGTCGATTCAATCGATACGTATACTCCGGGTGCCATCCCGTTGGACTTGAATTGTTTTTTTTTTCTATCCTTGGGCCTTAAAGCCAATTCCTGCATTCTGAATTGTGGGACTCACTGATCTAGAGTTTGTACAATGCAGTGATTGTACATCCACCAAATTGATACCTCGTCGTAGGCTTATCATGATCACGTTTGTATGTGTTTGTGTGTTTTACATGATCCTTGAATGAGTACATAGTGCTTGCGTTAAAAAATGGTACTGTTAATAATTACTGTTACTGGTGGTAGGACATTTTGTGAGTCTGCGCGGGTAGGTACCACCGCCCTGCCTATTTCTGCCGTGAAGCAGTAGTGCGTTTCGGTCTGAAGGGTAGGGCAGCCGTTGTAACTATACTGAGATCTTTAGAACTTATATCTCAAGGTGGGTGGCGCATTTACGTTGTAGATGTATATGGGGTCCAGTAACCACTTAACACCAGGTGGGCTGTGAACTCGTCCATCCATCAAAGCAATAAAAAAAAAAATGGTACTTTTTATACGCCACTTGTAAAACATATTTTATCTTATAACGCGCACATCCCTATTTGTTCTCCTCGTGGGTCTTGGAGGGGCATACATGCGAGTGGAGCAGCAGAGACGCCGTCGGCCGACCACGAAGCTTCGAGAAAGGAGTCAAACGTCAATCCTACAGTCGATATAATACCATCGAACTATTATACCTTGGTATAGTCGTCGTGGTCTAAAGGATAAGACTTCCGGTGCATTCGTGTTGAAGCGATGCACCGGTGTTCGAATCCCAGGCGAGTACCAATGTTTCTAATGAAATACGTACCTACTCAACAAATGTTCACGATTGACTTCCACGGTGAAGGAATAACATCGTGTAATAAAAATCAAACCCGCAAAATTATAATTTGCGTAATTAACCACCCACCCATCTAAGCAATAAAAAAAAAAAAAAAAAAAAAAAAAAAAAAAAAAAAAAAAAAAAAAAAAAAAAAAAAAAAAACATCGATGTCATTTAAAACGATACACCTTAAACTGGGATAGTTTTAATTCGTTATAATCTTCAATTTCTTTTACCGAATTTCTACATTATGTACCCACAAATAGGGAAAAATATATATTTTAGAATGCCTCGAACTAATCGCAATGTAAAATGCTAATTTAATGAAAAGAATGCAATACAAACAATTTATAGTGTGTACTTCTAACGGCGGAGCACATAATCTTATCGCACATCCAGGCGTAACCGCGAACTTCACAGTTGATTAAAGTTTCTTTGATTATAATATTTACATCAAAATTCCAGAAATTGATTCACAGCAATGAAATTTGTGACTGGCGATTTTTTCTTATTAGCTTACCTCGATATTAAATTCAATTTACTGCTACCACTTAAAAGTATTTAAATAATTTTAGATGCATAAAGATATATGCTTTTACGCAGCATTACATAATGTTCAGTATGTAGGTTCTAAATGGGAAGGTCATCATTAATGCACTTTGTGGTAGGCAGCGGCTTGGCACTACAGTGTGCTTAGAGCGAATTCCTAACGTTCTCGATCGCGTTAAAGTTAACTGAAATTTGTATGCAGTTGGAGCAGCGCTCCCAGCGGCAAACGGAGGCAAACTTGCCGACTCCATACAATTTGTGTTAACTTTTACGTTATCGAGAACGTAAGAAAGCTCGCAGTAAGAACACCGACGTCCAGCGCCGACGGTTATCACTCATCAGGTGGGCGGTATGCTTATTTACCTGCAATGATAATAAAACTATCACTAGAAACATCAGATACAACAAATGAACGTGATCCATTTAAAGCGCATGATGATACGAAAAAGATTTTTTTCATTTCAGTGTGTTCTCAAGTCGGTTCCTGAAAAATATCACATACCGAGTTTCGACAGAACTTTTCGCAGATAGGAGTATAGTAAGCGCGCACCCCGTTATGTACTACCTATAGGTGAAGCTGGAGTCATGGTCCAGACGGCTGGCCGATCCTTCGGCTGGTCGTAGGACCGTCGAGGCGATTCGCCCGGTCCTTGTGAACTGGGTGAATCGTGACAGAGGACGCCTCACTTTCCGGCTCACGCAGGTGCTCACTGGGCATGGTTGCTTCGGTGAGTTCCTGCACCGGATCGGAGCCGAGCCGACGGCAGAGTGCCACCATTGTGGTTGCGACTTGGACACGGCGGAGCACACGCTCGTTGCCTGCCCCGCATGGGAGGGGTGGCGCCGTGTCCTCGTCGCAAAAATAGGAAACGACTTGTCGTTGCCGAGTGTTGTGGCATCGATGCTCGGTGACGACGAGTCGTGGAAGGCGATGCTCGACTTCTGCGAGTGCACCATCTCGCAGAAGGAGGCGGCGGGGCGCGTGAGAGACGCACAGGCCCGCCGCCGTCGAGCGGGGGCCAGCGAGGAGGCGGATCTCGCCCAAGCCCTGGCCCTCTAAGTGTTTCGGGTCTCCCTCACATGTCGGCCTGGGGACCGACGAAGGGGGCCTAAGAAGACGACGTGCAAGCTGCTCTGCACGCGTTTTATGCATGAGCATCCGGGTGATGGAAGGCCGGCTATCCTCAACCCACGCTGGTTCTGACCCAGCGGGGTATTCCGTAGGATAGACCATTCTAACCGGCGCCATCTAGGCGGGCTTCGGATAGCCTGCCGACCGAGAGGGCTGGTGGTCGTGGCGCCGACGACCGCCAGTCCGGCGTCCCGAGGGGGAGGGTGATGGGAGAGATGTGCTCCGCACTAAACGCTTCACTTTCCCCTGTGGCGTCCTCCACACAGTGGCAGACATGCAAAAAAATCGTACGGTGTAATGTGCATAAACAAAACGTAAAAAGCTCGACTCGTACGACGGCCGGTCACGTCACCTCCCGCCCGCCAGTCCGCACCACGCTTTCGCTTGCGACGCATGTGACACTGCTATAATATTATAAAAAATCGTTCTACCGCCAGAAAATATATTTTATCATTTTGAACTTATAATTAATTATCCACATCTTCTTTCTGCTTTCCTGTGCTTGTGCTTCTTACCAAAATACAAACTATTAACTGTTGGTGGAGTGTTTAATTTGGGATATATTCTGGAACACGCCGGGACAACCCCGTATCTCCCGCTACACGGACCACCACACTGGTGACCCCGACAACAAGAAGATAAGTAGCATAAAACAGTAAGAAGACGATTTACATTAGTCATGGCCAATCAAGATGGCGGATCGAAGTCAAACAATGGATCATCGAAGACTTTTACACCATCCGACACGACCGACATTTATCGTATCGGAGTGCGACCACCACCATTTTGGGCCGAAGAACCAGCCGTTTGGTTCTCACAGCTAGAAGGCAATTTTGTGCTGTCCGGTATTAAGGATGACGATACAAAATTTTATTATGTCACTTCAACACTGGAACATAGATATGCCGCAGAAGTGAAAGATATCATCGTTTCACCTCCAAAGACCGGGAAATACGAACGATTGAAAAGCGAACTGATCAAGCGTCTATCTACATCGCGAGAAAAGGAAGTAAAACAGCTACTCATGCATGAGGAACTTGGGGACCGACGACCGTCGCAATTTCTCCGACATTTGCAGCAACTCGCAGGACCAACGGTTCCAGAAGAATTTATAAAAACCATCTGGACCAGCCGCTTGCCCACTACACTTCAACCGATCATTGTATCTCAGAAACGACTGGACTTACTGGCTTTAGCAGACCTAGCCGACAGTGTGCACGAAATAATACCATGCTCGCCTCAAATAGCCACAACATCAGCACTAAAGGCTACAGAACCGTCGCTCGCGTCGATGGCTAAGCAGATCGACGAACTTTCAAGGCAAGTGAAGGCACTTACGACTCATAAACACCGCTCCAGATCTAGGACTAGAAGAGACAGTCCAGATAGAAAAACGAAACGGTCACAGTCTAGCTATAAAAAGTTTCCGACATGTTGGTACCACTATAAATTTGGCAATCAAGCGAAATGGTGCACAAAACCTTGTGATTTTCGGCCGGAAAACTACCAAGGCAGTCGGTAATGGCGACGTCCGATAGCCAACATGTACCTGGTCGCCTATTTGTTTCTGATCGGAAAACGAAGATGCAGTTTTTAGTTGATACTGGCAGCGATCTCTGCGTCTTCCCCCGCACCGCTCTACGCGAACGGCGATCACCCACCAGCTACAAACTCTACGCAGCAAACGGAACTGCCATAGCCACCTACGGTTTCGCTCACCTAGAGTTGAACTTGGGCCTCCGTCGTGCCTACCAATGGCGTTTCATCGTGGCAGACGTCACAAAAGCCATCATTGGAGTCGACTTTCTATCATTCTACGGCCTCATCGTCGATTGCCGTAATCATCGCCTAATCGACAGCACTACGACATTGACGACACCAGCAGCTGCAGTTTTATCGTCGAACACTATTTCTTCTGTGAAGACATTGATCGGCGAAACAGCTTACCATCAATTACTGCGTCAATTTCCTGAGATAACGCGCCCTGCTGGGACCGACCGTGTCATCCATCACGGCACAGTCCACCATATACGGACTACGCCGGGACCTCCAATTTCATGCGCTCCACGCCGCTTAGCTCCGGATAAACTGCTTATCGCCAAAGAACAATTCGCAGCTATGCTGAAAAATGGAACTGCTAGACCATCAGAGAGTCCATGGTCATCACCTCTCCACTTAGCACCGAAGAAAAGCAGCGGATGGCGTCCATGCGGTGATTACAGGATGTTGAATGCGAGAACGATTCCTGATCGCTACCCCATACGCAACATTCACGATTTCACCCACAATATTTCTGGATGCCAGGTATTCTCTACCATAGACCTGGTAAAAGCTTACAATCAGATTCCAGTAAACAGCGAGGATATAGCAAAAACCGCAATAACAACCCCGTTTGGTCTATACGAGTTTCCGTATATGACTTTCGGACTCAGAAACGCAGGCCAAACGTTCCAACGCTTTGTGGACGAGATGACAAGAGGTTTGGACTTCACTTACGCTTTCTTGGACGATTTTTTGATATTTTCCCGGGATGAATCTTCCCACAGGAATCACCTACGCCAAATATTTGAAAGGCTGAAACAATATGGCATGGTAATAAATACATCGAAATGCGTATTTGGAGCGTCAGAAGTTACTTTCCTAGGCTACAAGGTTTCATCTGCCGGAATCAAGCCCTTGGAAACAAAAGTAGATGCAATCAGAGCATTCCCAGTACCAAAAACTGCTAAAGAACTACGCCGCTTTCTGGGAATGCTAAATTTCTACCGGAAGTTCATACCTGACGCAGCTAAAATTCAAGCGCCACTTCACATGTTACTAACCGACAAAATAAAAGGTTCTCACCCTGTAAACATCGCTGGTGACGCATTATACGCATTTGAAGAATGTAAAAACAGCCTATGCCGCGCTACACTGCTGGCACACCCTGACGCAGATGCGAAAATGGCAATCGTCACAGATGCTTCAGATACCGCAATTGGTGCTGCTCTTCAGCAATGTAAGAATAATACTTGGGAACCTCTAGCGTTTTTTTCACGGAAACTCAGTCCATCACAAGTAAAATACTCTCCTTACGACAGGGAGCTACTTGCGATCTATGAGGGAATCCAACATTTCAGACACATGCTAGAAGCTCGACATTTTACCGTATACACGGATCACAAGCCCATATGCTACGCATTCGCTACCAGGAAAGATAAGTGCTCACCTCGACAGTTCCGCCACCTCGACTATATTTCGCAGTTTACGACGGATATACGTCACATATCTGGGAAAGAAAATGTCGTGGCAGATACTTTATCGAGAATTGAAGAAGTAGCACAACCCATCGACCTGATACAGTTAGCGAAATCACAAGATAGCGATCCAGAGCTAAAACGTTTACTAAAAGAGGGATCAATGTCACTGACCTTTCGTAAGCTAACTATACCTGGGACAAAAACACAGCTCGTCTGCGATGACAGCCAACAACTTCCACGGCCATTCGTCACAGCACCGTTTCGACGTCAAGTATTCAATAACTTGCATTCACTGAGCCACCCTGGCGCTGCAGCAACTGCAAAGTTAGTAGCCCAGCGCTACGTATGGCCCAGTATGAGAAAAGATTGCCGTGAATGGACGAGGTCATGTCATTCCTGTCAACATTCCAAGATTACCCGACATGTAACCGTAACTCCTGGAACATTTCAATTACCACGGGCCAGATTTACCACTATACATATAGACCTAATAGGTCCAATGCCAATATCGAACGGCTATAAGTATTGCCTAACCATCGTTGATCGATTTACAAGATGGCCAGAAGCCATACCGATCATGGACATAACGGCCGAAACCGTAGCTAAAGCCCTGATATCTGAATGGATAGCACGCTTTGGTTGCCCTACCGCCGTTATCACTGACAGAGGACGGCAATTCGAATCGGTCCTATTTAACAATTTGGCTAAAATGGTCGGGTTCGAGCACAAACGAACGACGGCTTATCATCCTGCATGCAACGGCATGGTTGAAAGATTTCACAGGCAGTTGAAGGCTGCTATAGTATGTCACTCAACATTAAATTGGACAGAATCACTACCACTTGTCTTACTCGGAATCCGAAACACCTATAAAGAAGACATTCAAGCGTGTCCGGCTGAGTTAGTATACGGACAAACGCTTCGATTACCAGGGGAATTGTTTCGTTCATCCAAAAACAAAACGGAAGATCTTACCGATTTTATGACTAGACTCCGATCGATAGTAAAGGATATACAACCGCAACCCGCATCTAGGCACTGCAAGAAAACAACATTTGTTTTTAAGGATCTCGCTACAACAACCCATGTTTATCTAAGAGAAGACGCCTTGAAGGGGGCCCTCCAACCAGCTTACACCGGACCTCACGAAATACTGGAAAGAAATGATAAGGTATTCAAGCTGTTAATAAAAGAGAAACCAGTTTCCGTAACAATAGAAAGAATAAAACCTGCATATATACTCACAGATAACACAGATCTTGGAAGAAACACGTCATTTCCACCTTGTTCACGGATGAAAAAGAATCACGACGAAAAGGCTGCTGAAAAGGAGATACCTGAAAAGGAGACACCTGACAATGAAGGACCTGTTAAGAAAACACGTTCCGGAAGAACAGTACGATTACCCATGTATTATCGCCCGTAGGACGGTCTCTGGAGGGGAGTGGTGTGGCGTCCTCCACACAGTGGCAGACATGCAAAAAAATCGTACGGTGTAATGTGCATAAACAAAACGTAAAAAGCTCGACTCGTACGACGGCCGGTCACGTCACCTCCCGCCCGCCAGTCCGCACCACGCTTTCGCTTGCGACGCATGTGACACTGCTATAATATTATAAACAATCGTTCTACCGCCAGAAAATATATTTTATCATTTTGAACTTATAATTAATTATCCACATCTTCTTTCTGCTTTCCTGTGCTTGTGCTTCTTACCAAAATACAAACTATTAACTGTTGGTGGAGTGTTTAATTTGGGATATATTCTGGAACACGCCGGGACAACCCCGTATCTCCCGCTACACGGACCACCACACTGGTGACCCCGACAACAAGAAGATAAGTAGCATAAAACAGTAAGAAGACGATTTACATTAGTCATGGCCAATCAAGATGGCGGATCGAAGTCAAACAATGGATCATCGAAGACTTTTACACCATCCGACACGACCGACATTTATCGTATCGGAGTGCGACCACCACCATTTTGGGCCGAAGAACCAGCCGTTTGGTTCTCACAGCTAGAATGATGAGCATGAGTTTTGTCTCATGCGAGGTTTGGACGTTGGTTGTTGAGAGACAGGAGGTTTTAGTCGGTTCGACTCCGACATGCCCCGCCCTCCATCCCCAGTGAAGGGCGGAAGTCCGGCGATTTCCTTCTGACAAAAAAAAAAAAAAAAAAAACCTATAGGTGAAAAGAAAGCCCTCTTTTAAAATTAAAATTCACAAACGGATTTTTCAAACACCAAAATGATTGTAAATTATAATAGTATTTAATATATTTTGTCTGGAACGAAACTTTCGGAATTTCATTTTATTTTTGGATTTGATGGATATAAAAACGTATCATAATATAAGAAGTATTATCGCAGAATTGGGCTTTGTGGAGATAACGACGAAGGGAAGATCTTCCATCGAGCGGGTGATATTGCTCGGTAGACCGACAGTTCGAATGTTGTTGTTCGGAACTTGTAATATGTGCAAGCTTATCTTGAAAATATCGTAAGCCAGATTCAGGCATCTGTCAAATATCTTGTGTTCAGTGATAGCTAGCGCCACAGACTTAGGTAGTTACGAAAACTGTTAGTTAGGCTGTGGCCGTTTGGTTTACACAATTTGCAATTACATATTATTATCCTACTATACTTAGTCTGGCCATAAATACTGTTACAATTAAAAATAAAAAAAAATCTATTGCAAATAACATTTATTACTTTTACAGTGTGTTAGTTTAATACATAAATATAAAACAATTTAAAGTATAAAACGCTTATTCGAAGTGGTCTCCATTGGCTGCAATAAAGTCCTTTAAACGTTGAGGCCAGTTATCAATAGAAGCACGCACTCTTTCCATGGGAAAATTTTTCACTGCCAATCGTACGGATTGTTTTAGGGACTCCTAATTATCATGGCGTTTAGAGCAAGCCGTACTCTCTAAAACTGACCATAAACCATAATCCAGCGGATTAAGATCGGGACTAGACGACGGCCAGTCTTCAGCTCTGATGAAGTCCGAAACGTTCGTTTCCAACCAAGAATGCGTAGACCGAGCTTTATGACCTGGCGCCGAGTCTTGCTGGAAGGACCATTCTTGATTATTGAACATGGTGTTGTTAAGGGGTTTCACTACCTTCTCAAGAATGGTATCTTGATACACTTGTGCCGATGTTTTGATACCTTTTTCACAAAAGTATGGCTCAGTCACTCCTTCATAGCTAATACCCCACCAAACCATCACTGAAGTCGGATAGTGCCCACGTTGCACTCTGTCGACTAATTGGGAAGCTTCCTTAGAGCTTTGAGCATAAATACGGTCATTTTGTTTGTTAAAATGTTGCTCGTAAAAATAGATTGCCGCTGATGGCGGTGTCTAAGACACAAGCCACCAGTGGTTAGGAGCCCATAGACATCCACAACGTAAATGCGCCACCCACCTTGAGATACAAGTTCTAAGGTCTCAAGTATAGTTACAACGGCTGCCCCACCCTTCAAACCGAAACGCATTACTGCTTCACGGCAGAAATAGGCAGGGTGGTGGTACCCACCCGCGCGGACTCACAAGAGGTCCTACCACCAGTAATTACGCAAATTATAATTTTGCGGATTTTATTTTTATTACACGATGTTATTCCTTCACCGTGGAAGTCAATCGTGAACATTTGTTGAGTACGTATTTCATTAGAAAAATTGGTACCCGCCTGCGGGATTCGAACACCGGTGCATCGCTTCAACACGAATTATCTTATACGACGTCTTATCCGTTAGGCCACGACGACTACAAACTATATTATGTACCAAAATAATAATTCATTTCGGAAACATCAGAGGTTGCATTTTTTTAAAAGTCATAAGTTCAAATTAAGTATGTGATAAAGATAATTTTCACTGCAGGAAACTAAATAAGTAATTTAAATGTAATAATACCTACATTCGGTATGGCTGATTATCAAATCGCTTTTATTTGTTTTTAAATAGGTCTCAACTGTTATAGCAAGCATGACGGATCGAAGAGTATTAATTATTACACACTACGAATGCACGCATGCAGTTTGAATGTTAAAATATATCAAAGCGTTGTGATGTGCAGTATTATTTTTATTGTGCTAATCATGTTTCTTATCACACTTATAATTAGTGTCACATTCGTCTACGTTGCCGAAATTAAAGGTTTGAGTAATGATTGGCCCTATTCTCGCGCAAAAGGAACTGCAATTTATTATGTGCCAATAATGCTACCAAAGACCAAGGGGCATACCCCTTGCTATATGTGTAATAAAAGTCCATTTATATACGACAATTACATTTCGCCTCGAATCAATAACAAAATTGGAACCGGAGTGATTTTTCGTTCAAACATTGAAGATGCCCGAATAAAAAATACGGACGAACGTCGACCGTTGTTCGATTTGTTAAATTTCAATCCACAAATTGATATTGTAGTTCAAAATAATTCATATTCGCCATTAGTTACACATAAAAACACAAATACAGTTTCCCCAATAGCGAAGGCAACGATTGCAGTATCCAAAATGTCATCCAATTTAATTCCAGTCGATTTTTGGAGGTCTCTTGACTTATTCGAACGAAAATTCTATGCGGTTAGTATTTACTGATCAGTTAGTATCTACTGTCATATTCATTACGTTCGATTTATACTATTATAAGGATATTTAAAGATAATCGCATTAATTTTAGTCAACTTAAATGCAACGTAGTGTTGATATCCACTCTCTTACTAATCACAAAATACATTACACATGAACACAGCATCTAATAGGTAATCATTTCTAATATTTTTTTAGATTAGCTTACCTTGTACTTACTAAATTGGTTCCTTAACTTTATTTCTATTCTTTATCGTAATTCATAATTTTTTTAAAATACTCAATATAAATAATAAAATCCTTAGGTATTGAATCCAAGTCTATATCACAGATTAATAAATAGTTATGTCTATATGTAAATAGATAATATTTAATCGAATGATGTCTAACCAATTTTTAAATAATAAATTAATCAGACTACTATTAGTGAGGTAACGCTGATATAGGCTCTCCAGGCTATGAGCATAGGTAAGAAAAAAGGTACCGGCAATATAGAAAGCCTAGAGGCAGCGGAGAGAAGCTCAAAGCGGTGGTCTGACCAGGTTACTCAGCAGCTAGAAACGCCGGTCAACGAAGTCCACCAGGCACAATATAGGCATAGGTGAAGAGAAATAGTGAACAGATTACAGAAGAGTCACGATTCTCAACTATGGACGACTGAGCAGAAGACTATTGTTAATGGATTGAAATAAATATGTTTACGATATCTGATAAAAGACTAGCTTCAAGTTGAAATATCATGTTATGTTAAACGAAATAGGGAAATGTGATTTTATTATTAATACGCAGGTAAAGAAGGGAAGACAAGGACACAGCCATTCCCATACCTATTGCAAAATACTTTTTTCAAACCACGTCCCAATAAAACTTTTTATCACAAGGAATTTATGCACTCAACTTTAACTTTTTGCACTTGCATCTCTGGAAAACAACAGAGATGAAATAAATTATCTTTGTCTTAAAAAAACCGTGACATTATTTTATCATTAACTCACTTTACAGGCGACGTTCGCTAAAATGAAGACTGCGGAAAACCGGAAAGAGAATGGAATAAGTTTCGTTCAATCTGCATTATTTCTACAAATTCTTTTAGTAGCTCTCTCCACAGATTCGAAAAATCGAAAAGAAATTGAAGACTGTTTAAAACTCAAAATACCTGAAGAGGTAAGTAAGAAGTTTAGGATTGTTTTGTTAACTTTTCATTGTGAAAGGTGTTGTCTGTGTATTTTTTGTTTCGTAATTTATGTTTTCGCATGTAGCCGATGACTTTATCTTATTAATTTGAATTTAAACAGGCTGAGAAAATGATATGGCCGATGATGCGCGAATAGTTCTTCATAAACTGGTGTTAGCGATAGTCATAAAGGAACGTGGTTAGATATCAGTAGTATAATAATAATAAATACTAAATAATAATAAATACCAAAACTAGAAATACCGTGCGCGTTACGATAAACGCATCAGTATTTCATACTGAATGAATGTACCTACGTCTCAAGAATAATGTGGTCCGAACACTATGATTATTTTTTATCATTTTCTAAGTTAAAATTTTATTTTATTTAAATTATACCTTGCTTATTGGTTGCTGGCTCATTGTATATGCACAATTATATTCTCTATCTCTTCTATTACCAGAAATTATCAATTTAAAAATGAACTACCGAAAAGTAAGATTACATACATAAGGTAATCAGATAATACTCATCATCATCATCATCATTATCCTGCCCTTCTCCCAGTCACCTGGGGTGGGCGCAACATGTAATCAGATAATACTAACACAAAATAAAATTATTTTTCATAGGAAAAAAATGATATAATCAAACGCACATTATCATTATTCCCACGTTCTGATAATGCTTTAAAGTTTCACTGGTCTTATCGTCTGGCTCTCCGTCCTGGATTCGTGCTCAATGATGAATTTCGTACTGGTGCAGCAGCAGCACTGCATTTACATGAGCATAGATTTAATGGCACAGAAACACCAGAGGATATTGCAAATATCCTAAATAATATGGTAAGCCAAATACGAATAATCTGTGTTGACTCAATTATCTGTCATCTTAGTGTCTGGCTGTCTGGCCACAATTTGGGAAAATACGTTTGATGGCTATTTATAGCAAACGTGCTATGGCCTGATCATAAGTAGTTAATATCCATGCCTAACTCTAGGATCTCATAAACATCATAATGCAAATGTAATCAATCACATTGAATGGAGATCTCAATTGTACTGCATAATAGCTGCTCCCTTCACCCGTGGAATCAGCTTTGCGGCCGAAATAGACAACCCAAGTGTTCTCAGTACAACTCATCCGTACCCATCCGTACTCAAAGAACGCTGCAGTCCATCCCCCGGTGAAACTATTAGTCTCTTCTCGAGGATACCCACGGGAAGAGATGGAGACAACGTAGGCTAACATTGCATATTGAAATATTATCTTTAATCAACAGGTGGAAATTGACTCGGGAGGGGCCATACACAACACATTTACTAAAGACGATATCACAGAAGAAAGTAATGCGATATTTTTAACAACTGTTTACATTCGCGGTCGATGGCGTTCCGCCCCTACCGTTCTTAACGGTACTTTGCCGTTTATGGATGTTGAAAACACCCCCCAACGAAACGTTCGGTGCATCAGGATAAATGATAATATGCGTTATGCTGATCTAAGCGAATGGGACGCAGAGGTTGGTTCACCGGCTTTATTAGTCACAGCTAAAATCAAACAAACAAATATGTTTATGATAAGATATATAATTATGATGTATAAAGATGATTTAAGATACTTTTTTTATGAAGCTTAATAACGATGTAATGTTAAATGAAGATAATACAATTAAAAAAAAATACCTCGTAACATAATTAATCATAGGGGATATATACACAAATCAATATAAAATAAATTAGAAAAGCAATACAAAATAGAACGCTATTTAAAATGTTAGCAAACTGGATCCAATCGGAGCCAGAGGATCTCGAACGTTCTTCAGTAACATCTTCAGTGAGCACTTTTTCTTCGGCGCTGTTGCTTGGATCAAATTCCGTAAAAACAACATATTTTCCGGGACTATTCGACACTAAACGGTTCATCGAAATTATCCAAGTAGGTGGAGGCAATTTCCTTTCTCTTAAATACATAAGCACCAATGTCTCTATAATTCCAACAAGCGTTACGATCATTGAGTCACGAAGGAATAACAATATTATCGGGGTATCTGAACTGTGCTTTGGAATATCATAGCCTATTTCGGTTAAAAATATGAAATGTCCAAAAAGACTAAAACATACCAGAAAGAGCCTCGTTGAGTCTTTAACATCAAGTAAGAATGAAGTTAAGGTGAGTATGACTATGACTATGGAGGGAACAACGACGATCGCAGCCGGTCCTGCGGCAGCTCTCTTCAACACAAATCTGTACTTTAACATTGGATACGTACTATTAGGACAACAGGTGTAAGTTTCAGACAAACGCTCGTTAACCACCTTCAGAAGCTTCCAGCCTGGGCCGTCGTGAAAATCAGTCAGCACCACCGGGTCATTTTTGTAGAATGTGAAGTTCACTTGCTCTCCTGTGTGCATCCAAGATCCAAAATAAAGAGTACAGTTCTGGGTGTCGTAAGGCCAGCGACGCAGCGACGTACTACAAATTCCTGTATGTCCCAAATGAGGGACGCATGTCACTGTACCATCACTGGATAGTAGACAAGTGGTATAAAATTGGTCTGATTGAAACATAGCTGTATTAGCATCGGCGTTAAACAATGACATGCTCGGAGTCCAAATAAGATGACTTTCAATTTGGATCTCTTTTATGTTACCGTAATCTGACGGAGTCCACGTAAGGAATTCATCTTTCCATCTCAAAGCCACCCAGCTGTGAAGAGTGAACGTTTCTTCTAACGAATCAAAGCTAAGGTATTTCATAGCAAACCTAACTTTTACGGTTACACTAGTTTTGTGATCTTTCACTGGTCGAAAATCTACATTGTAAGCACATAATAAATCCTGGTGCAATCTTGCTTCATCGTGGAATGGTTGTTCACGTTCAGTCGGACACTCGTTGCAATTTACATTAAATATTATTGTCAAAATTATCAAAAACCCTACGTACAGTTTCATGTTTGCGACCACAATAATGTCGGCTCTTAACCAGATTTAACTCCAAACAATAGAAATCGGATATGCACAGCCGCCCCCCAACGATAATAGGTTCATGTTGATATTTTATGAACGTATTGTGTAATAACAGAAATCTGTATAATTCATATAATTAAAAAATCCATGTTGTGCAAGTAGGCTCCAGTATAAAGTTTCCCCTTTATCTTCTAATGACATCAAATTGAATATTTGTGGCATCATTTGTTTGGTTTCTGTGCGTTTGTATTTCGTGCAGTATTGAATTGAGAGGAAGATTTTGTACAGTTGTTTTTGGCACTATTCCAAAAATAGTTTTTATCGTGGTATATCATTAACATTTCAAAATTACGGGTGCAATACAGTTTTTAATGCTAAATTGTAATAATCCTATCATCTAAATAACCAGTTAGCGAGACAACATCGAACACAATATGCCGCGCAGTAAACAAAAACAAATGTTTTTAACGCAATAAATGTTACAACCATGGAAAAACTGTGCAAAATAAATAATTCGCAAATGGTAAATAAAAGTAACAAGTAGATTGATAGATTACTTGGTCAACAGTGTAAACTTTTCTTATTAAGTGCGAATTACGTTTGCCCGAAATGTAGCTACATCGAGAAGTGTAGCTACATACATATGTACACATAACAGTCATTTTTTATCATAGGCTTACACCAGGGATCTAAATTACATTCCCATGTAAGATATTATTCATTTTCTTGGGAGCTAATGAACTACAGGTCTGTCAGTCGTATCTATTTCGGGCTAGAGGGCTTTATAGGCTCTAAATTTCGACTCGGGGGATCGATTGGCTTGCTTAAGAATAATGAGTGAAATAAATTAAACGATAATATCCTAATTGTGAATATTCATAAATTTTCACACACATGTATGTATTGATTAACTCTTCGAAATTTCATGATGATGTAAAGTATTCTTTATTGTAAATCAACATAGGTACTACTAAGTTTCAAAACCTCTCCCACAAAAGTCCTAGTGCTGAAATAATGTATTTCACCGTCATCAGTTTAGTTATTGTTATGAATTGTTTTGTTCTATGAACTTGTTATTATTTTTATGAATTTAATTTTATTGATTTTTCAACTCGATTTGTGGCTCAAGATAAGCTCTGTCTGCCTGGTAGAATTTTCTGGTTACTTATATTATCATTTCGTGTTGCGCTTAAAACACGATTTAATTGCGCTTAAAACACCTTATTGTTTCAGGCTATTGAAATATTCTATGCTACTCAAGGTCTCAGTTTATTTATTATCGTACCACGAGGAAGGTCCCTGCGCCTTCTTGCCGATCGTGTAGCAATGACCAGCATTCATTTGATTTCGGAACGGATGCAAACAATGCGTATTGCAGCAACATTACCTTTGTACACGCTTCGCATGACTTTACTCTTACCAGACAAGTTGCGGGCGGTAAGTTCTTTATTTTTATATTAATTAGTATAGTTGAAAATATTAATACAGTATAGAACTCACCTTACGATTTGAGGTGTATGTCACAAACTTATATTGTATAGTACCTAATTATGAAAATTATCATTGTCGCCAGTTTGCTTTTAATTATACGATGTTTATATTTCATTGTAAAAGTAATTCGTAAACATGAATCAGATACGTATTTTATTAGAAATTTTCGAAACCTGCGTGTAGGGTTCGAACGCCGGAATAATAAAAGCAATTAGGTAAACCATTTACTGGTGGTAGGACCTCTTGTGAGTCCGCACGGGTAGGTACCACCGCCCCGTCTCTTTCTGCCGTGAAGCAGTAATGCGTTTTGGTTTGAAGGGTGAGGCAGCCGTTGTAACTATACTGAGACCTTAGAACTTATATCTCAAGGTGTCTGGCGCATTTACGTTGTAGATGTCTATGGGCTCCAGTAACCACTTAACACCAGGTAGGCTGTGAGCTTGTCCACCCATCTAGCAATTAAAAAAAAACCATGTTTTTTGATCATATTGTTTGATCAGTACCTTTTTTTTTAATATACCATTTCACACCCTGGGATTTTTCGTCTATGGCTCTGGACATTTGTAAATACGCTAAAAAAAGAAACTTGCTATGTTTTCTAGTTGGGGATGCCTCGACTCGCGCAAGTAAATACTGCTGAAAGTGATTTAACGTTGTCCCACGGTGTACAGCGACTTATGTTCTGGGCGGAAGCTGGTCGCAACGCCTACAAAGACGATGGTAATACGTATTCAATGTTTTCGTAAAAATAATGATTCGCCATTTTACTATTATAATTCTGTCTCGACTGACAATCAGACGTTTGAGTATCGAATATGTTTACGAAGATGCTTTAATTAGGGTTCGGGAAAAAAGGCGGAACCGGAAAAAAACCCTAAGAGATTGTCGGTCTTTAGAAGGTACCATAGGCCATGGACACTGTATGGAGAACGCAGTTGCTCTCCTTGAAAGAGGTTGATGTATTATTTATACTATCATAGCCCTGAAGTTGGAGTCCATGATTTTAAAGGTATAGCGAGTTTCCCGTGCGGAACCCTAACCCTGTTATGAGTTCTTAAGTACTTATATACTTAGTCTGGCCATAAATACTGTTACAATTAAAAATAAACAAAATATTACATTTGAATTTGGAATCTGTCATTTTTATATGATTGCTCATTGAGTTTTCTCATTTTGGCGCCAATACAATGTACAATATGCGATATTAAAATGGAGTGGGGTGATAAAGAGAACCGAATCGCTGTGATTGCATTACACAAAGTAGGTATGGGACCAAATGCAATTTTTAAAACTCTCAATACGCTTGGTATTAGTAAAATGTTTGTGTATCGAGCTATTGATAGGTGCAATGAGACCTATAGTTTGTGATAGAAAAAGATCTGGCCCTCCACGTAGTGTTCGTACGATAAAGGTGGTCAAAGCAGTAAGGGAAAGAATTCGAAGAAATCCTGTCCGAAAGCAAAAGATTTTATCTCGGGAGATGAAGATAGCACCTAGAACCAGGTCGCGTATTTTAAAAGATGACTTAGGACTTGCAGCCTATAAGAGACGTACTGGTCATTTCTTAACTGATAATTTAAAAGAGAATAGGGTGGTAAAATCGAAACAACTAATGAAGCGGTACGCAAAGGGAGGTCATAGAAAAATTTTGTTTACGGATAAGAAATTTGTTACAATTGAGCTACATTTTAACAAACAAAATGACCGTATTTATGCTTAAAGCT
Source organism: Bombyx mori (assembly GCF_030269925.1). Lineage (NCBI taxonomy): Eukaryota > Metazoa > Arthropoda > Insecta > Lepidoptera > Bombycidae > Bombyx > Bombyx mori. The sequence goes on from NC_085121.1 coordinate 8,369,678, forward strand.
CTAAGGAAGCTTCCCAATTAATCGACAGAGTGCAACGTGGGCACTATCCGACTTCAGTGATGGTTTGGTCGGGTATTAGCTGTGAAGGAGTGACTGGGCCATACTTTTGTGAAAAAGGTATCAAAACATCGGCCCAAGTGTATCAAGATACCATTCTTGAGAAGGTAATGAAGCCCCTTAACAACACCATGTTCAATAATCAAGAATGGTCCTTCCAGCAAGACTCGGCGCCAGGTCATAAAGCTCGGTCTACGCAGTCTTGGTTGGAAACGAACGTTTCGGACTTCATCAGAGCTGAAGACTGGCCGTCGTCTAGTCCCGATTTTAATCCGCTAGATTATGATTTATGGTGTGTTAGAGAGTACGGCTTGCTCTAAACGCCATGATAATTTGGAGTCCCTAAAACAATCCGTACGATTGGCAGTGAACAATTTTCCCATGGAAAGAGTGCGTGCTTCTATTGATAACTGGCCTCTACGTTTAAAGGACTGTATTGCAGCCAATGGAGACCACTTCGAATAAGCTTTTTACACTTTAAATTGTTTTATATTTATGTATTAAACTAACACACTGTAAAAGTAATAAATGTTATTTACAATAGATTTTTTTTTTGTATTCCTTGGTTTTTATTTTTTTTTTATTTCTTTCGATAGGCAGACGAGCTTACGGCTCATCTGATGGGAAATGATAACCGTCGCCCATAGACATCCAAACTACATCAGTGACTCAGATGCGCTGCCTATCCTAATCAGATGCGCTGCCTATCCTAACATTACACATAACAGTATTTATGGCCAGACTAAGTATTACTAATTAGTTAATAATAATGAAAGTAGCTAAAAGCATTCCAAATGTATATGCAGTTTATCACCAATATTCGATCTGCTGTAAGCTGGTTTGTCTATGGCATTGACGTTCTCAATGGAGCAGCTCATTGTCTTCCCAGGAGGCCTGATCAAAGTTCAATCTGCTGATGATAACGCTTGGTAGAAAAGTACACAAATGTACGAGATTTACATAAAATAAAGAAAGGTCACGTGATCTAATAGTAGAATGCACTTTGGCTAGGCGCACTGAATCTCTTCTTTCCGCTGAGATACTGAATTACTATTATACAGATTTAGTAACACACAGCGGGTCCCCTTGCGGGGGCTCGGAGCGGGCCTCAGGGAAACCACTCTGCCCGGGCTGAATCTCCCCGCCTATTGAGGCAGGGGTGATGCACTGCGGGTTTGTAGTTGGCAGGCTTGCTTTTTTGAATTTGGTGGGATCGCTTCATTCTTCTTTCTTCCACCTTCATCCTTTCTTTCATCTTCTTCTTCTTCTCTTCTTTTCTTTCTTCCATCTTCGGGGCGGCTGCTTCACTCCTCCTTTTTTTATATATATGTATATAAATTTTTTTTTGGAGGAGAGCATCCAAGTCAGCACAGCCTTACTTCACACGTCCGTCACTCACACTGGTACCCCGGGAAGTCGATCTCGGTGCGACTCAGATTTAGTAAAATAAAATATGCGGTTTATATTCATTTCTGGCAAGTTATTTCTGTATCTTATTATCGTGATAACAGGTATCGAATGGGATGAAACTCCGGAGCTGGAACTCGTCTTAAATAGGCCGTACATATTCTTTGTTAGATGGCACAATATAACATTGATGAACGGTCATTTTGTCTTGTAAATCATCACTGAAAATAGTTATATGTAGTTCGTAAAAATGTTTAATTTGTATTACTGTAGTCCATGCAATTTGTGAAGTAGCATCGATAATATAGTACTGTTATTTTTAATCAAGTTTGTTTGTTTTACAGTTTTATGAAGCTATTGTTATAACCAGATCGCTCGTAAGACTATCTGCTCTTTGGAAGCTTAAAAATTCCACCTGGTGTGAAGTGGTTACTGGAGCCCATAGACATCTATAACTTAAATGCGCCACCCACTTTGAGATATAAGTTCTAAGGTCTCTATACTTACAACGGCTGCCCCACCCTTCAAACCGAAACGCATTACTGCTTCACGGCAGAAATAGGCGGGGTGGTGGTACCTACCCGTGCGGACTCATAAGAGGTCCTACCACAAGTAAATTCACCCTTCACCATTCCTACCACCAGTATGTTCGAAAGTTTACGAGCTTACGGAGCTTTACTCATTCTGGAGACTTCTCAAAGTTTGTTGTCACAGAGTTGCCAAACGTACTTTTTTCCAGGACATTATCTGTTTTGGTATGTCCTGGATAAATTTTAAGTGGCGATTGGCGATTGATCAGGAACACAGTTTGTTATGTAAACAAAATTGTTCGTAGTCATAACATGCTTCTGCACCCGCAATCTCTGTTGCTTTTTACTTTTTAAGTTCAGTCGCGAATAAACGCTCCGATTAACCAGTTGTGTTATTTAATTATCTCACTTCCGACAACGCCCTGAACCATTATTGACCACTACTAAAATAACTCCTAAAGTGGTGACCCCGTGAGTGAACACATTGAATTTTTTTAACTAAGCTTTTCATAAAATGAACCCTCAAACGCCATGTGATGGTGACGCGAGAGCAGAGACCAGAGGCGATGGCAGTGAGAGAATACTGGAAAGCATCAGCGTTTCGTCACGGATACCGGAGTTCTGGGCACACCAAACGCGACTCTGGTTTGTTTAGTTCGAGGCTGCCGTAGAAAGTCAACGGCTGTCAGATACGGCCAAGCAAAATCTGGTGGTTACGAAGCTCTCTAAAAGCGCTATCGAACAAGTAAGTGATTTATTACTTGCGCCTCCGGAAACGAAGAAACATGAAACCTTGAAGGAGAGGTTACTTCGAGTGTTTGAAAAGTCGGACACTAGGAAACTCCAAAAGCTTATTGGAGAGGTGGAACTGGGAGATCAGCGACCGTCACAACTGCGGCAGATGATGCGTGGTTTGGCGAGAGGAAAAATACTCGATGACACGTTGAAGCTCAAATTCAAATTCAAATTCAAAATCATTTATTTCAAATTAGATGTCAGTATAACACACTTGTTGAATGTCAAAATATAAATAACCATGTTAACTCTACCACCGGTTCCAAAAAAAGAGTCCTGAGAAGAACCGGCGAAACAAACTCAGCGGGCTTTTTTTTTTGGTTTTTCTCAAATATTTTCTTTTTTTTTAAATAAGTAAAAATATTTGCAATAAACGAAAAAACAAGTCAAAAAATACAATTACTAAATAATAATAATAATGAAAAATGAAATGGCCAGGAGCGAACGCCTCATTCCCATGTAGTGCCATCTAGTAGATAATCCTTAACTTTATAATATGCCTTGTTGCACAAACGTTCCTTGACAGTTTTCTTAAATCTATGAACAGGTAGTAATTGAACGTTTTGTGGGATCTTGTTGAAAAGTTGTACACCCAGCCCAGCAAAAGAGTTGCTTATTTTCTTAATTCGAGCCGCCGGCAACGCAAGCCTATGTTTGTTCCTAGTGTTCACATTATGCAAATCGCCGACTCTGGGGAATTCTCCAATGTTTTTACGCACGTACAATAAATTTTCAAAAATGTATTGGGACGCTAAAGTTAGAATTTTGATTTCCTTAAACTTGTCCCTCAAGGATATTTTTATAAATAGCACGAATAACCCTCTTCTGCAGGATGAAAATCGTTTCGACATCGGCAGCATTGCCCCATAGCAAAATGCCATAGGACTATGAAAATACTATGAAAATCATTAGTATACGTTCGTATTTTTTTTACCGCAAACGCTGCAGAACTAAGTCTACTCGCTAACTTGCATATATGAGGACCCCACTGCAGCTTGGAATCAATTGTTATACCAAGAAAAACTGTCGAATCCACAAGCTCCAGTGTCTCTCCACTTACAGTAATATTAGTGTCTACTTGCCTAACATTAGGTGTGGTAAATTTTATATATTTTGTTTTTTTGTTATTTAATAACAGATTATTAACACTAAACCAATGTGCCACACGTGAGATAGCATCATTCACATCGTCATAATCTTCCAATTGTCGTTTAATTTGAACAATAAGGATGTATCGTCAGCGAATAATACGACCTCGTGACGGGTTTCAATAAACTTTGGTAAATCATTGATATACACAAGAAATAGGAAGGGACCCAATATGGAACCCTGAGGAACACCCATATTAAGTAAGACACCGGAAGATCTCTTTCCTTTAACGTCTACCTTTTGGATTCTTCGGGATAAATAAGATTTAATAAGTTCTAATGAAACGCCCCTAATACCATAATGGTGTAATTTCCTCAACAATGTATTATGCTCAACATAATCAAAAGCTTTAGATAAGTCGCAGAATATCCCAAGGGCATTATGCGATTCCTCCCAAGCCTGAAAAATATTTTTAATAAGATCTACACCTGCATCAATAGTTGAACGACCTCTAGTGAATCCATATTGTTTGTTATGAAGCAAGTTATTGGAATTGAAATGGTACAAAAGTTGTTCCAAAATATTTTTTTCAAAAATTTTACTCATTGCAGGTTGTACTGAAATGGGCCTAAAGTTAGAGGGGTCAAAAGTGCTACCAGATTTAAACAAAGGTATTATTTTACTATATTTCATTAGATCAGGATACACACCACAATCAATACAGTCATTAAATATTGTAGCAAGGTACGATTATATCAATAATGTATTATATAACCTTAATTGAAATTCCCCATAAACCACCAGTTTTCTTAATATTAATGAGCTTGAAATTATCAATTATGTCCTTTATATTAATATTTGTGAACTTAAAGTTCGAGAAATCTCAGGCCCTGCTGTTTCACAGGGCTGGAAGAGAGCCGCCGCCCGGGGCCCACCTGGTGATTGGAGGCGTCCGCGTCGAGGTTGGGGTAACCGGGTTGCGGTACCTCGGCCTCGAATTGGACGGTCGTTGGAACTTTCGCGCTCACTTCGAGAAGTTAGACCCTCGGCTGATGGCGACGGCTGGCTCGTTGAGCCGGCTCTTGCCAAACGTCGGGGGGCCCGACGCAGTAGTACGTCGTCTCTACGTGGGGGTGTTGGGGTTCATGGCACTATATGGGGCCCCCGTGTGGTGCCGCGCCCTGACTCGCAGGAACATCGCGACCCTGCGACGCCCGCAGCGTGCAATCGCGGTCAGGGCGATCCGTGGATACCGCATCGTCTACTTCGAGGCGGCGTGCGTTCTCGCTGGGACGCCTTCCTGGGACCTAGAGGCGGAGGCGCTCACCGCCGATTATGCGTGGCGATGTGACCTTCGCGACAGGGGGGAACCACGTCCCGGAGAAGGGGCGATTAGATCGCGGAGGCTCCAATCTCGGCGGTCTGTGCTGGAGGCGTGGTCTCGCCGCTTGACGAACCGGTCGGCCGGTCTCCGAACCGTCGAGGCGGTGCGCCCGATCGTCGCGGAATGGGCGAACCGTGACCAAGGGCGTCTCAGCTTCCGGTTGACGCAGATGCTTACCGGCCATGGGTGTTTTGGCCGGTACCTGCATCGCATCGCCCGGAGGGAACCGACGATGGAGTGTCACCACTGTGACTGTGACGAGGACACGGTCGAGAATACGCTCGCACATTGCCCCGCATGGCTGGAGCAACGTCGTGTCCTTGTCTCGCAAATAGGATCGGAATTGTCGCTGCCGACCGTCGTGGCCACGATGCTCGGCAGCGATGAGTCCTGGAAGGCGATCCTCGACTTCTGCGAGTACACCATCTCGCAGAAGGAGGCGGCGGAACGAGAGAGGGAGGAACGAGAACGGTTGGCGGTGTATCGCGTCCCGACCCGGCAGGCTGGTTCTGGTCCAGCGGGGTATTCCGGGACACCAGCGGCACCGTCTAGGCGGCCTGACGGGCTGCCGTACCGAGACGGCCAATGCTTCAGAGCCTTCGATTCGCCTCGAAGGCTCCGTCGGCTGGGCGTCCTTGGGGTGAGCCGCGCTGTCTGGTTGTAGTGTTGACCGCGGTAACCCCCCTACCTCATCCGGGTTCTGACCTCGGAGGGGATCGGACATCGGATGTAAGAGTGCATGGGAGTCGTTTAGTGGGTGGGCCCTAAAATCCTTGGGCCCGCGATCTGCTCTCAACACCTGCAGATCGTTGAGTCTCACATACCCCGCGCGCCCCTTATGCGCGGTCACCTCGTAGGAAGTTCGGCCCCCGGCCCGAAAAAAAAGGGGCAAGAAGATGAATTTAAGGTTGAGAGTGAAAATATTAACTCAAATTTTTATTTTTGTTATATTGATGATATTATCGTGGCTAGCAAAACAGTGAAAATGCATAAGCGACATTTAAAAGCTATTTTCGAGCGGTTAAATAAATACGGTATTACGATTAACATATCGAAATGTAGCTTTGGAAAATCACAATTGGAGTTCTTGGGATACGAAATTACTCCCGAAGGTATAAGCCCTTTGCCAGATAAAGTCCAAGCTATTATAAAATTCCCAAAACCGAAGACTATAGATCAGTTAAGACTATTCTTGGGAATGATAAATTTTATAGGTCTAGTTTACCAAAAGCTGCAGAATATCAATCGGTTTTAAATAAATATTTGCGAAAAAGAAGGAAAAATCGCTGGTTCAGTGGACTGACTAAGCGGATGTCACGTTCGTGAGATGTAAAGCGAGCCTTCAAAACGCAACGAGGTTAAGTTACCCACTTGTAAATACAGAGCTAGCGATTATGACCGTCGCGTCGAATGACTGTATTGGCGGCGTATTACAAATAAAACTAGGTACACAATGGAGCCCTTTAGGTTATTTTTCTAAGAAGCTCAGCGATGTTCAATTAAAATACAGTACTTATGATAGGGAGCTTTTAGGCATTTACTTATCGGTGCAACATTTCAGACACATGATAGAAGGTAGACCTTTTGTAATTTACACCGACCATAAACCGTTAATATACGCGTTTTCGAAATAACCTAGTGACAAGGAGACGCCTAGACGTATCAGGCAACTCACGTATATTAGTGAATTTACGACTAACATTCAGTACATTAATGGAAACGATAATATTGTAGCCGATGCTTTATCACGTGTAGAGATCATAGTGTGCCCGACGACGCTTGATTTCGTGGAACTCGCCGCGGCACAGCAAGCTGACACCGAGTTGACGACATTGCTAGCCAAAACAAACAAGCGATTAAAATTTAAACAAATTATTTCGCCCGATTGTCGTGATTAAATTTGTTGTGAAGTCTCAACTAATGTTATTAGGCCGTATGTACCTGAGAGTTTTAGGAAAAGAGTATTTCACGGAATTCACGATCTAGCTCAACCTGGCATTCGCACAACTAGGAATTTAGTTTCAGCAAAGTATTTCTGGCCAGGTATGAATGCAGACGTAAAAAAATGCGCTAAAACCTGCACACAATGCCAAAAGTCAAAAGTAGTGCGACATACTGTATCAGATTTAGGAAGGTTTGAGGCTAGTGACAGATTTGAGCATATTCATGTAGATTTAGTAGGCCCATTGCCTATTCTGGTGTTTGTGCCGCAGAACTGACTTTCGGAAAAACCCTAACTTCGGAAAAACCTGGAGTTTTTACGGAGGCTCTAATATTGCAATCAGCGATTCAAGCGAATATGTAGCCAATGTTAGAGACGCGATTAAGAAGCTCACACCAAGATCATCACAACAACGTGATTCACGTAACATCTTTGTTCACGCGGATTTGCGTACATATTCTCACGTTTTTGTACGTGTTGATTTGGTGAGAAAAGCTTTACAGCCTCCGTATGAGGGCCCGTACAAAGGGATTGAAAGAAAAGACAAGTATTTTTTGATAAAAATGGCTGATAAAAACGTTAATGTATCGATTGATAGATTGAAGCCAGCCTACGTGCTTAATGAAGGTGCCATTCCACAAAACCAGGAAAAAGATTGTACAACATCCACTAACCCCAATGCTAACAATAATTGAAGGGATGATAGTACTAACAGTAAATAATTACTGTTAGGCTTATAAAAGCCTAACACGTTTACACGTAGTGGTAGACTTGTTAAACGTACAATTAAATTTCAGTAAGTTTTGTAATAATAGTTAAAACATCATACAGGTTCGATTCCTGAAATGTTATAAAAAAATATGGAGTCAGATCAGATTTACTGGTGGTAGGACCTCTTATGAGTCCGCACGGATAGGTACCACCACCCCGCCTATTTCTGCCGTGAAGCAGTAATGCGTTTCGGTTTGAAGGGTGGGGCAACCATTATAACTACTTGAGATCTTAGAACTTATATCTCAAGGTGGGTGGCGCATTTACGTTCTAGATGTCTATGGGCTCCAGTAACCACTTAACACCAGGTGGGCTGTGAGCTCGTCCATTCATCAAAGCAATATAAAAAAAAAACATTTTAATGTGTTTTATTTTTATGTTATTTTTTGTAATTATACGTAAGTTGATATGATAACTTGTTATATTTGTTTTTTTTGTAAGCTTTTATTTTTTTTTAGGGGGCTACTGTAGGGACACAGTTTGTTATGTAAACAAAATTGTTCGTAGTCATAACATGCGGCTGCGCCCGTAAGCTCTGTTGCTTTTTACTTTTTAAGTTTAGTCGCGAATAAGCTCTCCGATTAACCAGTTGTGTTATTTAATTATCTCACTTCCGACAACGCCCTGAACCATTATTGACCACTACTAAAATAACTCCTAAAAATTTAAACTGTATTTTTATGATTACTATTTAACTCGAACACAAAACATCATCAATATAAAACAAGAAATTGTTGAACACGTTTTACTTGCCCATTACTTAGTACCTGTTGTTCATTTTACCATAAAATAATCATCCATTTTTCGATTTTATTTCACCTAATAAACCGTTAGACAAAAATTTATATTGCTATCAGTTTAGTTTCATTGACCCTGTTTTCAGTTTACAATGAACTACTGTTTTTATAGTGTGTCCTGGTTTTAAACTAAAATGATAAGTATTCTACGAAATTCAGAGTTTTAAAATTTCAATATGGCAATATGGATCCATTATGGTTGCGATTTGGACACGGCAGAACACATTCTCGTCGTCTGCCCCACATGGGAGGGGTGGCGCCGTGACCTCGTCGCAAAAATAGGAAACAACTTTCGCTGCCGAGTGTTGTGGCATCGATGCTCGGCCGCGACGAGTCGTGGAAGGCGATGCTTGACTTCTGCGAATGCACCAGCTCACATGTCGGAGGGGGACCTAAGAAGAGGACATGCAAGCTGCTCTGCACGCTTTTTACGCAAGAGCATCCGGGTGATGGAAGGCCAGCTATCCTCGACCCACGCTGGTCCTGACCCAGCTGGGTATTCCGTAGGAAAACCCACTCTAACCGGTGCCATACAGGCGGGCTTCGGATAGCCTGCAGACTGAAAGGTCGTGGCGCCGACGACCGCCGGTCCGGCGTCCCGAGAGAGAGAGTGACGTGAGAGATGTGCTCCGCACCAAACAATTCATTTTCCCCGTTTGTCATATCATGACTCCGACATGGCCCGCCTTCCATCTCCAGTAGAGGGTGCCATTCCAGCGGTTTATGCCACCAGAAAAAAAAAAAACCAATATGGATAGCATAGTTGACGTTTCGCATTTTACCAGTTTTGCATGTAGCACTCTCATGGAGTGAGTACCTAGTCCGCCTACCATTTCATCCAATGACGGAATTACTCTTTGTCGAGTATATCATTTTCAGGATTGAATCATACACGACTCTGATTGGTGATCTCTCGAAACGACATCAACCTAATCAAATTTAATGCAAGGAAATCGAATTTTGTTTATTTCAATATTATACATCATCATTGCCTGAAATGCTGTTCTAACACAGTAATTATTCCAGAAGCGGTAAAACCAAAGCATCTACTAAACCAACAACGAAATAGGCGTACACTGAAGAACTAAATTTCAAATTGTCATTTCTAGTTTAGGTACATTAGAAGCAGATGGCGTGGCATAGCTTGTGTACGTAATGTTTTGTGAACAATATTTAGATAGAAAACATAAACGAAATAATTTTTCTTCAAGCGTACTTTATTGCATTATATTTTACAACACGGCACGATACATTATAAAGGGGACATATAACTATAACTGTATTTTTTTAAAGTACCTAAGTTCACTTTTAAGTTCTAGTTAAGTATTTAACAGAGGTTACAATAATAATTATGATTATATTGAACTACTACTTTAAATGAGTAATAAAAAAACATTTTATAACAAGTTTCATATCATTCAAAACTTTTAACAGAAATTACACGAGTAATTAATGGAATTATATGTAATATAACCTAATTTCTGAATTCAAAAATATGCAATGGGAATGCTCAAAGTAAGAAATTTATTAGAGTATACTTTTAATTCAGTTTTAATATATTATAATTCACAGTAGGTATACATATTATTAATTTACTACGAAATAATTAAATTGAATGTAAATCTTGTTGTTAATCACATAATATGGCAAACTTGTTTTATTGATTCATAAATACAATAAGCTACGTGTAAAAATAATGTAGTTTTAAATAGACTAGAACACTTAGTGATGATAGTAGAAAAAATCTGTCTTAGACACTGGCGTTTGCATTTTCAACGCAAATTATTTGCGTACTCAATATTTAATTTCTACACAAGATAAAAAAAAACAGAAATCTATAAAATAAATGCATGTATCTTATATATATTTTTTAAATTGGGTGTTTTTCTAAGTTTCTCCCAATGATTGAACCGTTTCTCTCAATGATTCCTTCCTTAAAGTTGCATTTCATTAAATCAAGGCTATATTATAAAATACCTCAGAGCAGAACTTAATTTTAATAAAATTAGACCTATGGACATTATTGTCTGATAAATTAACAGTTATATTTAACGACAAAGTAACGTCAGCAGAACAATTTTTTTTAATGTGGGTGTGTATTCAATCTGAAACTGTTTGTAATAAATACTGAGGAAGAAGTAAACAGGCGGCGGTAACAGAAACTGGTTTTAGAACAAATCTAATTTGACAAGGAAATTATATAACTTTATATCTACCAAGATCCCGAATGTGATGTATGATTGGTAGTGTCGACGAGCGACTTTAATCACGTAGTTCCAAATTTAAATAAAGAACTATTAATAATTTATATACTTGTAACATATACATATATTACTATATTAAGATATACAATATAAACGAGTATGCTTATGAATATATAAGTTAAACTATGTTCCTTCCATTCCTTACATATGTTAGACTAGCTGTTTGTCAATACTTCATGTGTATTTTGGTACACTCGCTCCTGAAAATAAGAAACAAACATGTAGACAAAATATATTTTAGTGAAGCACCATATGAAATTATAATAACGGGGGAGCATCGCGAAACAAAACAAGGAATGAGGTGATAATGGAAAGAGCATTGGTAATTCAATAATAGAATATATAAGTGTATGTAGATTTATTAAATAGAAAGATATCATACGTAATTACATATCGAAATGTTACTTCAAACGGTACTTTGATAAATATTCATTGACTAGTATCATAACAGTTTAAGAAAGCGTTGTTGTCCATATATCTGATCTGCTTCTTTAGCAGATAGGTAAATGAACTGACAGAATAATGTATTAACACCCTATTTAATCTAATATAAATAATCGGATATATAATTACTATAACAATATCATGCAGACGTGAACAACGTGTAGACGTATATGTATTATATAACAACAACAAGATTTATTACATTAATATTAGGTACAGTTATTTTTCTAAGAAGCTAAGTGTTTTACAATGTGAACTACAAGTTGCTTGAATATAGAAGTGATGTATTTTAAATCTAAACACATACAATACAATTTTACAAAAGCACGAGTCAGTAAATTAAAATTCATGATAACGCTGATAATCACTGTTCTTGGTAATCTTGACACATTAACCATTATCAAGAGATAAAGTCTTCCTCGGTCCATATATCTTTATACAGTATACTTAATGTGAACAATTGTCATGTACTATCTATGTAATCATAATCTAAAATTGTAAGAGAGCAATGAAGTCGTTGCGACGCACATTCACTTTGTATTAGATTATTAATACGTTTTTTTTTTTACTTTTTTCGTTCTACGCAAGAGCACGCGAAGAAAAAAAAAACGAAGCAAAAGCTAACGTAACAAAAATATACTTTAACGATACGTTAAAATGCACATATTTAAAGATGCACGAAAAACAGAATTTAGAGTTTGACAAATGAAATAGTTACGTTAAAACTAGTTATGTTTAAATCGTTTCTTTGAGAACAGTGTGCTAAGTGCGAGTTTTTTAACGTTTTCGATAACGTAAAAGTTAGCTCATATTTGTATGGAATGGAATCGTTTGCGCTAGGGGCGCTGTACCAACTGCATAAAAAATTGGCTTAACTTTTACGCTAGCGAGAACGTTAAGAAACTCGCACTAAACACACAGGTTATGTTACAGCTTAGCATTCCGAATTTTATAGTATTTTCGTCTATCTTACAAACTTCTACATCACTAGGATGGTTATATCCAAAATTGACATCACACAACACAATCTTATTCGTTTACTCATAAGATCAATTTTGGTCGATGCCTAACTTCCACCTAATCACCATTTAACGGGACAAACCTCCTCAACAAAGTTTTATCGAATAAGTAGCACTTGTTTATTAACGAACTTCATTCATTTCATATAATAATTTGAAACGTGCCTAATATTTGATTCGTTGCAATAAAAATAATTATTACTTAGGGCTTGTTTACTTAAATAACGGAAATTTTATGACCAAGTTTAATAAATTACAATAAATTTCAATAATACAATCTATTCAAGACTAAGTAAAAGGTCAATGCTAAAACCATTGAATATCCAATCAGTTAGTTTTGAAATTGAGTTGTTGTGTGCATCATAACCATAACATTTATTCAATTATATTATGTACATCTGATACACAAGTATCTGCGCATTTAAAAATATATATTTGGAAATGAAAATCAATAAAATTATATTAAACAAATAAACGATTTTTATTGGTGTAATCAATTAAGTATAGATCTACAGTTATTTTTTCTAACTAGTCTGATTATAAATTGTACAACGGAAATAACATTCCAAACAATACCTACTCAACGGCTGGTAAAAAAACAAACCTAATAAATGGAATGTCTATTATTTAATTAGATCACAAGAAAATATGAAAAATTACAACCAAAAGTTAGATTTCATTACATCTCTTAGTTGTTAGTGTACTCGTCCAGAGAATTTGAGGATTAGTGTCAAAAAATTAATGAAACTACGTGTTATAACACTTCACATTACGCAAGTTCTTTTTTTATTGCCCTTGTAGGCAGACGATCATACGGCCCACCTGATGGTGAGTGGTTACCGTCGACCGTGTACATAAGCAATGCCAGGGGCAGAGCCAAGCCGCTGCCTACCGAAAAGTTTGTACCCATTGTGTTTGGGTATTCCTTTTGAAGTCGATTTTAATTATTTTTTCCTGATTGTCTTCGAACCATTCCCGAAAACGAAGACAGGTAGTACGTACATTTATATAAGAGACCTAACAGGATGCACAAATCGAAAAAGAAAAATCACAATTTATTTTCTTACATTTTTTGCATGGCACGAAATGTAACACAATCCAAATTAAGTCAAATCGGAGTCTTTGGTTTAGGAAGGCACATGAGCGGCGATTCCCAGCTACATATATGTATGGGGCTCTCGAATCAACAAAAAAAAAACACAGCTTTAATTACACTTACAGGTTATTTTGAATGCATAAATGTAAATGAAACATATACATATAGGTACTTGTTATATTATTTTTAAAATACATAATAAAGAATTATTAGTAAAAATTAGAAGCGTTTACGATCAGTTTTATAGCAGATGGATTTAGTTTTCAGTTTCTTTGGTTTTTTTTGGGGCCCTATGGATGGCTCATGGATTATTCCCGTTTCGGCTTCAGTTACGATTCCAATATAGGGTGTTTTGAGAGATTAGTTTCTAAGCTTCGACATTAAAATGAATGCTATGTATGGCCGTTTTCCAATTACAGCACAAGAGCGCATTATGCGGCATAATGCTCAACTAAGCTTCAGCATAATTCGGCATTGTGCGTCACTGAGTCGCATTATGCTCTGTAATTGGAAAACTACCATTAAGTAATGGTTAATTACATAATGCCGAATTATGCTGAAGTTTAGTTGAGCATTATGCCGCATAATGCGCTCTTGTGCTGTAATTGGAAAATGGCCTATATTACAAAAAAAACACACGCACAAAAAAAACCACGCGTCTATGTATTACTATCTGTATATGTATATCTTTAGGTGTAATTTTATAATCAAAGATAAACAAAATAATACTTTAAGCAACATCAAATTACCTACAGACGATACAAATGAACAAAGATAGTAAAATATTAATTTATTAACTACGTTACAAAACAGACAAAAACTAATGTTCGCGTTTAATAATAAATAAATAAAAAAGCGAAAAATTCAATCAAACAGATTGATAGCGAAATTACTGGTAGATACTGTCCTTCCAACATTTCTGGTTCCACATATCAAATATACACCTAAACGAAGAAAACCATTTCATGTTTTATAAAAAAAAAAATTGGTCAGGGTCAGAATGCTTTTGAATTATTCAACAATGAATCTATTAAAATTAATGATATTTAACTAATGTATTTTTTAAATCATCAATTGAATATTTTACTAAATTTTCAAGTATGAGATAAAACTTATTTAAATAAAAATATGTAACACCAAATCTCACAAAAAACATTTTTCTTCTTAAATCAATGGATTGATTTATACAGATTGACCTTAAAATTATTGTTAGGCAATAGGGATAATATTAATACTAAATAATGCAAATAATTACTAGGGTATACAAAGTACTAGCTTTTACACAAAAGTAACCCTGATTATTTTCAGCTTGAGAAATTTCAGTTGCACTTTTAATTTTGTATTTCTACAATTGGTCATTGAAAATGTCCATTTTGATTCAGAAGTTTATTGTCAATAAGCTTACTATGGCAGAAAGTTACAAATCAAGCAGCCATCTTATGAAAATACATAAATGACTGGTCAAAATCTCCAACTTGCAAGTTATCAGTCAACGAAGAGCCTTGGAAAGCTAGTATGAGGCTCACACTGTTAGTAATGAATAATATTAAAAAGTATGATCTGGCATAGGGCACTTCTGTTGTAGTTTGTAATGTCTGAAGGAATGCGAGTGCACCATTAGCTTATTGGATGGTCATGCCATCAATAGCTCTGACAATAGTGACAATATGTAATTTAATACTAGTATTTTATATTTCAGTACACTGCCTGATATTTTTCCCTCTGTACTTTCATGTCAAGGGTGTCTATTAATGATATACATTACTATTTGGACTACATGCACAGGGCAATGTACAATTTATATCGGCTACCATAGTATCTCACATGAGTTTAAACCGTGTAAGAAATTCTATACTTGTAGTGAACAAGTCTTGGAAATATAGCCCATTGAGTTTCATCCAGTTCAACCCACAGAAAGATACGAATGCATTGTATACATTCACCATTAGATGGACCCCTTTTGTTATGTGCAAATCTAAGAAATATTGCTGCAGGTTTCCTGACGGATTACTGCAAATGACGAGTAATTCAATTCTTGGTGTTAATATTAAGGTATTTTTAAGTATAGGAGTCACTTAAAGAGTGAGACCGGGTGGGCAATAGCGGCAACAAAAAAGGTCGAACTAGCTTCTAAAATGTTGGAAGCCCTTAATAGAGCAAAATAGTTCTTTGTGGCTAATCAGAATTATGTTTATTAGGCATAAGAACTATCTTAAAAATAAAGTTACACAAAGATTGTTAATGAAAATTAATGTTGATATTACTGATTACTTAAAATTGCTTAGGATTTTTGGTAGTATGGATATATTTACAGTAAAATAATGACTAAATGACACTTAAGAAAAAACATAAAAAAATTTAATAGTAAATTGAGAATTCCCTTATGTACTGTTTGCCATTTTTAAAAACAAATTGACTGAAATTTGCAAAAAATGTAGACGATGCAATATTTATATGTACCCCATATTTATTTCCCATAAATTACTAGTTAATTTTAGATTATGGTACTAGGTATCCTGTTAATATTTAAAATAATAAGTATAATACACAAGATTTTAATCCCATTCATACGCAAGCATGGTTTGGTTTGACTGCAAATAGAATCATTTTGTAACATATTATATGCTACAGTATTTCAGTTAAACTATCAATTTTTATAAGTATTACAAAGAGGGAGCTGGAAATACTAAAAATATTTAACAAAAACTTGATTTAATCATTTAAAACAATGCTTAAAAAAATGTAGATTGGATTTTAAGAATAGGTGAAATTAACAATTGAACATTCAATATTAAATCTACAATAATCCTGATTTTACTGTCTGTATCAAAATTATAACAGACTAACCGACTTAATTAAAGAGTTTTTTATTTTTACACACATCAATATTGTCAATATTGCTATTTTTGTATCCAACAACAACAAGAGCATAGATTACTTTTTCCATTTAAATAGTTTAAATTACACCTATTTTTGCTGTTCTGTGATTTCAATTTTGGATACATTCCTCAACATTATTTTCTTTGAAGATGAAACCACACAAATTATACAGCATCATTATATAGAATAGAGTTTCATGTCAAACAGGCTCACAAATTGATACCAGAAGTTTGATTATTATTTGTCATTGCCTTTTTACTGAAATTTTTACACTGGTATAGTTTTGTTACAGACAGTAATGCTGATCTTATGTACTGACTTATTATAATTGATATTCCCAAATACTATTTAAAGGTTTTTGTGATGCTATTTTAGGCCATAAATTAATACTGATTAATTAAATTATAAAGCTGTCACCATTGTTTCTGAAACCATGAATATGATAATTTACTTGTTTAGTCGTGTTACAAAATGTATTTTAATTTTCTTATAGTGTTTTGAAAAAGAAAGCACTCAATAGTTATTTGAACACACATTCAGAGATTTGAGTGTGTGAATAACAAAATTGCATTCTTTACATGTTACTTAATAGTGACTTAACAGAACTGTGTTTGAGCAGACACTAACATCAGTTGTATTAATAAGCCTTCTGATCATTTTGGTGTAGTTTAACGGTTCTGGTTAGTTGTTTCCTCAAAAATGTGACAAAAATATATTTTTAAATAAATATATACAAAAACGTGATGTGATGTAAGGGCTGCAATTATTCTGCAACAAATTCCATTGTTCTCATAGAAGTTTACATTTTTAAATTATATAACAACAAATTTACCCTTCAGTTTGAAATTCCATAATTGACCCCACCTGTGTTCAAGCCGGTGTTCTCAGAAGCACCAGAAGACGATGGCGCCGGCATGGCAATTGGTGGAGCTTGTTCACCAGTGGGACGTCCTTCTACGCTAGGCTGCGACGTTACTGGTTGAACACCATCTGAGTCATCACGCTCCAAAGTGTGGTAGTCACCAGATTCTTCTGGTGGACGTGGTTTACATTTTCCACAGCAGCAGTTACAACAACAGCATAGACAAAAGCAGCAGCAGCAACCGGTTATGATAGTGCAAAATGCACATAATACTTTGCACCAGGTACTCGTTACCACGAAATATGCATTGACGTTTTCTTCTCCAAATTGTTCTGCAATATAAAGTCCGAGCGAACCGTAATTGTCGTAAATATTTCTTTTTGTAGCGTCACTCAATATAGTGTGGGCACGATTGACTTCCTTAAATTTTTCCGAAGCTTCAGGGCTGTTGTGATTTTTATCAGGATGATATTTCAAAGCTAATTTTCGATAACTTTTCTTTACATCTTCTGCCGTAGCAGTTTTCGGAACTTGGAGTATTTCATAAAGACTATCTCCAGCAGTTGACAGCTTCCTTTTATCCATCTTGGCAGCTCGATTCTCAACTTTCCACAATAGTAATGAACACAATTTAAAGTTTAAAACGTGAAATCGTATCTATTTTCAATAATTAGTTTGCCTTTGGAGTAATATATTCCATATTTCCTTAATCCACCATCATAGCATGTAGGTACATGAAATGAAGAAAACTAGGGACGTACGCAATCGATTTGTGTAAGTAGTGAGTGATTCGTTCTGATATATACTGCTTCCTGATTCCTTTAGTGACTGAAGTATATTAAGTGTATAATCTATGACTGAAGTAGGTAAAAGGCTAATTACACTTGGCTAAATTTAGTCGACTGAATTCAGAAGCTTAGAAGCAAGGTCTGATTACACTTTTCTTAATTTAGTTACTGAATCAATTGCCAGTTTAAACGCGACGAAGTTGGACGTGTCGTATGTGTAAGAGGATGGCCCCAGTATTGTCTATACAACAAAAAATTGGTCTTGGCGTAGCCCTCGCTATCGGCTCTACTGAAAAAAAAAAGAAGAATATGGGTGAAGAAATATTTATTGCTGCATGGAAAGTTAGCAAATATGAACATTATGAGTGATTTAGAACCAGCAGACCAGATTAGTAAGCCTTGTGACACCGTTCATTCAGAAGCAGGATACTGCGTTAATCTATTATATATCTATTATATAACTATTGCATATGTAATCCCACGATAGTATAAGTCCAAAAGAAAGATTGGTTGTAACATTAAGATTTCTTGCAACAGGAAATTCGTATCAAGATTTAAAATTTAGTTCTTTAAGATCCCAACCCCTGCTGACAAAAACTATATCTAAAACATGTCGGGCTATTTATAAATGTCTGGCACATTAAATAAAGGTGACTGAAATAAATACTTTTTATTCGGAAGTAAAAAACAAGTAAAACATCCTTACGCACGGAGATCTATGGGGACGACTGAAATCATTAAGCGCTTCTCTAATGCGTTTCTAATTAGGCTTCTAAATGATTTAGTCAGTCAGAAACCATCCTTGCTACTGAATTTAGTATGCTAGCTTACTGAATGCTATTACACTTCACTGAATTCAGTAGCTTTTTTTATGATTGAAAGATTACTGGTGGCCCGGAGGCCTTTCCAGCTTCACCAGGACAGGTGGGCGAGCAAAGGCTCAGCCAGGAGGGGTGGGATTTGGTAACAACTGCCCGAGCGTCTCCGAAGGAGACCTAACAACTTAAGAGCAATTGCTTCGCGAATGAATCTACTACCGGATCGGAATCGCGACCCACTGAGAAGATCCGGCGAGAAACTCAGCGGGCTGATGCATGGGTTAGGTAGCACGTCGACCTCTTTGTCGAGTTCGACGAGTACGGTTACCGGGGACCGAATTTAGTAGCGACTGAATTCAGTCGACTAAATATAGCCAAGTGTAATATGCCTTTAAGTTGTTCACCTCAATAAGAGACATAGCTTTCGTACCTACAGCAGTAGCTTCTGTTCAGTGGTCTCGAACCTACCGATTTTTCGATATTTCTACCGATATGGGCTCTACCGAAATACCGAAATATAACGATTTTTCTACGATTTCAAAGTATACATGGAAATTCTTCCGATTTTTCTACCGATTTGACACTTTTAAACATTATTAATCTAAAAAAGGGTGCGTGTACTTATGTACGCGCGTAAGAAGTTATACTTTATTTTTATTAAATTTATTTCTTTTTTTTTATTTCAATTTTAATCAATTTGAAAAATAGCTTCAAAAATCGATTAAACAACATCCTCAAAGACGCATATTGGACATCCCTTTTCTTGACATCGTTTATGCCGGCCACTGACATGCGCGCAAATATTCGTACATTGTACGAATGATTGCGCGCATGTGAAGGGCCGTCAAACATTCATTCGCAAACCTAGCAGCTGTGCAAATGGGTTCGGTACTCAATTTGCGAACCCGTTTGCGCTTCCTCCCACACTTGTTTACGAATGTCTCACGAATTTCTCCTCCTTTTTAATTCGTCAATAGAACATTGAAGAGAAAAAGAGTTTTGAATTCTTTCCCAGACATCATTAACAGCCATGCTGTTTTTATGGGATTTCTTTTGATGATTTCTCGTGACGCTACACAGTAGACGTCACGAACTATGAAAATGGCGATACGTCCGTTATCTTCGCAATCGTCGCACAGTGGGTCGATACTATGATTTTAGTGACTTAGGGACCAATTTTGTTTTTTAAGATTTTTCTTTACGTAGATAGATAGAGCTCGTTAATCTCAATAATAATTGTTTTGGGCAAAAATTACAAAAACTTTATAGTTTGGTCAGAAAAATGTGTTTTGTGATTTTTTTGTATGGAGCGGGTCACATTAAATTAAATTCCTGCTAAGTACCGTGAGGTCCCGCTTTGAAACTTTATTTTTCTTACACCTTGTCTAGTCTACTATCATTTAATGCTTTGAACATGTGCATAAAGTTGCAACTCTGCCAAATAAATGGATCGAAAAAAATGAATAAATACATAGAATAAAAACCTTTATTTTTATTTTCGCAAGTGCTTTTAAGTTAAATTTGATATGGATTAGTAAGTACAAGCACGCAACAATACCCATAATTACATAATACCTAACAAAAATACATTTAGTAGGTCTCTAATTAATCAATCTCTGTAATTATTAGGATAGTTAACATTAGTTACTGAGGATAATTAGTTAAGCAGCCATTACTGGGTAGTAGAAAATATAGTAAACATTTGTGTCTCTCTGGAAGTATAAAGTGACCATATTTATTATATACTAACTAGTGTTCGTTTATTCGTACTACTACTAACATCTTGCGATTGTCGTCGTGATCTTCCTTTGTCCGTTATAATTGATAATTTTATTAACAATTTAGGATTATTTATGATTTTAAGAGAGCAACTACAGTCGCTGTCTGATAATAAAAAACTTTCAATTCCTACAAAATCAAATGAACGTGACCGAAGAGAAAAGTGTTGAGCCCCAAAAATTCTGTACGCACTTTTGTTCAAATATAAGTGCAATATGGAAACGAAGTAGTCGCATGTTAGCACAGTTTATAAGAAAAAAATGTGATTAGTTCGAATGTGCAATAAACTGGCCCGAAGGCATGATACCTGAAGATATCAACACTGTACAGGAAAGGCTCGAGATTTCTAATACTGAAGATGTTGAAAATGTACCACGCTCTAATGTACCACAGAAGCCTCGACATCTACTTTTACACCTCGAAAACCTTTTGAAGAATTGGGATCCAGGCACATTGAACAAATTTACCAATCGCTTTCGTTATCCCCGGATTAAATGGAACTACAATTGCTAGTTTGAGAAACACTGGAAATGAAGATGTAGGAGAAATAATGAACCATTTGTCAAATCACCCCGAAGATCTAGAAAAAGTTAAGGAGTGTTTAAGTACAAGTAAAGTGAAAAGTAGTACATATTCTCCCGATAAGGCACTATTAGTTTCACTTAAATTAAGTAAGTGGCAGTATATAAATCTAAGAGAAGCAGCAAGTGAAAATGGGTCCGATTTATACCCTTCTTAATATAAAAATAAGCAAGAAAAGACCAAATGTTATCCAGGGAAAGACGAGGTAATTATTAATGAAGAAGGAGCTGCTATTAAAATGCAAGCATTACTAAGCTTGGCGGTATATAGGCTTTTAAATGTGATTACTTCGGATTTGGACTCGGCAAGAGAGCTACTGCTTATAAGCAAATAGGCTTTGATAGAGCCCCAGGTCAAAGTAATTATAAACAAAAGACTGAAACAGAGTTTGATGATTCATCTGTTTTCTTGACCAGTCTAGTTCCTTTAAGGCTTCAGAAATTTGATCGAACAATTGTTTGGGAAAACGACCTACCCTCATCAACTTTTTGTTGCCGTCCAATAATGTTTAAATTTATAAAAGAAACGCAGTCAACAATGGCAATTATAAAAGCTAGCATAACAGAAGAAATAGAAAGACTTCAGCCATAAAAATCAAACAAGTTGAAGTTAAGCATCAATTGCACATGGCGATGATAGACGGCAAAATAACCTCATATTTTTCAGAAACATTTTCTGCTGTCTGTGATATTTGCAAAGCAAAACCGTCAGACTTTTTTGGAGTCACTTACTTATCAAAGAGAAAATAATGAAGAAATATTCCAGTATGGAATGCCATCTTTACATGCCTGGATAAGACGCATGGAGTGCTTACTTCATATCGGTAAATATAATTTTATTACTTCACAATTTTTACATCCTATGTAGTTTCCAGTGAGATTATTTTTTAAAATACATTTTTTTGTTTGCGTCTAATCGTTTGGACTTCAAGAAATGGAGTTGCAAGGGGCGATGACTAAGAAAAAATATCAATCAGAAAGAGCGCTATACCTTAAGCGTTTAAAAAGGAATACGGTGTACTTATAGATGTTGTCAAGCAAGGAGTAGGAACAACCAATGATGGCAATACTGCCAGAAGATTTTTCAGGAATGCAGAAGGAACAGCCCGCATAACAGGAATACGTAAAGATTTAATAGAGAGGTTTCACGTGATTCTTCAGGCTGTTGCATCTGGAGAGCGCGTGGACCTTTCCAATTTTTCCGAGTTTTGTAGATATACTGCAGAATTGTATATTAATTTATATCCCTGGTATTATATGCTTTCCAGTATCCATAAATTGTTGGCACATGGCAGTGATATACAATAATAAAAAGCTTTGCCTTTCGTGCCATTCCTATAGGTAAACTGTCGGAAGAGGCAGCGGAAGCTCGCAATAAAGATTTTCGGAAATATACAGAGAGTTGTTATTTTAGAAAGATAAGTAGACTGCCGACTAATGAGGATATTTTACACAATCTTCTTTTGTCTTCTTATCTAAAGATCGAATGGTGAAACAAAATATATAATACTTAGAGAGATTGATTAATTAAGACCTACTAAATGTATTTTTGTTAGGTATTATGTAATTATGGGTATTGTTGCGTGCTTGTACGTACTAATCCATATCAAATTTAACTTAAAAGCACTTACGAAAATAAAAATAAAGGTTTTTATTCTATGTGTTTATTCATTTTTTTCGATCCATTTATTTGGCAGAGTTGCAACTTTATGCACATGTTCAAAGCATCAAATGATAGTAGACTAGACAAGGTGTAAGAAAAATAAAGTTTCAAAGCGGGACCTCACGGTACTTAGCAGGAATTTAATTTAATGTGACCCGCTCCATACAAAAAAATCACAAAACACATTTTTCTGACCAAACTATAAAGTTTTTGTAATTTTTGCCCAAAACAATTATTATTGAGATTAACGAGCTCTATCTATCTACGTAAAAAAATTTGTTAAAAAACAAAGTTGGTCCCTAAGTCACTCAAATCATAGTATCGACCCACTGTGCGTCGGCGCAACTGGGCAAACGAATGTGTGGGAGACTACGCGAAGGTTCGCGGTTCGCGCGCTTTGATGTCTGTTAAAAAACCGACACAGCTTGGAAAACCACGAATGTAGCGAAAACTTTGCATAATCATTTGCAAATGTCGTCCTACACTTGCGGGTTTGCGTATTCGTGCGCATGTGAGTGACCGGTGTTAGATTCGGTACATAATTCTCGGTAGGTACAGTTCGGACCCTCAGACACAGCCCACTGAGTTTCTCGCCGGATCTTCTCAGTGGGTCGCGTTTCCGATCCGGTGATAGATTCTGCGAAGGACGGCTCTTGCTAGGGTTCGTGTTAGCAACTTCCTCAGGTTTGAGCCCTGTGAGTTCACCTACTAGTTAAGGTTCCGCTGGAATAGCCACTCAAGGCTACCAGCTTAGGTAGGGAAAAAAAAGGTACGGTTGGGAAAGTTCACCTGCGGCTATATTCAGACTCGCCAAGCTACGTCGGCCGTATTGTTATGAGCGATTTAGTGGGCAACTTCATTCTGTTAATTTTGTGTCACGGTGCGCGCGCCTCGTAAAATTTCACTCTCATCAACTTTTCATAACGCGCCTAAAGAAGTATAACTTCAAATAATCGATATTCGTTTTTTCTGTTTCAATAAGAATTATGAAATAACTTATTGAAATGGTAGGTATCCGAAATGGAATAGATTGATAATTTAAATTGAGTTTTTCTGATAACATAAAAGTAAAGTAGGAATGTAGTCATATAATTTTCACACTATGAATCATTTTCCTATTGCCGAATATTCGTGTTCTAGGCTATTGAAAGATTTAACTATGGAGGGTAGAAATAGGGAGCACTATCTATTAAAGTGGATAAGTTGAAAAAGTGTCCGCCGTAAACAGAAAGATGTTGTTGGAAAACTCAGCGAAATAGGGCTAGTGTAGAAAATGGAAATGATAAAAAAACTGTAGTTATATACAGAGTAAAGGGGTTTTTTGCCTCTCTTCTGCTGCTGAACTCCCATTTTTGGCGTTTTGATAAAACAGCTGGCATTTTAAATAAATTAAAACTCTCTCATTTAATTCGTTCGATTTATTCTGTTCGCGCTTGATACATCCAGCACCGCGGCCTTGAGCTGACGTACAGCCGTGATGGATCGTGAATAAAGCGCTTAAAGTGTGCTGTGTTGTAAAATTTAATATTTTTTGATGGAATAATTGTATTTTTCTGCAATATTTTAATAGGCAGCTGTTTTTATTCGCGCTGTGCTACAAGGCTTTCTTTAAATTATCTGCTTATTTTATTTACCAGAACGACTCTTTGGTTGGGAAAATTCAGTCATATATTTATTTTCATAATTACATAATTGGCAGTGGCTACTTTTTTATTTTTGTCTGGGATAAATGGGCAGACATCAGGCAACGGCAATTACTATTATTATTAATATCGAATCTATAGACTGCATATTCACACAATTAACCTCATTTCAATTTAATGGGATTCTGTATGGAAAGTAAGCGTAAACGCTGGTAGACTTGTATAACTTACTACTTGTGTGATTAAAAAAAGTGGGGCCAAATTCAGTGAGCCCGATGAGTGTTTTTTTTTTAAGAGATTTTATGACCTGGTAACTGAGACTTTTAAGTCATGTCTTATTTTAATTTATATTATTCATATTTTTATGAAAAATGATATTAAGGAGTGAAACGAAATGAAGATGATTAATTTGAGACACTAATCAACTGGGATGAAATTAAATGAAATGAATTGAGATAATATGGGATGAAATATAATCTTAGTAAAGTGGAGGTCGTTTACTATGATTTTTTCAGTGGACTTTTTGGAGGATCCCGAGAAGCTACGTCCAGCGGCATTGTTTCATTTTCCCACATTTGTGCACTTTCACAGATATTAAACAGTTAATAAACCACCATTATTACACATTTAAACCCGAAGAAACACTAAATAGACAAAATAAAACAAATCACATAACTTCACTACTCGCGTTCCCGCCAAAAAGTCCTCGATAATCTTAGAGCATAGATAACACTTGCATAAAGTAAAAATTACAAACTTTAAAAAAAAAAACTTTTTTTAAATTCTATATCCGGCGGCGTTTGAACTTTTGAAGTGTATTTAAGCTCCTGTCTACAAACCATATGAAATACACAAAACTAGGATATAGTAGAGTTATTCATTAGGTATAATAGAAATCCAAACAGAAAATGACTTATCGTTTCTTTAAATATTATCAAGAGTTTTTAAGGCGTAGACCGTATTTAGTTCAGGCTATTCAAACAGGAGGCCTAATGGCAACAGGGGATGTGATTTCGCAAGTAATCATTGAAAAAACATATTGGAGGGATACAGATATTCAGAGAACTTTAAAATTTGGTTCTATTGGTTTTTTTATTGGTGTAAGTATCTATGCATTATTAAAGGGATATATTCTAGGGTACCAACGAATATTCGAACATCAGCTTAAAAATAAACTTAGCGTCTTAGCAATTAGACCTTATAATATTCGATTAGGGATTAAATTATTATTGTTGTCACTGCCGCGCTTTTGTAGTGCATCCACAATGTTTGCGACATCTCACACCGATGACTTCTTTGCAATAATGCGGAAGAGAAGTGCATCGTTATTGCGTCGAGTTCGTGACAGTGGCAACAGTCTTTTGAAAATCATATCGAGCAAGATCGAGGGACTGCTGATCAATAGCCTTTGCAGTAGGCACTTGGAAGGAGAAAAAATAAAATAAAAAAATGTAATGGTATAAAATGTATATATATAATAATAGTTATGTGTTAGATTTTTTTAAGTCACTAACATAGATATAAGTAATTACTACTAACAAAATGTTATGGTTTTAAAAAAAAACTGAAATAAAGTATTAATAATAATAATAATAATAATTAAATAACAAGAACTGAGTTTGTAATATTATGACACAAATTGATGCTTTTCAGGGTCCAGCATTACGTACCTGGTATGGTGTTTTAAATAAATATGTAGGATCACAAGGAAAAATTGTTACAATTAAAAAGGTATTTTTGGATCAGTTCCTGTTTGCACCATCATTTTTATGTATACTGCTTATAAGTGTAGCTGCATTACAAAGAAAGACATGGGATATAATTAAAGTGGATTTAAAATCTAATTATTTTGATGTCTTAACAACCAATTATTACATATGGCCTTGGGTACAAATTCTAAACTTTTATTATGTCCCGCTTCACTATCAAGTGTTAGTTGTTCAGATTGTTGCCTTGTTTTGGAATACATATCTTTCCTGGAAAACAAATAAACAAATAGCACTAAAAAATTTATAGAAATATTGTTATAATAAATAAAGGACTAGAACATAATGTACTAGTGTTAAATTTTATTCATACTCAATGTAAATAAAATAAAATATGAAACAAAGTTTTACCGATTAACACTCATTTATTTGCCATTAATATTAGTGAAATTTATTTAGTTAATTTATTTAATATAGTGAAATTTGTATTTATAAGGACTGATATTTCATGAAGTTGTTCTCATCTGTTGGAGTATTGTTGGTAGTTTAAAATAAACACCACTTTTTTTTCACTGATAGATGATTGGATAGACAAAAATATTAATAATTATTAATATTATTTTATTATAAATTATATATCTTATTTTTTGGTAATAATACTTCATTATGTGCACTTTATACCACTAATGATGTTGTCATTTTGAAAAGCAAAGACATTTACAATTATTAAGATCTACAGTTTCTAAAAATATTTTTTTTTGTTGCCCTTGTAGGCACATGAGCATAGGGCCCACCTGATGGTGAGTGGTTACCGTTGCCCATGGACTTTAGTAATGCTAGGGGCAGAACCAAGCTGCTGCCTAGCATTAAGTACTCTCCACAAACCTTGTTTAAAGAAGGACAAGTCATAGTATTCGTAAAAAAACTGTTGAGGAGAGCTCATTCCAAAGCTGGATGGTATGTGGGAAAAAAGATCTCTGGAAAGGCAATGTGGATGAACGCAACGGCTCCAGGGAGTATAGATGGACTAATCTGGTGGCAGGCGGTGCGATGGTAAAAAAGAAATGATGAAATCATCTCAAACAATTCCTCAGAGCACTCCCGATGGAACATGGTACAAAATAAAGAGAGAAGCGAAGCAGACTATGAGGTTCAAAACAATCTGTGAGAATAGAATTATCGACCATCCGAACGGCTCTCTTCTGTATGGAGTCAAATGGAAGAAGCTGGTATTTGGGAGCCCTGGCCCAGGGGTGGGAGCAGTACGCCACGCAAGGCCCGGACTTGTGCTTTATAAAGCAAGTCTTGGAAAAGGCGTGAAGTACTGCTTCGCTCTGTTGTGTACTCCTAGCATTTTGGACGCTAACTTGGCTTTGCTCTCCAAATAACTCCGCAATTTGACATCGCTCGAAATGTCGAACCCAATATTCCGATACTCGTAGAAGGTTGCAGGGATATTCCTTGGCATTGCGGCACCATGACAAAGGGGTCCTTCTTCACAGTGAAGGTTGAATTAAACTAATTTTGATTCACCCCACTCGTGGACTCGTCCTAGAGAGCTCTCCGCTTCAGACGCAAGCTTAGATCGTCTCTCTTGCACCACGCTCCAAAGAAAGACTACGGATATATTGCGCATCCCCCGTGCTGTCATTACCGGTCATCGCTCTCGTCGAATCCGTCGCTTGCGACGAAGGGCTCGACGAATAAATTAACCCTCAGACACAGCCCACTGAGTTTCTCGCCGGATCTTCTCAGTGGGTCGCGTTTCCCATCCAGTGGTAGATTCTGCGAAGCACGGCTCTTGCTAGGGTTCGTGTTAGCAACGTTGTCAGGTTTGAGCCCCGTGAGCTCACCTACTATAGTAGAATTATTTTGTCCGTGCAGTTTGGGTCATAAAAAATCGGATCGGTGAAGCAAGTATTTCGCTCTCTCTTCCACTCACGAGCCTTATAGACGGGCATAGTGATGCGCATTATTGTTGTCGATAAGCGTTATTGATAGTATATTTAGTTTGAACTTTTCGGGATCCATTCTTATTTCAGTGAAAATTTTTAACACATTGTTGATAACAACACGTGCAGATATTATTTTGAATAAATTCTGCCGTTTTGATATAAAACAATGGAGTAGCCATTGTGTCACTAAAGAAATTCAGAGCACGAAT
This sequence comes from Bombyx mori, assembly GCF_030269925.1. Classification (NCBI taxonomy): domain Eukaryota; kingdom Metazoa; phylum Arthropoda; class Insecta; order Lepidoptera; family Bombycidae; genus Bombyx; species Bombyx mori. The sequence goes on from NC_085121.1 coordinate 8,398,157, forward strand.
GCATAAAAATACATTTCTCTTCGACATAATGTACTTTAATTTGCAGGTAAGTACAAATTACTCATAACATAACAATGTCTCACCACCCTTCCTTCGTATACTACCCCGCCGCCGTGTACCTGCCTTCGATGACTCATTTGTTTTTGTCGACAATAGCGTTGCGCTCGCGCAACATGCTCACCGCCCTAGCCGGCCTATGTTTTATGACCCAAACTGCACGGACAAAATAATTTTACTATAGTTAAGGTTACGCTGAAATAGCCTCTCAAGGCTCTCAACTTAGGTAGGAAAAAAAAAGCTGTCATCTGCATTGCTATACCTACATGCCATCAATAGCTCATTGATATACACAAATAATAAAAATATAACTTATCCCCTTTATGAATTATTTCTTTACTGTGTCCAAAATTAATAAATTAATTAGTTAATTTTAAGATTTAAAAAAGTTTGCACGTTGGTTAAGTCATTGTATCTGGCGGAAAGCGACTTGAGGTGACTAGCTGACTTCCTAAAAAAACTGTGGTGGTGGCTCGTTAAGAGTCTCCCAACAACATACAGCATAGACAAAAGTATGGATGTCGATTTGTGGAGAACTGCCTGTACTTTAAGGAATTTAGTAAAGCAGCCAAAATTCAAACGTCTTTAAACATTATCAATTCTAGTATTTTCTTAGATTTTCGCTAGTCATAGAAATAATTACTTTTACGGTTTAATTTCCGTTTTTTATTATCATTATAATATTAATTCTGACGATTCGAATACTTTACAATTTTAATAAAATAACAAAACTAATATTAGGTGTGAATGGCGGGCGAACGGGCGCGAGCGAAGTTATTTTATTTTGTTAATGTTTCTTTAGGTTAAAATGTGTTATAAAGAAGACTTAACATAATAGGTGTATGGCTCTAATAAAGAATTTATAAAGAATTAAAAAAAAAACTGGATTATTAACTGTTCTGCATTTATGAAACTGCACAAATGTGGGAAAAAGAAACAAAGATCTTGCACGTAGCTTCTCGAGCTCTTCTATTTATAAAGCCCTTTAAAAAGTCTCAGTAAATAACTACCATAATATTGAAACGTCATATTATGGGATCTCATCTCCTTTCATTTAATTAAATTTAATCGGTCGATTAAGTTTTAAATTAATTAACTTCGTCTCACTTTACTTCATGTCCCTTTTCATATTATTAAAGAATTTAAGGAAATTTGTCTTGGCTTAAGTTCTTTATCGTCAGTCGTTAAGGCTTAAAAGGTCTTTACAAGGCCATTTATTTTGAAGTCGTCGTGGCCTAAACGATAAGACGTCTGGTGCATTCGTGTTGAAGCGATGCACCGGTGTTCGAATCCCGTGGGCGGGTACCAATTTTTATAATGAAATACGTACTCAACAAATGTTCAATTTATAATTTGCGTAATTACTGGTGGTAGGACCTCTTATGAGTCCGCGCGGGTAGGTACCACGGCCCTGCTTATTTCTGCCGTGAAGCAGTAATGCGTTTCGGTTTGAAGGGTGGGGCAGCCGTTGTAACTATACTGAGACCTTAGAACTTATATCTCAAGGTGTGTGGCGCATTTACTTTGTAGATGTCTATAGGCTCCAGTAACCACTTAACACCAGGTGGGCTGTGAGTTCATCCACCCATCTAAGCAATAAAAAAAAAAACATAAAAAAAGTTTAATTTTGATTAGCGGGACGAAATCTCATGTCGGTTTATACAAAATCACATTTCAAATGAGAGACCGAGGAGAGAGAACATACTTTATTGCACATCAAAACACAAATAACATTAGAAAGCGGTCAACAAGCAGATTCTATACATTTGTACAATAGGCGGTCTTATCGCTAAAAGCGATTTCTTCCAGACAGCCGTTTAATTAACAGGAATTCTTGAAAAAATAAAGATACATCGGTGTACTATTAATAATACGATACTGAAGAAAATATATACATACAATAAATATACTTAAACCGTTAAATATACCTAATATGAAATCACTATATGATTTACTAGCGACCCGCCCTCGCTTCGCTTCGGAAACTGTAATTTATTATTGATATCTCCACTATTTAATGGATGTTATTATACATATAAACCTTCGTCTTCAATCACTCTATCTATTAAAAAAACCGCATCATCAAATCAGCAAATCCGTTGCGTAGTTTTAAAGATTTGAGCATACCTATATAGGGATATAGGGACAGAGAAAGCGACTTTGTTTTATACTATGTAGTGATATTCCAATATGCTTATATACACATAACACTAGGCGGATAAGTAATGTTCTTTCACCATTCTTTTGAAGCAGTTTAAAGTTTTTTTAAGTTATTTATTTATTTACTACAAGGAGGACCAACAGCCAACTAACATAGTATAATAATATAACAAATACCTATTAGAAAAAAAGAAATTAAAAACAATCAGCAAGCAAGAAACAACATAAGCAAAGTAGGAATACACCAGACTAATTTAAATGTACACTTTTATATACAAATATAAATTAATACAAAAAAAAACGGGTGGCTACACATCACCGGCACATGGACCCCGCACCCCCTGTCCCGTTATCACCCAGGAAAAAATCGGGCACTAAGCTGACGTCTCACCCCTGTGATAGAGGAATAAAATGGATCAATATCTAACAACCTGCCAAGTCTGTTCAGGTCACCACCGATACGTAAAAAGAATGAGTTTTGCCTATAGATGGCCTAATTAGGCCTAAGTAGGCCTAATTGGTGGAAGCTAGTGGCAGAGAAATTAGATTTCGATGCCTTATTCTCTGTGCATTGAAGTCAACTTATAGCTGGAGCATTTCTTTAAGTTGGAGCACTTCTCGCTGCATCCGGCAGAGCATTCTACAATCGAACCGCCTGGGTGGTGAATAAATTATTAAAGAATGATGATGAATGCGCCGGCATTTTCAGTCTCAGGCTATCTGATGATCTCGGAGAAAAGTTATGCGTATCACCTAGGAACTTAAAATGTTCTAACTTTTTTATTTATTTATCTTCATGCGCGTTACCACTCCGCGTATGTCACCCGCATAGCAACTTATATAAAACTATAGCCAAATTTTAATCTTTTTAAATCTCGATATATCTTTTTATATTTGAAATTTAAGTTACAGAGATTAAGTTTAGAGATACGAAATTGTTGCGGTACATCCCTTTTGAGGAGGCAGACTCCTTCCGTTGATGGCGCGACCGGCGCCGCGGCGACTTGATTGCTCGGCCCCCTGCACCGCACGCTATCATCACTTTAGCGCTCTGGCACCAGGAGTATCGGATGACGCGTCGGTGGCTGCGGTTCACGTTGCCGCCTTTGCTGTCGTCGCTGGACGTACTACGAAAGAGCAATCTGGTCGGCGGTGTATTGTGTTCCGACCCAGTAGGCAGTTTCTGATTCAGCGGGGTATCCCAGAACAACATCGGCATCGCCCGTGTGGCCCCACGGGCCGCTGTACCGCGGTGACCGTTTTTTTGTCGACGATCGCCTTCGCGATCCGTCGGCCGGGCGTCCTCGGGATAGCGCCGCGAGTCTGGTTGTAGTGTTGATCGCGGGAATCCTCCTACTCTGACCGGGTTCTCACTTCGGGCCGAAATTGGACGTTGGGTGAAAGTGCAAGAGGAGTCGTTTGGTGCGGTAGGGTCCCAAAAACATTCTTGGGCCCGCGGTCTGCTCCCAACATCTGCAGACCGTCAAATCCCACATACCCCGCGTGTCCCCTGCTCACTGACACATTGTAGGAGGTTCAGGCACTGCGTAAAAAAAAAAAGCTTCTTTACTGCAGTGATTAATATCAACATCTTTAACTATCCACTGGACTTGAAGCATTAACACACGCTCTAATTAGGTCGGTCGGACGACTGGTTGTCATCATATCGTTTGGCACAAAAATGGTATAATAGTAGGCACCAGTCGTAAGCTCTCGATAAAAGAGCGGGGGACCGTCTGCGCATCGTACACTAAGGATAAAATGAAATGGTTTACTCATATATTACCTTTTTAATACGCTTTTATTAGCTTCAGACGTATATATGTTAGTATGTAACGGAATCTTTGAACATGATTTTGACCCCTTCAAAACGTCGGATAAACTTGAAATGTGGTATACCTACTTATTAGGGACCGATAACAATTAAATTAAAATTATTTAAAAAAATAATTGAAAAAAAAAGGAAATTCAACTAAAAAATGAAAAATAAATAATAGTTTAAAAAAATTAACAAAATACTCTTTTATAGAAAATAGAAAAATAGAGTAAGAAAAAAAGATTTTATTGTAAAAAAAGCGTGGGGTGCATGGTATCAGTAGTTATAATTACTTTATGAACAGATATTTTGATAATATCCTGAAAAGTACCCCACGCTTTTTTTCAATAAAATCAGTTTTTCCTACACTATTTTTAATTCAAATTTATTAAAATTTATTTTCTATTTTTTACTTGGATTTTCTATAAAAGCGTATTTTGTTAGTTTTTTTAGTCCGTTCGAATCAAACCCGAGCGTGTGTTATGTACTTTAATAATGGTCGGGTAACCTATGGCAGTAAAAAACTTAAAAAATCTGACTGAATTGGCGGGAACACGAGGAGTGAAGTTGTGTGATTTGTTTTATTTTTTCTATTTAGTATTTCTTCAGGCTTAAATGTGTAATAACGGTGGTTTATTAACTGTTTAATATCTGTGAAAGTGCCCGAATGTAGGAAAATGAAAGAAAGCCGCTGGACGTAACTTCTCGGGATCCTCCAAAAAGTCCACTGAAAAAATCTTAGTAAAAGACCACCATTTTACTGAGATTATTTTTCATCCCATATCATCTTATCTCTACATTTAATTTCATCCCAGTTGATTATTGTCTCAAATTAATCATCTTCATTTCCTTCCACTCCACTAAATCATCATAAAATTAATAATATATATTATAAATTAAAATAAGACATGGCCTAAAGGTCTTAGTTACCAGGTCATAAAATCCCTTAAAAAATCTGATAAGCTTTCGTATTTCCTTATTTATCATATCAATTTAAAATTTTATTCTTGTATAACTTCCGTGGCAGGCAGACGGAAATTAGTGCCGTGGTAAATAGTGGTTACAAGATAATTGTGAATATAATTTTTCCGGAGGCTCATCAGGTAATAATGGTTAATAAACATGGTTCTAAACTAAATGGCAACAAAAAAGCGTTCAATGAAGCTTAACCGGCTTTGACTTTCAAGTAGCCGGCTTTGATTTTCAAGGACACTATTCATAATTCATTTGATCGAAATGTGGACACGATAGTTAGTACCAGAGAACAGTATATACATGTTGTACCACGCACAATTGAATCACTGAGCCAGTAGATGCCAAGAAATACTGTCTAGGTTTGTAGAATAATATATTGGTTTTTGGTCCACGTTTTCTCCATAATTTGCATTTACATACGTTTCACGTAGGTAGCAGAAACCCATGTAGGTACATATTATTCTCAGATATGATAGAATGTTGAGAATAAAAGGTACATAATTTTATTTATTTTCAACAATTTGCAATTTTTAATTGTTTTCTATTATTTTCAGAAATCAAACATGGACAGCTTGCAATTAGAATCGTCCAATAAAATTTTTGGTGGTTATCAAAAAGTGTATTCTCATGCATCATCTGAATTAAAATGCAAAATGAATTTTTCTATCTATCTCCCCCCTCAGGCAGAAGGGGGTGATGTGAAATTACCACTTCTATATTATTTGTCTGGTCTAACTTGTAGTGAACAAAACTTCATCACTAAATCTGGTTTCCAGAGGTCAGTATTACATTTAAAGTGGTAGTATAAGAAACATAAGCTACGATGATTCAGGTTAAGTTACGATGAATATTTTCTGAAGTTCACGTGAAGTTCAGATGATATGTAATCGTGGATATAATCTTCAGTTGAAATATCCCGATTCAGACTTGTAAATCAAACCAATAATTTTGGTTTACAAGTATATCAATTATTAAGTATAGTTGTATATCAACTATATATAATGGTATAACTATTAAGTTAAAAATGCAAATTTATCATATTACTAATTAGTGGCTAATGACAGTTGACCTTTGTGATTTCAACACTTACATAATTGGAAATCTTATCTCAATTATTATTTGTTTAAGAATATTTTTTCATATAATTTAAAATATGTACTATATCAAATGTCTGCTAATGCCTGGTTGTATTATGATCAGGGACCAAGTTTAGATAGGTGGTATAGATAGAACATGTTCTGATACCACTACCTATATTGGCTTGTGGCAATGCTGTATTGTTATTTGAAGAATCATTACAACCAATGAGTGTTTAACCTCATTATATTAAATATGGGCTCTGAAAACCCATATAGACGAAAACCAATCTTATATTCATAATGGTTTCCGAATAACATATTTAATTTCTGATTTTTATTTATGATGTAATTGCCAAACAATTCGTTAAGTTTGTTTTCTGAGACTGATTGTCAATATAATTCCATAAAAGATGTCGCACAACTTTTAAAAACTCTAAAATAAAATAGCTGTAGAAATATGTTTCCATTGTTTTTATAAAGAGAGTACTTCTGAATAAATTCTTTAAGTATATTTATAAATTGTATAGTTTATAAAACGAATATTTCCAAACAGGTATGCAGCCGAACATGGTGTAATTGTCGTAGGTCCTGATACTTCGCCACGTGGAGTTAAGATTGATGGAGATGATTCATCATGGGATTTTGGAGTTAGTGCCGGTTTTTATTTAGACGCCACAAATGAACCATGGAATAATAATTACAGAATGGGCAGTTATTTGAATGTTGAATTATATGATTTAATTTTGAAGGCTTTTTGCAATGTGGTAGATCCTAATAGAATTGGTATTATGGGACACAGGTAATCTAAAACTCCTATTTGTAACTAGTTTAAAAATGTTTTCTGCCAAAAAGTAACTATGACCTAATAAAGATAATATAAATCATTCATCAAATAAAAATAATATATTTTTAACATTTTAGCATGGGAGGGCATGGTGCTTTAGTTTCTACTCTGAGGAATCCTGGCCAGTACAAGTCAGTAAGCGCTTTTGCTGCTATTTGTAATCCAAGTGCTTGTCCATGGGGAGTGAAGGCTTTTAGTGGATATTTGGGAGAAGATAAGAGTAAATGGGCGGAATGGGATGCCACAGAGCTGGTTAAGAAATACAATGGACCTCCTCTTACACTACTACTAGATCAGGTAATTTCGGCTTTTAAAGCTGCTCATTAAATATATAATCCAATACAGCTGACACTTCCACTTATTATATTTTACTTTGTAATTTATGGAATCAGTGACCTCATAGTACCAGATAACCTATTAGCTCATTGTCCCATCTAAGATAAGAAGACCACTGCTCTTGGTAATAGGTAAAGGCGTTTTTTTAATAAACCAAATAGCAGACCATGGGATTTTAAATCATGAATATCAAGTCACAAAAGGCGATTCAAATACGATTTTCCGATTATTTATTTCTAGGGAAGTGGTGATAAATTTTATTTAGAGAAGCAGTTACTTCCTGAGAATTTGGTGGAGGCATGCCGTTCTGTAGGAGTCCCTGTCATTTTGCAACTACGCGATGGATATGATCACTCCTATTATTACATCTCTACTTACATTGGCGAACACTTCGACTTCCATGCTAAAATACTTAAAGCGTAGGTAATGTACCAGTGGACTAATAAATGCGTTTAAAATGTAATTTTTTGTTAATAAAATCGTTTTGGAATAATATTGTGATTTTATTTTACCAATAATTCTGCAATAGCTAAATTGCTTGTGGCAGTAATTGGGTAAACATCAGTAGTTTTATAGAAATGGGCAGATGTCCTCATGACAGAAATGTCAATACTCTTGGCATCGCCAGAATACGGATTATGTCATAAAATTTAAGTATTTGAATAACAGTGACCTTGTTATTATTAATACTATGTGAACACTTATTATTATTAATAATTTATAAAATAATTATTGCACACTTAATGCCAGATGTACACGCTCGTCGCGTCTCGTGTGCTTTTCGTCCGCTCTCGCCGCGTAGAGGCGCTTCCGGTCGCCGACCCCGTCGAACTCGTCGCTTGCGATGAAGGGCTATGCGAGTAAATTAACCCATAGTTTAACCCACAGTTCACTGAGTTTCTTACCGGATCTTCTCAGTAGGTCGTGTTTCCGATCCGGTGGTAGATTCTGCGAAGCACTGCTTTTGCTAGAGCCAGTGTTAGCAACACCTCCGGTTTGAGCCCCGAGAGCTTACCTACACGCTAGAGTAACGCTGATATAGCCTCTCAAGGCTATCAGCATAGGAAAAAAAAGAGGCTCGACCCGAGACCACACCATGTATAGTAACCGGCAAACATCTTGAGCAAATGACCTTGACTGCGCAGAACCGAATTTTAGATCACTTTGGTGGTGAGGGTGAGGCGCGACGGCAGGGGAAATCGTATCGAGCGCGTTATTGGTAGATCAGTCGAACCTTGCGTCCCGCACCACGCCCTCATTCCGCTTGCTCCCAAAAGTACGCTTGCGTACAGTGGAAAGTTATTATATTATTAAAGTCTATCGTTATTAATCGTTAGGTTATTTGTTATAATTACTTGTGGACTTTGTTGCCATTGCTATTTGTGGAGTGTTTGTTGATTTTTTATAAAACATACACTATACCGCGACAAACCGGTGTAGTATTCAAAAGAAAGGGTAGAAAAATTGTGTACGACGTATATTGCTTCATTATAAAACAGGGGAAGAATGATATGGAAAAATTAAAACAGACTTCGGAAGTAACAAAACCATCGGTGAGGACTGTTAGGTGCATTATTAAGGAAGCTAAAGGCTCTGGCTTGCTCGCCGTGTTGCGGACTCCGGGTAAGAAAAGATCAGGGAAGAAGAAAGTTACCGGAATGGATAGTTTCGTTCAATCTGTAATAAAAAGATGTAATCATAATAACTACATAACAAGCAGCGAAACTCCGTACCGTAGAAAGGCTTCGAAAATTTTAAAGAAGATATAAATTTTAATGGCTTTAGATGGAAAAAAAGAACAGAAAATAATCGGAAGCTGGTAATTGAAAAAAGTAACATTCGATTACTACGAATCGAATATCTTCAAAAAATAATTAATTATAGACAAAAAAGAAGATCGAATCGACCGAGTTGTAAACTACACCGATGAGCCCTATGTTGACTAATCACAATGATAGCGACTCGGGTGATGAAAACAGTGATGATGATGATGGTCAAGATCATGATAACGAAAAAAAAATATACAAATACCAGCTTCGCTTCAACTGAACCAAGACCTGGCTCTAGTTTTGACTTAATAGAAGGAATATCTATGTATTTTACCCCAAGATTAAATTATTACAACTATTAACCTACATTTTTTGTTGATGTTCTAATAAATATATAAAAAAATACATATGTTGATTTTAATAATTTAATTGCATTATGACGCAGAGTAAATAATGTTTTTGCACGTGAGTGTACCATGCGCAAACTTACCCCCACTACGTCGACAAATGCTCAAGAAGTTTGCCGGCTATTATACACACTCGTATCAATTGAACTTAGGATGCCCGATGCGATGGACCTAGAAGAAGCTGACGCAGTTGGCGGACAACTAAGCGAACGAGTGTGTACAGGTGAGCTCTCGTTGTCATCGCGAGACTCTGCGAGACCTTTTGACTCGAGCGCAAAAATCGACACGCTTCCGAGAGAGAGCCAGGAGACGAGACGCGGGTGCCATCTACACACTCGTCCTCGTCCTGTCTCTTGGTGTCTCGATGAGCGTGTACAGCCGGCTTAACACGTTGAACGCCATGAAGGACACCGTGTGTCCACGGCATACTTTCCACTAAGGCCGCACCAATATATAAAAAATCGTCGAGGTGTTTTTTCGCAAACATTATAATGTAATAACTCAAAAATAATGGGCGATTTACGGAAACAGTGACTACTCATTATTTTCAGAGATATGCCAAATGGGAGACACGCGCTGTCCGTCGCGGCCCCCCGGACCCAATTTTTTTATTGCCTTTTTAAGCAAACGAGCGTTCGTGCAATCCGATAGTGAGTGGCTAACGTCGCCCATGGACGTCAGCAATGCCAGGAGCACAGCCAAGTCGCTGCTTACCATACTGCTACTACTACTGTGCCGAACACAACTTCATTACTGTAAATAATACACTTAGTTCATTGCAGATGAAGATTTAGTGCCAAATAATTGTATTACATAACTATGCGCCAAAATAAACGATGAATTAACACCATAGACTGATATAGAATGATTAACCACATGCATGCCTTAAAATTATTCAATATCATTTAGATTCTAAACTTTAGAACGTATCATCTTATAATGATATTTAGTATTGCCATCCAGTTAGCTTTTACTAAGCTTTACTGGAGGTAGTATAACGAAGCTGCTATAGAAATTGTTTACATTCAGTGTGATATTTCTGAATAAAACTAAAAATGGATTCGTCGCCTCTAAGAAGAGTAAATCTGATGTAAACAGATCATTTTATGCAATTTATTATTAAATTTCTGGTCTATTTTGTTGATTTACAATTAAAATTAGAGAGAGTTGAAATTGGTAGGTACTTGGTTGCTGAGAAAAGAATTCAAAGGTTTGAAATCGATGTGAGTATACTTCATGACGATAACCATTTACCATCAGGAGACCGTATGCTCATCTGCTTACACAGGGAATTAAAAAAAAGACTTCTGCTATATGTGGTAATTATAAAAGATAAGAACTGACCAGTTTCTCTATTGTTACTACAATTAATATTGTACGTTATCGTCACGTGGATCTTACTTATGCTGATATAAGAATCGTAGGTAGGTGGTACTTGGTGTAAAAAATCCCAGTCTAATTTTTAAAAAAATCAGTAATATTCGTTTTTTTTTTGTTTTCTTTATTATTATGAATTTTCGACAAAAACAAATTGCTGATAAATGAAATATAACATAATAATATTATAAATAATATAATAAAATAACAAATATAAATGAAAAGTTTCTATAATTTTTAACCATTGGTTCAATATAAACCGCCGTTGTTAACAACCGAATTATATTCATACTTTAAATGGCCATTTTCATTCTTGGCTTTTCTTCGCTACCTTCCGGGATCGCTTTTTCTAAAGTGGTGATAATACTGGAGGAATTTGTCTCTGTTACCCCATACGTGAGAATAACCCCATTGGCACCATATACTGAAAAATTATTTTGTTTTAATTAGTGTTCGTTTTAGTTGTAACTACAGTAAACTTTTTTGATACCCAACATTTTTTTATTGGAGTTTACTCCTTAAGAGTTGATTTCATTGAAAGCCGACTGTTGAATACGATAATTTAAGGTAGTAAATTGGAGTATTTTTTACAACAGTATACAAAAAGCGTTTTAAAAAAATATATCTTATTAACTGAATTAAAAGTTGTTACCCCCAACTAGAGTCAGTATTATTTGCGTAAGATGATTTATGCATAACTAGCTTTTGCCCGCGACTCCGTCCGCGTGGAATAGTTACTTGGCATAACGCTAAATTTTACCCCCCACTTCATTTACGTAGAAAGTGAAAATATTTTTGAATTATAGAATGTTAAGGAGCCATTTAAACCCCTTATTTTGAAACATTCTTTATTGGTGCTCCACTTGTATTGGTCTTACCGTGATGTTATAGCCTATAGCCTTTCTCAATAAATGGGCTATCTAACACTGAAAGAATTTTCAAATCGGACCAGTAGTTCCTGAGATTAGCGCGTTCAAACAAGCAAACTCTTCAGCTTTATAATATTTTTTAATGTGAAACATCTATAGCCGTACGTAAAACCGATTTCTGGCGTGGCGACGCATGCCGTGGCGACGCGTCGCCATTCGCAATCGACTGTGCGATCCTTTCCCACTCGATCCGGCGTTAAGCCATCTCTCTCGCTACACTGAGCTCGGATACCTATAGTGTATACTCCGTAGTATTATTTACTACAGTACACATAGCCTGTGTTTTACTTGAAAACAAATTATTTTTTCGTAATATTTTATTCTATCATTATGACGTATTTAGTTCCTATCACAAACTGTTCTTTTCTGCATATTACTTTTACAAAATAATGTCGATGTTTCACATCTGCCAAGCGTCCCGTGACGGCTCACATTTTTTTTATGTGTAATATTTGTCCTTTTTGCGTTTATTTGTCTCCTTGCCGTTATTTCGTATATTCAATCACAATCGCACTTAAAGAATAAACGCCAATAGCGCGTCGAACATGACGCACACAATTTAATTAAATTTACAACTACACTACATTAGACTTGTTAAAATAAATCACACTTTGCGACATGCACAAAAGCGAACATGGCCAAAGAGATTTCATACAGTATCGTCTACAAATACTATTTAATATGAACATAAATTCTTAACCTTCATACTTGTGCATTTTACTCACATTCCAAATATAGCTCCACCAAGATGAGCAGCATGATCAAAGAACTTCCAACCCAAGACAACACCAGCCAGATCTATTCCCATTATAACTTTGATTGCCTGTAATTTCGTATTACATAATAACTTATCATTGATACATTTATTTACTGGTGGTAGGACCTCTTGTTAGTCCGCACGGGTAGGTACCACCGCCCTGCATATTTCTGCCGTGAAGCAGTAATGCGTTTCGGTTTGAAGGGCGGGGCAGCCGTTATACCTATACTGAGACCTTAGAACTTATATATCAAGGTGGGTGGTTGTAGTTGTCTATGGGCTCCAATAACCACTTAACACCAAGTGGGCTGTGAGCTAGTCCACCCATATATGCAACAAAAAAAAATCGGGATGTATTGACAAAGAAGTTTAATTGTATATAATGTAACAATAAAAATCTGATGGGGGATGGTATTATTACTAACATATAGTGGTAGGGTCGTTGCTATCGGTTAGAAGGCGGTCGTCTATGCTATCATACATTTGAAATTTAAAAGCAAAAATGCAGCACCAACAGTAGCTGTTGGTTGTTCTTGTAATGTTTTTCAGTTAATAATTCTACAAGGGCTTCGGTTGTACTCGTAGCAAGAACAGGTATAGTGCAGAAAAAAACATTTTCTTCATTGTAGGGACAAGAAATTTTAGAAAGTGATTTATACTTGCAACACCTCAAATGTTGCAGTCATAATCTTACCTATATGAAATTATAATACTCACAGAACCAGCCGCAAAAGTGTACATTGGTAAAAATATGATGCTTAGTTTTGTGTCGGGGTATTGCATACACACATAAGACAGCACTGACATGATTGCACCAGACTAAAAATAAAGTTAATTATGATATGTTATTTGTTAGTAATAGTTTAATAAAAGTTTTAATAATCTACATCACATAAAAGTTCATATCTTTGAACTATTAAATAGAAATAATTAAGTTTACATCTCAGAAAGTAGTACTTGTACTGTATTTACAGATATTGGGAATGCCCAGTATATTAATCCTGGCATTTAAAAAAAAAGTAATTTATTGAGAAACTTTAATTATTTAACTTACTGCTCCAAGGCTTAATCCTGGTTGATTTAGCATAACCTTGTAAAGAAAACTAGCAAAACTGCTTATGACACCGGCACTGAGATACATGGCTGTAAATTGTTCTTTGCCCATTGAAGATAAAGCAGCTGTGAACAAAATAATCTTATATGTTCCAATACATATCTTTTTTTTGCACGCAAACAACAACAACAACAAAACATTAAAATTTCACAACATTAAGTTTCACACAGACATTGCACGGGAAATATGACCAAATTATGCAATTGAATTTACAACAGACAACATAGGCGTACTATATTTTTCATCAATGACATAAATACACAGGCAAACTTTTAATAATTAGGAAGTTAATGAGCCATGCTAATTTTTACCCATAGAGTATACGAGAGTAGCACGAGTATAGTATGTAAGCAAAAATACTTTGATTGCACTTACCAGGCATGAAACTATAAAGAACATACATATTGGCAGCCAGGTGCAATGGTGAATAATGGCTGAATGTTGAAAGAACCATCGGAAGACATACTGCACCTAAAGAAATGTTTACAACACTAATTATCATATTTTCATCCAATAAATTTTTTTATAGTCAATTTGTGTAAATGTCTAAATATGAATACTATATGTACTGGAAAAGTGCAAGAGTATCACAGTAGATGTTGGATTTGGACTTAACCAAATATAGGAAAGTTACTTACCTCCTGAAGGATTGGAACAGAAGTATTTGACCATAAAAGGCTGTAGAGCTCTAATGCGCCATGCTCCAAATACTAGTAAGTTAGCAGCTAAAATTGGATAAAACACCTTCTCATTATCCCGTAGTGAGTTCCACCATTTTTTCAATGGACCAGGCTCTGATTTACTCTGTAATTGTTTATTTATTTTTATTATTATGATGTAGGTCTATGCAGTTTACTAAGTTTTACGTTGATGTGAGTAAAATTTACATTGCTATACACTTCTTTTCTCATCTTCTGATCATAGCCTGATAAACTATTATCATCTGTAGCCTAGCAAATGTTATGCCATTTACCTATGAATTTATTTTAAAATGAGAAAATTAAACCAGAGTAATGTTTGTTATTTAAAGTAACAATATGAATTTATATTGTCTTATGAACAAGTTTTTTCAATAATGGTTGAATTCTGTTAAATTAAGTAACTGTAGATAAACAAAAAAAAAATACTTTGAAATCCTTCCATAAAGTAATCTCTAAGCTCTAATCTCTAAATAGTATAACAATAAATTATATCCTCCTTCAATCTAAAATTATAATAATCGTTGATTTGTTTTATTCACATATGTGTTATTTATTATTTATTAATGTTCTATTTTATCCTCATAGTAAATTTTATATGAGAATTAAAAAAAATGTCTTAGAAAAAAGGTGTTAGCAGAAGTTAGCCCAGTTGTTTATGTAAGCTAGAGTGAGAAAAGATTCTTAGTGATTGAAAACTAGAGCCGTTACTAATATGTCGTTTTTTTTTTTAATAATTGCTTCACAAAATACCTTTAAAACATTGTTACCATTGTGCAACACACATTTACTAGTAACTTACAAAATGATGTAATACTTTTTTTTGTTGTGCAGTCAGCCACGTTCCTGGTCTTCGTAGTAGTGAAGAAGCGTGAACCCGTAGATTCTCATATTCCCATATTACACAGCCTAGTAAACTGGCTGCTGAGACCTGCAAGTTTTTAATTAGATTTACTGTTGTAGTTTCCTATTATACTAGCGAATTGTTCTTTTCACCAATACTTACTCCCACAGTAAAAATAAGCGGTTTCACTAATCCTTTCGCATGTAACGGGCCAGTTTCAATATGTAGATTTTCCAAAGGGTCAGGTTTCAGAGCTTGCCGCGAACCTCTTTTTGAATTGTGAAATGAATTACGGATCAATCGACCGTTCTTAGGTGGAAGCCAAACTTGATTGAATAGTGGTGGTTTGCTAAAATGGATCTTTAGTCAAATAACAATTATGTATACCAAATAATTCTTATTTCTAGAGCTCGTACCAAATATTTGCGGAAACATTTAAAGTTCTAGAAAACATTATTTACTTTATTTTAATTCAAATATTACATTATTTATATCAGATAAGTATATTTTTAATGTACTTGTAGATATTAATTAAATAATAAATTTACAAAACGAAAAAAGAAGGAAATTTGAAAATAAAATCCTTGTTTCTTTTTCCTTCAGTCGCACTGTCAGATATATGACAGATATGTGACAATTTAAATAAAAGGAATAATGGCATACTGCCAATCTTATATATTTTTTTGTATGATGAAATAATGTAGTCTTCCTATTTACACAATGAATCTCATCATTTCTCCACCGTGAGAGATTCGGTTTAAGTTTCAATTACATTGGGACCATGGATATGGATATATAACAGAACGCACATGCACTTCTCATGACAGAGTGGCAAGATACGAAGATATAATAAATACTAAAGATAGTACATGCTCGCAAAATCGGTTGGCAGCAAAGCTAAATATATTGGTAGGTATATTATGTGATAAGTTCATATTAAATATATGTTATGTAATAAATATGCTGGGATTCAAATCTAGCAGGCAGGTGCTATTTTTTCTAATGTGTTAAAGCACGACTTCTACTGTTCTACTAAGAAGGAATAACATTCTGTATTAATAACAAAAATGCCTATCACTGTCTACCCATTTTCGATAGGCAGCAGTATATTAGTCGCGCAGTAAGCACATATTTCATTAGAAAAATTAGCACCTGCCTGCGAGATTTGATCTATTAAATATCATCTATTATATTATGGAATTTATAACAAGATCAAAAAAATTAATTCAAATTTGTATGCTTTGTGTGTATTTGTATGCTTTGCTTCCCAAGGGAAGCTGTTCCAACTTACGTGATTGTGATAAATTTGAGTTAACTTTTACAGTATCGAGTTATACCTAATACTTGCACTAAGCACACATGTAGGCCTAATTCATATATTTAAAAAAGTTTGTTAGGAAAGGATGGACAGGAAATAGCCATAGTACCTACTAGTAGCACAGTCGGACAGACTTTAAATATACTGTCATTTAAGATTCTCTTGCTTTTAAATGTAAATTACTGTACTGTAACTGTAAAATACGTGTAACTCCCTCCTCCCCCAGCCGCATTCCTCATGTCTCAGGGTCGTGACCATCTTCCATTATCCTTCTTGGGATGATGTTTCGCCATCTTCCCCTGTTCTCGCCGGTATGTATGGCATCGTAGACTGTGGTATCCAGAGTGGTGCGGATTTGGTCGAACCAGTGCATCAGATTGCCTGCAATCGTTTGGATATTGAGCTGTCTTAAAATGGATGCGTTAGTCCGATATGATGTTCACGGGATTCGTAGCATCTTCCTCCAGCAACACATCTCGAAGGCGCCAATATGGCGGCGATCAGCTGATTTCATAGTTCAAGTCTCAGCACCATAGAGAAGGAATGAGAACACCAGAGTTCGAACAAGTCTCATTTTGGTTTTAAGAGATATTTTTTATCTCTCCATGTTCTATGGAGCTGAGACATGGCACTCTTTGCTATGCCTATGCGCCGTCTAACATCACCCTCACAAGATCCGTTGCTGCAGATATTAGCGCCCAAATAGATAAAAGTCCTCCAGTTTCTGTAGGTTGAGCGTGCCATTTGGTTCCCTCGATCTATCACCATTATCTTTGGCTTCGACTTGTTTATGGTGAGGCCTAAGCGGCTGCTTACGCTTTCGTTTTTCTCCAAGAGTATATCCATCTGGAACTCACTAGCGGCCCCTAGAGTTGTGTTTTCGGCGTACCGATGGTTTGTGATTTTGGATCTACCGACGCATACACCACCACTCCAGTCGTCGAGAGTTTGTCTCATGATATATACACCGTAGGCACTAAAGAGAATGGGCGAGAGAATATAGCCCTGGCGTACCCCCTTTCCGAAACAGAATGATTTGGACATACTCTGATCTATTCTCCCAGAATACAGGCCGTGAGGCATGGCAATTAGGTGTTTTGGGACACCTATTTCAGCCAACAGCCTCCACAAGGACCTCCAATTCACAAAGTCGAAAGCCTTACTGTAGTTCACAAAACACAATATGACCGGCGTTTATGTAACCAGGGTTAAGTAATAATACAGGGCAGCCATCAAAACTCAGTATAAACTAGTCAAGTTTTTAAATTTCAACGAGGATAAGGAAACCCTTATAAAATTGGTAGCTTCATAGAGGGTTTGCCAATTTCTCCAATAGTTATAGCTGTTTTCGATCTGTTGAACCGTAAATAAGACTGTTTTGATCACTACTAAAACGATAAAATTGAAAATTAGTTCTAGTAGAATCTGGAAACTTAAAGAAGGAGTGATGCTATAAGAAGGATCCGAGATACATATTTCGCAGATTTCCAGTGAGAAAGTTACCTATTTAACCAGGATAACCTTATTGTAACGAAAACACTTTTTACATATATTTTTCCAAGAATGTTTGTGATTGTTGCTATTATAGTTTGCTCTTGTGATCTTTTTATTTATTTTTCAAAAATTTTAATCAATTATAACTGACAATATGAGTTCTTGTAGAAGTTAAACTATTTTGGATTAATCTTCATAATTTGCTGCAATCAGTGTTTTATTACCAAGCAATATAATATCATACATGTGGTCATTACTAATTTACTGTTGAAAGTACAATACTTGCTTGCTGCGGCGTTAGCTTATGGTCAATTGTATGTATACTTTAATACGCGGAAATTATTACTTTCACTTATTTATGGAAAATGGAAAAAACTGAGAAAATTATCAACAAGTTTCTAATGTCCCTGTAAAAATCTGTCCGTACTTCGTAGTTATTTTATTTTTATACGTGGTTAGAACTACGGGGGAATTTTTATAGAACAAACAGTTTTATTGTGGAATTTTGTAGGGGTTGGATACTTGGAGACACCCTATTTTGCGCATGCTCTATTCATACAAAGGCCCGGTGGACCCCTTCGGCCCCTCGTCAACTTCAGTATACCGCTTAGACATTCAAGGTGAGAGACCCGTTCGTTTGCAAACAAAATTAAGGACTACAATATCCTATCTCCGTTAAAAGTAAGTTCAGTTTTCTTATTAGAATTATTTCTAAAACTTACGATCTGATTAATTGGCGTTGACTTTTATTAACGAGTTGCGACATAAACTCCACGAGGTAAAAATAATTTGCCTTGACTTGTCAACCGTTTTTATGTTTATTTTAGACGTTAAAGTGTCTAATAGGTTGCTGCCATCAAATGAACGATATATTTTTGAAACTAGATAACAACGCAAGTTGATACTTACGTACCCCTTCGAGATTTTACCTCTAATGATTCTAGACTTAGTTTGTCAAATGGCGTCTTCGGAATTCTCGGCTAAATCGATATCGAGCCATGTGGTATTTTGCCGGTCATTACAAGAATGTAAAAATTAACTAAATTCCTAAAAGTTAAAGATCAGCTTTTTTAGTTAAACAAATTGTAACATCGTCATGCGATTCTCTAAATAAACATTATAAAACATAAAAATTACTTACATTGCTGTTTTCTAGTGTTTGAATACTGCATTGGTACATACCGGACACGTTTTAGTTCCGTTTATTGAAATAAATTTTGAGAACAATTTTTAAAATGTATTTATTGTATGTGATGTATTTCTTTTCAGAAATGATGATAACACAGTTTCCAAGACCAAGCCTACTTTCCGAAAGACTTTTAAAACATCAAACCTTGTGACGCAAACCGATTTAAATCGTATTTATTTCCATGTTGATTTCAACTTTTGTGAAATTGCTTTTACATCAGCATCTGTTTAACTTATAATTATTAAGTACGTAATTACAATCTATCTGCCATAATTTATATGTATTTACTTTGGAATAAAGTATATTTTCCAGATATTCCAAACTCGAATTCCGTTGGATTGTTATATTTAATAGTGGTGAATTTTAAGCAAAGCTTATTGTTAAAGTCAAGGTGCTATCGAAAATCATGTTAATTTTGAAATTTATGTGACTATAATGAATTTCTAAGGATAAAATAAAATAAAGGTCATTATGGAACCGTACTCGAACGATTTATTATGGTTGGTCGTAAGTGGGTTTGTAGTTGCTTTCATTTTGGCATTTGGCATCGGTGCGAACGACGTGGCAAACTCTTTTGGGACCAGTGTAGGTTCAAAGGTGTTGACTCTTACTCAAGCTTGTATTCTGGCTACCATTTTTGAAATTGCCGGAGCTGTACTCATTGGTAAGCTACCATATTTGTACACAATATCTATTTAATATACAAATAAACTCTAGTAATGAAACCTTTTAAAAAATAACGATGATTATTTTCCCATCTTTTGCATTGGAATCCCTTTTCTTAAAATCGATAACAACGTTCTGTTTTTTTTTTATTGCTTATGTGTGTGGACGAGCCACAGCCCACCGGATGTTAAGTGGTTACTGGATCCCATAGACATCTACAACGTAAATGCCCCACATACCTTGAGATATAAGTTCTAAGGTCTCAGAATAGTCACAACGGCTGCCCCACCCTTCAAACCGAAACGCATTTCTGCTTCAGGGCAGAAATAGGCGGGGTGGTGGTACCTACCCGTGCGGACTCACAAGAAGTCCTACCACCAGTAATTACGCAAATTATAATTATGATATCGTACACTTATCCGTTTGTGAGGTTTTAGGTGTGGGTCATTTTCATTTGGCTTAGATATTTTTGTTTCTAAATATTATTATATTATAGTGTTTTGTATATTAACGTGATCGTTAATTTCAGGATATAAAGTTTCGGATACTATGCGGAAGGGTATACTTGATGTATCATTATACGCGGATGGCGGCGAGAAGCTTCTTGCGGCCGGGTGTTTGGCTGCTCTTATAGCCGGGGCGACTTGGCTTATTCTTGCTACCGCTCTACGATTACCCGTATCCGGGACACATTCCGTAGTCGGCGCTACAGTAGGGTTCACTCTTACTGCGAAGGGACCCATCGGAGTACGCTGGTCTACCTTAGGAGCGATTGGTTGGTTCAAATAATGACTCATCGATTCAAATGTTTCTCTGTATTCATGATACGTTTTTATTTGTGCATAGTCTAAAAAACATATTAAAATTTCTAAAAAATAACTAGTTTTATCTTGTTATTATGACGACCTGTAAAAACAGACAAAAAAAAACAAATTAATAGATAAAACAAATGCCGCTAATTTTTTGCATCCATTATTATCGTCAGTTAATTAATACAGTTTGACAAATACGATTTTGAATTGACCGTCTGAAAATTTTATGAATGTGGTTTTTTAACGTACAGTTTTTCGAAGTCTTCGGTTTGCATATTATCAGAAACTGATAATCCATAGGAGTGAGTAGACCGATCTGCAATTTGAAATGCAAACAATCCAAGCTAATTACTTATTCTCAATAATAATAATTTATATTTTTAGTGTTATCGTGGTTTATATCTCCGGTACTAAGTGGAACGGCGTCGGCGCTTCTTTTCTGGCTAGTTCGCCGGTTCATTCTGCGTGCTCCACAACCCTTGAAAGCAGGTCTGCGAGCATTGCCTTTCTTCTATGGTGCCACAATAGCTGTCAACGTAATTAGCGTTGTGCTCGATGGGCCGAAGTGTAAATATTATTTTACTATTTACATCCAATTTCATTGAGATGAGTTATAAATATAAATATCCCAGAAATATTGTTTTCAGTGCTTGCTATGGATGCAATTCCATTGTGGATTGCTTTGACCGGGTCCATCACATTGGGATTGGTGGTCGCCATTTGCGTACGTTTGTTTCTTGTACCTTACTACCGACGTGAGCTTGTTCAACCACCAGTCAACTTTTCCATGGGACTATCTAACGGTACTTTGAACAACGATGGTAATTATGTTTAAAATAAGTAATTAAATTTTATGAAAACATACCTGATTATTGCAGAAACAACACCGGTTAATACTCCGACGCATTCCAATAAAAACAATGTACCGCAAAGACCTACGTCTTTGATATCTGAAGATGGGAAAGTTCTGGAAGTGATTACTGAAAGTGCTGAAATGGTCACATTAAGTGATATTGATAAAATGTCAGTGGACGTCCGCGGGATGAATGCGAGGAATCGTGCTCTCTTGGCCACCATGGATGATTGCAGTGTTTTATCTAGGAGCCTAAGTCCACCCAATAAGTCTCGGCTGCAACTTATTGATGCAGATCCACAAATTAATACTCTGAAATATATTGATGAGACTATAAGCTGTTGCAAGAGCTTAGATTCAGCTCAGCTAGCTGGAATGGGTGAGAGTTATGATTCTAAAAATGGTTTCTTGGGGGGATCGTGTGATACTATCGCTCGAGGAGATTTTGATCGACTGGCTGTTACACGAGCGCTTCCTGGTAACGTTGACTTCGATACACCACCTCCTCGGATCGAGAAGGTAATTAAGATAACATTTTGACCTAGCCACACTTAAGATTTAGATGAAGTTTATAGTTATTTTTAAAGTTATGTTTAAAAACTGCCTTTCTAATAATTGCGTGTCCCAAAATTGTAATTGCGGAACTACCTGGTGGTAGGACCTCTTGTGAGTCCGTTCGGGTAGGTACCACCGCCTTGCCTATTCCTGCCGTGAAGCAGTAATGCGTTTCGATTTGAAGGGTGGGGCAGCCGTTGTAACTATACTTGAGACCTTAGAACTTATATCTTAATGTGGGTAGCGCATTTACATTGTAGATGTCTATGGGCTCCAATAACCACTTAACACCAGGTGGGCTGTGGGCTCTTCCACCCATCTAAGCAATAAAAAAAAAACCTTAACTAACTAGAGCTCTAAGCAAAGCTGGTTTTATAAATTGTTTTTTTTAGGCCCCGAGCGGTGGTAGCGCTTGGAGTATCGAGCGAGAGAGTAAGCGATTACCTGCCATCACGCCCAACTCGAGCGCAGCGCCCTTATTGCGAGCGACGTCGCCGCCCCCGCCACCGCCACAGCCACACCCTCAGGATGAAACGCTACGGCTGTTCTCTTTTTTGCAAGTACTTACTGCAACATTTGGCTCATTCGCACACGGAGGAAACGACGTAAGGTATGTGCATTTTTACAAGCTTCATCCGGATTAGTTCGATTATGATGACAGGCCGCTCGAGAGTAGCTCCAAATGTGGGTCTCTTTATTAAAAATTTCGTAAACATTATAACTTCCAGCGAGAATTGACCCACTTCGATTATTAATAATACATAGGTAATAAAACAAATAGTAAAATTATTTTCCAGTAATGCTATCGGGCCGCTGGTGGCTTTATGGCTGGTTTATTCAGAAGGCGGAGCGCACGCTCGAGCAGAGACTCCACTTGCGATCCTCGTGTTTGGAGGCGTCGGTATTGCGCTCGGCCTCTGGCTCTGGGGTCGTCGGGTAATACGCACCGTAGGAGAAGACCTAACTAGTATCACTCCAGATACGTACGTAACAAGACAATCACTTTGAAAAATATTTATCGTCAATACAAGCTTAAGCTCGGATATCATGATACCAATATTTTTGAGCATTTCCTCCTTTTTTTTTATTTATTACAAGAGGCCCGCTCCGGCTCCGCTCGGGTCTTTAACAAAAATTTGAACGATATTTGACGGTGTTTAATTTTTGTAAATAAAAGAACATTTATTGCGGCATAACTATAACTAGATGATGACCGGTTTTTTTTGATAACGCCATCTTGTTGTGTCTTTAAAGCGGTTAGTTGCCCTCAATTAAGAGAAATAGTATTATTATTCGCCAATAGATGTCGGGAAGAGTTGATTATTGAAAACACGAATAAAACAACATTTTCTGAAAATAAACCGTAGCTAGCTTGATTTATCGCCCCCGAAATCCCTTGTATACTAAATTTTATGAAA
Organism: Bombyx mori; assembly: GCF_030269925.1. Taxonomy (NCBI): domain Eukaryota; kingdom Metazoa; phylum Arthropoda; class Insecta; order Lepidoptera; family Bombycidae; genus Bombyx; species Bombyx mori. The sequence goes on from NC_085121.1 coordinate 8,421,624, forward strand.
ATCGTTGGAGCCGTTTCCGAGATTCAGATTATATATATATTAATATACAGGAATTGCTCGTCTATAGGTATAAGATAGTTAGACATGTGCTGTCTCGACATTTTTTGTAAACAAGAATGTGTTCTACTTACAAAGTCGTAGTACATTATTTTATTCTATCATCAATAGTTTTCGCAGCGCACGCGATGTAAAGCATATTTCAGGTAATTTTTTTACACCTTGGGTTACATTAATGGAGTTTTAGTAGCCTATTCAATACAAACAAACAAAAAAATCTTTCCTCTTTATAATATTATATTTATTATAATCTGAAGAAAATAAATTTGACAGACTGCTTTTGTTGTGATTTGCAGTGGTTTTACTATAGAGCTGGGCGCAGCGTTGACCGTCCTGGTGGCTAGCAAAGCAGGTTTACCAGTCTCTACAACTCATTGCAAAGTCGGCTCCGTTGTATGTGTTGGATATTTTTCTCAAAAATCTGTTGACTGGACACTGTTTAGGTGTGTTTTTCTGTAATCTAGTATATATTATATATAGTTTTTTAAGACAGATATGTTTTTAGATATAGATTTTTTTAGAGATAGATAGAGATATTTTTTAAGGGCATTCTGTAATTTTTCTAGCCCCTTTTCTAAATAAACAATATTTCAATAGGTACGATATAATTGTAATAGTATTTTAAAAAAAAAGAGGAAAAATATAGAAAACAGAGCTTCAAAAAATTAATCGTCATTCATTTATTTACAGGAATATCATTTTTGCGTGGGTGGTAACCCTACCAGTTGTTGCTGCGGTGGCGTCACTGTCAATGTTGGCGCTTGAAGCGTTCGTCGTTTAAAAAAGAAAAAAAACAACAATAATATCACCATATTATTACTGTTCTCCAGTAGTTCACATATTATATTTAGCGTATTAATTTCTAATTTAAATCAGCAAAGATTCCTAGATTTTTTCAACACTGAAATTGATTTGATGTTAATGCTTAAATCTTATTAGTACGTATATAACTATTGAGTAGGTTATGTTTAGATTTTCAAATAGGGAAATTTGCACATACGCATTCTACAATAGATTCCATAGTTTATTTATCTTAGTATTCTCCTAATTTCTTTCTAACTTGTTTTAAATTAAAAATCACTGTTAATGTTACTTAACTCTTGAGCCTGTGTTTGAAGTAGCTGCTGGTTTTACATACAGTATCTAGATTATCTAGATTTCTGATCGTGGGTTTTCTCCATATTTGATATTTATGACTTAACGTTTTTCAATTCAAAACTAATTAAAAAAAATTTTTGAAAATTGTAGCCAGTTAATTAGTATACCTACAAAGTATTTAAGATACTTTCAAGCATACCTACTAAACTTGGCCCATAATAATATTATTGAATCCTCACTAATCAACTAAAAAAAAAGCTTCAGCTGCATGAGAATTGAAAAACATTACGATATTGTCAATTTCAGGTGTTTGATCTTATTTACATTTAATTAAGAATTTAAAGAAAAAAGCGACTGGTTTTTGAGAGATTCCTATGTCTATATTCTGCCATTGGAAAGTAATGATGGAAATGTACTATTGCTGTTTGTACTTCGATCAATATATCATAAATTTGAAATTGAAAATTTGAATTGAATAATGAAAAAAATGTTGAATAAACATAGTTGGTATTTGCAGTGTTTTATTGTCTTTGGACACGGGCATACAAATTCACAGGGCACTCTTGTACGCCGCGCGGATTTAAAAATGTGTTTTTGCTCTTGTAGGTAATTCATAGCTAATCAATCCATTCAACTCTTTTCTTGAATAATGATCTACATTATTATTTAAAAGTTCAAAAGAGTCATAGAGGTAATATAATTAAAACTACTATTATGGTTCAATCTCACTTTTTGAAGTGAAACTTCTTTAAGCGCGTTGAGAGTAAAATTTTACTCGCGACAGATGCGGCTAGAGAGAAAAGTTACAATTAGGTTAGGACAAGCGAGAGTGAGAAAATAGACAGAGCGTCCCACGAACCACACGACCGTGGAGGGGGAATGGATAAAGCGACGTCGTTTCTCTTTTAAACACATTCTGTTTACGGACGCCGGCCACTAGATGGTTTGTTACTAGTTTCTCATTGCTCCTGTAGAGGGCAGTAACATATTAACTATCTTATATGTTATTTTTAATGAAGGATTTACAAAAAATATTTAGGTCTCATTTTAGGTCCCTTATTATACACATACAGATTGAGGACTGCATTCAAGCTGGAGAGAAAGATAAATGAAGGTTTCCTATACTTATGCATGCAGCTTTGCTTACAAAATAGTCTCGCAAATTTTTATTGTTTCTTGTTGAATGATGAATAGTACTTATAAGTAGATATTGTTATTATGAAATCCGTTGCCTATTTGTAAATGACACTCATAATAGTTATTGTTACCCAAACACAAAGTCAACTTCTTTTAAACCAAAATCAAAAGGGTTTCCATTCATAATCACATTTATATCGATCTATTTATATCTGTTACGGTAAATGTACACTCTTGGGAAATGTACATTTTTACCGTAAATGTGCAAATTTGTTGCAGTAAAAAAATATTTATTTAAATAAATAATAAAAAAGGCTTTAATAACGAAAATTATTTTAATATCTACTTTTACCGTAACATATCCACATCTCGCTAAAAGCGAAGTAAACACTATTTTCATCCTTAGCTAAATAGTATTACAGTATTTAGGCCCACTTAATATTATGTGCCTACCGGTCATAGAATAATTCTAACTGTAAATTTTAATGATATAGAATACCGACAGTTTCAAACCTTGAACTTTTTTTTTTATTGCTTAGATGGGTGAACGAGCTCACAGCCCACCTGGTGTTAAGTGGTTACTGGAGCCCATAGATATCTACGACGTAAATGCGCCACCCACCTTGAGATATAAGTTCTAAGATCTCAAGTATAGTCACAACGGTTGCCCCACCCTTCAAACCGAAACGAATTACAGCTTCACGGCAGAAATAGGCAGGGTAGTGGTACCTACCCGCGCGGACTCACAAGAGGTCCTACCACCAGTAATTACGCAAACTAAAACTTGCGGGTTTGCAGTAAAATATCAACTATAAGATATTCTGCTACAATTTTATTATTTATTGACATTTTTTTTCCTACCTATTCGTTGGTAGACTACGGGGCTATTCCAACTACGTCCGGACGGGTAGGTGAGCTCACGGGCTTAACTTGATTTATGACATTTCATCTATCTTATTACAACGCTATACCATGATTATCCCATCGCTTTACTGCTGTCCAAAAGTAATATTCTGCAATCTGCCTGATAGGTTATACACTTATTTACTTACGATATTAAAATTGGAAATCCTTCCTTTTTTCTGTAAAATCTTCCGCCAACGTTAATACTTAGCTGCTCTAATTTAAATCTGGTATCTACTGAGATAATAATTACGCCTTTAAGTTTGTGCTTAATTTAGTTAAATGTTTAGATTTTTTGTTTAAGAACATTGCGTCACACGTGTAGAAAACTTTCATAGGTTTTATGTTCTAATTCAAATTCTATATTTATAGAGATTCACGGTCAGTGGTTACATGTTTAAAATCCGGTTTTAATACGTCCCAGATATCCAACGCGTGGCGTTGTCTTGTTTTATTACATTATTTTTTAATAACTGCATGATAGTGTTAAATCATTCGGAAGTGTTCCAGGGCAAGTTTTGAATATCTATTTGCATTTAGCTTATATTTTAATGTGCTGCTATGATAATATTATGATTACGATGAAAGAATGACATTTTTATTTAAAAAAAAACATACTCGTATTTGGGTCAAAATGACATAAAAGGGTATGTGAAGCGCAGTTTCAAATTTGCGTTCCTATGTTGAAATGAAAACTTTACATATCAAAACTTATTTAAACTTATTTAGTAATAAAAATACTTTATTTATTTTATTTACCGTTAAAATAAAAATCCCATGAATGAAAAATATTGAGATAATACACATTCAGTCACCCTGCGACAAATGTCGCACCTCATCTGCTGCATTCAGTCAAACTTTATTATGATCTATTTAAAAGTACACATAGGTATATGTTGGAAAAACGAACTAATGTTCAGGGGCTTGGTGTTTAAGACCAGTGCATAGAGACCTTTCGTGCGGCTACGACTGTGTAACGGTTGCTAATCGTGATCACTTGTGAACCTAGCTTAATTTTATGACTGTCCTAGAACTGAAAATACATAAGGGTCTCGAACGTGCTTTATCTATCTAATATATAAAATTCTCGTGTCACAATGTTCGTTCCCATACTCCTCCGAAACCGCTTGACCGATTCTCATGAAATTTTTTATGCATATTCAGTAAGCCTGAGAATCGGCTACTATCTATTTTTCATACCCATAAGTGATCAGGGTTGTCCACCCCTAACAATTTTTTTTATTGGGACATTTTTGTTGTTATATTGAGGTATTATGTGGTTGAATGAGGTTTTGTTATTTTTATTATATATTCCCTCATCGTTCACAGAACTACATACCTCTTTCACTCATTTACCACATCCTTACACACTTACAATAAATTAGTTTTTTTTTCCACACTAGAAATTCCCTAGAAATCTTATATATGGCAAAACAATGTCGGCCGGGTCAGCTAGTATAAGTATATAAAAATGAATTGCTGTTCCTTAGTATCGATAAAACTCGAAAACGGCTGGACCGATTTGGCTAATTTTGGTCTTGAATTATTTGTCGATGTTCAGAAAAGGTTTGAAATGTAGATAAATATGAAAATTTTCGGAATTAAATAAAGTTAAGTCTTTTATTTATCGATTGAGGCACCACAAAGTCTGCCGGGTCAGCTAGTCATTTATAAAAAATAACAACATAAATAGAGGGTGTATTGGAAACGTTCCCGGATACTTATATACTCGGAATCGCTTTTATTACTGACATCATAGTACAGAAATATCGCTACCGAAAACATTTATTTTAATACGCTTTATTAGCTTCGCCTAATGTGTGTATGAATGTAACATAGTATTTGCAAGGGTGTTTATCCACTTAAAATATTAATGATAAAACTGTATGCTACTATAAGCATTATTATTATTTTTATTTATTATCTTATTAGGTAGAAAACATGGAAAACCATGGGAAAGGTGGACCTTTGGCCACAACGGTGTATCAAGTTCCTGCGATTGAGGTAGGTATTGTATATTCGGGAATATTACTTGGTTATTTGTCTGATCTATACAAATAAGTAGAAAAATAATGAAAAGAAAATGTTAAATTATTTTAAAAATGATTTTACAGTACCTACTTAGTATTATTATTTAAATGTATTATAAATACTTTATTAATTATATCAATTTGTAACATTTCATAACAGTAATGTCAAGGAGTTTTTATTAACTTCTAAGCAATGGGAAAAATTACTAAGCTTAAACGGGCAGTCAAGTTCGTATTGTATTAGGTAAATGGCTACCGCGGTGGAGTTCACAGACATCACACAAGGTGAAAACCTACGGCCATCTTGACACGTGACGTCTTCATATTCTATTTTTCAAACCGAAATTTATGAGCACTTCTCAGCAAAAAAGATGGGACAGTGGTATTTGATGACAGTGGGTTTATATACGTCCTATCATCAGTACTTGTAACAAAATATTAGGAGAGAGCGATAACTCAGTAATTTACCCTGTACGAATAAAAGATGATAGATGTACCTAGTAACTCTGCCCGAAGCCAGAGTCGCAGAAATCGAAGCAGCTATTCTCATGAAGGATCTTTTGAATATAATATAAATAAAAATATGTACCTAAATGAATAACTGGGATCATATTACGCACGGTCATCAGACCTTAAATTAGTATCCCTTGTGTTTTGGGTACCAGATACACACTTATAAACGTTTAAATATATGCTTAAATAGTTAATAAACACACAGACAAAGAACAAACAAATCTGTTCATCACACGAAAGTTTGTCCCATGTGGGAATCGAACCTACGACCCTTGGCGCAGCAGTCAAGAGCTCTAACTACTGCACTACCGCCTATATGACTGAATAATTTTTCAACTTATATAATTGCGTGCTTCTCGACGATTGTTGCAGAAGCCGTTATTGGGTCCGGGGAACACAGACACAATTTGCCCGTTTTGTCGAGCGTCCATTAGGAGTGCCATAAAGTACAGTATTACCTCGAAAACGCACATTGCCGCTGCTCTCTGGTGCTTGGTTTGGTATGGGAATGCAAATAATAATAACTCTAATATTATGTATTTCGAACCATTGCTTGTTTCGATATTCGAGTGCAAACACAATTAAAATAACTTTTATGGGTTAGTCTTGCGTTTGGGTGAAAAATGTTAAAAGAATCGTTAATGACTAGAAATTTGAAATGGCAGATACGATTTTAGTAAGCACAATATTCAAATATCGACGTAGAATAAATACATCGGGCGTCCCTGACCAAACTGGAAAGTATTCGAATTAGTCGAAAATAATAAAATTTATTTATGTAATAAACGTGAATAAATAGTAAAAATAGTTTTAATTATGGTTCGAACCAGGTCAAAAGTTCAGTCTTTTTGGTCAAAATTTTTAAATAATTTAATGTATTATTGCCAAGTATCATTTCACATTTTACTGTTTCCCGTTTCGCGGTAAGAGAAGTCGACGTCAGAATTCTTAGGTCTCTTATTGTTCTATCCAAGATTCAAAATAAATAGTCTTATTTTCGGGTTTCCTGAACCTCAACTTCAGTCTTTTCTTGTGGTTGCCACTGTGGATCCTGAGTCAACTTCCAGGAATGACTCTTGTGCGAGTCTAGAGCTGAAAATGAGTGACGGGCAAATATTTGATAGCATTTAAATTACACACTAAATTTACATAAAGTAACTTTAAAATAAATTTGCTGTTTTTTTTCAGTTGCCTCTGTTGCATGCCGTATGCGTCGGATACATGTAAAAACGTGGACCATTTTTGTCCAAATTGCCATAAATACATCGGAACTTACGCGAGGTAATTGTTCAAAAAGTATCTATCTATAAATCAAATAAATAATAGTGTACGCTTGAATGTTTTGTATTATTACAATTTAATTCATACTGTTATGTTTACTGTTGCAAAAAATAATTAAATAATTAAGATATTGTCTGATGCCGCAGGTGTTAATTCCGAAGCATTCTCGAAGCTAATAGCCAGACAGACTCGTGCTCATCATACGAGACTTCTTGTCGAACCGTTCGTTTCGATATCGAGTAGAGGGAACTCGTTCTCGTCCCCGTCATCTGACTGCCGGAGTCCCGCAAGGCTCCGCACTCTCCCCGTTACTATTTAGTTTGTATATCAACGATATACCCCGGTCTCCGGAGACCCATCTAGCGCTCTTCGCCGATGACACGGCTATCTACTACTCGTGTAGGAAGATGTCGTTGCTTCATCGGCGACTCCAGACCGCAGTAACCACCATGGGACAGTGGTTCCGGAAGTGGCGAATTGACATCAACCCCACGAAAAGCACAGCGGTGCTATTCAAAAGGGGTCGCCCTCCGAATACCACTTCGAACATCCCACTCCCCAATAGGCGCGTAAACACCTCCGCCGTTAGCCCCATCACTCTCTTTGACCAGCCCATACAGTGGGCCTCGAAGATCAAATACCTAGGCGTCACCCTCGACAGAGGGATGACATTCCGTCCCCACGTAAAAACGGTACGCGATCGCGCCGCGTTTATACTAGGACGACTCTACCCAATGCTTTGTAGACGAAGCAAACTGTCCCTCCGTAACAAGGTAACCCTCTACAAAACTTGCATACGCCCCGTCATGACGTATGCAAGCGTAGTGTTCGCTCACGCGGCCCGCACCAACTTGAAACCCCTTCAGGTTATACAATCCCGATTCTGCAGGATAGCCGTCGGAGCACCATGGTTCCAGAGGAACGTGGACCTCCACGATGACCTGGAGCTCGACCCCGTCAGTAAGTATCTACAGTCGGCATCGCTGCGCCACTTTGAGAAGGCGGCACGACATGAGAACCCTCTTGTCGTCGCCGCCGGAAACTACATACCCGATCCTGTAGACCGTTTGGTAAACCGTCGACGTCGCCCAAAGCACGTCATCACGGATCCTCCTGATCCATTAACGGTGCTTTTAGGCAATACAAGCACCGGTCACCGTCCTCGCCGAACCCGTCGCTTGCGACGAAGGGCTCGACGAGCGAATTAACCCACAGACACAGCCCACTGAGTTTCTCGCCGGATCTTCTCAGTGGGTCGCGCTTCCGATCCGGTGGTAGATTCTGCGAAGCACTGCTCTTGCTAGGGCGGTGTTAGCAATTCTCCGGTTTGAGCCCCGCGAGCTCACCTACACAAGCTAGGGTACGCTGAAATAGCCTCTCAAGGCTATCAGCATAGGTAGGAAAAAAAAAAAAAGAAAAAAAAAGAAGCTAATATCTCAAATGTGTATGTATGTGTTAATCATACCCGCGAAAATGGCTAAACGGATTTAAAGGAAATTTTGCGGATAATCTATGACCTGGATAACACATAGAATAACTTATACCTTGCTGACAACGCGTATTTGGGATTGAACATAGCAGATGCTATAATAATTAAAACAATTAAGCCAACGTGTTCGCTAGTTTATGATTTTTAGCTATGATCTACAAATCGACTGGTAGTTTATGAGCCATAGAGTGATAAGGAATTATATTTATGATTAATTACACTTAACATTGGGGTATTTTTTTTTTATTGTCCTTGTAGGCATACGACCATACAGCCAACCTGATGGTGAGTGGTCACCGTCGCCCATAGACCTCAGCAAATCCAGGGGCAGAGCCAAGCCGCTGCCTAGTAACACAATAAAACACAAGTCAATCTTTGAAGTTTTTATTATATTTATGCGACATATTGGTTGGTGAGGGCGCGCAGTAGTCGTGCTCTTCTTGTGGCTGCCGCCTCTCTTTGTATGTCTTCGCTGTTGTTGGCGTTGAGTTCGAGGGCACCGGCCGCCTTTACCGCTCGCTGTCTGCGTCCGCCTTCCCCGCGTCGGGCGTGTAAAGCGACCGCCACCTCTAGTAGAGTGCCGTCCCATAGACAACCGTAATAACCGTCCATAGCGTCCGCAGCGTTGCCAGTCTGAAAATTTCAACATCATCGAAAAGTTTCAATCAAATCTGAAAATTGATTTTCACAATTCACCACATCTATTTCATATGAATAGGGTTCGGCGAATGGTCTAGAAATTCGACAATAATCTAATACTTCAAAGGACAATGCCCAAAAGTGGGCCAACTTTGTGTCAAAACTATTTGTACTTGAAGAACTATGCTTTATTTTTCACGTTGTTTAGTTTATGTATCAACATTTCTTACACCCTGGCATTGTTTTACAAAAAAATAAATTACTTATTTGATAACATCCGAAAACTGATTACTTTCATCATTCATAGTTTTGAAATTCGTCAACAGACAGACAAAGGGCTTAGCCCATACAGCCTTACAGTAAACCTAAATGCTGCCAAACGAAAGAATTGTCTGCGACTTGAACAAAAAAAAAAAAAAAAATTATTGTTATGTATTATATAATATAATATAAAATGGGTGTTGTTTTGTGTATTAAACGTCAATAATCGTTGTTCACGATTATTGAGGCATTGGAATAAAACTGTGGCTAACATAGCAGTGACTGTTTTTTTTTCAAGATAAAAGGAAACTGTGGAAACTCATGCTCAGTCAATGAGCTATTCGTCGAGTTGACGTCAAAACTCCTAAAAAAAGATACACCAGCTTTTTATTGACATGAAAATAATATAACTACGACAGACTAGGCTTCGCTCTTTGCCTGCCGATTGGCGAATTTAAAAACAACAACAACAATATCATTGCCGGCTTCCGAATTTTCATTTCCGAAAGAAGGGTCAATGAAGTCCATTCTCAGAAACCACTTCCATTTGATTATTATTATGAGGATATAATAATAATAAAATGTACATAAGGGCTTATTTCTAGCAAAATTAACCACAATTAACTTATTTAACACTGTAACTAATTATGAGAACGATTATTGATTTCGAAGAAAACAATTCACAACGTAATTTTAGCTGCAGAAAAAACAGATTTCTCTTAAACCTGGGTGAAAAAATAAAAATCGTTTTCTGAATATGAAACGATATTTCTTTGTCTATTAAATTAAGTTAAAACCATCATGACCCGACAACTTTTTTTAGGGGCCCAAACGCCCTAAGAAAATGGGCATTGTCCTTTATGTATTTATTTTTTATTTTGTTTCATTATTGACATAACCTTAATAGCTATTAAACAAACGGAAAAAGATACTGCATTGTTTATTCTTTGACTATTTATACTTAGATTTATTACTCTGTGGCACAGTACTAACATAGTTTGGTAGTGTTATCAAGAACGATTTCCGCGCATCTTATATGATATAGCTGAGTCCCACGATGTTACCCGCGGTTATTGTCGTACCGCGGGTGACGCCGCGGGGCGAAGCTAGTCTAAAAAAGTAGCCTAAGTTACTCCTTATATCATCAGCTACCTATCAGTGAGTCTCGTCTAAATCGGTCCAGCCGTTTCAGAGATTAGCCGGAATAGACAGACAGACAGACAGACAGACAAAAATTGTAAAAAATGTTATTTTGGTGTATGTACTGTATATATATTCATATGCATGTAGTAAAAAGCGGTTATTTCAATATTACAAACAGACACTCCAATTTTATTTATATGTATAGATAATATAAATAACACAGTATAATAGCCGGCAAACTTCTTGAGCATTTGTTGACGTAGTGGGGGTAAGTTCGCGCATGGTACACTCACGTGCAAAAACATTACATACTCTGCGTCATAATGCTATTAAATTATTAAAATCAACATATTATGTATTTATTTATATATTTATTAGAACATCAACAAAACATATAGGTTAATAATTGTAATAATTTAATCTTGGGGTAAAATAGATATTCCTTCTATTAAGTCAAAACTAGAGCTGTTGCCAGGTCTTGGTTCAGTTGAAGCGAAGCTGGTATTTGTAATTTTTTTTTTCGTTATCATAATCTTGACCATCATCATCATCACTGTTTTCATCACCCGAGTCGCTATCATCGTGATGAGTCGACATAGGGCTCATCGGCGTAGTTTACAACTCGGTCGACACGGTCTTCTTTTTTGTCTATAATTAATTATTTTTTGAAGATATTCGATTCGTAGTAATCGAATGTTACTTTTTTCAATTACCAGCTTCCGATTATTTTCTGTTTTTTTTTTTCATCTGAAGCCTAGCTCTTTCATAATTCGTCGTAAACTTCATTCCGAGCCATTAAAATGTATATCTTCTTAAACATTTTCGAAGCCTTTCTACGGTACGGAGTTTCGCTGCTTGTTATGTAGTTATTATGATTACATCTTTTTATTACAGATTGAACGAAACTATCCATTCCGGTAACTTTCTTCTTCCCTGATCTTTTCTTACCCGGAGTCCGAAACACGGCGAGCAAGCCAGAGCCTTTAGCTTCCTTAATAATAATGCACCTAACAGTACTCACTGATGGTTTTGTTACTTCCGAAGTCTGTTTTAATTTTTCCATATCATTCTTCCCCTGTTTTATAATGAAGCAATATACGTCGTACACAATTTTTCTACCCTTTCTTTTGAATAGTACACCAGTTTGTCGCGGCATAGTGTATGTTTTATAAAAAATCAACAAACAATCAACAAATAGCAATGGCAACAAAGTCCACAAGTAATTATAACAAATAGCTTAACGATTAATAACGATAGACTTTCCACTGTACGCAAGCGTACTTTTGGGAGCAAGCGGAATGAGGGCGCGGTGCGGGACGCAAGGTTCGACTGATCTACCAATAACGCGCTCGATACGATTTCCCCTGCCGTCGCGCCTCACCCTCACCACCAAAGTGATCTAAAATTCGGTTCTGCGCAGTCAAGGTCATTTGCTCAAGAAGTTTGCCGGTTACTATAACAGTAAGTAAAATTAATTGTTTGTGAGCGCTTCACTCGAGACGTGTATCCAGACGGAGTGTGTTCAGATCACGATACCTTTTCGGCGAAGCACTTGAAGGCGGTGGTGTAATCGGGTTCGTCGGGCAGCTGGCAGAGCGCCGCGGCCTGCGTGGGTGCCGACAGCGCGACGCAGCAGCGCGCCGCCCGCCGCGCCACGCTCGTCTCGTCCGGGGCGCGCTTCGAGAAGTACCAGGAGCCGGCCGCCAGCGAGCACAGGTAGCGCCGCAGCGCCGCCGACCAGCGCCCGCCCGCCATCTCCACGTCGCCGTACAGACGCAGCCTGCAGTAAAGGCTCCGTCAAACAGAACGCGTACTCAGCGCTGCGTTTTAACGTCGCGCTCTTTTCATTTCACACAAATTGACTAGCTTAACGCTACTTGACGCAACGTAATACCCGCCAAATCATAGTGCCTTTCTATAGCAGTCTGACAAGTTAAAATCATTAAGATATCGAGTGATTCAGATGTGGCATTCTATAAGCATGGGTATTTTCTAACCAATTCTATCAATTTTTCGGGCATTACCCAGTATTTTAATACACATTCACTCGGACGCTAAAATAAAATTTGTAAAAAATTACAACGCCTGACGTCAAAGCGTCCTAACGCCGCGACAGAACGTTGCGTACTTATAGCGCTGGCGCTCTGTTTGACAGGTTATCTATATAATTATTATTACTAGCTGACCCGGCAAACTTTGTAGTGCCTCAATCGATAAATAAAAGACTTAAACTTTTGTTAAAAATAAACTTAAAACAAACAAAAGGAATCCGTCCGACAAATCAAAGGAAAAAAAGATGGATTTTTTTTTTGTTCTTTTTTTTTTTATTCCGGGAATTTTCATATTTATCTACTTTTTAAACCTTCTCTGGACTTCCCCAAATGATTCAAGATCAAAATTAGCTAAAGCCGTTCTCGAGCTTTAGCGAGACTAACGAACAGCAATTCATTTTAATATACTTAGTCTGGCCATAAATACTGTTACAATTAACAATAAACAAAATATTACATTTGAATTTGGAATCTGTCATTTTTATATGATTGCTCATTAAGTTCTCATTTTGGCGACAATACATTGTACAATATTTTGCGATATTAAAATGGAGTGGGGTGATAAAGAGAACCGAATCGCTGTGATTGCATTATACAAAGTAGGTATGAAGTCAAATGCAATTTTTAAAACTCTCCATACGCTTGGTATTAGTAAAATGTTTGTGTATCGGGCTATTAATAGGTGCTATGAGACCTGTTTGTGACAGAAAAAGATCTGGCCGTCCTCGTAGTGTTCGTACGAAAAAGGTGGTCAAAGCAGTAAGGGCAAGAATTCGAAGATATCTTGTCCGAAAGCAAAAGATTTTATCTCGGGAGATGAAGATAGCACCTAGAATCATGTCGCGTATTTTAAAAGATGAGTTAGGACTTGCAGCATATAAGAGACGTACTGGTCATTCCTTAACCGATAATTTAAAAGAGAATAGGATGGTAAAATCGAAACAACTACTGAAGTGGTACGCAAAAGGGAGGTCATAGAAAAATTTTGTTTACGGATGAGAATTTTTTTAAAATTGAGCAACTTTTTAACAAACGAAATGACCGTATTTATGCTCAAAGTTCTAAGGAAGTTTCCCAATTAGTCGACAGAGTGCAACGTGGGCACTATCCGACTTCAGTGATGGTTTGGTGGGGTTATTAGCTATGAAGGAGTAACTGAGCCATACTTTTGTGAAAAAGGTATAAAAGCATCGGCACAAGTGTATCAAGATACCATTCTTGAGAACTACTGGACCATGCATCCGATTGACTTGAAACTTGGTATCCATGTAGAAAATACATGTACTTAATGGATAGGCTAATATTTACATGACCGTTGAAATCCCTAATAATAATGACAATAAATAATAATGTTAATTTTAAATGCCCAGCGAAGCGGGCGAGTACGGCTAGTTACGTATAATACTACGACTGAACTCATTTATTGGGAAACAGTTTCATAATTTTTTTTTTTTAAATCATCGCTCTTGCTCTATCTCTTTCCCGCAAAGTAATTCTTAATATAGAATGTTATACAGAAAATTGAAATACTGGAAGTATTCTAAATAGATTTCAAAATTATGGACAGCATTAATCAATTGGGATATAAATGTGAAATGTGTTAGTAGTATTGTAATTAAAAGTAAAGTAACGCTCACCACGAAGTATTGTAGGGGTATAATTTGAGACTCCTTTCTAACATATCGGTTAGAGATTCTAACACGAATTTTATGTTGTAATTGTTTATGTTCGAAACGCTAGAAGGCCACAAACTCGTGTATTCGGTGTTGAGTTCGAGCGAGTTGTCGTCGATCAGCAGGTTGTGTATTCTAGCCAAGAGCGACATCATGATGCTGATCGCGAGTGGCTCGCGCAGGGTTGCCAGGAAGCCGTTGAACGCGTTGCGCGACTCAGCCGCCGCGTTCATCATTTCACGCGCATGGGACATCCCTCCCGCGCTACGTTTCATTGAAATATTTGGGCCGTTACTGTACACCGATAACGCTGAAAAGAATTAAAATAAACATAATTCGACGCTTGAAAGGCAAACGTGACTTTTTTATTGCCCTTGTAGGCAGACGAGCATACGGCCCACCTGATGGTGAGTGGTTACCGTCGCCCATGGACTTCAGCAACGCCAGGGGCAGAGCCAAGCCGCTGTCTACCGCTTAATACTCTCCACAAGCCTCTTTTGAAGAAGGACGTGTCATAGCGCTCGGGGAACACCCTAGAGGGGTGCTCATTCCATAGCCAGATGGTGGATGGCAAAAAAAGTGACTAAGCGACAATAACTGATTTATGCATAAATGATAGGCAATAACAATAACCATTTTCGATGCGCAAAATATATAGCAAAATAGACCTAGAAATTTCTAGGTCTATTAAAATCATTTCAATCCTAGATCATTTCAATCACAGCTAGATTCGTTAAAATAGAATTTTTTTCAGATATTTCAACTTTAAATTAGTCTACTGTAAAGTTCACGCATTGTCGCTTAGTCACGTTTGCCTTTCAAGTGTCGATATGTTATTCACGTAGTTAGTGGTGGAAGGAGGTATTGTGGGCCCCTAAAGGTATCCCGTCTTGACCACTGTGCCGATGCGAAGTAGTCACGTGCTTCGTTTTGAAGGGTAGGCCAGTCGTTATAATATTCAATTAGGACTTCCCTCTCATGTCTCCAGGTGGGTGGCGGTATGGTGATGTCCAGCTCCGGTAACCACTTAATACCAAATGGGACATGTGATCTTTCTCATAGAAACGTAATAAATAAATAAAGAATAAAAAAAATACAAAAAAGGTTAGGACATAACAGATCAAGCGTGCCTTAAATTTACATACCGTAGTCCCATAGAGGTCTTGGAAATTTTCTAGAGCCTTTACCGCGTTGTAGTTCAAAGCATGCCGCACAAAGAGCGGAAGCTAATTCTCCAGGGCCTGTGGTGACACCCAGACCTTCCCATTCGCAAGAATTAACCAAACAACTCCAGCACGCTTCTAAAACCTGATTTAAATTAAGGACTTTTTATTAAATGCAAAGACATTGAACAAATACGATTAGATTTAAAAAATCGTTACCTGTGGTCGTGGTATGATACCGTCACCAGAATTAGCCGCTGCAATGCAAGCTTTGCATTTATTTGCCAGTGCAGTAAGGTTGAGTCTATGGTGAGGCCACTCGGAGAGCATCACGTTGACTTGCAGCAGCAGTACTTCCCACGATAACTGTCGGCACAGTCGATACAGCACTGGATCAGTGCCACCGCCTAGTTGACTACGAGCTTCTCCTTCAAGCACCGACAAGAGAGACAACGCAGTTCGTGCAGATCCCGATTCGGCACGAGCACGGGCTGCGCCCGAGACTACATAGCCAAAATCTTGCAAAAATCCTCTGTTAAGCGACATCAAAGCATTTCCCAATACACCTGCCGGTTTCCACGACGGGCTTAACTTCCACAAAGGCAACGAAGGAGACATCATTGCTAGTTTCACTAGACACATGCGCACGTCATCAGCCGTCGAAGCTTCGATGAGACGTTTCTTTAATCTGCCCATGTCCAATTCAGGGACAGTTTTGAAATCAAAATCAGGCGTTTCCCAGTCGTCGGTGAGTAGTTCCCGAGGAATTTCCATGTTTTCATCGTCGTTGTTAATTGGATCGTTCAGAATTATGCTAAGTTGCTCATCGGTAATCAGTTTTTTTCTTATATTTCCTGCTGCTTCACCAATATGTTTTTTCATATACTCATCTATTCTATCGATTGGAAGTCTGCATTGAGAGGTTATCAAATGTAAGAAAAACATTCGTAAGTGTTGCCAGTCTTCTAAAGAAAGATCCGATAGTAATACTGGTCCAAGAGCCCAAAAGAGGAGATCGAAAAACTTTATGCCAACTGTTTTGAATTTATTCAAGAAATCTGGATGTGTAGAGGGTATGCCTCCTTCGAGAGCATATCTAACTGCATTCAGAGCCGATACCCGATTAAGGAGATCTCTGGCTACTGTGAATGCACCACTTGACGCTGATCCTTGTATATCCAACTCGACGACTTGTCTGTGAATCATCGGAATTTCACGAGCTAAATTATCAGCCTGTAAAACTGCAATGATGCCCGTATAATGATTAGCTATAGATTCTTGAAGTTTTTGCAATAACGATGCTTCTTCATTTAAAACTTCTTGACCTAAGTTGAGGGCTCTGATATAACCAATAATATCATCTTTAGTCATACTAGCATAATAAAATTCACCCCAAGGAACAACTTTGTGTGGACCATAACCATAGATAGACACTTCTCTTTCTAAAAGGTTAGAATTTTCTCTGCATCCAAGTATATGTTTTTTTGCTAAATCATGTTGTCCATAGAAAAAATAATTGTAACAAAGATCAAAGTGTATTTGCATCGCTAATTCAAATTGTGTAATTAGAATGTCTCCAGCATCCCAGTTATGTATTACTTCATCAGAATCTTCAGTGAGATGAATAAATGCCTCCATTGGCGGAACTTTAATTTTTTTAGTTTCTCTACGGCTAGAATTTGACGTGAGTTCGTACATGGACAAAACTTCTTCGAGAAATTTTATACTATGTGTACGATTTCCTTCACACATACGTAATATTTTTTCGAAATTTTGGTTCAATGGAGGGTAGCCACCATCTGTCTGCATTCCAGGCCTAGAACAAAGTTCCATAATAAACAAATCATTAGATGTGTACTTTTTTACCCCATTATTTAGAGTTTTGAATACTATGAATCAATAGTCATCACTGATATTTTATCTTGAACTAGTAAATCCTATCTATTGTTTGTTGTGACTACTGCAGAATATTATATGGAATAAATTTCTTAAAAGTACTCACTTATCCTTGATGGTACTATGCTTGGAACCCTCTCAAAAGTAACTACCAAAAACAAGTACATTTTAGCTGAATTCAATTTAGTATTTTCTTAATATTTCGTGACTTAAGGATACTAGTATTTAGGACAAGCAAACTTGTATTATTTACAGTATCCATAAAGGAATTTAATCAAGTTACTTGTCATTTGGATTATTTGTAATAACTTACATGTGCATGTATATTTTTGATGATTTAGCATACAAAGCCGCCTTCACAGGGAATCTCAATGTCCATCTGTGGTATAGAGTTAATGCAAATATAACTTGTGGCTTTTGCATTAACTCTGCTGGTATTTCCTGAAAATAATTATTGTTCTCTTTTAATTTTATTTACTTAGTGTCAGTGATATCTACTAAGAACAATTTCACTTAGTGAAAAATACCATTCTATATTTAGATCCAATGAATTATTGCAATAGTTTTATAACTTGTAATAATTTTACAATAATGATAAAAAAAATATTGAAGTATGCCTGAATTAATGATAAAATGAAGGCTGTGTTTTATCATAAAAAGTGATGTATTTCTTCATACTTCAATTATCATAAGAATTAGGAACATTTTCAAATTACAAGAGTTGCCTTTCATTCCATTTACAGAACAGATTTTATAATTGTTGATCAGCTAAATTTGTTTTTCATTAGGATCAGTTAACACATACCTGTGGCGGTACAGCAAAACCTGCATCTGTGGCCATGTAAACAAGGTCTTGCATGAGTTGGTGCTGTATTTGAGGTGCTAGATTCAATTCCAAAGTATCTGTATACAAATACATTGAAAATTTAATAACAATGCTATGTAATTGGCATTGAAGTTTTGATAAATTTTAAAGTTTTGTCTACTAGCTACTACTACTTTGTCCAACACATTGGTAATTGCTTTTTTCTATAAATGTGGTCCAATAATTTGCAAGTCGTGACATTCCAGTACCTAGGTTCCAATGTAATGATGCTGCCACTTTCAGTCCAAGGATTTTCAAAGCCAGTTGTTTTCGAGTAAACTGTATGGGAGATGAAATCGCCGATGGTGGGGTGGGTGGAGCATCAGTATCTGGTATTCGTTCACTAGTAGGCTTCGAGTTTGCACCCTTGGAGTCAACTGACAAAAATTCCTCTATAAGTTCACATGCTGATGGCTCTGAAAGAATATGGTGTTTATAGAGGTGTAGTTTGAGATATCTTTAAAGCTTTCCATTAAACTAAGTAAACCAATCCAGTATGATTAAAATATTGTTTAAAGCGTTTTTAAAAATATTGGAATATGATCAAATGGCATATTAGGAGTCTAACATTAGTATCACCTAAGTACAAGTAAATACAAAATGTCTCTAAGTAAATAGCCAATAAAATATTGTAAAGTTATTTCTTATTCTATATTCACTTTTAGTTTATCAGTACAAAAGTCATAACCAGTCCGGAGTGCTTAATATATTTTTCTGTCTTTGTACTAACCTGGGTTAGGTTTGCTGAGATGATTCTTTAGCAGTTCTGGATGTAAGAGAAACTCGAACCATAATATAGTGTCAGGTGAAATGGGCACAGTGCCGGGTCTTAACAGATCTACATCCATTGTTACGATTTCTTAACAACCTTAAAAAAAATCGCTTTTTTTATACCACTGAATTTATATAAATTGTCATTCATTACATACTATTTTATTTGTTGTCACAAATATTTTTTGTTTTGTTTTGAGGTTGTGTGTGTGTTTTTTTTATTAGGTGGAATTGGCCAGGCAAAGGGGCATAACCATACAGTCATTTCTTTTTTAAAGGCGTTTTACTAAGTAAATTAAACTACATCCCCACATTATTACTTTTAAGTAAGCTTCTTGCGGCGAAACTAAAGGTAAATAGAGATAGAGATAAGGTGAGATGAAAAAATAATGTATCATTAAATGATGGAAAATAGTCTAGACTTTCAATTAACTTATTGAATTGAATTATTTTTCTTCATCTTGTGTACTTTTTATTTTATTATGTTTACCTTACATTTAATATGTATGTGCAAAAACGTTAAATTTACAATTAAAACAATATAACGTTAACACCATGCTTACAGCCTTTTCTTTATTGGCACTGTAAGACTTTATGGATATTTTTCGTTTTATATGAGTTTTTTCCTCAAAATACGTAGGTATTTTAGCAAGGACGAAATTAGCTCTTTTCAGTTTTCATCCTGATTTGGAAATCCTCCTGGATATTCCTTGAATCTTTGGCGTTTCCCTGGCAAGCATGTTTTTCATTACAGGCAGGGGTTTGATTTTCATACACGAGTAATAGTAGCCCTTTACTGTGAGATCGCCTCTCTTCAATGAAATTAAACAATAAATGGCTGAATTTAGATACGGATCCATTACTTTACATAAGACCGAGATACACTTTAGTTTGAAAGATCTAGATAGTTTATTAAATTAAAATGTAAGTAATATGTTGTGATTTTACCTCGGAAAAACAGTTTCTTGACCATTAACATAATAATATAATGGTAGGTTTTTGTGTGTTTCTTCTATCTCTGCAATTTTGGTGTAGGTATCCTAATCACAGTTATTAATATCATTTTACTTTTATTATTAGGGCTACCAAAATTGCAATCAACTGAATAAAAAAAATGAGGCTTTGAAAGGACAGCTGTATCCATACAGATAAGAAATACAGATACAGATAAATAAATTGCTACGCCACGCATTGATAGTCTTACTTTCTCCAAAGAAGTAAACCGGTAGAAAACAAGTGCATGCGTACAAAGTAAACATGTCAGGAGTGAAATTTCTTTGGCAAACTAATTTTTAACTTTTTTTTTATATTTATACTAATCTAAAGCTTAAGACGTCAACTTCGATCAACAATAGTGTTGTTGATCGAAGGACGTCAATATTAAATTTGTTAACCTTCAAAAGAACTAAGATAAAACATTGTAAATTAACAAAAAGATAACAAATATATTACTCTGAACAATTGCTTAGTTTAAGACGATTTACAAATTTATCACAAAGTGTTTATTTACTAGTTTACCTCACTGTTTATACACCGTATACATACTAATGACAATGTAAATAAATAAATAAATATCTTCATTTACTGTAGTACAAAACGTTATGCGACAAAATTACCATTTAAAGTTCCCCTCTCTCCCTCCTCTCACTCCATGGCACTGTGCATGATGCTAGGTTCGTTCTTCTCACTCTCTTTCAATCGGTCTCGATCTTTCTCACTCGCTTTCTCCCTCTTGGACAAAAATGTCTCACATTTGTCACTAATATTATTGTTATGGCGTTTAATCCGTAAAAAAATATCGATAAGCACGCAAAGAGGTTTCACATCGAAAATTCCTGCCTGTTCGCTGGTAGCTTATGGGACTATTTCAGCTACTCATTGACTAGTAGGTCACGGAACTCGCAGGCTTAACCTGAGCGAGTTGCTAGCATTAGCTCCAGCCAAAGCAGTGCTTCGCTGAATTTGCCACCAGGTCGGTTTCCCGACTCATTGATAAGATCCGGCGAGAAACCTAGTGGACTGTGTCTATGGGCTAGTCTGGAGTATTGGAGTAACTTGAGTATTGGACGAGTTCGACGAGGACGGTGGCCAGTACTTGAAGAGCTTAAAAGCACCAAGAGGCATCCGGGGCATCTGACAAAATATGTTTTTTTTTGTGATTGAGTGATTACTTGTGGCCCAAAGGCCTTTCCAGTTTCACAAGGACAGGTTGGATCGGATATACCTAGTCAGGTCATAAATTCTGTCACATGTTTAATGTAAAATAATTGAAACAAGTTTATTCATTATGTAACCATTCATATACCAAAATGAACTTAACAAAACATAGATTCTTATGACACTAAAGTTTATTCAAAATGACCTCCGTGATTTTGAATACAGGCCTTCAATCTGCGCGGCCAGTCGTCTATCGCAGCACGAACGAGGTCCATGTCAATATCGGCGGCTGCCTTAATCAAGGATGTCTTGAATGACTCCAAATTGGGATGAGGCTTTGAGCACGCCTTTTCCTCCAAGTGTTGCAATATCTTGTAATCTAACGGATTCAAATCTGGACTGGAGGAGGGCCAGTCTTCGTGCCGGATGAAGTCGATTTCACGCGCCGCCAGCCAGTCCTGTGTGCTCTTCGCTCTATGAACTGGCGCCGAATCTTGTTGGAATACCCAGCGCCTGTTATTGAACATGGTATGAGAAACAGGTACCACAAGGTTCGTCAGGACTGTATTTTGATACACAACTGCATTCGTTTTTACACCTTTCTCACAAAAATGTACCTCTGTTAAGCCCCAATAAGAAACTCCCAACCATACCATGAGCGAGGATGGAAAATGACCTCGTTGGACACGCGGAATACGGTTGCTCGCTTCTTCATTACTGTGTGCGTACACCTTATCATTTTTTTTGTTGTAGCTCTCTTCTACGGTAAAAATTTTTTCATCCGAAAAAAGAATTTCCCTATATTTTTTTCCCGCGTACCGCTTCAACAAAGCGCGGCATCTCTTCAGTCTCAGGTCCATTAGACGAGCATTCAAATGATTTACTGTTTTTCTTCGATATGCCCAAAGCCCTAAGTCTTCATTTAACACCCTTTTCACCGTGGTTCTGCTTAACCCCATCTGAAGGGCCAACAGTTTCTGCTTACGTTTGGGATTTCTTTGAATTCGCGCCTTCACAGCTTTTATCACTGCTGGAATCCTAACAGACCGAGGGCGACCACTTCTTGACCTGTCATCTACACTAGAGTCTTCATTGTATCGTTTGATGGTACGATAAACGAATCTTTTGGTTATATTCAAATTTTTCAGTATGTTAAAAATTTGAATTGGCGCGTAACCGCAACGATGCAACGCAATAACTGCAACACGGTCTTCTTTAAGCGTCCACTCCATATTTAAAAATGAGTAAAATTCTAAATGTATACTATTTTTATTTTCATGAACAATTCGAAATTCGAATTCAATAAACTTTTTTGTGGCCAGCATTCTAAAAGAAAAGTTTTTACTGTGTGACAATACTTATGACCTGACTAGGTATAATTTGTGGCGGTCACGATAAGGTATATTGTGTTACAATGCATTTTCAAAGTTTTAGAATTTTTCTGACGCTTGAAATTTAATAGACTACAATCACAGTCACAGCCATCACGAACCTGAGACGGATTTAAATATTTTTTTTTAATTGCACTTGTAGGTAGATGAGCCTGATAGTGATGTGAGCCTGATGGTGATAGTAGGTGTTATACCTGATGGTGAGTGGCTACCGTAGCCTATGAACTTCAGCAATGCCAGGGGCAGAGATTAAGGCTATGCATCATAATAATCGTCTTATCGTTGCCGCTGCTGACCACACCAAATCCTGATCACGCAGGAGCCAGTCACCGTCGACGCCCTAGACACGTCCTTACGGATCCATCAAATCCAATAACCTTTGCATTAGACGCCTTCAGCTTTAACACTAGGAGCAGGCTTAGGGACCCCGATAACGGTACTCGTCGAACTTGACAAAGAGTTCGACGTGCAACCTAACCCATGAATCAGCTCGCTGAGTTTCTCGCCGGATCTTTTCAGCGGGTCGCGATTCCGATCCGGTACATTCGCGAAGCAGCTGCTCTTGAGTTGTTAGGTCTCCTTCGGAGGCGCTCGGGCAGCTGTTAGCAAATCCCACCCCTCCTGGCGGAGCCTTTGCTCGCTCACCTGTCCTGGTGAAACTGGCAAGGCCTCCGGGCCACCAGTAATCCTTCAATCCTAAAAAAAGGGCAGAGCTAAGCCGCTGCCTATCGCTAGACCTAACCGGGGTAGAAGTGCTTCTTACATTGGCGGAAAGTCGCCTCGATGGTCCTGCTTATCTGATCGTGTTTAAGGAAAGATAAGAACATAAAGTATTTTAATAACACTATGTCAATTTAAAAAAAAAGGTCCATTTCATGTTGATTAAACAAATCTTCTTGTGAGTTTTGAAAAAAAGATGTTTGTTGATTGTCGTTGTTTTCTATTATCAACATATTATATTCGCGTTATATTGCTTTATCAAATTATAAAATTATTAATTTTTATAAGTTGATTTTATACAAAAACTTCAATAATTAAAGTTATCCGAAAAGTCAAACTGTTTTCGAATTCAAAGTACCTAACCGTTCTATTGACTAATAGTGAATACGCAAGTCCCTTGTATCTGCAAATGATATGATAATGATTTATTATCAATCTATAAATGTACTAAATAAGTACACACATGTATGGCAGTATTACGACCTACATGCTCCACTTAGAAATGTTATCACCTCGATAACCGATGGATATAACTGTTTCATTGTTATTGCATTTTTAAATGCTCTCATAAAAAGAAGACACCTATAAAAGGAGAAAAAAAATTAACATTGAAAAAAAGAGTGAATGAATACTTTTTACGTTTCGAATAATAATAAACACAGCGATAATTGATTTTACCGTGAGTGCTCCTTAAATTAGTAGGTATTGACAGTGCCGCCTAACGCACACGCGCTCAGGAATTCTGTAATCTTCAATAATCAAAAGTAAGTATTATAAATGTTTCTCATCTGAATGTTATAGGTTGACGTTGCAAAAATATAAGAATCTAGAATATATAAAATAAATAATAAAATTAAGGCTAAGTTATTTATTCTGCATGTTGTTCTTATTGAATTACCAATGACAAATATAAGTACAGTGAATCGAATGTTTTCTTATTATTGTAATTTGATAGATTCGTTGAGCCCTTATAGGTCGGTACCATAATCCTAACCGTTTCTATCATGAACTAGTCAGGTTCTCCCGTTTCAAGGATGGGGCAGCCAATTTATTGCAAGACTGTGGAGACTGATTTCAAATCAAATATAATATCGCATACATGTTGTGTCTATAGCTTCTGGTTAACTTAAGGCCACAATACCCAAGAGTTTGTTTATCTTTATTATGAAAAATTATCATCATGTAATAATATTAACGACATTTATATTTGACGAGCAAAGAACATAAAATCAGTGATACCTAATGTATTCTTTTGGTTGCTTGTTGTCGTTGTTACCTAAATACCTACACATGTATTTCGCGATATGTGTTTTCCTGGCAGAGATATGATTTTAATGTACTTATTCTGCGCTTACGATGTAAGAAGATAAATCTTTTTTTAGTCCATTAGTCTACTTTTTTTTTCAATATTATACGGGGTGTAACTTCCCGACTGAACCGGTGTACTTTCCCGAAGTGAAGGTGTCAATACGAGATGTAACTTTCCCACAAAACAATGATTCGGTGGTAGATTCTGCGAAGCACTGCTCTTGCTAGGGCCAGTGCTAGCAAACTATTGCATGTTGAGCCCCGCGAGCTCACTTACAGCATAGCGTAGGAAAAGCTCCTTAGACTAACAACGAACAGGTACCGAAAAAGGACTTGTAAAAGTAACGTAACGTTCTCCCAATGCGGTGAAATATTATTTTTATTGCTCACTCGCGATATAAATATTATTTTCAATTGTGTTACCTTGAGCGTAAAATTTGTTTATACATAGTTACATGTAAATATGTAGTAAATGTTATGTATACATTATATTCGTATTTTTCGCGCTAGGAATCATCAGTAATACTTCTTTGTTCTTAGGGACGGTTCGAAATGTTTTCATATACATTATCGTGTATTTTTTAAGGAAGAAGAAGTAACAATAAATTAACACTTCAACAGGAGTTAAAAAATTAAAAACGACTTCCGAACCTGATCTTATGAATAGACAAATAGAATATATAGTTAAATAATATTTTCTATAATCCCTCACTAATAAAAAAAAACTATTTTCTCCTCAGTTTGTCAATCGATTGTTGTTTTTGTTGTTGTTTAATAGCGTTCGACAAGATTTAGCGTTATAAAATTATTCATAGTTCAGTCCACTTTCTCAGTCTCAATAGGATGATCAATATACATTTATTTAAAATAATCAAGTTTATTTTTAAGTTGCCACTAACAACCAAAAGAGAATACGTAAAGTGAATTTAAATCATAGAAGTCAGTACTTATGGTCGAATTTCGATCGTTGGCCCAACATAACTTTAGCCAAGTAGTCCTCTATAGTTGAGGCACAAGGTCTCGGAACTAAGATTTAAGCTATTTGTTATAACCAACAGTATTCTCATGTATTACTTTTCTTAAATCAACCCCTTCCATTTTTATTCGTTGTCTTCAATGTAAAGTTAAGCCGCATTCTACTGGTTTATTAAATGAATTGATGTTGATGATGATGATATTATTATAATGGTTGAACTGCACCATTGCTCTGAGGAATTGTTCGAGATGATACCGGCATCTCGTTTTTACCATCGCACCGCCCGCCACTGGAGTACAGTTCATCCATACTATCTGGAGCCACTGCGGTCATCCACAGTGCGTTTCCAGAGGTCTTTTTTGCCACGTACCATCCGGCTACGGAATGAGCTCCCCTCCACGGTGTTTCCCGAGCGTTATGACATGTCCTTCTTCGAACGAGGCTTGTGGAGAGTATTAAACGGTAGGCAGCGGCTTGGCTTTGCCCCTGGCATTGCTGAAGTCCATGGGCGACGGTAACCACTCACCATCAGGTGGGCCGTATGCTCGTCTGCCTACAAAGGCAATAAAAAAAAATCTATTTCTGATGAGGTAGCTTAATCTATTGCTTTATTTATGGCTGTCCAAGAAGATCTATTTGAAAAGAAATTGACATAAATATTTAATTCGTCGTTTCCTCGCTCCATAAATACTTCCATTAAACACAAAATAAGCTTCTTTCGAATCTCGTAGTTTAACAATTCATTTCAAAACTCTCAAGTGTTTATTTTGCAATTGAATTGACGGGAACAAAACACTTGTCGTTGATAAATTTAAAGTATTTACTCACGTGGTAAAACGTACAGTGAAAAGAAAGAAATTGCTTTAATTATGTATAGCCAAAAAAAAATTTGGTACATTTGAGTTTCAATATTCGTAACATTAACACAGCGCTCGGCGCTTTTTCATTAAAATATAAATTAATTTTAGTGGACACAAGAGCATACCAGCAAATAAATCAAAGCACGGATAATTCAGTATGCATTGAAATGGATCTTCTACAAGTAGGCTCGGAGCCTGTAGGCATGAGGTGCCCTTATTGCCAAGAAGACATAATGACGAGGGCTATTTACAAAAATTCGACCATCACTCATATCGTTGCTGCAGTGCTGGGTGTATTGTTCTGGTACGTACTCTATGGTATCTAAAGAATGCTGGGAGCCTAGCCCAAGTGCAAGCTACGAATCATAAGGTTCATTAAAGTACAAAATTGAATGGGATTGATGTAACATCGTTCGCCTACGTCATCCCATCAATCCAATGTAAAATGTAATTTATGTGTTTTTTTTTGTTAATATGAATGATTCAAGTTGTTCGAATAAATGATTTATCTTTATTATTAGCGGTTAGTTGGGTTTGGTGCATTTAAACCATGAGTTGCACATTACAATCGGATCTGTTGCAAACTTATGCCATATATGGAAGTATATTTCTAGAAACAAGAAGAAAAGTAGTAGTATATGGACGTATTTCTATAGCCCCTGCTGGAACTTTTTTCTTTCTTACTCTAATACGGCGGACGACAGATGCTGCATGACCTAATGTTCTGAAAATAGCGGCCATACTACATATTATCAATTTATGGCGTTAAGGAAATTCGTTTGTACACAATATTGTGGTGTTTTCTAGGGGCTATTCAAAGAAAGCTGGTACGACTGAGCTTCAAATTTACACAGCATAGTATCACCTGTTGTTGTACCATTTATTACCATTGTATTTATCTTGCAGGTGGCTGTGTTGCTGTATAATTCCGTATACAACGAAACGTTGGAAAAACGTGGAGCATAATTGTCCCAATTGTCATAAATTCCTGGGTGTCTATGAAAGAACGAGAGTGATTTAACAATTTTATGTCTATAAATAATCGAATACTTTTAATTTATTTCAAAATTATTGTTTAGCCCTATTGAGTTTAATAAACTTGACATGCACTGGTGACATTTGTCAGCAAATCATTATACATAATTTGTTTGTTTCAATTTTTGTACTTTTGTCCTTGTGGCCTGAAACTGCATTATGTAACAAAAAGGAAGAGATCGTTAATTTTAAATATGAATTCCTTAATCACGCGTGTTATTTTAAGGACGAACGCGTCCAAGCTTAAAAACTTGCGGTTACGACCTCCTTGGTATATTAGCTCTATAATGCACAGGTTAGGTGGTGTTTGGTTCTGTGATTTCATGGGTTCCTGTTTAAGGAATAGAGCAGTCATTCGCTCAATCCTATTGAGATTTCAATTATCAATGCAATTAAAAAAAACAGTGAAAGTAAATCGTGGACATTTATTAAGTACGTATTTCATTAGATTTGTAGGCAGCGGCTTGGCTCTGCTCCTGGCATTGCTGAAATCCATGGGCGACGGTAACCACTTACCATCAGGTGGGCCGTACGCTCATCTGCATACAAAGGCAATAAAAAAAAAATATTGCACTTGCCTGCGGGATTCGAACACCGTTGCTACGCTCGATACAAATTATGCACCGGACGTCTTATCCTTTAGGCCACGAAGACGTAATTACCGAACTATTGTAACTATTGTAATTGTAAAGCGAAAAGAGATTAATGAAAAAAAGGTTATTATTATAAATGCGACAGTAGACGATCCATATTTCAATGGTTGAATCACTGATAGTCAGCACCGATAGCGGAGACAGGTCGGTGGTGTGCACTGGACACGGTGGAGCGGTGCTCCGCTTCCTCGTCGAGCGCGGTGTTCCGCTAGGATCAGTCCTTGGTCCTCTCCTGTGGAGCATCGGCTGCGACTGGTAATTACAGTAATGCGTTTCGGTTTGAAGAGTGGGGCAGCTGTTGTACTATACTGAGACCTTAGAACGCACATCTCAAGTAGGGGTGTGACTTACGTTGTAGATGTCTATGGGCTCCAGTAACCACTTAACACCAGCTAGGCCGTGAGCTCGTCCACCGACCTAAGCAATAAAAAAAAGTATGGAATAATAAAACTTGATGGTAAGTAATCGCCGCAGCTCATTGACATTAACAATGTTAGGGGCACAGTCAAGCCGCTACCTACTGCAATATCATACATAGCCTTGATTGTATTTATTTAATTATTATTTTTTGGAAATTAAGTACTGGCAACGATGTGATCAGTGGTCAATTTATTCAATAGACATAAACATACATACTGTTATTACGTCATTATTTAGAAATGTTGGTGAGTAACGGACCCAGTATCGACCCACGTCATAGTCAAAAGAAAGTCGAGTGTGTAGCCTTATAATTTAGCCGGTGAGTTTCCATTTTAAGCCTTACGCTTTGGTAATAAAATATATTAGGTTTGATGTCTGATTGCAAAAAGCTATCTATTGATTATATTTCAAAATATATAGAAGTTAAACGACAAGTATATCTCGTCTATATACTATATAAACTGAAGTATGAGATTTTTTGTGTTAGGTAAGGTTCTGTTTTAGGTAAGGCTTTCCTTTCAGCGTGTCTACAAACCACGCGTTAAGTTAGCTCTTTCTATACATTAATAAAACTATATTTCGTTAGCAGTTTTTGTTTGCAAACGGCTTTAATGCACGTTCTATAAACAAAAAAGTTGAAGATAAATAAATTTACGCTGCATTTTAAACAAATGTATTTATTCTGTATAAATCTAAAAATTCTATTTAAAATGACCGTTACAAAATTACATTGTCTGAGAAATAGTATCACAGATAATAAACAAACGCTTAACTAATGGATTATTATAATGTTACATTAATTTTATTCTTATTTCAATTAATTCCCTCTTCGTTGAACCAACCAACCAACCATTAAAGGCTAAGGTATAATTTACTTACTTTTAAATAAAATAAAATTCGACCGCTACAATAATGATAATTCGTAACCACGCATTAAATAATAGAATAAAATTTAATTGGCTATATGAGGACCTCACTGTTAAATAGTAGTGTTGTAATATTCATATCATTTCATTCATTTCATATAATATTCGTTCCTTGACGTGTTCCCGAAAATTATTATTTGTTTTAAGTTTGAAAGAAAAAAATTCGGTCACGGAATTTGATACTTTTGCCAGTATAGATCACTCAAAAGCCACCTGCTCTTAGGTTATTGTCGTAGTTCACAGCACGCCTTGCTATACGTGTACGTGCGAAAATTAAAATACATATTTCTAAATTACATTTGCATAAAGTTAATTTGCACCCAACTTATTTACGATGATATTGGAAATGAAGAAAAACATCCGCCAAACTTTAGTAGCTTGTTTGTTTTTAACAACGTACCTTTAAATCTTTTATTTTCAAATCAACGAGATCAAAATCCTACAAAAATTAACTTGTATTTCGAGGACAATATGAAAATATTTAACTAGCTTACAAGTGTTACGGAATAATGATCTAGGAATATTTTTTGCCAAATAAATCTAAGATGGGGTGAAAGCACCGACGAATGCTTTACATTGAGGACAGTAATGATTGGCTGTTTTACACGATCTCATGCAATACGGAACGAAACACCCGCAACAGCATCTGAAAAAAATCAAAATTAAACAATCTTGAAAATGTTGTATGTTTATCTAGGCTAAGATAAAGAATGAACATTAGTCGGTTTGTAAATATTAAGATTCATATTATTTTGTTCTTGTATAGGCGTTTTATGATTTTTTTTTTTTTTTTTGTTGTGTTAGGAACAAATGGTCGTCGTGGCTTAAAGGATAAGATGTCCGGTTCATTCGTATCTAGCGATGCAACGGTGTTCGAATTCCACAGGCGGGTATCAAGTATTTCTAATGAAATACATACTTGACAAATGTTCAAGATTGACTTCTACGGTGAAAGAATAACATCGTGTAGTAAAAATCAAACCCGCAAAATTATAATTTGCGTAATTACTGGTGGTAGGACCTCTTGTGAGTTCGCACGGGTAGGTACCACCGCCCTGCCTATTTTTGCCGTGAAGCTGTAACGCTTTTCGGTTTGAAGGGTGGGGCATCCGTTGTAACTATACTGAGACCTTAGAACTTATATCTCAAGGATGGTGGCGCATTTACGTTGTAGTTGTCTATGGGCTCCAGTAACCACTTAACACCAGGTGGGCTGTGGCTGTGAGCTCGTCTATCCATGCAAGCAATAAAATAAAAAAATGGTTGTTCCATGTGTGCACCTCTGTGTGCACACTGTGCATCACTAATTATTGATACATGTTTCCATGGCGTGTAACTATTTTCACATCCCTACATCTTGACATTACACCTGCACCGAATTTGTACTCACAAACAAAGACGGATTAATTAATTTATTTATTGCCATTTCGTTACCGGTTATCATTGCAGATTACCGTTGACAATAATGGTGGCGCAGCAAAGTTGCTGCTTCTTACCGAGAAGATAATTTTGAACTTTCGATTGAAGAATAACATGTGCTATGCCACACAGAATATTCTGTCGAGGGAAGTTCATTCCAGACCTAATTTGAACTCCAGGATGAAATACAAGATCACGCCTTGTTTTATCCGCGTTATTCTGATAGTATTTTTAATTTACTCTCACATTTTGCATTTCTCTCACAACGGAAGAAGTTTCAATGAGCTAAATATAGTTCGAAATAATCTCAAATAAAACGTTTTTGCTTGTTTTTTTTTTGCATTTTTATGCGAGAAAATAATGACTGAGATATCATTAATCAAAGTTCTGATTTAAAATACGAAGTAGATGATTCTAGTAATAGCAAAACCGGTCTGAGAAGAGTCCCCTTGTTGCGGAGGAGCTATAAAGTCGGTCTTTGACGTGAACGGGTCAATGACTGCCTCTGAGAAATGATACTTTTTGCATGTCTTTCGAAGCATGAAACGATACCTTACGGATCGGTTGCATCAAAGTTTTCACTTTATTCATTAATATTTGTTCCAAATATAAAGCACAATTCTTTAGTGTAGAAAACAAATACGTATCCACAATTACTGCAGTGTAACAGTTGCGATTTGGTAACACAATATTATAAACTTCTAAAAATTAACCTTTACTAGAATGGGTTTATATCTACTATTTGGTGAAAATAAAGATATATAGGTGAAACTTGAGAATACCAGACTTACCCAGCTAAAATACAGAGAGCTGCCGATATAATGTGTGTTCTGTTATTTGGAACATAGTCCACTCTGGTGACTACTGTTTTGTTGCACGTTTGACACGTAGTGCCCGTTGGCCCTGGGCCTAGCTTTCCTGGTGGTCCTGCCGGTGCTTGGGGTGATGTTATCACTGTAGTACGCGGAGGTGCTTCGGGAGCAACGAAACCGGCAGGCGGTGGTGGATTATTGCCAAAGTACGAAGGAGGCGGAGCTGGATTCGGTACCGATTGTTCATATGGTGGCGGTAATCCCATTTTATTTTCCACTGTAAATCGTAATATTACTGTTTACTATAAAACGTTAAGCACTTAGAATATAATATCACATCAAAATGGAAATTCATAAATTGGTTTCGTTCGGCGGAAAGTGTGAACTTTGGTCTGAAATTTTTGTTTATGATTTGTTTTACCGAATTCGCGTTCGTGGAACGGTACACAGTTTGAGGGTTGCTCTGGTACATTGCTGTGAGGCTGTTGGTTATGTCTGCGTTGACGATGGCGTCTTCCTCGCCGTTCATGGTGCCTACTACGAGCATGCGAATCTATAATACATTTTAAAGTTCTACAAACAAACAAGACTAACTTGAAGGCTTGAAGGTTTTTTGTTAATTCTAATGAAGCCTTTCCCATGAATTCATTGCAATTGTGAAGCTTTGACTAAAATATATGTTATCGTTAAAGGTTAGTAGTAAGCCCCATCGAGATATTAGGAAGAATTTTGTAAATGTTAATTTGTAATATCTTTCCGGAGATTTCCGAAAATGTTAGCGCTCAAATATATGGTCAATGTTTATATGTATATTTAACGATTTATATACATGTAAGGTTAGCAGTTTAGTGAACATTAATGTTTGTACGGTATTACAGAATAGTATAGAACAGTTTTGTGATAATATTCATTTTTAAATGCTTATAACGAACAATTTTGAAATCAAACTCGTGCTATTCAGGGCGTGACAATAATCGTACAAGGTTCTGTGAGAATTGAAAATAACCACTGCAACTCGAATGTACAGCGTATTGGAAGTATTGGAAGTTCCGATAAAGCGTCTATGTTTTAAAATTATAAATCTATTTGTTTGTGTAATATTAACTCATCAAAATAATGGCTGCGCTATGTTATCACGTTAAAAAGGGAACATCGTACTGAAACTAGAACGTGACACGTATAAATCTATACAGAACCTATAACATATAGTAATCGTTTATTTCTAGACACGGATTAGCTGGTTCTACAACCATTTTATTTTCTAAATTATGCAGACATTGGGTAATCCGAAGGTCGCATGTAAATTAGAATAGGTAGATGCGTAATACGTACGTATTTTTTATGGAAAATAATTTGACCTTAATTAAATTTATTCAGACTAATAAAATTATCATATTAAATTCAACATAATATCGACATTATTAAGGTTTTTTATTTCAATTGTGCTTACGTGGACGGTTGATATTTCGTTGTTATAACTTCATTATTTTATGACGCTTTAACTTTACGCGAGGAATGTGTTATATTATTAATTTAAGTAAGCATTACAAATACCTTACACTTTATGGTCATTTGATCAATACTCTCTTGAATTATGTCATGGTTGTAATATTAATGTGCATATTTTTTTAATAATCCATATAATATGCACTTATTTACGACATTTAGTGAATAATTTAGGGTAGACATTTTGTTCAATTAGAATCGTCCTCTTTTACGAAACATATTTTTATGTAGGATTTGTAAGAATGGAACGTATAAAAGAGTATGAACAGAGCGCTACGATGTGACTGAGAGAAAACGGTAAGAAAGGGAAAAGAGAATGACAAACAGAGCAGAAATGACACTTGACAGAGAAAGGATGGCAAAGACGATTGAATGAGCAAGGCGTAAAAAAGGGACAGATATTTTTTTATTATAATGCAGAAGATTTGAGAAGATAATAAAGAAATATGTGCAACAATCGTACAAATAAATCATTTGTTATTTGTTTATGGGCTTGGATATTCGTTTATTATTTCTTTTGAATATCACACAAAAACTAACTGGCCGCTCCCGACGAAAAAATTTATTTAAAACATTTCAAATTAGACATAAAAATTGGTAAAACGTTTAACTACGGAGAGAAGGGCCAGAGGCGATAATTTTTGTTAATCCACTTTTCTGTACAACTAAGAGCAATCAACAAACATGATTTCAAGTACATTTCAACTACTTTCAATGTTATTTCAAATTTTAGCGGGTAGATCAACTTGAATCTGAACCTTGCTTCGGACGACAAAATATTTTAATGAAATTCTTTATTAAACAGCCTTCAACATCGTTGCGAAGAAAAATAATGAGGAGAACGATATTATATTATAATCAGATAGGTGAACTTAAATCATTAGATTGTGTTTATGGTTAATTATTCGCAAGGTGATGTAGAAATAAAAGAGACAGAACAACCAATAACAAACAAAGTAATGCTATTAGAAAGCTTAAGATTTCACAAAGACAAAACATTATGAGCTAAAGCGGTAGGTACGTATTTCTTACAATGATTTAAAAAGATTCAACATTTAGTATACGTACTACTTCTATGCCTACTACTAAACGTATTTTACTTACTCGTCGCGTCCATTGTCAGTGATGAAATTAACCTTCGAACAGAGGTTTAAGTCTTGAGTTATATTGTAGAACACAACACTCGTATCTTGTTTTAATAATATCACACACCCTTAAATATTTCTAAGTTTTACAAATTATATGTATCTAAGTTGTTGTGCGTTGTAAGCGAGAGACACGCTTAAGAGTGAATGCACTCGTCGGCTATGCGCGTAAGCATTATTGCGTCATGATTGTACAAGAGAGACCTCCGTAGTCTCCACTATCTCACTCAGCTTCACGAGCGACAGAGATGCACAATCATACCACGTAAGTTACATGTTTACTCATTAAATAATTCGTATACTGCCAGTCTAATTATGACATCAATTAATGCCATGTTAATACAGCAAAACGTTGTAAAAACTTTTCGGAATTAATTTTAAAAAAATAGCTTGGTTTGTATTTATTACGCCGTATAACTTAAACCTAAAAATAACTAATTGCTATTGGTCTGGGTGGTCTAGTCGTATTATATTATGTTACTTAATGCTCGTCACAATACGTATATGGCAAGATGGATATCGTATATAGGATTGGCATAGGTTTAATGAAATAATAACAATTCAGATTACTCATCGATCACAGTCCTTGGCTTTTAACGAGAACTAAATAAAACCCAAGTGAATTCGTAGTTTTAAATGCTGTATGCTCTGTACTTACTTTTAATATTAATTACTGTTCAAATGTGTTCAATGTGAAACAGTACTGAATTCTAAGCACTAGGTTCTCTAACCAAACGGCTGAAATAACGATCCTTACGATTTCTACTCTATCGTATTTTGGGGGGGATTAGACGACAAAGGGAAGATCTTCCACCGAGCGGGTGATATTGCTCGGTAAACCGACGGTCCGAACGTTGTTGTTCGGAACTTGTATATATGCGCTTTATCTTGAAAATGTCGTAAGCGAGATTCAGGCATCTGTCAATTATCTTGCGTTCTATGATGGCTACCCGCCACAGTATGTCACAATCGATTAACTCGGGGACTTATTGACCTTCTATTGATAGGGTGTATTTTATAAAAAAATTGCATAAGTAGGGTAATTTTATAGAATTATCAGTCACTACCAATATCTAATTACGGAGCAGAGTTCATCCATATTATCTGGAACCGCTGCGTTCATCGACAGTGCGTTTCCAGAGGTCTTTTTTGCCACGTACCATCCAGCTATGATGAGCTCCCCTCCAGGGTGTTTCCCGAGCGCTATGACTTGTCCTTCTTTAAAAGAGGCTTGTGGAGAGTATTAAGCGGTAGGCAGCGGCTTGGCTCTGCCCCTGGCATTGCTGAAGTCCATGGGCGACGCTAACCACTCACCATCAGGTGGGCCGTATGCTCGTCTGTCTACAAGGGCAATAAAAAAATTTGTTCATTAATGATTTCCAAGTTGAAGGAAAACATTGTGTAATAAAAATCTAACCCGCAATCATTGTAATTACTATAAGTATAATTGAGATAATATACACCAATATTCAAAGTCAGTGACTGCATTAGTATTGTGACGTCTATGGGCTCCGTGTGCTTAGTGCGAGTTTTTTAACGATCTCGATATCGTAAAAGTTAACTCAAATTTGTATGGAGTTGAAACGTTTGCCTACGTTTGCCGCTAGGGGTGCTGCTCCAACTGCATAAAAATTTGAGAACGTTAAAAACCCGCACTAAGAATACAGGTAACAACACAACACCGGGTGAGCCGTAAGCTCGTTCACTCGTCTATGCAATTAAACTTGAAAATTTAAAGATAATATGCGAGGAGACTTTAGCTCGGTCTGCGTTTTCTGACATTTTTTGCACAGGTAGTACTCCAAATAATCCATGAAGATGATACATCGATGATTATTCATTTTATTATAACAGCCGACGAAATATAAATCATCAATTTTACTTGAAGCCACTCAAAGTATTTTATAAAGTATTATAAATTAAGTATTATATAGTAAAGTAAAATATTATATAGTACATTTCATACTTTTTTCTACAAACTAAGTGTAATTTTGACACCTGGACACGAAGTGTATTTTTTAGACAACTCGAGTACTGTGCCCTAGAATTTGGATATCTACACGATTGGATACGGACTGTTCTAATAGGTTGGGGAAAAGTCTTTTCGCAATATAGTAATGTATGAACTTGTAATAAAATCTCTTTGCCTATATTATTTGTATCTGGCTGGTTTTGGTATCATTAAAAGCTTAAATTTTAAAGAAAATAATTTTAAATTCAAATTAGGAAAATTTTATGTGTGATTTTTATTTATATTTCGTACTGTCAAGATGAGTGAATCTAATGAAGAAATTCGATACATTTTAAAATTTTACTACAAAAAGGGTAAAAATGCAACGCAAGCGGCGAAAAAAATTTGCGAGGTTCATGGACCCAGTGCAGTGTCTGTGAGAGTAGCACAAAGGTTTAAGCGTTTTCAATCCGGAAATTTTGATGTCAAAGGTGCACGTCGCTCTGGTCGCCCTATTACGGATAAAATGGATGCCATTTTTGAAAAAGTGGAGCAAGATCGGCATATCAGTAGTTATGACGTAGCAGAAGAACTGGGAATTGACCACAAAACAGTTTTGGCGCATTTGAAAAAAACCGGGTACACAAAAAAGCTCGATATTTGGGTACCTCACGAGCTTACTGAAAGAAACCTAATGAACCGTGTACTCATTTGTAATTCTTTATTACGACGTAATGAAACCGACCCATTTTGGAAGAAGCTGATAACTGGTGTGACCAGACAGTTAGTGACGAAGCCCGGGTTAACTCACAACAAGGTAATGCTGTGTGTGTAATGGGATTGGAATGGCATTATTCATTATGAGCTGTTACCACCAGGCAGGACCATCGATTCTGAACTCTACTGCGAACAACTGATGAGATTAAAGCCAGAAGTTGAGAGAAAGCGACCGGAATTAATCAACAGAAGGGGTGTGGTTTTTCATCATGATAACGCTAGACCTCACATATCTTTAGCCACTCAGCAAAAATTAAGAGAGCTTGGCTGGGAGGCGTTAATGCATCCGCCGTAAGGTCCTGAACTTGCACCTTCAGATTTCCACCTGTTTTGGTCTCTTCAGAATTCTTTAGGCAGTATCAGGTTAACATCACGAGAGGACTGCCAAAACCAATTGTCGCGGTATTTTGATCAGAAGCCCCAAAATTTCTATAGCAATGGGATCATGTCCCTACCTACAAGATGGCAAAAAGTTATCGAACACAGTGGTTACCTACTTACTTTAGTTAAATGTAAATAAAAATGTTGTGAATTTTCTCCAAAAATGCGAAGAAACTTTTCCCTCAACCTATTATGACTATTTTCGGCAATGACTAATTTTCATCAGAATAAACGTAAAAACTATACTTCAGAGTCGGGGTTGAAAAAGTCTTATTTAATCAATCGATCAGTTGCAGGACTTTATGCCCATTTTAATATATGTTTTAATACGTTTAAAGGTCTCTGATGGTGTTGTCGTAGATCCGTAGAGTTAATTTAGAGGTGTCAACGCTATTTGCCTTTTCTGAGTGCTGCTTCTCGTCGAGGATTCCACGCTTTAGTGCAGAAAGCGAAGACGGAATCGTTGCTCAGTGGGATATCGGATTCGCTGTTTAATTTCTACATACCATCCTAGGGTTACCAAACGTTGGGTGAGGATAAACTAACGCCCAGAAATAAATATGACACGAACGGGCAACAACGAAATCGTGATCGAAAATTTTCATCTCGTTAAATGATTTTTTTGCATCATCGTTAATGTACCTAATACAATCAGAAATCAGCTGACCCGTATGTCTAGTAGTTTATGGTCTAAGGTGATGACGAATGGGAGACA
Source organism: Bombyx mori (assembly GCF_030269925.1). Taxonomy (NCBI): domain Eukaryota; kingdom Metazoa; phylum Arthropoda; class Insecta; order Lepidoptera; family Bombycidae; genus Bombyx; species Bombyx mori. The sequence goes on from NC_085121.1 coordinate 8,459,746, forward strand.
TCTGTGAGCTGTATTCACTTTAGAATTCGGGTTCATAAAATGTAATAAATTAGCTAAAATACTAATCACTTATGTATAGCTTAGCTTAGCAAATAATCTGCTATCAGTTTTGTTCAGGTAGTTTGCTAATAAATAGGTCTACCTATAAAGTTGCTGTTTTATAATACAGCCCATTTAAGAAAGTAGGTAATCTAAGGCTAGCAATAATTTGATTATTTATTGTATTAGTTCCTTTATTAATTTTAATTTTATATTTTTAGTTGACAATCTTAATTTTAATAATTTTGATTCGGTTTCATTTGATTTGGTTTAATTTTTGTTTGTTTTTGTTTTTAGTCATTCTGATAAATTGTAATTTTAATTTTATTATATTTTGATAAAGATGTTATGTAATTGTATGTGAAATTTTATGGGCTTAAGTTGCCTTAAATAAACGCATTTCATTTCATTTCAATAAATTTTAAATTCAAATGATCTTTATTAAATAAATATAGAATTCTTCAGCAGCTTTCCACGTTAGCATCAGAACAATATTAGTCCATTCCTGTTTAATTTGCAAGGTAAAAAAATTTGATAAGTGGATGCCGCACGAACTAAACAATCGCTAGCGCGACGAACGCGTTAAGGTATGAATGGCAAGGTATGTGTTGCTCAATACATAACGAATTGATTTTGAAACGCACTGTCACTTGCGATGAATAATTGATTATTTTGATAAATAATAAGCGGTCATCATATTGGTTAGACCCTGGCTCAACGCCTAGATATTGCTTCAAACAATAAATATCCCTAAAAATTCTTGGTCGCTGTTTGGTGTCATGGTCACAGCTTCTTACCAAATGGCACCAACATTACTGTGAATGTGCCTTGCGAGTAATTGGATACAATGATGGAGAAGCTTGCAAATCTCCGGCTACCTTTAATTTATATCTCGTAGCGGCTGCTCATACACGACAACGCTCGACTTCATAAGGCACAACAGACTGTCTCTAAGCTACAAGAACTAAGGTCCAGACTCACCAGATTTTGCCCCGACAGACTTCTACTTATTCCAAAGTTTGGACACCTTCTTGGCGGGAAAAACAAATGATACCCCAGAGGCAGTATAAAATGCCTTAGAAGACTTTGTTGGTTCCCGTAGACCTGACTTTTTTAAGAAGGGTATTGAAAATTTACGGATTGATGAACTTAAAATATATCGATAAATTATAAATACGATACGTGAATTTAAAACTTCAATAAGTCCGCATCGGTTTTAAACCAGTGCCATCTATATGATATTAACGATACTTCATCGAGTGTAGGTTTACTATCTCAGAATAGGGCAGGCGGATATCTGTGTTGGGCTGTAAGAGGGCGCTGTTGAGGGCGGGCGGAACCCTTTATGCGCGCGCAGGGTTACATAACGGGAAAATAAGCGCGCGCAGCGGCAGGTGCGGGGCGCGGGGCGATCGATGCGCGCCCGGGGGGAGTCAGTCGAGCGGCGAGAGAGCGACATGGCGGCGCGCCCAACCCGCGCGGCGGCCCCGCGGCCCGGGCCGCGCGAGTAGGTCGCCATGCGCGATGCGGTATGAGGCAGCGCCGCGCCCGGCGGGCCGGCCCCCGCTAGCGGCGCCGCCCCCGCCATGCGAGCGCCGCCGCTGCTGCTACTGCTGATGGCGGCCGCGGGCCTGGCCGTGAGTCCGCTCGCGCGCCTCAACCCCTGGCTGAGCGCGTGCGACCTGGAGGAAGAGGGTGCGGGCGAGATGCGCGACCGCGGGGGCACGGCGTGCAGCGGCAGCGGCGGCGCGGCCGAAGCGCTCACGGAGCGCGACGTGCCGTACCTGTGCGCGCTGGAAGCCAGTGAACGCGCGCGTCGTCTGACGAACCTGCGACTGCGCACCTGCTGCGAGCGTTCGCCCGCTTCCGTGCTGCATCCTGCCGCACGCACCGACATGCTCATCGGCGGAGAGCCCTGCGAGCGCACGCTGCATGAAATCCTTGGGCTAGACGCAATGGTCGCACGCGTGCATTATGAGTTCGCCGACATCCTCGGTCGTTACGATTGCGACCAGGCCTACTCCGTTCACTCATGTTACGAGTGTCAGGTGAGTGTTTTGCTGAATATCATCATGTCTTCTTGCTTATACTCGTAGTTTACAGGTGTAGTTCCAAAAATGATGAGAGTACTTCGAAAATTTGCTACGTTGGCAGGCTATTTGCAGGCTGTTCATCGTAAGTATTACTCACCATGTGGATTATTATTAACATTACATAGGAAGAAGTTTTTAGTGACATTATAATAAAGCATTATAATAAAACATAATAATATATAACATAAAACATAAAACCATATTACTTTTTATGACATGACCACACTACTACATTACCCACACTTTCTTTTATATCATCAACAATCGTTATAGTTTTTCTAAAATATTCATTTAATCAATTGCATGCTTTAATCTCATTATTAAAAAAAATTACGCTCGAGGTGACAACGTCCTCATTCTTCGTAATATAAAGTTGATTAAAACGTTTTCCGAATTTACTTTTGCACTCCTACTACGTATTCGTTTGTCCATTATTTCATGTAATACTTATCAATAAGATTCTTTGACATCATGTCATTTTATTTAATATATCGTGAGAAACATGGCCACATTCATACTTTATTTTTAAGTAAATAATGAAACATTGACATCATAAACTGCTTATAATTGACATAAGACCCGTTAATCAATAGAAAAGAAAACCCCTTAGTCGAGCGGCGGGCGCTTCTTGCCCTCATAGTCAATTTTTCGGATAATATATTATATACACGCTTAAGAACTTTAATAACAAAAAAATATGTCCCTATTCATATCAATTAATTTGTGTGACAGCTGCAACAAATGTTAAAATATGACTTAAAATTGTTTTTAAGAGATTTGCCTGTAAGAATTTCTTAAAAAGTATATAATAATCTTATTTGCACTTCTTACTTACACCATAACATTTCAGTGGCTACGTTTTGTGTTCAAACAATGTTTCAAACAAATTAAAAGCTAATTACTTTCACAAATTACTTTCGATTCCAATGCAAATACTGCAGGTCTATATTTGTTTACCAACACTGTTCCATTTTCCGGAATTCGGTCTGGAACGGACGTCCAGTTTCACTTTCATCAAAGGGATTTTTTCTACAATTGCAATTTATTAATCGCTTTCATTAATTGTGTCGGCCATTTGGAGCTTTACTGAAGCTATGTTTAAAGCAAAGTGAAAATACGGGTAAAACAATATGACGTATTTACAGAGCTTTCATGAATTCTCTATTTTCTAAATGTTGAAATATTACTTGAACATTCAACTATAAATAGGAAAGTTGACATAATTATTGCATGTATTGGAACCTAATAAGTATTTGAATCGCTTAAATGGGAAACGTATTTGTTTAAATTTTAAACATAGATTTGACCATAATATAGTGTGATAAGAGTAAACTAATATTTAAAGCAAGTGGACAGTATATTTGTGCCTAACTTTAACGTCAGCCCTCTGAGTTTCTCGCTGGATGTTCTCAGCGTGTCGCGATTCGGTAGTAGATTCAATCTCGAAGCAGTTACTCTTGAGTTGTTAAGTCTCCTTTGGAGGCGCTCGGGTTGCTGTTAGCAATCCACCCCTCTTGGCCAATTCATCCCTCCTGGCTGAGCCCTTGCTCGCCAAATTGTCCTGGTGAAACTGGAAAGGTCTTCGAGCCACCAGTAATCCCTCAATGATAAAAAAGTATATATTTGTAAGACTTTGTAACAGACATATTCGTGTATGGAGTTATAAAAAAGTCATTTCATTAATTACGAATTGTTTTTATAACTAAACCAAAAAACCTAAAACGCACGAACAAATTGTATTTTCTTTTGTATTTTGATAATCCATTCCTAAAAGAAATAAAATAAAAAATAATTAAACTTTTAAAATCACACTACTTTTCTTTCATTCTTCTACACCCCTAGCTACACTAGTCCTTTTTAATCATAGGAACTTAAAAAAATATATACGCCCCGAATCGAGAGCGTCTTCCGTATTTCTAATTTGAAATGAAAATTATTTTATTATGTATAACATACTATATTGTAATAAATATTTTATCTATATTCTAAGTATACAATGCGTCGGAAACTGTTCTAAAAAGTAAAATTTAACGGAAATAACACTCGCTAACAAATTTACTTTTTCATATTACATCGATTCACCGCAATCGGCATTACTGATTATTAGTTAACGTAATAATCGATTTGAAATAATAAAAAAATCGAACTTTTGAATATGTACTGATTATCCTATTCAGGAACTATTTAACTAAGTTTGCCTGATACATCAGCTTTGCAAATGCTAATTAAGTCTCCCATTTACTCTAGCTCTATTGAATAGAAATATCATCGCACCACTCCTAATGCTATTTCCCTCTGCTTTATTGTAAATTTTCATGTAATTACAGGCGATTTTTTCCGATCGAATCTTAAAAACTTAAAATATCTCCATAAAAATATTTTCCGGAATGTTTAGTATTTTTTTATTTTAATTCTGGGTTGGGTTCTCCAATTAAACAAGAATATGCTTCTATTTGAAGAATTTGATCTTTAATAACAATATTAATATTTGTAAGTATAAGTAACTAGTAAGTAAGCATCTAGTAGTAACTAGTAAGTATCTGTATTTAATACAAAGAATATAGCATTGTAAATGGAATGTACATATATTTTAAAAATCTAGACAATCTTAATTATGTTCTATTAAACCGAAGAAAATTTTAGTCGTCCTTAATTTTAAATTTTAGTAATATTTAGTGTTTTGCCGTGACTCCTCCCTTTGAAAAACAAAATCAAAGTATTCAGTTTAAGCTGTATTGTAACAGTTGTCGCAATTTCGAAATAGGGGTATGCGTGTATTAATTACAGTTCTTGCGATATCAAGCCCGTTTACGTATGTGCAATATGCGCGTCCGCAACCATTCCAGGTGCTATACAATATCGAGGCATGTCTGCCAACATCGTAATTGCAGTATTGCGATGCAATATTGAGTTATTGAGTTAATAGAACATTCAAACTGTTTGCCGTATAACTCTGCCACCTGTTTTCAAACCTTTTTTTTTTTTGCTTAGATGGTGGACGAGCTCACAGCCCACCTGGTGTTAAGTGGTTACTGGAGCCTATAGACATCCATGACGTAAATGCGCATAGTCACTCGACTATGCCTTTCGTTTCCTCTTCAGGAGTCTCTGAATGCTTGGATCTTCTATTTTTCTATATGTTTATTAACGACATGCAAAACGTCAATTTCAAATTGTTTTATAGTGTTAATTCAATAAATTTCATAGTAGAAAGACCTGTGCAATCTAATTTTTGGTATGAAACACTTGACTTTTACAATAAGGCATATTATGATAATGTGCAAGTATTCATGCTACATTTCAGCGGAATAAGCCTAATTATTAATAATAATAATTATAAATAATTCTAATTTCTTGTTCGTATTACTTAAAAAAATGTACATCGTTTTATCTGAGATTAGACTACAGTTGTGGTCTGCTTATTACCGTTTATATCGTTCAATATTCAAATCGTAATGTATTTCATGCATAAGTATTTGTGTTACGTAATGTTGCCGTCAAATTTATAATGCTTTTTTTATTACGCTTAGTACATTAGAAATATGTTATAATGTGACAATTCTTAGAACGTTTGTTACAAAATTTAAGCCACACGTTCCTAGATTGTAAAGTTTTTTATGATTTTTTTCCATTACAACACTTTAATTTAAGATGTACATAATCTACCTAATCATAAAATTTCTTACGTTATGATAAATACGAGTACCCTGATTTTTTTCTTCTTCAAGTACTATGTTCTGAAGGTATTTGAAGAACTTCCATTAAAAGAAGAAAGCGTCCATCTTAAGCCGAAAACAGAACTGCCCAATACAAAATATAAGTGTTATTATACAACAACTAGGGTACAACACTAGGGAAGGTTTTTCAGATTTCAGTCACGGTTTTCTGCCTCTACACTCCTCTTTCCTGTATCTTGCCTGGGTTAAATATGTCAGTTTCCTGGTTACATTTATATGTCTGAATGGTGTGATGCACAAGGTGAATGACGGCAAGCCACGCGTTACAGAGTGGGGTTTCTCCAATCAACTGGATGACCTAGACTACGGTGATGGCTTGCGTTTGCTTTGCCATAAAGTCGCCAACACGCAAGCTAAGCTGGGTGATCTATAGTTATGTGACGGTAGCCATCCAGAACTATCTAACAAGCCTATGAGTGGATCTCTCGGGACAAGCGCAAAGTAGGCACATCTCAAACAGACCTGGTGGCGCACTGTGGCAGCGGAGATAAAGACAATCTTACTAACCTGGCCCGAAGAAAAGCGCGTAGCCCAAAACCGTTCAGCGAAATACTGTTGAAGCTCTCTACCAGCCTTACTTGGGGGTCCTAGGACATTAAACAAACAATAAATCTCTCCAATTGAATTCTTTTAGACTAACACACTAATGCAATAGATCAGCATGTAGTGGATGCATTGATTATTCTTTTATACATATTGGAAACTTGATACAGCCTTAAAAATAACTAAATTTTTTTAATGCTTTTTGACAAGAATATATGAAGTAAAGAAGAGTAGAAGGAACTCGTCGGATACATCATGAAATGTGAACCCTTCTGTCTACCAAGTATTTATTTACATTCGAATCATGAGTTTGTTAATTATCCAGATCCTCACAGTTTTGGAGTCGTTAATGTGGTAAAAAAATACCAATAACATTTGATATATGAACATCGTATTATAATTGACCTTTTCTAATAGCGCTGTGAGATTTCGAGACGTTATTAATCGCATTTTCGTTGATTCGATTCTAATATAGACAGAAAAAGTAATTCTTGAATTGAAAAATAGCCATTTTCGTAGCATCTTCGATGTGTCTCCAATCGATCAGCCAGTATCTAGCCGATACCGTCGTAGTAAAGGAAACACAATCGTTCACAAACGTCAAAGGTGTATTTTCAGTAACGTCTTCCCAGTGAGCCCTGTTTGTTCCTCCTGTTATAGAAATTCTACAGTTTATCTTATTTTAACAAATGAAGGGTTATTCTATATAATAACAATAAGTATTTTAAATAATTATAATAAGTAGAAATACTTATTGTTAGTCTGGCCATAAATACTGTTACAATTAAAAATAAACAAAATATTACATTTGAATTTGGAATCTGTCATTTTTATATGATTGCTCATTGAGTTTTCTCATTTTGGCGCCAATACATTATACAATATTTTGCGATATTAAAATGGAGTGGGGTGATAAAGAGAACCGAATCGCTGTGATTGCATTACACAAAGTAGGTATGGAGCCGAATGCAATTTTTAAAACTCTCCATACGCTTGGTATTAGTAAAATGTTTGTGTACCGGGCTATTAATAGGTGCAATGAGACCTCCTCTGTTTGTGACAGAAAAAGATCTGGCCGTCCAGCTAGTGTTCGTACGAAAAAGGTGGTCAAAGCAGTAAGGGAAAGAATTCGAAGAAATCCTATCCGAAAGCAAAATATTTTATCTCGGGAGATGAAGATAGCACCTAGAACCATGTTGCGTATTTTATTTATTTATTTATTTATTTATTACACTTCATGTAAAATTTACATTGGCGGACTTAATGCCTAAGGCATTCTCTACCAGTCAACCAAAGGTAGTGCAGAGTAAATAGTGGTAGGTGCAATGAAATTTATATTAGGTAACGAATACATACAAAAAAGTATATCTACATATATACAAAATCACATATACATACATACATACATACATATATACACACATACATACATATAATAGTTTATACAGTATTAAAAGGAATATATTAATAAATTTCCTTAACAAATAACTTCATCAAGTTCATGACGATTCCGCTAACTTTTCCAACAGCATTCGCCGAACCCTTAACTTGAACGTGCAGCGGTTAGTAATAGTCCTGATCTCGAGAGGAAGCGCATTCTATAGCAGAACAGATTGCACGACGAAAGAGTTACGAACATAACTAGAACTATGTGTGGGACAACGAATTAATAGGCTATTGAGAGAACGTAGGGCCCGCTCATGGCTGGAGTGAAGATATTGAAAATAGGAAGTTAGATAGGAAGGAGGTTCGGGAGACATAAGTAAGGAATGAAGAGTCGTCAGTGCACGTAAATTACGACGCTGGCGAATCGGTAGAAGTTTGAGCTGAGCACGATAGGAAGATATATGATCATATTTACGAAGATTAAAAATAAATCGAATGCAGTTATTAAGAAGACGATCAAGTTTATTAAGAAGGTCTGCATTCAGGTCAAAATAACACACATCACCATAATCAATTATAGGGAAGATCAAGGCTTGTACTAGCATAGTCTTGGTCGCTGATGGTAAGAAATTCTTGAGGCGATACAGAGCACGAAGAATTCCAGAGGTTCTTTGTCCAACGTAAGATACTTGAGCTTTCCAGTCGAGTGTGGAGTCTATGTAAAGGCCTAGGTTCTTAACCACGGAACTTAGGGGAATTGCTGTACCATTATAGAATATAGGTGGGAGTGACATAGTAGTTAAGCGTTGGATCATACGAGGACTGCCCACAATAATGGCTTGGCATTTCGTTGGATTCACAGTTAAGCCAAACTTAGTTGACCAACTGCATATGTAGTCCAGATCCTTATTTAGCTGGTTTATTGCCTGAGAAATAGACTCCACAGTCGTCTGTCTATAAAGCTGCAAGTCATCAGCATACAGATGATACGCACACTGAAGATTATGTGTTAAGAAATTTATAAAAATAGAAAATAATAATGGAGACAAAATACCGCCCTGGGGCACGCCAGAGTTGACACTACACCAGCTTGAAGAGGTGTCATCAATACGAGTATACTGCTGGCGTCCCCGAAGATATGATGAAAACCATTCCAGTGCTGTAGGAGAGATCATAATATAGGACAAAATAGATAGGAGGATATCGTGATTGACGGCATTGAACGCATTTGAAAAATCAATTAGTACCAGTACTGTGACTTTAGTGTCTTGCATACCTGTCCTAATGTCGCCAATCACTTTAAGGAGAGCGGAAACGGTGGAGTGATCTGGTCGGAAGCCAGACTGGTAAGGGCTCAATAGGTTGTTCCGGAAAATAAACTGCGACAATTGTTTGTGTACGCAGGCCTCTATCACCTTGGATAGAAAGGGAAGAATAGATATGGGCCTGAAGTGATTTGGAAGGGAAGGGTTAGGAATTTTAGGTAAAGGAAGAACATAAGCCTTACGCCACAATGAAGGAAAAGAGCCTGATGATTGGGAAAAATTTGTGATGTGCCATATAGCTGGCAGAAGATGATCCAGGATTGTGACGATCATACGGCGACTTATATTGTCACAACCCACGGCGTTCGATTTTATGGACAGGATAATATTTTTGATCTCATCCACAGCAACCGAAGAAAATTCAAAGGAGTCAACATTAAGTCGAGACAAACCATTCAGGTAGTTCAAGGTGCGACATTTCGTTTGATTATTTAGTGGTGTAGCAGAGGAGAAATGAAAGTTGATGTCATTCAAACTTATCGTCGCCTGAAAATCAGAGTGACGCTGTCTGCCAATACCCAGAGTTCCAAGGAATTTCCAAATATCGGCAGGCGAAGCGGAATTTATGTTTTCTAGAATGTGGCGTCGTTTAGCGTTACGTATCATCTGATTGCACCGGTTCCTCGACACTTTAAATTTAGTCCAGTTATCATCACACCGATTCCTCCTAAATTTTCGAAAAGCCCGATCCCGGCGCCTCATAGCCATCCGAATACCTTCAGTCATCCAAGGAGCTGGTGGGCGTTTCAGTTTAATTTTTCTGATAGGCGCATGAGTATTGTAAAGCCCAAGGACAACCTCATTGAATATGTAAACCTTTTCATCTACCGAGGGTGAAGATATTAGTTGGTCCCAGTCCACTTTAGAAGCGTCTTTGCATAGATTTTCCTTATTCATACGACCAAAACTACGCATGGACAAAACCCTGGGCTGTGGTTTAGGAGGTTTAATCGTATAGGATAAAAAGATGAGGTCGTGATGGGAAAAACCAGGAGCAGGATATTGACCGTGAGTGGGTACAGAGGTAGGAGTGGAGGTCAGCATTAGGTCTAGCCAAGTATCATCGCCATTAATGTTGTGGTGAGTAGCCTGTAGAGGCAAGACATGAAGACCAGTAGACCCAATGATTTCCTGAAGTTTACGGGAACGAGAGGATAAAAAAAATTTAAAAGATGACTTAGGACTTGCAGCCTATAAGAGACGTACTGGTCATTTCTTAACTGATAATTTAAAAGAGAATAGGGTGGTAAAATAGAAACAACTACTGAAGCGGTACGCAAAGGGGGGTCATAGAAATATTTTGTTTACAGATGAGAAATTTTTTACAATTGAGCAACATTTTAACAAACAAAATGACCGTATTTATGCTCAAAGCTCTAAGGAAGCTTCCCAATTAGTCGACAGAGTGCAACGTGGGCGCTATCCGACTTCAGTGATGGTTTGGTGGGGTATTAGCTATGAAGGAGTGACTGAGCCATACTTTTGTAAAAAAGGTATCAAAACATCGGTACAAGTGTATCAAGATACCATTCTTGAGAAGGTAGTGAAGCCCCTTAACAACACCATGTTCAATAATCAAGAATGGTCCTTCCAGCAAGACTCGGCGCCAGGTCATAAAGCTCGGTCTACGCAGTCTTGGTTGGAAACGAACGTTTCGGACTTCATGAGAGCTGAAGACTGGCCGTCGTCTAGTCCCGATCTTAATCCGCTGGATTATGATTTATGGTCAGTTTTAGAGAGTACGGCTTGCTCTAAACGTCATGATAATTTGGAGTCCCTAAAACAATCCGTAGGATTGGCAGTGAAAATTTTTCCCATGGAAAGAGTGCGTGCTTCTATTAATAACTGGCCTCAACGTTTAAAAGACTGTATTGCAGCCAATGGAGACCACTTCGAATAAGCTTTTTATACTTTAAATTGTTTTATATTTATGTATTAAACTAACAAAGTAATAAATGTTATTTGCAATAGAATTTTTTTTCCCTTTGTCTCAGTATTTATGGCAAGACTAGGTATATAAGTATATATATCTCTCTAGAGGTATATAGATCTCTCTAAAAGTTTCTTAAATCATTATTTCCACATTGCTTCTATCTTCGTTTACAAAATGAATGAATGGTAAATTAAGGCATTCTGTGTTAAATGAACTTCTACCATCATTAGCCCAGGGACTTCCACTGCTGGATTAGTCTCCCCCAAAACTCGTCATATTTATGTATAATATATAGACAAACCTTTAATTTGTAATGGAGCCGTTCCCAATTAATGAATAGGTGTAACTGATGATTCCTGACATGACAATCCTTATAAAAATAAAATTTCAACAGTGAAAACGGGCTATGCTCCCGGGCTTGCATAACAAACCTTGCCCCGAAAATTATAATAAAAAGAAATCCGTCAAACCGTTTCAGGATTTCACAAGTGTGCTGTTTAAAACATGTTGCAATATTCAAATTTAAACACTTTTTGATTTGCACGCAATGTAGAACAATCAAATTCCTATAGGTATACGCGGGGTCAACGGACTCATGCGAACTGAGGGTAATCTTCCAGTTTTTTTTTTTTTTTTTTTTTATTGCTTAGATAGGTGGACGAGCTCACAGCCCACCTGGTGTTAAGTGGTTACTGGAGCCCATAGACATCCACAACGTAAATGCGCCACCCACCTTGAGATACAAGTTCTAAGGTCTCAAGTATAGTTACGACGGCTGCCCCACCCTTCAAACCGAAACGCATTACTGCTTCACGGCAGAAATAGGCAGGGTGGTGGTACCCACCCGCGCGGACTCACAAGAGGTCCTACCACCAGTTCTCTTTGCTTATATTGCTTATATTGCAGATTAAATATGAACGTGCTAAAACAATAAGTATTTCTACTTAGCTCAGCAAATTAATATTTTTTAATATAAAACATGAATATTAAACTGGGTGTTGGCTTCGGGTTGACCGTAAACGCGGCTTTTCATGTGTACTGATAAAAACACAATGAATTGTTATTCGTAACAAAATCGTGTTTTTTAAATCATATTTCCAAATTTACGTATAGCTTAAACTCAGACCTTTATATCAAAATGACCGTCTAGACGCTGTCTCCATTATTGTCTGGTGGGGACGGGAACGACAAGTAATTTTAAATAAATGTACTACAAAATATGTGTTACCAAATTAATGATTTTTTAATTTTTCGAAGTAGTGTATAGTTGAAAATTTGAATTAAATGTATTATTTTAGTAATTGTACATCAATAGTTTCAATTATACATCAAACATTTTAAGCTTTATCACGACCTTGCAGTCCTGCATATGTCGAAGGCCACCAGAATCTTTCTGTTTTCTTATTGGGATTTTTTTCTTTTTATGCCTAAGTAAATTGTGGTCTAATTCATTGACTATTGATCGATTTATATATTCGTTGGCACGTATAATTACGAACAACCGAACACACTATTGGATTCGTTATAGCAAACATACCCTACGTTATCTTGCCCATGTAATTATAAAAAGTATCCTATGTCTTAATCCAAATAATAATTTCTTGGGAGATTTCATCAGCTCCGTTCGCGTGATTGAGTAACAAACGTTTAAAAACACAAATTTTCACATTTATAATATTGGTATGCTAGTACAAATTCGTTGAAAAGAAAATTAATATATAAATATTGTTGTCATTGTCAAAAAGGGTTGAATGGGGATCCAGAGGTGAAATCTCGGTGAGAAATAAAAGGTAAAGAAACTAACTTAAAAAAATGAGCATACAAAAAAAGTACCCAAAAATACCATTATTGTAAACAAATCTTTGCTAGGTCATGTGTTCAAATGATAGGTAGTATGCGCCAAGAAAAATAAAGCACGCGTACCTACCGATTTAGTAAAATATTTAACTGGGAGAGAGGAGAGCTTAGCAATTCGTCCCCCGTAAGTAGGGAGCGAAACAGAACTTTCGATGCCGACATGATAACTTTTTTTACTTAATTCTAAGCTAAGATTTGAAAGAAATAACTGTTTTATTTCAGATGCCAATGTTATAAAACGTATCCTTAGGATCTAAACTGATTCAGTTCATAATGTTTAATACGTGATGACTGACATGCACGTCGAATTAAAAACGAATGAATGTAAGCGTACGAACCAACCGCACGTAAGCGAAGAATCGGACGTCCATTAAGCGAAATTTCGATCTCATGTCTCACCGTAACCAAGATTGTAGCGCGTTGTGATATCTGTGCGCTCCGGTAATGTCTTAACAATAGATGAGCCGTGAAGTCTCGTCTACCTTTCTAGAACAAAAAAACAATAGATATCTTTGAAAATGAAGTTACTTTAGTCAATATCATTAACCACATGACTTTTTCTCCCTACCTATTCTCTGGTAACTTATGAGGCTATTCTAGCTACGCGCGGACGGCTAACACTAGCCCTAGCAAGAGCAGTGCTTCACAGAATCACCACCGGATCGGAATCGCGACCCAATGAGAAGATTCGGCGAGGAACTCAGTGGGCTGTGTCTATGGGTTAGTTCGCTCGTCGAATTCTTCGTCGTCATCGACGAGTTCGACGAGGACGGTGACCGGTGCTTGAGTGTCCCAAAAGTAGCGAGAGTGAATCCGGGAGATCCGACAAGATATGTTTCGGTCGACGGCTGTTTTGCGTTGCCCCGTCACGGTCGGATAAGGACCCGGAATGACAATCAGATGACAATCGGAAACTCAACGCCATCCAATGTTCAATTGTCGCGGACAGTGCAAAATAATTATAATTTTATATCGCATATTTTTAATTGCTGAGAAGTTGAATATTATATTGAATTTTTTATTGAATTTAGAATTGTTTTTTAGTATTTAAATGTACCTGTAAAAGAAATTGTTACGAAGCATCACCCGCAAGATCAAGTGGTAGACTCTGTTTTGGCCTTACGTATCGGAAACTTAAAATAACAGGTGCAGATTAATTTAATGAGAACAGATATGTCACAAGCGCTTGATTCACCCCTGGCAATCACGGTGGAGTGTGCCACAGCGTATGTACATCTCGTGTTCTATTGTTTTGTTACACGCATTGTGTTAATGCTCTACACCGTATACTCGGATAATTACTTCACATTAGTAACAGTAGCCATGTTAATTTTCTCAGCTTAATTCTTTATGTAGTTAAGCTCCAGTCTTAAAATATGTGGTTAATGCGTTTCGCAAAATTTTTGTGCACACCATAATATTAAAAATCATGAATGCGCATGTTATACTGGGTGCGAAAAAAGAGCAACAGTGAAGATTGAGGTTTATAATTAGCCAATTAGTTAGTTAGTTCTGTTTAGAACTACTAGGTTCTGATAACATTTATTTAGCAATGGTTAGAAATATCAATAAATTCTTCTTATTATTATAGTTTTTGCTAATTATTAATTAAAAATTAATCGATTGCAATGACAATCAAAAATATTGCATCTTATCTTATTTTTACTTATTATATTTTATTTTATATTTATTTCGGATAAATGGAACAGTGAAGCTTCCTAGTTATATTTTTTTGTACCTACTCAGTATTTAGAAGATTTAAATATATAAAACATTTATTTCTTGACTCATGGGACAAAATAAACGTGAATAGTGAAGAAATAACCGAAAATTTTGTATTATGAACGTTACCTACATTTCTCAAAACAATTACACAATGTTGAAGAAAAACGAATTTTTAAATAAAACTATTTCAAAAAATATATTACCGCTGATGGAAGTATCTATTTCTCAAGCCACAGTGAAAAAGCTTTCTCAAGCCACAGTGAGAAAGCTCCTCGCAATGCGCGCCGAGTCAAGAATGACCGTTTATTATTATTATGTTCCGTTACTGTCGGAACATTAATATAAGACTCCAGAAGAAAGCATTCCTTCAAGAGCTTTGAACTGTCCGGTACAGTAATTTTTGTCGTTCTAATGGTATGTGTCGTTTTTGTTGTCTGGATGATTATTAAGATATTTCACGACTTTAATTTAGTGGTGGTAGGTCGTCTTGTGAGTTCGCATAGATAGGTACCACCGCTCAGCTTATTTCTGCTGAGAAGTAGTAATGCGTTTCGGTTTGAAGGATGGGGAAGTCGTTGTACTATAAAATTGAGATTTAAAACTGGTGTCTCGAGGTTTTTTTTATGATTGAGGTTTTACTGGTGGCCCGGAGGCCTTTCCAGTTTCACAAGGAGAGATAGGCGAGGAAGGTCTCAGCCAGAAGGGGGTGTCTCAAGGTGGGTGGCGGTATTCACATTGTTACCTAATGTCTATGGGCTCTGGTGACCGCATAACAACAGGCCGGGAGCTAGTCAAACTATCTAAGCAATAAAAAAAGAACTTGCATCGCAGATTATTTAATTTCCTTAGTTGAGTAGAGGATATTACGATCCACGTATTGTTAAGTCGTTAGGCATCACGTTAAATTCTTAATTGTTCTGCTCTTCGAACAGTTCTCCACCATTAAAACCAGAATGCTTGATTCACGATAGAATTAGACAAGTTGGTGATACCTGACAATGCTGGCTCATAATACGCAT
This sequence comes from Bombyx mori, assembly GCF_030269925.1. NCBI lineage: Eukaryota > Metazoa > Arthropoda > Insecta > Lepidoptera > Bombycidae > Bombyx > Bombyx mori. Next base: position 8,475,403 of record NC_085121.1, read on the forward strand.
TAGCACCAGTAATTACACAAAATTGAAAAATTATACCACGATTATTTTACTGGTGGTAGGACCTCCTGTGGGTCCGCGCGGGTGGGTACCACCGCCCTGTCTATTTCTGCCGTGAAGCATTAATGCGTTTCGGTTTGAAGGGTGGGGCAGCCGTTGTAACTATACTTGTGACCTTAGAACTTATATCTCAAGGTGGGTGGCCCATTTACGTTGAGAATGTCTATGGGTTCCAGTAACCACTTAACACCAGGTGGTTAGACCACACATACTAATCGAATCATCAAAACATTAAAAAAAAAAAATTTACCACGGACTTCGTTTTCACACAGACGCTGGTTTGTATCACTGCTTGTACTTAAGCGTTTGAACGAATGAATGAATTTATTTCAAATTAGTGCGTTTTATTTGTTTTTATTTTATTTCACTTATGGACTTTTAGTTTATCTGCCACAAAATAAGTATCGGTAAATAACGCAATTCGTGCTTGTGCGCAACTGCATTAAAATCAAGGAAATCTTCCAAATAAAATTACGAATAATTAATTTTATTATTATAACTAGCTTTTGCCCGTGACTTCGACCGCGTGGAATAGTTCACAAATAATGCTTTATTTTTTTAACCTTAACATATATACATATTTTGAAACATTCTTTATTGGTGCTCCGCTTGTATTGGTCTTAGTGTAAAGTTATATAGCATATAGCCTTCCTTAATAAATCGACTATGTAACACTGAAAGAATTTTTCAAATCGGACCATTAGTTCCTGAGATTAGCGCGTTCAAACAAACAAACTCTTCATCTTTATAATATTAGTATAGATAATAATTAATAGTTAAATCATTAGTTCATCATCATCATCAGCATATAGCAGTCCACTGCTGAATATAGGCCTCTCCAATTGCTCACCACTGAGCATAATCCTCGGCTTCTCTCATCCAGCTCTTGCCAACCACCCTGCACAGATCATCACTCCACCGAGCCTGAGGGCGTCCTGCACTGCGTTTGCCAATTCATGATCTTATTCGTGGAATCATTAGTTATTTATATCTAATCTATATCTATACTAATATATAAATCTAGTGGTTTTTACGGATGTTCCGTTATAACTACGGGACCATGCACCTGATTGAGTTGAAACTTGGTATCCATGTAGAAAATAAATGTACTTAATGGATATGCTTATATTTATATGAGTGTTGGTCTCCCTAATAATAATGACAATAAATAATAATGTTAATTTTAAATGCCCAGCGAAAGGGGCATAGAGTATACACTTCATATATGAAGCGGGTGAGTACGGCTAGTTGTTAGTAATTTTACATCTCTTTAAAAAAAGCGTGCTTATGTTAACCGTATATGAAACGGAAATTATCGTTTCATAAACACCTTGCTTTAGAATTTGTTTGCATGAATTAGCATTACGTCAACGCCAAAAAGGTTCAGGTTTCAGTTTGATTAGGATACCTGAGGAACGTGATGTAAAAATGGGAAATTTTAATAATTCAAGTATGGTAGGTAATGCCGCCACCTACCTTAAGATATGAGGTCTAAGGTCTCAGTATAGTTACAACGGCTGCCCCACCCTTCAAACCGAAACGCATTACTGCTTCACGGCAGAAATAGGCAGGGTGGTGGTACCTAACCGTGCGGACCCACAAGAGGTCTTACCACCAGTAAATACCAGTAAATATTATGTTTTGAGTACTCTATATGTGGGGCTAGTTGCTTTTGTGCTTGCTATTCTTCTTATGTGTGTCGTGCTCACAATCTAGGAGTCTATAGATATGACAATGAGAAACCACCTTTCTATTACAATTATTAGCGGTAGCAAAAGTGGTAATCCCGCACTCGTAGTACCACAAACCGCCTGTTTCATTCACGAAGTTATTGTTCGTTCCGGTTTAGACGAAGATACAGCCTTCGCATGTGCAAATGCCTTTTTCAAGCTTAATCTTTTAAGTTTAAGGTGTTATAAAGAAGCTATATTAACTTCGAACAACGTTTGGAAACAGCTAAGTCACATTACTACAGCAGGCATCCTAATGTTGTATTAAAAATGGTAGAAAAATTCTAACGAGGGCTGTATTTAAATTTTATAATGTTTTTGAAGTGAAACTTCTTTATCGACGTAGGGAGGAAAAAACGTATGTAACGTTTTTCAGTTACGCGCCATTTTAATTTCTTCCGTTGCGCGCCATGTTTATTTTATTTCTATTTAGTTTGCTATCAGCAGATGTCGCTGCACGTAAATTCAATAATTCCTGAATCGCGGTGACGAGATGTTACACAGTTGATAGTCGTTCTCGTATTTCTCTTCCTAAATCATACTTACCTGCCGTCGGGATACCGTGAACATGCAGGCGGTTCCGCCGAGGTCCGGCTGCTCCATTGCACTGCGGAGTGGTTGACCCTTGCGATTATTTTTATATTTTAAAAAGTTTCACTTCTACCGTGTGTGACTTGCAGACTTGCACACACACACACACACACATTTTTATTATTTATTATTTATTATTATAATTTATTTCTTTTATTTATTATAATAAATTTTATAATGAACTCCCATGCAATAAACTGTCGCTTGAATGTTTGTAATACACCAGAAGCAATTAAAAATAAAATCGAATTGTATTATGGACCTAGTCTTGCCACAAATACTGAGACAAAGGAAAAAAAATTCTATTGCAAATAACATTTATTACTTTTACTGTGTGTTAGTTTAATACATAAATATAAGTCAATTTTCTCATCCGTAAACAAAATTTTTCTATGATCTCCCTTTGCGTACCCCTTCAGTAGTTGTTTCGATTTTACCACCCTATTCTCTTTTAGAATTATCAGTTAAGAAATGACCAATACGTCTCTTATAGGCTGCAGGTCCTAAGTCATCTTTTAAAATACGCGACATGGTTTTAGGTGCTATCTTCATCTCCCGAGATAATTTTTTTTGCTTTCGGACAGGATTTCTTCGAATTCGTTCCCTTACTGCTTTGACCATCTTTTTCGTACGAACACTACGTGGACGGCGACGAAAAATTGCATTTGACTCCATACCTACTTTGTGTAATGCAATCACAGCTATTCGGTACTCTTTATCACCCCACTCCATTTTAATATCGCAAAATATTGTACAATGTATTGGTCATAGATTATACACTTAATATATACGAGATAGATGCGCAACTCTCATTTTTATTTTTGCTTTAGTTAAAGCCCGGTCCTGCAGGCGTCGCTACGGTCGATTATTAGTCTCCCTACCCCCCACCAGGTGGCTTTTTTAGTAATTTTAATATTTTTAATAACTCTCTTTATGAAAAAATCTTATCGTTTAGAATCGCTGGAATTCCCGGTAGTACTTATGAGATATTACGGAATGTTTGATTGTGTTCAGCATTCTAATCGATAAGATCTTTTCATACAGAGAGAAAACAGTTTTTTAAAATAAAAAGCTGTAATTCTCTGTAAGCTATTTAATTTCCCTATATTACAAACAATTTTCGGTTAAAAGATTGTATGAACGTACAATTGTATAAAACTTCGAATAACAATAACTCCTCTAGATTAATCCTACTAGCGTACTTATTAACATTAAATCGAAAGTTATCTAAAAGTTAATTAAGTCTAGATAATCAAATCATTCAATGTCAATTAAGTCATTTGTGCGAAATATAAACATGTCAGCTTTCCATTATAAACATAGTAGACAATTTGAATTAAATTTAATAAATTTGTTTCTTAATGATAGCAGTTCTTGCTTAAAGTTGATCGTGACAGATCATGACCTTGTATGAAAATATTACATCTATAAATACTACCTATGCTTCGTCATACAATAATTGTCATTTAAACTAGCATTGTAGAGATAATACACACACTAATTTGAATACTAAATTATTCTTAGCATTCTTATAAACATTTAGAAATTTAAGAAACGATTAACCCACAATCATGTTCATAACATGTGACATTTTGTTCTGCACTAACGTTTTGTTACATGATTTGAAAAACAAAAAAAAAACAAAAAATGTTTAAAAAATGTAATGATGATTTAAAGTACTCTTAAATATTGATAGTTTGTACTTAATGACACTTATAGTAATCTTAGACATGATTACAATAGTTATACTTTTATTCCCTATCTAAATTATTTCTATTCTGACGTTTCTGATGCTTTAGCTTTGGTAATACTAGATGAAACAAACAGCAGATTGAAAGAAAATCATCTTAAAGTTAATTACATTCATTACAAACCATTAGTTTGCATTTTGTTACAAAAGAAACTGATGTTCGTTACATGCAAATGAATTATAAACATACACATGCAAACATAAAATGTAAATTTATCTTTTAATCCAAATTAGATGTACATTAATATTACATCTAAATAATAGAAAGGGTCTCGAAAATTTTTATTGCACTCAACAGCAGACGAGCACACAACCCGGCTCATGATAAGTGGTCACCAGTGCTTATAAACTTCAGCAGTGTCATAGGGGTTGCTGTCTATCACTTAAGTTTTAATAAATTATTAATATACTCAGTCACAAGCATATTGATTTCACATAATGAAAATGTAAGAAACATAATCATGTTTGGGCATTTTCATTTATATCTGCTCATACAGAAAACACAACTTAGCAAATATATTCCACAGTTAATCTAAATAATTGCAAATAATGCTTTTGAAGATCGTTGACTTTTGATCATTAATTAAAATCATCTTCTCGTAGAATTTACAAAAGGTCATTTACAAAAATTTATATCAGTATTTTCATATATTACTAACTTACTAATTACAACTATTCAAACGTAATAGTATAACTATAAGAACTAAACAACCTATTTTAAAACAAAATTGGCCTCAATTTAGTTCTTATGAACTATTTCAATTATTAATTTATAAATTATAAACATATTTAAAAAAAATTAAGATCCCTTGTGAGTTCACATTCCTTGCTGAATCAGTTTCTCTTCTGAAACGGAGAAACAAAGTATATTATGTATGTAACAAATATTGAAAAAATACGACCATGAAAAATTTAGTGTTAATGTAATCATACTTACAAATTAATATATTACATAACACGTTCTGGTTCAAATATAGTGCATCAATCTTTTCATGTTTCAGACATTTTAGTGCTCCTTATAATTTTTCCATAAAATTTTGTCATTATCAAACCTTTGTCTACAAAAATAAAAACATTATTTTATATTGGGTAGAAGGATGAACGTGGTCACAGGCGTGGTGTAACTTGGTTATCAAACACCAGGAAACAAAATGTGAATGCCATCATCTAACTTTGGATGTGAGATCAATTGTGCTGTATTTTATTTAAACAGGAAAGCATGACTGATTGATCATTCCAAAAAACTAGTTCGGGCCCACTTGACAATAAGCATATAATACGCTGAGTTGCAAAACATAAATACTTCCACCCACTCGAGACAATTTTATTATCTGAGGTGTGTGTGTGATAGTACGAGACTTAATACCGACTGTTTTGATCAAACTTAACATATATGATAGCTAGGCAGCAGAAATAGGAAGGACCATTAGTTGGTGCTAATTCATTTAATTATATTATGAATAATAATTCTGTTAGCAAATAATATACCGGGAAAATAGTGTAAACTCACCGTTATCAAGGCATCCGAAATAGCATTTCATTTTCGATCTTCGAGGCATGCTGATTTTTAATAATAAACTTTCTGTAAGAAACGAAAATAGTTACACAGGCTTACGAAACGCTAACGAAGAAAAAAGTATTGGAACCAAGTTATGTCTAAAGAGAATTCAAAACAGAGTTTCTCAATGTCTAATCGTCTAATATTCTCATAAAGCTAAAAGATGCTCTAAATTAATACTACAACGTAATATAACTCACACCAAGACCAAAAAAAAACGATTTAAAAAATTAAATCGTTACGACATTTTGAAAACTTTTTTTTTTTTTTTGAGATTGTTTTACGGCCCTGGAATTTTGAAAACTTCAAAGCAGTGTTTCCACTTACGTTTTTTTTAACACATTTTACCCTAGTTTCTTTTGAATTTATCCCTAAAATTTCCTAGACAACTTTCATAAATCCTTTATATAGAAAGCATAAATAAAATACAGAAAATAAACCACAGCATATTATTTAATGTAGGTATATATAATATAAACGCCCCCAGAAGATCATAGATCTATAGGATTAGAATTTTCAAGGAAGTCGACGCATTGCTTTTATATTCTTTTGCTGCACGCAACCTAACACTGTTCGGTTCTAAAATTGAGCAATTGTTTGCTGGCAAAGTTGGGAACTTTCTATGAAGCAAGCCGTTCAGGGTTTCATTAGAAAGCCTGTTTCTTTTGTCAGTTTTTACATTTGAGAACACTGAATAATCTTTCCACCTCAGTCTTTGAAGAAGGAACTGCTAGCAAAAGTGAAATGACAATTACAAGGTTTTCGTAAATGAAATTACCATGATAATCTTTCATGGTACATGAAGTACCTGTATATTACAATACAAGTAAGTTCTGGTGACATCAACGAAAATAGGTAAATAAAAGTTTGGCGGATTATACTTATTGGGATTCTGGGGAATCCCTAAGAAAAAAGCAGTGGCTTAATCTATGATTTACTTTACTAGCGGTTACTGTTGAATCAAACCTTCTTTATAGTTTTTATACACAACTCTGTTTTATTCTTTTACTTGTCAACTCGACTTAATGTCATTCTCTCTCCATAAAGTAAAAGGTTCATTGTTTTACTTTAATTATCGTTTATTTTAAAATTCACAACAGTTACTAGTATAGGCTTTGCTTTTTACCCCGAAATATCCTAAATCCTGGTATTTTTTAAATTGTCTTTATCATCCAAAATATCAGCTATTTTTCCCTAAAAAAGGGAGAATTCCCTAAAAGTGGAAGCACTGCTTCAAAGTACGCTAACCTTTTTTATTGAGTCAGAACTCGTATCTGCCATCTAGTGAGCTTATTAGTTCATTAAGGCCAAAACGTTTCAAAAATGACCTCGCCGGTTCCTAAAGATGACGCTAGTTGAATGTTCTTTTCCTTTGTATGGGAGTTGCACCCCCCTGGTATTGGTACTAAAATGAAAAAACTCAATGAGCAATCATATAAAATGACAGATTCCAAATTCAAATGTAATATTTTGTTTATTTTTAATTGTAACAGTATTTATGGCCAGACTAAGTAATGACGAATCGAAGACTGTTTCTCTTATTACGCTCATCATAAAATAGACCATTTTGGTACTTTTACAATTAATTGTTGTTGAATCACTTTATTTTTTTTTTCTCATGCCCACGCGATTGCTGACACATCCATCGAATTACACACAGCACGTTGACGCCCAATTAAACCGCAGAAATTTTATATTTTTTCCTTCTTCAGTGATAAATATTAACGTGAATTCTATTTTTGAATAAGCTATCGAGGCGGTGCGTACGATTTCAAAAGCATGCAAATTCCAAGCATTTTACACGCATTTTAAATATTCGGTGTTTAAGCTACACTTTTTTCACATCAAATTGTCCCATCCCTTTTTCGAACTTCGATTTTTCTTACGACTTCTGCAAGTCTCACACGACTTATCTGATCAGTTATTATGTTGCTTAGTTTTAAAATATCAGTTCGATATTATCTAGATACATTCTTTGAACCCACGATTAAATGGATTTAGTAATTATTATTGGCTAGAAAAAAAGCATACATAATATTAGATGAGATTACTTTGAAAATGTAATCAAGATGGTTTCTTACGTTCTTTATTTAATCAATTTATATTAATATATGACTTGGAGGAGGCCTTCACCATGTTTAATGGGTTCCTGCCAAACATAAGTGAAGAAAATTAAAATTATTATATGTATACCTATTTACTTTGTATTTTAGCAGGAAATAAAAGGCTTTTTATTATTTATTTATTATATTAATATATATAAATAATGTATATTTCATTTGTTTAGAAAGATACAACTTCTCGTTACAACACTAGATTGATTGATCATAAACATAACCATTTTCCCTATAAAAGTTACATTGATTTTAATTTTTAATAATAATAAATTATTTATCCTCCAGTATGTCATCTAAAAACCTAATAGTGTTGTTTAAAATACAAGATTTGATAAAGTTTTCATTTTGGTCCCGTTGCTAATTTTAATTCGTGTCATTTACTTGACACGTTACAAAATTAATAATCTAAAGAAATATTCTTGACAAATAAGACTGATGAAACTTGATTCTTATATTCACGATGAATTAAAATCGGGTTCATTAACGTGAAACAGCGCAGCGACTTAACCAATAACTCTGTTCACTCACGGAAATCTCTTCAGAACGGAGCACGATAGCGGGGACCGGTCTATGGTTGAAGTTTCATTCAAAAACACGCCTCGGATTGAGGTTAAGTAGGAAAGCGCAGGCGTGAGGAGCGCGCATGCGTACTGTGCATCTACACGCAATGATTTCACCTTACATTCGCACCATTCGCAATTTTACATAATAATATGTTACCTCTTGTCAGATCTACTTCTCATCCCTTAAATCCACTGATATTATCACTCCCGATTGGAGAACAGACGATTTATTTCAAAAAGGAGAAATATAAAAAAAATTTACATTAATAATAGCAACGTTTACTCTTGATGGCTAAAGAATTATTTAATTGACCACAATTTGAGGGTGGCGACCGTAAAATTGCTTTGGGAGTGGTTGGTGATTACGTTACATAAAATATTACTTACAGACGCGCTCACGATTTCGTCCACGTGAACACTTGAGTTCTAATTGAGTAGATTTAGGTTTATACAATAATGTATATTAAATCTAGAACAATATTGGTATTTTGACCGGGAAATCAATTTTTGTTTGACAACATATTTCTCTAAGATTAAAAATGTCCGTAGGCACTTACCGATCGCATGACTTGAGTGGTTCTTTATGCCAAGACAAAAGGAACAAAAGGTTGGGCCATTACAGCCTTTCATGCTAAGGTTTCTTATGAAACTTTATTAGTATTTAAAAAGTTTGTCATAAAATATATTGCCTGGTTTTAACACTTAGTTCCGATTCAAATACTTTCTATTTTGAGATAATTTAAAATGGGTTAATGTTGTTATGTACTTTTAATTAATTGTTATTAATTTCATAATTGTGACATTTCTGTTTTCTCACTAGATAAAATATGTAAGTGGAACTAAATTTCGTAAATATTTGCTATCTTACGCTTTTGCTCTTTTTAAATACATTGTCAATTAGAAATAAAATTTTAATATTGGAAATCATTTGCTAGCAGTGACGGTGAACCAACCAGAAATGTTTATGGCGTATCGGCTTCCCTCATGAAGAACTATAAGGGAGGGAATTTTCCTGTTGTGTGAAATGTCCGTGAAGCCGGCTGGCGCGGGACGTCTCCTACCCGCGGCGGTCTGACCTACTTGCATTACGACCCACATTTACTGACATATTCGGGATTTTAATATGACTTGTCACCATCGTGCTGAGTGCGCACAATGATATTAAAAGTTTTCCTTGTAATAAACATGCCGGAATACATTTTTAGGGTCCGTCAAATGGACTTTTGAACCAAATTGTAGTCAAAATATATTTCTTTAGGAAAATAAATGCTCTTATATTTCGAGTTCTAACCGTCAAGGCACGTTTCAGAAAACCGTATATTTGTATCAAGTCGCAAATTCAGAGAAACATTTTTTCATTCTGTTCAACAGTTGGGATTTTAGGTTCGCGACGACCCGAAAACTGTAAATTATTCGAAATGTCAAAAAGTAGTTTAATTTGTGTCAACAATTTGCAAAACCCGAAGAAAATTTCATTATACTGGATGTTAATTTTTAGTTACACAATCATCTGGACATTGTAACCAGGCAACCACAACAAAATAACCGAGGATAAGATTACACACGCTCGTATAGTCCCAAACTAGGAGTCCCTGTACTATGGAAACTAAAGACATAAGATATATGTACATTTTTACGTTTAGTTATATACACATATATGTACGTTTGGTAAAAACGGAATGTATGAAAAGTGTGTGAAACGGAGCGTTAAGATGTGAGAGGAAACTGAAAGAAAGGGAAAAGAGAATGACAGACAGAATGACAGAGGAAAAGAAGATGGCGAAGACGGTTAAAAAATGAGGAAGGCGTAATAAAAGTGTTAATTAATTTTTGAATATTATTATAACAGAAGATTTTGGAACCGTGGAAGTTTTTATGTTATGCGCTGCGATCTCTGTTATATATTATATATATGTAGATGTTAAATACATAAACAAAGAGCATCAAACTTGTTCATCATACTAATCTTTACCCTATGTGGGAATCGAACCAACGACCCTCGGCCCTATAGCTAGGGTCGTTAACTATGTACTTCACCACCGAGTCTACCAACTAATGATATTATCAAACGTGTTTAACTAATGTGAGAATTTAGACCATCAATTGCGTTATTCTTTTGACTTAGACGTGCAAAGGACCTCATATACAGCGGTAATCGTAGTCCATAGACACCGCAATGTAGATACTGCCGCCTATTCTTATAAAATACTAGCCGTACTCGCCCGGCATTTAAAATTAACAATATTATTTATTGTCATTATTATTAGGTAGTCCAACACTCATATAAATATTAGCCTATCCAGTAAGTACATGTATTTTCTAAATGGGTACCAAGTTTCAAATCAATCGGATGCATGGTTCAGTAGTTATAACGGAACATCCGTAAAAACCACAGCAAATTTATATATTAGTATAGATAATTCAATGCAATATAAATTTTGGTCTTACTCTTACGTTTGTCGTGTAAGAAGAGGAGCAGAGTTAGATATAAAAATGATGGTTGAAGTAAGATGAGATTGTACTAACTTCTTATGGAGGCCTAGGTCTCATACTTTATCTTTAAGATACTTTTATATTCTGATCAATAAATCAGAACAACTAACTATTAATAATATGTATATAATTAACTACAGGTACTACATATATGCATACGTTCAGTCAAAAAAGTAACGCGAACGGATGATTGTATATGGTTTCAAACTCAATTTTTTTTTTGTTGTTGTTAGATTGGAATCATGTTTTCCATTTTGGCGCGGAGTTTGACTTACATCTGTTATATGGATTAAATACAGTGCTGTTTTTAGTTATTATTATATCTAGTGCGTATTTGCGAATTTTATAATGGACAAAAAAATCGAACAAAGATTTTTTTTTTAATTTTGCTTCACTAATGAAATTTCGTGTTCGGAGTCACTGAAAATGTTACAGAAGGCTTACGGTGATCGACTTTATCAAAAACACGTGATTATGAGTGGTAAAAAGTGTTCAAAAACGGTCGTGATGCTAAGGAAGATTTCCCTTGCTCTGGCAGGACTTCAACGTCTGCAACTGAAGGACTGGTGACAATTCAATATTTTAAACACATTGATCCGTTATCCTTGCTAGGATAATCAGGATTAGCGTTTTTTGTTTTCCTGAGACCCGAAGTGTCTGCGTCAAGACCAAGAAGGGAAACTACCAGGTGCGCCATTATTTTTCTAAAAACTGTGTCACATAAAAACCGTTGAAGACATACTAGAACGAGTCAATTCTGTCTCAACGCACGAACCCAACATGCATCGTATTGTTATTGGTGACGAGGCGTTAGGTCCACGAGTTTGACACGAAAACCAGTCAACGAGCCTCTGAGTTCCTTGGCGTAAGTGTGTCATTTTTGAAAGAACATACTGTGAAGGTGACAAAATAAATTTGAATGAATAACTAACATTTTGTATATTACCGATATTTTTCTGGTACTTTCTTGACAGAGTGGTCAAAGGCTTAGGATCCTCTGCTTGTAAACCACCTTCGATGATGTGCACTTTAAAATAGACATGACACATTTTACTATAGATCCTATTTCTATTGTATTATTGCATACAACTATAATGAATTTATTTGAAAGCGAAATAATCTTAGTGCATGTTTGGGCGTATTGCGAGTCCGCACAGTAGGTACCACGACCATGGCTATCTTTGCTACACTATGGGTTCCGGTAAAAACTTAACACCGGGTGGGCCGTCAGCACGTTGGGCATGGTAGGCGTTCACCAGTCAAAGCAATAAAAAAAATCTTTGTAAGCCACATTCATATTAAAAGAGTAATAGATAGGAGAACTTTGAGTTTCGCAATTTCCAACCTAAAAACTAAACATTAACATAGCGTAAGCACAAGAACTATTAGAGTAGGATAACCTACAAATACCACAAGCGTATTTTGAATTCAATATATAGGCTTCAAACTATCAAAAATTTGACTTCAGACTTTAAATTCCATTGGCACTTTCATTTAAAAAAAAAGTGTTTAAATTTGACTAATTGCCGAAAATTTGTATCCACTTGTAGCGAACTCGGTGCAGTTACTAGGGAACCTGTACCAGCACGTTTACATAGTCATGTTTTATTAATGCGATGCATAAATTACTTTGTGCAACGCTCGTTTAGTGCCGAGGAAATTACCGCAGTTCTGCCTTCGCCGGCGTTGGAAGGTTTCCATATTGACGAGACCGGGCTACTTTGATTGTTAAACTAACTGGCGAAGACCCGTTCCCGATATTAATTAATGTGCGAAAATGTACGTAACGTCCTAAGAGACGTGTTATTAGGTTTCATGATAGCAATTCCTCATTAATGAAAATTGTTTTGCACCAACCAGAACAATCATCTTGATCTTAAATTAAGGTTTTAGAATTACGGAAATCGCTGTTTTAGAACATTGGAGATTAAGAATAATCGTATGTCTATAGTATATGAATAAAAAAATATAGTTACGAGCATTCTCGTGAATACCAAAGTGTGCCATGAACATCGCTACCGTAATCTTAAACCATGATGTGAATTAAACGGCTTTGAATTTTTTATTTTTTACTTTTATCAGAAACACTTGATAGTAATTTCATTTTCAATCAAATCGTTTTCTTCAGTAATTCGGTTTATTTGCTGACTTATTCCCAACGTTGGCAGCTTTGAACCGCCAATACGAAATCGTTACTGAGAAAAAAAAAACATTGTCTTTTTATGAAGGCTTTCCAAGAAGTCGAGGGGAAGTTCTTTCATTTCCTATGCACCGACTATATTTTTTATGGGTGGATAAACGATAAAGTTCTGGAGTTAACTGGTTACTGGCCTATATATATCACAAAGGCTAAGAGTGCATATATCCAACATTACTGTAATACATATTGAACATATTTTTGTTTGTATGTTTCTGTATGCCTTCACTATTAAGTAACTTCACTATATATTAAGATATCAACAAATACAAATACAGTACTTTAAAGGGGGCTTTCGTAATCACACAACTCTAACTTCCTATAACGGACAGTGATCGAATTTTTATAAGAGTAATACCTAATATAGTGTTGATGATTTCCGAGACAATAGCCGTTCAAATGCATTAATAATATTTTGCTTATTAATAGTTATATGTGATGTGCATAATGTTGTTCAATCAGAAATCAACCAATGCGCGGGATCCGCGGTAGTATTGGTACGCGGTGGTTTTCCGTACTCTGTCTTACTCTACTGTAACTCACATTATTTTCGCTTATTTAATTCATGAATATTTTATTGACTTTTTTATTTCTGGACGGGCCCCTATTCCTCTGTAAGTACATATGTGGTCACGGCTGGTAGCGAGCTGGTTCATGGATAACTAACTGTTAATTTTATAAAATCTTAAAAAGTGTAGAAATGTTTGCTTCAATTTTGGTATACTGGACAAGGTACTGTTTTTAGATTATGCTGTTGTTCAGAACCTTCATCTATTCTTTGAACCTCCTAAAAACGGTATCGTTTTGTTCTATATCTGTACATCGTATTCTGGGCTTTATTCTATAGAATGAAATCTCCAAAGCGTGTACACGCTTAGACATAATCTCAGTAAGGGCCCGGCTCAGTAATGTTGACAGCGTTTCGGACTAATCTGAATCTGGTGAGCAATTTCAATGAATTGTTACAAAGAAGCCTGCTCATTACCGTGAATGGTTTGTTGTCGAGTTAATGTGGCATTCATTTGTGGCACTATTTTATACCTGCTCGTTTGCAATGCATCTAAAAAGTCAGAGTGAGACGAAGTGTTTTAACTATTCAGCTCATATTATTTTCTGGCAAGGTGTCGTCATGATTTTTCACTGATTCGGGATGCTGTTTGCCCACTCTGAAGAATTGGAAAGAAATTCAGTGAATTATCGTTTCCGAATATATGTTCAATTTACAAAATTCTCAGAAAAAAACTTTCTAGAGTGGCGACTGCGTAAGGGCGACGTAGCGTGGGTAGGCCTCCCACAAGGTGGACCGATGAACTATGGAGGTACGCGGGGATCAGCTGGATGTAAGTAGCGTAGGACTGATCGTTGTGGCGAAGCTTGGCTTGACATCTGTGGGCTGATAGATAGCACAAAATCAACAAAATATTTATAAATCAGTACATATAATGAAAATGATTTATAAAGAAACAGACCGGTGTCAGGTCAGTGGAAATACCTTACTGGAATATTGGTATATTTTAGTTAAATGGAAATTTGTCCTATACGTCGGGCTTACCTACTCTAAGAGGCGATTTATTCGTTGTTCAAGATGAATCAATTGTTCACGATTGACTTCCACGGTGAAGGAATAGCATCGTGTAATAAAAATCAAACCCGCAAAATTATAATTTACGTAATTACTGGTGGCAGGACCTCTTGTGAGTCCGCACGGGTAGGTACCACCACCCCGCCTATTTCTGCCGTGAAGCAGTAATGCGTTTCGGTTTGAAGGGTGGGGCAACCGTTGTAACTATACTGAGACCTTAGAACCTATACCTCGAGGTGTGTGGCGCATTTACGTTGTAGATGTCTATGGGTTCCAAATTAGATAAAAAAAAGAACGAAGTGCAAATGCTTAATAAAATCAAACGCGCAAAACGAATTAACTGCAAAAATTGGGTGGGCCCACACGTGTACCCTTACGTCTCCCTCACACTGATATATGTATTTCAGCGGCATGCAGTCACTCGTTTCGATACGAAGGTTAAATTTGATGTTATTATACTGGTGGCGAGGCACATTATAAGCTATTAGCAGCCAGGCGCATTATTATCAACACAAATAAAAGCAATTATAGTGAGACTGAAGATACACGTACGTGCTACCCCAGGCACGTCGACCTATTAATTTTCATTCACTATTCGTAGTAAAAGTACCCTCTCCTTGTTTAGTAAATTAATAGGAAATGCGTGGTAGCACATACAAATGTATTTCCTCTGAACAATGACACTAGAGATTTTTTTTCACAAAATCAGCGATACTGTGAAAAATTTAGGAATCTTAATTGATAAAAACCTTTCATGGAACGCTCAGATAAAAGAGGTTAGCCGGAAGGTGTTTGCAACAGCTGGATCTTTGAGACGGTTACGAAATTTTCTTCCAACTGCCACTAAAACTGCGCTTGCACAATCTCTCCTTCTTCCAATTCTTGACTACGCCGATGCCAGCTATACTGATTTAACTGAAACACAACTTGATAAACTTGAGCGGCTACAAAATTTCTGCATAAGATTCATATTTGGTTTACGGAAATATGATCATGTATCTGAATTTCGCACTAAACTCAAGTGGTTACCAATTCGCCTTCGCCGCAATACTCATGTCCTTTCATTACTATACTGTACTCTCTTTAACCCCCATGCCCCCATATATCTCAAAGAACGTTTCGAGTTCCTACGTGATACGCATAATTTTTCCCTGAGATCATCGGATAGCCTGAGACTGAAAATGCCGGCGCATTCATCATCATTCTTTGATCATTCATTCACCGTCCAGGCGGTTCGATTGTGGAATGCTCTGCCGGATGCAGTGAGAAGTGCTCAAACTTTAAACTGTTTTAAAAGAATGGTGAAGGAACACTACTTATCTTCTTAGTGCTGTTTGTTTGCATCATCATTTATTATTTCCATACTGTTGATGTATTATGTGTATGTAAGTAGGTATATTAGTATGTATTGTATGTAAGTATGTATATTGGTATATAATAATAAGTATATATTTCATATTATATGTAAACGGTATACATTTTGTTTATTGTATGTATATATTTTCTATAAAGTATTATCTATAGTACACCGCAACATACCTGCTATATTTTTTTATATTTTCCAGAATTTCTATAAATTAAACGGTTGTCTGGAAGAGATCGCTTTTAGCGATAAGACCGCCTATTGTACAAATTTATCTGTTTTTTGATAGTTTTTTTGAATGTAAATTGTGTTTTGGTGTGCAATAAAGTGTATTCTCTCTCTCTCTCTCTCTCAACTTTATCTTTTACTACTATGTCCTTAATTATTTTTTATTGCTTAGATGTGTGGACGAGCTCACAGCCCACCTGGTGTTAAGTGGTTACTGGAGCCCATAGACATATACGACATCAATGCGCCACCCACCTTGAGATATCAGTTTTAAGGTCTCAAGTATAGTTACAGCGGCTGCCCCGCCCTTCAAACCGAAACGCATTACTGCTTCACGGTAGAAATAGGCAGGGTGGTGTGGTACCTACCCGCGCGGACTCATAAGTAGTCCTACCACCAGTAATAATAATAATAATAATAATAGCCTTTTCATTCCTAAACATAGGGTTACAAGAGGTCCCTAAGTTCGGTGTGCCTTTTGGCATAGGCCTCCTCCAATTCCTTCCAATGGGTCCTATCCCTTGCTACTCTCAGCCAGAATGGTCCCGCTGTCTGCTTCAAGTCATCTTCCCATCTCCTGATTTGACGACCCCTACTTCGTTTGCCGTCTCTTGGTTGCCAGAGGGTGACTTGCTTGCTCCATTTGTTAGTGGGGTGGCGTAGCATATGCCCAGCCCATCTCCATTTTTGGACGTCTATCCGGGTGAGAATGTCTGTGAGTTTCGTTCTTGTTCTTATGTCTACGTTCCTGACTCTATCTTTGATTTTTAACCCTAGCATGCTTCTTTCCATGGCACGTTGGCATTTTATTAGCTTCTCCCTGTGGTTAAGTGTCAATGACCAAGTTTCGCAGCCATAAGTAAGAACTGGTAGAATACAGGTCTCGAATGTTTTCTTTTTGATGTGATTGCCTAGATCCTTACTTTTCACTATTTCCTTCAGTGACTAGTATTTTCTCCAACCTTGGGCTATTCGCCTGGTTATTTCCTTGGTCATTACATCTGAAGGGGATATAATCTGGCCTAAGTAATTATATTCTTTGAAATATTCGATCTTGATGCCATCTACCATAATGTCTATTTCCCTTGAGTTTGTCATCAATTTTGTTTTACTGGCATTGATTTCCAGACCAGCTTCCTTACTTATATTGGCTAGGCTCTGCATCATTAGTTCTATTGCCGCAGGATTCTCTTCAAGAAGCACCAGATCATCGGCAAATCTTAGGTGGTTTAGGCGAGCTCCATTTATATTTAGACCTAAGTGGTCCCAGTTTAGCTGTCTAAAGATGTGCTCGAGTACGGCGTTAAATAGTGTAGGGGAGATAGGATCGCCTTGGCGTACACCCTTTTTGATAGGAAATGACTCTCCTGTTTATTCAAGTTTGATACTGGCCTTGCTAGATTTATATATACTCTTGAGTATTTCTATATAGTTGCTCTGGACTCCTTGTTGTTCAAGACTCCGCCATATGTATTGGTGCCTGAGGCTATCGAATGCCTTTGAGTAATCTATGAACGCCAAGTATATTTGTTTATTGTATTCATTATACTTCTGTATCAACTGTTTTATTGTGTGAATATGATCTATTGTGCTGAAGCCTTTTCTGAATCCTGCCTGCTCTGCGGGTTGGCTTTCATTTAGCGTTAATGATATTCTTTCCAGGATCACTTTAGCAAATACTTTATATATGTTTGATATTAGAGAAATTGGCCTATAGTTCCCAATCTCGTCTCTAGTGCCTTTTTTATGTAGTAAAATTATGTGGCACTCGGTCCATTCTTCTGGGATTTGCCTTGTTTGTAGGATTTCATTGAAGAGTTTTGCCAGCACAGGACTGATTTCCTCTAAAGTTCCCTTAAGCATTTCGTTAGGTATCTTGTCCGGCCCTGGAGCTTTCTCGAGTTTTTGGGATTTTATTGCCTTGGTTACCTCTGAGGCAAGGATCTCTGGCACTTCGTCTACTTTGTTTTCATTTGGTTCGTAAACTTCCGGAATTGTGTCCAACCCTGAACCTAATTTATCAGAATACAATAGGCGGTAATAGTCCGTGGCTAGTTTCAGTATTGAGAGTCGGTTAATTAAGTTAGATTCGCGTTGGTTCAGTTTCAATATCCATTCTTTCCCATGTTCGCTTAGTTGCTTCAGAGCCTTTTTTGTTCCTCCTGTTCTTTTTATATTTTCTTCTAAAACACTATTTCTTTTCTCTCTACGGTCTTTTCTTATATTCTCCTTAATTTTCTTGCTAAGGTTTGCAATTTTTTGGCGTCTTTCTTTATCCCCTTTATTTGATATTAGTGTTCTTCTTTTATCCAATAGTTCTAGTGTCTCCTTGCTTAAATAGCTTTCTTTGCTCCTGGGTTTGCTGACTAGCATCTCTTTCAATTTATTTTGTAATCTTCTGTATTTAATCCCAGTTTCTACGTCGGAAGCAATAATTTCTTTGAGTGATTCTGTTGTGGGAGAATTAATGGAATGACTGTGTTCTGACATTTGATACAGCTTATTATTATTTGCTAGGTTTTTCCTGGATCTTTTGGATTGGTTTAAGCTTAGGCAGCTTCTCACCATACGGTGGTCTGTGTTAAAGTTAAGGTTTTTAACTATGTTGGTATCTGTGAACGCGCTTGCTTTGTTAGTTATAATAAAATCTATTTCAGTTTTGAATTTTGCACCTGGGGAGGACCACGTCCATTTGCTTTTAGTCTTTTTGTGAAAACGTGAGTTCATTAAAATAAGGTTATTTTCCATCATGAACTCTACTAGTTTCTGTCCATTTTGGCTTCTTTTGCCATGCCCAAACTTCCCGATTGTGGATTCTTCTCCATTTTGTCTTTCTCCAACCTGTGCGTTAAAGTCGCCCATGATACCACCAGTAATTACGCAAATTATAATTTTGCATGGAAGTCAATCGTGAACATTTGTTGAGTACGTATTTCATTAGAAAAATTGGTACCCGCCTAGGATTCGAACACCGGTGCATCGCTCAATACGAATGCACCGGACGTCTTTATCCTTAGGCCACGACGACTTCATATTTATTTTGCGATTAAAGTACAATTGGGAAACTTTTAAAATTATCTGAAGAATGATCAATCTTTTCTGTCGTTTTCCGACACCCAGTAAACATATTTTACTACTGGAAAGAAATAAAAGTAAAATAGGTATACAATTCTCTCTTAAAGTATTTCGATGCCTCCAATGAACACTAAGCTAACTCCAAATTCGTAGCTTTACAGGAGGAGCGTTTAAACGAAAAAAGTTGATAAAATCTTTATTATTGCAGATATATTTATGGTTTTTTTCTTGTGTAACTAGCTGATTTACTTTTGCTTCGAGCCTCATCAATAATGATTTGTAATACTTTTAAAATAGAAAATTTCAAAATTTTGAGTTAGAGTAGTGTTCATTGGAGGCATCGATTTTAGATAAAAAAAAAATTATCAGGGTAGCTTTGAATGAGAAAATAGGTGAGTATGAAATGTGAATTTTTAACCTTTCCAAGTTTTGTTTAACTTTACGTAATATTATTTAATTGAAACGATATGAAACGAGGTATGAAAATAACCCTTAGCGGATAGCAATGGCTTGCAGGCACTATCGGCAAACAAAAATAAGTGTACCTCTTATGATCCATATTACAGCTAGAAATCAGTGCGCTGAAACCTCGTAATGTAAACAATAGCGGAGTTCCGGTAAGTTTCTTTACATCCGGAACGATAAAACCTAGTAATTACGCAATGATGTCACCGAATTAGCGTTTGCACTGGCGGAGAGCCAAGTACTGGCGGCTGCGGGACTTTGTGTGCTGCATCGTTCGCCAAAGGAAGGCACAGGATAATTTGCCGAATAGTCTTCGGCTAGGCAATATGTATGCAACGGCCAAAGTATGCTATCAGAATTTTAATAGTAGCTTTCGTAGTGACGATAGAATTAATAAAAATAAATACGTATAAAAATTCGATGAGATTATTATGCTATTTTATTCCTATTTTTACATAATAATTTTAAGTTTTCAATCGAATTCAAAAAGAGACAAGATATGTTTTATTTTCTTGATTTCTTATTAAAAAACAAATGAAAAAGATAAAACAAAGCGCAAAATTTAATTAAACAGCTACATCTGAACGAGACTACATTTTCTTCATTAAACATTTGAAGTGGTATTATTACATAGGAGTTGCAATATGATTAACTTCAATTAACGTCTGCAGCTGAGCCAGTTACGTAAACACCTCGTAATAACAATATCGTGCAGGTTCTGTTTGTGGAAAATTCTCGCTAAGCTCTAGTTTTGCTGTGACAATTGCATTCGGTTCGCGATATGAACTTCATCTAGTTAATTTTGTTATGCGTTGTTCGACTTCAGTTATTCGCATTTAAACGTTATTTGTTATTAGCTTCAAAATCAAAATGGTGGTAGGACCTCTTGTGAGTCGGCGCGGGTGGGTACCACCACCCTGCCTATTTCTGCCGTGAAGCAGTAATGCGTTTCGGTTTGAAGGGTGGGGCAGCCGTTATAACTATACTTGAGACCTTAGAACTTATTTCTCAAGGTGGGTGGCGTATTTACGTTGTGGATGTCTATGGGCTCCAGTAACCACTTAACACCAGGTGGGCTGTGAGCTCGTCCACCCATCTAAGCAAAAAAAAATCACCATTATATTTTCATAAACTTATAAGAAAAATGCAAATGTTGATAATATAATAAACTCGTAAAAATTATAAATTTGCTTATTTAAGGGCATTCTGTGAGGTCGAATGGGTAGGCAGCAGCACCATTTTGCCTATTTTTACCGTGAAATGATTTCCATTTTAATTTTGACACATTTTCTCGAAATGACAACATTTACGTTGTTGATATCCATGGATAGCAGTTTACATTCGCTTATTCTCCTATCTAGTTAAATAAACAAACGTACAGTTAATTTTTTATTTAATCTAAACCGGTCACATCACACCTTTACCTGGTATTATTGATCGCAACGTAACAATATGCATTTCGACACTATTTCTTTCTCTTGTCTTGTTGTCTCTTTCTCTCATTTTTAAATTGAAGTACCGACACAATAAACAAAACAAGGTGAATATGAATCTTATGCTACATTAAATTTGTTAATAACAATAGCTTACATAAACATTGACATAGCATTTAAAACACATTACTACTGATCTATTTTGTGCAAATAATACTGAAACGGTAATAAAATCAAGGACTATTATTTCACAACGCGTTAGTTAAGAGTTCGGAAGGGACATTCCAGTTTAAAGGTTTTTATTTTCATTCATGGAAATTTACAAGCGCCCGTAATCCGATTTCAACCGAATATCCAGCGAATACCTAACTACCTATAGATAGACTATTCGATTACTGACTGAAATGGTTGGCACGTGCCTCATCCGCTGTTTTTTAACGTTATATTTGTCTGTCTCGGAACAAATACGAATAAACAATAAATTATTAGATACAATCATCGCCGATGTTGATTTATTATTGGACATTATTATTTAGACAGTGTCACTTGTTGTTAATTTCTGAAAATACGTATTTAAAACTACCGTATAATAATCACATAATTTACTTTAAAAATGTCAATACTCTACAAGCGCTCGTCCGGGTACTTTTGTAAAAAATACACAACACTAATTCACTGACCACATTTTTGTAATATCCGATGCATTGATGACAATTAAAAATATCTTAATTTAATGTCATATAATATTTAGCAACTACGAGTAATTACTATTCATCTTATATTGCGCGTTAAAAAGAGGATTCCTTAAAGATACTCGTGGATTGTAAGTCCCGGGCTGCGAGAGCTTTTTCTTTCCGAAACGCGATAGACTTGCCACTCAAAACCCGTGAAAAGCTCATTCATCTTTTTATATTACCACTAATATGGATTGTCATAATAAAATGCATATAACAGTATTAAAATTTCATTATTATACTCATTAATACGAACTAAAAACAACAACGATAACGACTATTACCTACTCGTAACTTATGAATGTAAATGGTGGTAGGACCTCTTGTGAGTCCGCGCGGGTAGGTACCACCAGCCTGCCTATTTCTGCCGTGAAGCAGTAATGCGTTTCGGTTTGAAGGGTGGGGCAGCCGTTGTAACTACACTGAGATCTTAGAACTTATATCTCAAAGGTGGGTGGCGCATTTACGTTGTAGATGTCCATGGGCTCCAGTAATCACTTTACACCAGGTGGGCTGTGAGCTCGTCCGCACATCTAAGCAATAAAAAAAAAACGTCATGGATTTATGTTTAAAAATCTAATCGAATTAAAACGATGTTTTTCACATTGAAAAAGAACAATTTTGATAAATCATATATTAGTTTCCTCTGTAGTAGGAGTCGCTTAGAAATTACCGGTACGAGAGAGTGAGGGCATTCGGCGCGTGGTTCGCCTGCTACTCGTGCACGCGCGACCCCTTCACGCTAAAGAAACTCTTGAAATTCGTCTACGCCACTCGCCTCGCCTACTTACTGTAGGGCTCGTTCAATTTAGAGCTGCCTCGAGTCGGCTAGTCACGTTTCCGACGGTCATTATATTCTTGGTTCTGAAACTGGCCGCGGCAAAGAAAAACAATTTTCAGTAATTATTTGATTCAGTGATTTTTAAGTGGACCATAAAATATTTCGTGTCTCTAA
Source organism: Bombyx mori (assembly GCF_030269925.1). NCBI lineage: Eukaryota > Metazoa > Arthropoda > Insecta > Lepidoptera > Bombycidae > Bombyx > Bombyx mori. The sequence continues at coordinate 8,498,294 of NC_085121.1, forward strand.
GTATTTTTAATTGATTAATCTGATTTTATGTAACAAATAAAAGTTTAATATCAAAACTGAAACGTTCAATTAAAAAGTGACGCTCCTAAACTTAACTGTATCGTGTTGAATAAATAACTGTATCAGATGGAACAACGGAAAGGTTAGGAGGTTACACTATATTTGAACGTTTAAAAATAGTCACTTGAAACGTTTGATTTATTTTCGTTCTAAAATTTTTATTATTCGATATAGCCAGGTATAGTCTTATAACTTTTGTCTGTACGTTATAGTAGCATTAAATACGCAGAACGTCGATCTGTTTGAGTTGAAATCATAAAAGTTGTTCTCGTCTATTAATCCATGAGTCGGATGGTGAGCGGGGTAGGGGGCAGGCGGCGCCGATCAAACAGGCCGGGGAATCAATATGGCCGCCGCCCAGCTGATCCGTGACCTCCTCACCCCGCCGCCCTCCTCGCTCGCCTCCCAAAGCTCGCCTCAGACTTGACGCTTCTTTTTACTTTTTTCTGGTTGATATTTTCCCTTAACTAATATAATTGTAATCGCTGGGTTGACGATAAAGTATTATGAAGGATTATCTTAGGTTTAAAGATATGACACAGAAATAGAACAAGGGAATTTATTTGAAGCAAAATTATTATTTCCTTTTGGTTTGTATTTAAAAACAGTACACAGTGCAATGATTACTTGACAAACAATACATATCGAAAGCTATATATCACGAAATCGGGAATGTGAAATAAGTACATACCCTCGAGGCTCTTTAAGGAAGATCTCATCTCTGAGATTTGCAGAAATTTGGATAAAAAAACATTTGTTAGCTTTACGAACATATTTTTCAACAATTAGTTATATAATTTTTTTTTATAATTTTTTTTTATTGCTTAGATGGGTGGACGAGTTCACAGCCCACCTGGTGTTATGTGGTTACTGGAGCCCATAGACATTTACAACGTAAATGCGCCACCCACCTTGAGATACAAGTTCTAAGGTCTCAAGTACAGTTACAACGGCTGCCCCACCCTTCAAACCGAAACGCATTACTGCTTCTCGGCAGAAATAGGCAGGGTGGTGGTACCTACCCGCGTGGACTCACAAGAGGTCCTACCACCAGTAATATATTTTTTGTTTACAATTAAACAAAAACATGTCGTGCTCCTAAAATTTTATGGAAATGAAAAGTAAATCGCAGTACGAAGTGGAAAAACCTACGCCATGTTAGCATTCAGGATGAAAATCTCGTAGCCGGACAATAAAAAGTCAGAAATCAGTGGAGCCTCCAGCTTCTATGCATCAGAGTCGACGTGTAAGACGATTAACGAGGTTAGGTCGCGGTTGCGGTTAATTAAAAGTTGCTGTTCAAACAGACGGAGGCTGCAACGCGTCCTCAACAATTACCTGTACAAGTTTCCGTAAAACTTCTCCCTTTTATATATCATGTGGCAGTTCTGGGTCGCACTCACGTAAAACTCTTACCTACGATCCTTATTCGCCTAAAATGTGAGAAAATGTTTTTAGTCCGCACATAAAGTCATTCAATACGTTTGTTTTACATTAATAATGTGTCATAAACTAAATGATCCGCTAACTGATCGTGAACCGTGTTAACGCTCGAGATTTCAAACTAAGCGATGAATTTTAATCTGGAACTAATATTGATGTGATGATCGAAATTCGACCATTATCACTGATCTTAATAAATAGATTTGATGTATTACGTTTTCTCTTTGGTTTGGTATATTTAGGAAAAGAAGAGAAAAAAACGATTTCCAAATTTTTATTGATAAGCTCATCAGTAGCTATTTAACAAAAAAAAACAACAAAGATGTTGACAACGATAAGAGAAAACTGTAATTACTGCTTTTTTCGTTGCGTATAAATTTACAGCTTTAGTAGTATTTATACTAAATATGTTTATTTCACAAACTTATCACCTTATACTTATAATTACAAACTGATTGGAGCTTCTTCATCATCTTAAATTTTCGTATTTTCTATGCGCACACGAAACTTTAAGTGGCAGAGTTACTTTTGCTATGTTAGTTAGCAATTTTAATATTATTCGTTAATTTCAAGTATTATTATTAAAAACTCAAAACGCCAATGTTAAAATGCCTTTTTAGTGCGTCTAACTTGACGCGGCTTCACGCATATAACGAGTCTGGCTATAAATACTTTTAGATAAAAACGTTTCTTTTTCTCAACTTTTTAATAATTTCAATTTGGAACATTTATATTATTTTAAAAACCTTTTTTTTTTTTTTTATTTTTTTTTATTGCTTAGATGGATGGACGAGCTCACAGCCCTCCTGGTGTTAAGTGGTTACTGGAGCCCATATACATCTACAACGTAAATGCGCCACCCACCTCGAGATATAAGTTCTAAGGTCTCAGTATAGTTACAACGGCTACCCCACCCTTCGAACCGAAACGCATTACTGCTTCACGGCGGAAATAGGCGGGGTGGTGGTACCTACCCGTGCGGACTCACAAGAGGTCCTACCACCAGTGATTACGCAAATTATAATTTTGCGGGTTTGGTTTTTATATCACGATGTTATTCCTTCACCGTGGAAGTCAATCGTGAACATTTGTTGAGTACGTATTTCATTAGAAAAATTGGTACCCGCCTGCGGGATTCGAACACCGGTGCATCGCTACATACGAATGCACCGGACGTCTTATCCTTTAGGCCACGACGACTTAATTCGACTATTTCGATTTTGAGCCATTTGACATATTTTATCGTGTTAATTATCAAATTACAATATGGAATATGATTGCAGTGAGCGCCTTACACAAAATGGGTATGGAGCCGTCGGTCATATTCCAGACACTTCAAAAGCTTGGTATCAGCCGTATGTTCGTAAATCGTACTACCAACAGATAGAACAAAAATTTATCTGTCGAAGACCAGAAAAGAACGGGGAGGCCGCGTGCTATTAGAACTACAAAGGCTGTTAATGCTGTTAAAACCAGAATTCTTCGAAACCCCATTAGGATCTCATCGCGAGAAATGAAGATTCCCGCTAGAACTCTGTCACATATTTTAAAACAAGACCTGAAGTTCGGTGCTTATCGTCGATATACAGGACATGTCCTAAATCGATCTTTACAATTAAAGCTCTAAGCGACATGTCAACATTGAGTCTTTTAAAAAATCTTTGGAGCAAGCAGTGGCCAAATTTCCCACCCAAATTTCATCATTAAAAAAAAATTAACATTCTGCACTCCTTCTCTATATTTTTTATAAGTGCGGGAAATTTCATTCTTCTCCGTTCGCGCAATTTTCGTAAAAAGGAGTACAAAGTTTTTGCTTCACGTATTAATATATATACATATAATTGAATGTATGCGATACACACATATAATTGAATGTTGCGATCGTATAAATATTTGTTGCTTAAGTCGTTAAATCGAAACTACGATCGATTACATTAAGTCGATACAATGCACTATTTAAAAAGAAGGTTGTATATTAATTAAAAGTACACATACGTAGACGCAACTTGTTCATTTGAAAAGAAACAAATAATATTGATATAGTACCATAATTCGGCTTAGGATACTTGTATCAAAATACAAAAACTCGTTTGGTGGTGTGTCTAATATGTTGTGCTTAATGTTGCAATAATATATCAGCATTTCACTCACTCCCATCGTGAAAACTTGAGTAAATTTTACTAACCCAGGAAATACTCAAATGTCATTTGAAACGTATCGTTGTTTCGACTTTTGAATAAAGACAATGCCAAGTTACGAATTCCATTCCACCTAAAGAAACGATTAAAATTCAAATTGGAATACAATTAGATATTTAGATCCTCTCACAGCGAACTTATTCCAAAAACAGGGTTTAATATCGGCTTTGTTTCATTCAGAATTATTTGAAGGCAGACTTTTTTTAATTACATAACGTCGATTTATATAAGATATTAAATTATTGTTGTAGTGGACTGTATGATTAGGATGGGCAAGGAACTTGATAAATAAACTCGCGAGGATTGTACGTATAAAATTTGTATATTTTTACAATTTTATAAATCGCGTACAATAGCACGGATGAAAAGAGAATGACAAAACTAAGACATTCCAAAATTCAAAATTCAAATGTAATGTCAAAAACCACAACGACAACAATAAAAAAGGTTATATACCATTTTGTTGGGTTTCCAACAATTCTCATTAGTTATCTGGATATAACCATAACTAAGTATTAATTAATAATTTCTAAGTTTACGCGAAAAAACTTAAAAAAATATATAATCTGAATTTAAAAAAATTTAATATACATAATCTTTCGAAAATTCAATTCATATGTCGAATGGAATGATTAAAACTTATAATTAAGTCAAAAGTCAAATTAGGCATAGATATATCATACGATTTTCAAAAACACGAAACCAGGAGTACTCTCGAAGCCCGTAATAACCTTTGAGTTCTCTCTTCTTTCAAGATTCGACACAATACCCACACCGTTCCCGTATTACTTGTCAAACAACTCGACTACGCGAAATTTATAAAACTCGCCTTTTTGATGGTGAGTTTTGAGTAACGAACCTCTCGGCTTGGACGTGATCCTCGACTATCTATTGAAGTGACGACAATCCTTGATGCTCCTTAAGACTGATACGGTATTACAGAGATGAGAATTAAAACAGATCGCGGTCAAAATGATCTAATTAACGAGCTTCTATATATTGTCAATTATAGCTCGAAGTTGTAATTTGTGATTCATCTTGGATTGCGTAAGTGGACGAGCTAAAATTCATGATTCTAATTTATTTATTAAAAGTTTCACAGTTTTATAAACCGTAAACCCCTTTTAGCTATTTTTTGGCTTTGAATAAATTTGTAGACTTCTTTCATTTGATCGTTTTTTCTTTCTTGGTGTCGCATCATGTTTGGTCCTCCCTAACCTGTATTATTTGTATTCCCTTATGAAACTACATTTCTATTTCTTGGACCTCCAGCATAATTACTGGTGGTAGGACCTTTTGTGAGTCCGCACGGGTAGGTACCACCACCCTGCCTATTTCTGCCGTGAAGCAGTAATGCGTTTCGGTTTGAAGGGTGGGGCAGCCGTTGTAACTATACTTGAGACTTTAGAACTTATATCTCAAGGTGGGTGGCGCATTTACGTTGTAAATGTCTATGGGCTCCAGTAACCACTTAACACCAGGTAGGCTGTGAGCTCGTCCACCCATCTAAGCAATAAAAAAATGTTTTTTTTTTATCTTTACACAGATACGATACGGGTATGTGTCGATTGTCATTGTGTACTCAATGTGTCGGCATTTTTGCGGCACAATTACCATAGCTTTTACTGTTTTCTTCAGTTTTTGAGCAAACCAATTGGCTTTGATTGGTGGATTGTTAGAAAAAAAGGGTTGGTGCACAACGGAACACCGGTCACAATCTGCTTGACCCAAAAACTCGTTGGAGTGGGTCGACCGGGCCACCGAGAACGATCGCACCGATAGCGCGCGCCTTGCCTCGCGACCTGCCCATTCTTCCTCCAATTTCTATTTAGAGAACTGCTATGTTTCAAAAAAGGAATTTCTAACAGCGTATTTCAAACACGTGCATGAGTTCTTTTGTTACTGTAAACACGAACGCGGGTCATTTAAAGTGTAAATAGAACTGAAGTTTTTAATTCCGGTAAATATTTTCATTGATCGAATTTCATTATTACTGATGTATGGCACTCAGAATTTCTAAAGTCAGAAAACCTTTTTTTTAAACCAATTGTGTGAAAAATACTTAGTAGCGTATGTACGAAACATTACAAATCTGACAGAGGCACAGCCTAAATTAACATTCCGCTGCAGTTGGCTGTATGCCATATCACTACTGGACGTGACGGTTATTTCACAAAAAATGCGACAATTCGAGAATTTTATATACAAAAATGCCAACTACCAACAGTACGTAACGTACAAAAAATCTGCTTAACGCTGTATTAATGAAATTCGAGTGGTGGTTTAAGTTATTAGTGGATCAATTACTCGTATATCTATATGTCAATCTTAATAATTTGATCACAATTTATAACAACTTCTAATTATTTTTAATACATAGCATAAAGAAAAAAATAAAAAAATACGCTATATACACTACTTTGATATAATTATTAAATTAATATGACCACATTCGCAACTTAAGATATCTTGTTTGCTTTTAAAATCATCATTTCAGTTTAACGAGATAACTCTTAATAAGACTGTTTAAAATAGGTCGCTTTTCTGAAGAACACTCAAAACGTAATAATTTAATGTTTATGTTCTTGACCACGTGCACGGTGTCTGCAGGTTGCCGCCGCCACAACGTGACCGCTCCACGTGAACCATACGCCCCGTAACCTATATAGGTTTCTGATTGTTTTGTATTGTACTCAAACTGCGCTATAGTGAAACGAGAACGTGCTACAAGTCGGCTACAAATAACGAACCCAATAATGTTATTCGATCGACATCATTGTCATTATGTTTGGACTCAATGTTTTCACAATGAGCTTAAAATATGATAATGAATTTGTAGCTCCTCTTACTCACAGCCACGTAGCAAGTGTCACGTATCTGAATCTTCCTTAGAAAATTATTTTCTAACTCAATTCCTCCACTAATTCCTATCTTGCTTGCCTTACCGATCAAACCTTGCCGAAAGAGTTTGACTGCAGGAGCTTATTCGTACGTAAAATATGCTGCATACTTAGTTGATGTAGCCTTGTGAGAAATCGCACAAAAAGAAAAAGATGAAGAAAATGAGCACGTGACTATTTGAGTCAAAGACTTGTGTTGGAAAAGATGTCAAATAAACTATGTATATTTCGTGTGTTTTTAGCTATAAATACTTTCACATAGCGTCATGCTTTGGGCTCGTAAGTAAGCTCCGCTGACACTAATTTCCTCCAGGTTCAGTTCGGATAACCAGCTAACCTTTTATATTACTAGATTATCTGCTAACATGTATATGCTTACACATTACATACACATTTTTATGAGTCGGTAATATGTTTTACGATTTCCTTTCTTTTTCTTTACCTGTACTTTTGCAGTTTTAAATGATCTGTAGTAAAAAAGGAACACAAATAGTTTTTTCTTTATAGTTATAGTCCTTTCGTCTGACTGTATGCCTGTGTAAGTTAATAGTGTTTATTTCATTTAGTATATTTTATTAATTTTAAGTACTACGTAAATATAATGTAATTAATATTACATTATCATACAATAATAAAATATGTATATAGAAACAATAAAATAAAACAGCAATTCATTATTGAATAAAAAACTAAACTATATTAAAAACCATCTATTGACTTCCACTTGAGTGTATTGAAAATATTATTTACTTAATACTTAATATTCGACTCGATAGATAAATTTGTTTTAGAAATATGGAACCACCAAGACGTAAACAATACACCTACCTATAGCTATTGAACTTGACTCTGCATTGATGGCCATTAATAATGAAGCAAACAAATGTATATGAAACCTCGAAGAGATTTCGGATTCCTAGAACAACTCTTCCGAACAAGAAAAGATCCGAAAATATCACAAATATGTTGAAGAAATTTGTGAAGTTCAAAACGTTTACACTAATGATGAAGAACGCCTATTAATAGACTGGGTTCACAATTTGGGAAGATTAGATTTTCCTGTAAAAAAGCCAGCTATTGGAGACGGTGTCAAAATTAGTGGAAACATTAAATCTCCCACACCCATTCAAAAACGGAGTACCAAGAAGACACTGACTTCAAAATTTCATAAAAACCAACCCACAATTTCGAAAAAGAGTGGTCCAAAATTTGCCACCGTATAGAAATGAAGTGAAAGAAGAAACTATAAGGTCATGGTTCACTGATGCGTATCAATATTTTGAATAAAATCAAGTACTCAACAATTCTGCTAGAAGTTTTAATTGTGACGAAACTGGATTCTTTTTGTGTCCCAAAACAAAACGAGTTATCCTACAATGAAGCACCATAGAGGTATTGAGACTCGAATCGTATTGGAGACTCGAGTCTTCAATGATGAAAGAGAATGCTTAACTGTGTTGATTAATGTTTCTGCTGACTATGAAATCGTACCTCCTGTGGTTTTCTACCCCTACAAGCGCATGCCTAAAAACCTTATCCCAACAGTGCCATCAGTATTGATTACGTTTAGATTATTTTTAAGAGATTATTTAGAGAATTGTGACTTAATAATTAAAGTACTGTTGTTTCATATCAATAATTAAACCGAAACTATTTTTTTTTTAACATGACTAATTCTGTTGCTTTACCGGTCGGTAATGGGTGCCAAAAAACACACACCATGCATTGGATCGGTAATAAGGACATCAATTTTTATTTTTTTATTTTTCTAATTTATTTTACTAGATGTTCCTTTATTGCAGTAAAAAAAGGGTTATCTTCGGAATCGTCAAAAAAAAAAAGATAAAGCCAGCGATTGAACAACTGCTTATTTTTTACTTATCAATCTGAACCTGGCTTAAACTGGCGGTAATACTTTTCAAAGAGGTATTGCTTGCATATGCCTTAGTGACCGAATAAGTAGACTCAAGATCCGATTTGTTATTTATTTGATAGGAGTTGGCAGCGGTGTGCAGATCATCATTAGCCTAACTGCGCTCGACGTGGTTAACTAGAGGACAGTTGCCGATCGATAAAGTCGTTTAGATAGAAATTAAACCGCTCTGATGTACTTGACAACTGGATGCATTGTTCGAGTACAGCTGTTCCATCGAGAATGCAATGTCGTACACGAACAATTAATCTCAATGGTCTCGGTCGCCGCTTGAAGCATGACCACTGATTCGTTCTTACTAGTTTATTAGAAATATTAAGTACTCTACTAGTATGGTATTTAATAGGATTGACGTAGCATATGTCTGTGGAAGCATATCCTGTGTATTTATCAAATTATTTGCCCAGTATACCTAGTCAGGTCATAAATTCTGTCACACGTTTAATGTAAAATAATTGAAACCAGTTTATTTATTATGTAACCAAAACGTATATACCAAAATGAACTTAACAAAACATAGATTCTTATGACACCAAAGTTTATTCAAAATGACCTTCGTGATTTTGAATACAGGCCTTCAATCTGCGCGGCCAGTCGTGTATCGCAGCACGAACGAGGTCCATGTCAATATCGGCGGCTGCCTTAATCAAGGATGTCTTGAGTGACTCCAAATTGGGATGAGGCTTTGAGCACGCCTTTTCCTCCAAGTGTTGCCATATCTTGTAATCTAACGGATTCAAATTTGGACTGGAGGAGGGCCAGTCTTCGTGCCGGATGAAGTCGATTTCATGCGCCGCCAGCCAGTCTTGTGTGCTCTTCGCTCTATGAGCTGGCGCCGAATCTTGTTGGAATACCCAGTGCCTGTTATTGAACATGGTATGAGAAACAGTTTCCACAAGGTTCGTCAGGACTGTATTTTGATACACAACTGCATTCGTTTTTACACCTTTCTCACAAAAATGTACCTCTGTTAAGCCCCAATAAGAAACTCCCAACCATACCATGAGAGAGGATGGAAAATGACCTCGTTGGACACGCGGAATACGGTTGCTCGCTTCTTCACTACTGTGTGCGTACACCTTATCATTTTGTTTGTTGTAGCTCTCTTCTACAGTAAAAAATTTTTCATCCGAAAAAAGAATTTCTCTCGGCTTCTCTCATCCAGCTCTTGTCAGGCACCCTGAACAGATCATCACTCCACCGAGCCTGAGGGCGTCCTGTACTGCGTTTTCCAATTTGCGGTCTCCACTCAAAAACGCGTTTTCTCCAACAGTTATCGGTTGTCCGGCTAATATGGCCAGCCCATTGCCACTTCAGCTTACTAATTCGCTGTGCTGTTTTATTTATTTATTGCTTAGATGGGTGGATGAGCTCACAGCCCACCTGGTGCTAAGTGGTTACTGGAGCCCATAGATATCTACGACGTAAATGCGCCACTCACCTTGAGATATCAGTTCTCAGGTCTCAAGTATAGTTACAACGGCTGCCCCACCCTTCAAACCAAAACGCATTACTGCTTCACGGCAGAAATAGGCAGGGTAGTGGTAGCTACCCGCGCGGACTCACAAGAGGTCCTACCACCAGTAAAAACAGTCTATAACTTTGGTTCTTTGTCGAATCACCTCGTTCCGGATTCGATCTTTCAGTATATATAAACTTGAAAACCATTTATATGAAGAAAATTTTACAATCGAATGAAAGAGTAGAAAATTGTTACAAATTGCGGCGTACATGTTTTTGTCGGATGGATGTGGTGAACAATAGGTCGGCCGGCGTCGCCGCTAAAACTGTCACCCTGCGGATGCGCGCATATACCGCACCTTAGTCATTCGCATTGTTGTGGATATATGTATTTCTTTTGATAAAAACATTTATATATTCTTTAAAAAAACATATATTCTTCAATAATCTAACAAATATACCTTTTTTCGTTGATAACTTCAAACAGCTCAGAGTGCTTTGAAAATTAATTAAAATAACATAGAAAAATGCGCTTTAAGCAACTTTGAGCTATTATGATGAAGTAAGTACGTTGATAGTGGATTGTCATTTTTACTAAAACTTATTCTTTGTCGGAATTAACAGAATTGTATACTGATATATCGTAAAATTGTAGTGCTCAAACAGTATGTCCAATGTAAAACGATCAAAATCAGGTGATATTTGTATATAGTAAATATTTGTATATAGGTAAAAATATAAGGCCATTTTTCTACCCCGCTTGTTAACTGATTTTCTTTTTGTTTATTGTAGTTATTGACGTGCTTTATGTTATCTTTATATATATATATTTCTTCTTCGGTTTTCACTGGTGGTAGTACCTCTTGTGAGTCCGCAAGGGTACCACCACCCCGCCTATTTCTGCCGTGAAGCAGTAATGCGTTTCGGTTCGAAGGATGGGGTAGCCATTGTAACTATACATGAGACCTTATAACTTATATCTTAAGGTGGGTGGCGCATTTACGTCGTAGATGTCTGTGGGCTCCAGTAACCACTTAAGTCCAGGTGGGCTGTGAGCTCGTCCAACCCATCTAAGCAATAAATAAAAATAAAAATAAACGGCTAGACCGATTTGAATGATTTTTTTTGTATGCGTTTGGGTGGCACCCTGGATGGTTTAGATTCACAAATCAGCTCGGCAGATGGCGCTGCAGTCGGTGCTAATTATTATGGTCCAATCTGGAACATTGGGCGAATAACCAAGTGGTAATAATATTTGGTGATCGATATTAGCAGTGATAGAATATTAATAAATTTAAAGGACATATTCCGAAATATAAACTGGGTGTCACTGCCGTAGGCCATGAACTTTACAAAATTATTTTTTTATTATAAAGAAATAGTCAAACTATTGAAAGTTCAAACAAAAAAAAACCAAACAAACGATTACACAAAATTTTCTTAATCACCCATCTATGGGGGCGGAGTTACCTCAAGCCTGGTTTTTCAAGTCGATGTTTTTTTTTATTCTCTGAATTATTGGTTTGAAGTTTTAAAATCAGGCATAGCTTCTCATAAATATGTTTTATATTTTCAGTTAAAAAAAAATGTGAGTGTACTACTCAGATTTTATTGTATTTAAAACGTCCGATGCGTTCGTGTTGAGGGAAGCAACGGTGCTGGAATCCCGTTGGCGTGCACCAGGTTTTCTAATGAATTACGTACTTAACAAGTGTTCATGATTGACTTCCACGGTGAAGGAATAACATCGTTTAATAAGAATCAAACCCGCAAAATTATATAATTGAAATTGAAATTAAAATTACTGATGGTAGGACGTCTTGTGAGTCCGTACGGGTAAGTACCTACGGACACACAAGAATCACAGATTAATATTATAGTCACAGATTACTGTGTAGTACTACTGCATGACGGTATATACCGAGAAAATCTCCTATCAAAAGATGGATGCCTTAATGACTATCATCAGATACATTCGGGGTTATGAGTAATGTCCATTACAGGGAACGAGTTATCAAGGACTCCGAAGCTTTTTCATAAGATTTGATAAGCATGAGTTGGCGTTTGACCGGCTCGCCCTCATCCATCAGATCTTCTCAGAGCCGATAAATTCCTACATATAAGAATTTATATTACGCAACTGGAATGGTTAGGAATTTGAACGTTTTCATCAATACTTGCAAACTCACCGTTTAAATTTAGTGATCTCTCAAGCAACATTTATACTTAACAGAATTATTTTGCGTTAAAAGAAAATTCTGCCGACTAGAGGTTTAAAATTAAGAAAAATATAAAATGCTATCTATCACTTTAAAATTGTCGTAAAGGATCCTAAATCGTATCCAATAAATAATAGTAATAAGTAAGTTCTTTATTCTGCTCATCGTTTACATTCTACATAAAAGTAAAAAAAACTTAATTTATTTGCAACTAGCGACCCGCCCTCGCTTCGCTTCGGAAACATTAAAACTCACATGAAACCAAAAAAAAAAATTTAAAAAAAAATTAAAAAAGTAGCCTATGTTCATCAGGGACAATGTCGGCTTCTAATGGAAAAAGAATTTTTCAAATCGGTCCAGTAGTTTCGGAGCCTATTCGAAACAAACAAACAAACAAATCTTTCCTCTTTATAATATTATAAGTATAAGTATAGATATTTTTATTAATATCTTGTATGCTTTCATTTTGTAGATATACTTTCAACATTCCATTCACATGTACAGGATTGGATCAGTGACAATCTAAAAGAAATCTACCGCCAGTCACAGATATTATTGTCTTTATTCTTCTTCGCTTGTTACTTCATTCGGGTTTTACGGAATTTTTTTAAAGCGGTTCTAAAAGTTGAAATGTTGAAAATTCGTTGCTCGGTCTTAAAATAATACTTAATAAGGTCTAGACTATTGTGTAAACCGAACCTTACTGGTGTATACAACTTATTCTTCAATGATGATGGGAGCTAGATAGGAATAAGAAACAAGGTTCAGCATTGGTAATTAATGCCAAGTGGAATGCAAAAAAACCACGGTACATCTATCGCTACATATTATTTAGTTTTGAAGAATTTAAATGTTTTAAGCAGCATATTGAAAATTTTATAAAAGGTGACTCATCGTAAAGTATAATAGTGAGCATTAGCCCCCTTCCACAACACATATCCGATGCCATTAATCGCGTTTGTCAGGTCACTAGGCCAACAGCCGCCTCCTGTACCTTGTAAAAATATACAACAATAAATCTGTCAATAGCAATACCGAAACATTTTTCTGTCGTGTTCTAGTTTATGAGAAAAATCAATGAATGGCTCTTCAGACTTATTCATTCTTGTCCGCATCGGTGCAAAACGAGCCGAATATTTAACTGACAACTAAATGGTAAAATTATCAGTCAACTTAATAGTTTACTTAATAGATATTTAATGATATTTAAGAAGTTACAAAAATTTTTCACTTCAGGACTATTTAAATTTCTGATTAAAAATTTTGAAAACAAAAATTTTGAACAAACCTTTCCAGAGACCAGTATTTTTTTGATATTTTATTATTATTCTTTAGTTGGGCAAACGAGCTCATGGTTCAACGGTTGTTAAGTGGTTATCTTAGTCCATATCTTCTATAAAAATTTCAATACCTGCATTCACTTGATAAATCAGATCAAAATCTTAGTTGAAATGCTAATAAGTTTAAATTGAACGCAAGACAGTGTTGCGCCTTAAGCATGGTATAACAGTTGTTTGTATTTACCCTTGCGGGCACAGAATACGCGATGCCACCAATGAACTACACTTCTGTGTGCTTAGTGCGAGTTTTTTAACGTTCTCGATAGCGTAAAAGTGAACTAGTTGAAACCAAGGGCGGATCCAGCTTTGGCGCCAGGAGGGGTTCACATAGTCGTGGGCAAGTTAAGAACTTATGATTTCATTTTGATAACAATAGATAATAAATAAATTATGATGTTCTTCAATTAGTCCAAGTTAGCTCAAGTCCTCTCAAGTCCTTAGTCAAGCTCAGGGGGGGGGGGTCATGACCCCCATACTCCACCCTGGATCCGCCGTTGGTTGAAACGTTTGCCTACGTTTGCTGCTAGGGGCACTGTTCTAATTGCATACAAATTTCAGTTACCATTTACATTATCGAGAACGTTAAAAAACTCGCACTAAGCAAGCACACTGCTTTAAAAATAAACCTACATACTTATTTTTAATGTAAAAGATTTTAGGCGATCACGTTTTCTTCGGTGATTGACTGAGTTTTTGTGAACGTGGTATGTGATAATCGACGGGGCGACACGACGCGTCGACCCACTGTATGATTGATTGGGTTTGGCGCAGCGTCGCCCCTTCCCGGCACCCGCTGAGACAACCGTGCTTCACATGATGCTCATTTGTTCTGACTTGTTAGACACATCGCGTTCCCGCGTTCCATCGAACATTACGTGATTAGAAAACATCATTAGTCCCTCAGCACCAAACAACATCGCATACATTCTGTTGTACGATATTTGTCTTACATGTACCGATAGTGTTTTGCGCAACGCTTATTCGTACTGACTAGTGTATTTTTTTTTAATAAATTGTAATAGTGCGAGTTGTATTCATGTTTATTATAGCTACACTGTCTATTCTAATCCATACTTTTCTAGAGTTGTCTTCATCCTCTTCCTATGTGATACCATATTGCCGTTCGAAGTTACAATTTTATGGTCTTATTTATATCAGCGTTCCTTTCGTTTCTAAAGTCTAGCGAAATGGTTTCTGGTAAACATTCAAGACAAAAGGAAACACTAACTTTACTTTTACATTTCAATATCGTACCTTAGGTCTGACAGTTTCATATCGCATGACCTGAAATATAGATTTTTTCATTACAAATTCCGATTTCGTCTTGTACCTGTATATTTAAAAAAAATCATAAATGAGGTATAATATTAATTGTTTACCAGAAAACATCATATTCATAAAAGCATTGCGTAGTTTTGATTAATACATTAATCAGTTATTTGGTGCCCCATACTGGTTTTACGAAACCTGCCAATTTCTACTATAAAGCTGCCAGGCCTATGCCGCGAGTTGGACCCCTATATTTTCGTAATTATTGATGATAGATTTTGTGGAACCCTGGTCGATAATACGTGTGTTTGTTCAAAATTCCAGGAAACGTATCGTCGATGGGCATGCAGCATGATGGTGCCGCTGTGGGTAGTAGACGGAGCGGAGGAGGCAGGCGAGGAGGAGAGCAGACCACGGCGGGCGCCCGCAGAGCACGCGGTGCGGTGGCGTGCAAGGCACCTAGAGCGCGTCGGGCACCTGGACAGGCGGCGCGGCGGCGGCGTGGTGGGGCGCTGGGTGCGCGCCGCAGCCGCAGGACCCGGCCGGCCCCCCCTTCGGCTTAAACCTTGCCTCTCGGTCTGCCAGCTTGTCGAACAGCACTGCCCCTACTTTCTACCGGCAGATCGTGCGCCCGCATACCCCACGCAATACGCTGGCGAACCAACCTTCTTATGTCTCGGTAATATTAACAACTATCTAAAAACTCTTTTACTTTTTTCTTTTAGTTATTGTGAGTGGTAGAAATAATTCAATCTGGGAATCTTCTTATTTATACTGCCAGAACTAAAGATACTATTCGTTCGTTCTGCGTGAAATGAAACGTAAAAGTCATGATTTTTTTTTTACAACAATACACGGTATTATATTAAATATAATGTTGACGAATAACATCTGAGTCGTCCGTGACCACGAAAACTGTAAAGTATTCGAAACGTCGGAAATATTAGCGTAACCGTAAAACTAGTTTACATTTAGATCAAAAACTGAAGAGAAGAGAGAAATTCTAAATGCAACGAAAAATCCAAGGAAACAAATCTGCGCGCCATAAACGAGATAATCAGTCTGAGCAAGATTCAGTTTCCCAGTCTAAGGACAATTCAATAGACAAGTAATTTTATATTCTTGAGGCCAATTTCCCGTGTCCTATTTTATCACAAAACTTGATTCTCTGTCGCGTTCATCTCTGGTTGAGTTTCTTGAGGATATTCGTTCTCAAGTGCAGCGTAGGCATGTTGGCTAGCTAAATAATGTAGACTAATAAAACTACAAACTGAGACTAGTAGACTAGGCCAGACTAGACCAGACTAGGCTACTCGGGTTATAACGGAAAAAGGCTTAACAGTAAAATCACAAGAAGATTTTTCTTCAACTTGTATTTGAGTGCTATCTTTTTTAGTATTTACCCAACATTTATAATATATTTCATTTCATATATTAGCAGTAGTCAGAGGCTTCGTTGTGTCCCCGGCATTGTAATTGTCAATGAGCAACATAGCTATCAGGTAGCCCGTAAGCTTGTATGTAAGGTGAAATTACTCTAAATTAGAATTTTCTCGTCTCATAGCTTTAAACATTATTCTGACATCAAGATCGATGATCTAAATGTTAAGTTTTACTGATTTGGATGTTATCGAAGCTATACCAATATATGGACAAAATTTTCTATTTGCAAAATCGGAAATATTTATTCATCTCTAATTTAAAAGTACTATCGTGATTTTTTTTTATTGCTTAGATGGGTGGACTAGCTCACAGCCCACCTGGTGTTAAGTGGTTACTGGAACCCATAGACATCTACAACGTAAATGCGCCACCCACCTTGACATATAAGTTCTAAGGTCACAAGTATAGTTACAACGGCTGCCCCACCCTTCAAACCGAAACGCATTAATGCTTTACGGCAGAAATAAGCAGAGTGGTAGTACCCACCCGCGCGGACTCACAACAGTAATTACGCAGATGAACGAGTGAACATTTCAGAATAATAATAATCATAAATTTCAGATTCACGCATTCCCGAGACTGGGGCTCAGGCGAACAAGTCCAACTACGGAAGGGAGGATTGTTGTTATTGGTATTGCGCGTCGGGGTTATGTCACAAGTGCGAGCCGGGGCTGATCGAGGCGCCGCTGCCTCGTCCTGAGCAATGCGCGGCGGTTGAGGAGCGCGTCCCCACGTGCTCGGTGCCCTATCAAGCGCCCGCCGCGGCAGCCGCTGCAAGCTCCGCCGAATCCCTGTGCCCTCTCTTACTACTCCTCGCACTCGTGCTAATAGTTATTACGGCACAATATCGGACCCGTTGGACCGCCATCACGTTTCTAGTGAATATGTGCGTTTCGAAGTTATAGTTATACGTTAACGTGCGTAGCACTCGCGTCGACTTACGCGATCGTCGGATCGCGACTAGAACTTCTAATAGTGCTGAACTTATGAAAATTAATAACGTGCGGACAAAAGTTCGATGATCCCTGCTTCTCGCGGTGCCGATAACAGATCGGCCGCCGCGAGCGAAAGCAGGAATAGACTGTAAGTTAATATTTATACCTAAATAACCGGTTAACCCGCGACAGAAACACCAAATTATTTCAATCGATAATTTTTGTAATATCTCAAGTAGATGCTGTAAGCCGACGTTCCGGCCATTTGTTTTCGGCATTTATGTATGTTTGTATGTAAACGAGTAATAAATAGTCTTATGTTAATTTACACGATGATATTACATGAAGTTTGAAATATATAATATATATATCTATATATTTTACGAAGATCATTATTCATAGACATGCTATGTTTTCTAATAATTTATATCAACAGAAACATTGTTCGTATCACTCAATTACAATATTTAAAACATGTGTGGTGAATATTGCATTTCTTAGGGATCAGGCGATGGTTATAATTTATTCCAATATTTTATTACACAATGACCAACATTTATGTGCAGTTAATTAAATCAAGCACGTTCTTAAATTACATTAACGTTTTTTATTATGACTTTATTGTCACTACAAGCATATATATATCGTTTCAGGGTTTATAAGTTGCATATTAATCCATCAACATTATGAAAAAGTTCAACGTTTTGAGAGAAAAAAAATATGTTTGTAATATTCACTTAGTCTAACTTATTTCCACATATTTAGTGAGTTCATTGTGAATCCAAGATCGGTTTTATTATGTTTATGCTAAAAGTGTATTTCGAAAACGTTTCCACTTGATTTTTTTCTATAGAGATCATCTCGATTTTATATTAGCACGTATTTTTTTCTGTTTATTGTACTGAAATTGTAATAATCAAAGTATTGAAGTTTTTGTCCATAGTCATATAAACCATAATTTTTAATATTTTATATTACTAGCGAATGAGTAATGATAACTATGATTTTTCTAATACCCTTCATAAAGCTAGATTTAAATTCGTTAAAAAAAAATCAGTTTCTATTTGATGCTGAATTATGAACTTATTTTCGCGATGAGTTTAGTTAATGTATGTGAAAAAGAATTAAATAAAGACCAGCGTTTTATCTTTATTCAAATTATACTCATTTAAAAACGGAAATTGGGTGGAAACTGACGCGAACTTAAAAGTAAATTTCAAACGTATGACAAGAATATGGTTATGTTCCTCCTGAATACAAACTGATTGTCGACACCGTGCCTGGTCGCTTGATTTCTGGAACGCCTAAATAGTTGGTCTATTATTATTATGTGTAAATTTTGGAGACATTAACATAGGATTAAAGGTAGTTGTTGTTTTGTAAGAATAAAATACGATAAATACATATCGACGCTTGAAAGGTAAACGTGACTAAGCGACAATGCGTGAACTTTACAGTATACTAATTTAAAGTTGAAATACCTGAAAACAAAGTTTATTTTAACGAATCTAGCTGTAGTAGAATCTGGTTAGTAGCTGTAGGATTGAAATGATTTTAATAGACCTAGAATTTTTTGTTTTTGCGCATCGAATATGTTTATTGCCTATCATTTATGTGCAAAGCAGTTATTGTCGCTTAGTCACGTTTGCCTTTCAAGCGTCGATATAATGAATATTATATGTAATATCCGTCTTATGAATTATCAGTCATATATAAAATGGTTAAAGATGGTTTTTATATGAATTGATTTTTAATAATATATAATATGATATATATTGTATGTACATGTACATGAATTCCATTAATACTAATAATACAATGTCATAACAATTATTGTCATACCGACTATAAATGTTACTGTGTTTTTGAGTTTCCTGTTAATTTTTGGAAAATTTTAAACTTATAGAAGTATCGTTAAACATTATGTGATGAAAATTTAATAAAATAAGACTTAATTGCGAGTCATTTGTTGAAAATACCTCGTTCGAGGATCGTAGTTGTTGTATGCAAATAGTAAACAATAATTAAGTAAGTTATTTTTTACGTTTTTATTGTGTACATAATAATAGAAATATTCGTTATTTCCACTGTCACGTTTATCGAAAGTCGCCGAAGGTGCTAAAGGTCTATTAATGCTTCTTAAGAGTTTATTGAACCCGAACGGATGCTCAGTGGTAATGACTTGATTCGTTTCACGTCTGCACGCCTGGTCCACGACCACTCCTGGTGCGGCCACTGGAAACTCTTCGCTGCTGGCACCGACTCTTCCTTCTATCGTTCGGTACGCTTCGTACCTTTATCTATTTTCAACATTGACTAGTGATTCAAGCAACGCCTGGTAGACTACAAAAAAAATTTCTTCAGAAGCAAAACAATGAAACATTTGCTTATTCGTGAGTAAACTATTATTTCACTCGATGAATAATAATACTACTTACACGTGATCTACAGTGCCTTCACTTGTAAGTGAAAGCGTTGCGCAATGAGGACATTTTCATGGAGTTACAATGTTGCCGTTAAATAAAATAAAAAATAATTAAAATTAGTTGTTAGCGACAGACGTAAGTGGAGGGGAATCGTGCTGAATTGATATTCGTAAATTGTACGTATTGAATGTATGAATAGAGCTGGACTCTCGACGAGTTCCATTTACGTAGATATTTTACTAGCTTATCGATGAATCGTCGAGTTTTTATAATAAAATCGTCCATGTTTAATTTGTTCGCTTTTTATAGTATTTGTGATTCCCGTGAACTGTACGTATTTTAGGCATCAGCCTAAATTACTAAGATTGGTAAATATTTGTCGCAACGGCATGCACTGTCGCTCCAATAATATTCCATCCACACAGACGAGTGATTTTCCTTCGAACATTAATTACACAGCTGTATAACTGACGATATTTTCAAATAATAATAATAATAAAAAAAATAGTTATAGTATTTCTCTTGAAGAGAGTGTAACATAGGTGTTAGTGTTTGAATTGTTTGTATTTATATAAAATAGTAAGTCGGCCGTTTGCAATCGTACCAATTTAGTACAATAATGTATTGAAACTCATGGATAAAATTAGTATTTTGTTGGCCGTTGCATTCTTTTAAATATTCAATAATAAATGTTTATATTTGAATATTAACTATGTTCTCAATCGAAACAAATCTTAGGTATCATGATACAAGAATACTGTTAATGTCTAGGTCTTACAAGTTCACTTATCTTTCGGTAGGGCCACTTTCACGATTTGTACAAGTTTGAAAGCTATTGTATAGTAGATGTATAATGAATTACTAGACCTTAATAAATTGGATCACTTTGGAGCACTCGTTAAGACTTACACATTGATGTTCATCCCTGTCCTTGTGAGTGTTTCTTCTCTGCTAATTTCGACGTCTTCACGTAACTTCGCTATCTCTCTATTAGGCGAAATTTATAATTAAGAAGACCAAAATTGTATCAGAATTTGTATAAATAAGTCTTGGAAATAATTCTGAGCATTAGGAACTGAAGTGGATGTAATAATACTAACGTTTCCATTCGTGTAACGAGTTAGCACAAGTTGAATGAAAGTAGAATCCGGGCCAAACAATTTATTGTTTATATTATATTTTTATCACTAGAATTCAAATTAAGAATGAAACATGCTCTAACAAATGTAATTAATCAATTTATTTCAATACTAGATTGTGCAAAAGTGACCTCGGAAATTGTTGGTAGGTCGTATCGAGGGATGTTTAATGTATCCTAAATAAACAGTGTGTAAACCAGAAACAGTCTAATTCCTTTTGTTTACAGTGATTAAATAAGCACTTATATGCTATTACACATATTGTTTATTCCTGTGGAGAAGCAAGCACGATTCGGCTTAAAGGGCCATTGACCACGTAAGATACAAATAATAAACCAAAAAAGCGACATCCTCACTACACAACATGCACACGAAAAGTTATTGAGAAATACCGTTCTCTAATCTCTTAATTTATCCATGAGTTGTTATAATCGATAGTGACTAGCGAAAGAATAATTCTATACCAGGAGCTATACTTTCATTAAATTATATGACAACTAAATATAACAAATCTTTTAAAGACGCTTGGGCAAAAGGCAAAGTGACCAATAAACATCCATGTGACGGGAGGACGCAAAGGGTAGGAACTTCTTGCCATTTGTGGTTATTTGTTGTTGTTGTTTTTTTTTTTTTGATGATAGAACGTGTTGAGAATTTTAGATTTGTTGTGTCATTTTGCCCGACGTTGCCGTAGTTGTGTTCAGTGCAGTGCGGCTCCTTGGTGAGAACGCGGCGGCAGACGTTAAGGGTGCCTGTCCACCGGAGCGGAGCGAGGCAGCGGAGCGGAGAAACGGAGAAATATTAACCAATAAGATTGCACAAAATCAGTTTTGCAATCTTA
Organism: Bombyx mori; assembly: GCF_030269925.1. Lineage (NCBI taxonomy): Eukaryota > Metazoa > Arthropoda > Insecta > Lepidoptera > Bombycidae > Bombyx > Bombyx mori. Next base: position 8,519,901 of record NC_085121.1, read on the forward strand.
TGATTTTGGACGGGCGGACAGGCACCCTAATGTGCCGCGACAGCCTCAAGCGGTTCCGCTGCCCCCTCTAGTCTTAGAATAACGTATATACATTTCGTTTTGTTAAATGTTTTGTGATAGTGTGTATTTTACGTTTTTGAGTAATGTACGTATATTTTGGGTGTACATAAATAAAATGTAAATGTTTAACGCACAAATAATGAGATACATTATTATTCATGTAAAACGGTTTACGAAAAATTATGTAATAAGCTGTGTAACTGATAAAATTTAATACAAACGTAGGGACTTCTGAGATCTATCTATCGGCATATTACATTTTAGTTTGTAAAGTTAAATCTGTTATTTCACTGTTCTTTTGTTTGTTAACCATACAGATACATATAAATCAATCGAAATTTAAAACATTTACACGTAAAACAATACATTGTTTTAAGTTAATGTTATTCTTGAAATTCAATTTAGTACTGATCTCACAGTAAAAAAGAAATAAGTATGTTTAAATTGCTTTCGGGGTCGACAAAAATGGCAATCGGCTGTCTGTTTTTTTTTTAAATTCAATAAATTGTAATGTAAGCAAAACACCAAGACGTAGCCTTCTACTTTATATTCAATTCATTGGAATAAGCACGACGTTACGTGACTCAAACGTTATTAAATTGTGCACTTTAAATATAGTTTTTTTAACTAACACATATGAGGGAAGTGTTAGAAATATCAATAATATTACTCTAGATAGGTGTGGTGACCTTTAGCGATGTTCACCACTCAATAATCATTCATCGAAACAGCACATTACGTCGATCTAAGGTGTAAGTATAAATATGGATATGCGATCCTCGTATAATTTTATGCAGAAGACATTCCAAGGAAAATGGATTTGATTGTAGCATATCCACAAGAACTGACATTTGATTCAGAGCCACAGATAAGACAAATTAATGGATCTTCAAATATGTTCTATAATATCAGAGCATTACTAATTGAACATACTAATAAAGACGACAAAAATATTTCTATACAGAAACACTGAAATCTATTATAAAATAATCGAAGGAAAAAAGCACGGGACCTATTTTTAAAATTTCGATTGCATTCGAAATTGATTACTTATTGTATTGATAATAGTCTTAATCACAAATCATAAAGAAATGTTTATGCTACAATCAGCTCATCAAGAGAACAACGAAAAACGTGATTTAAAAAAAGGATTTCTATTCCGTTCTTGGTGAATGGTGTTTATTATTTTTCGATAAGCTCAACGAACACTATAATACTTTATTTGAATAAGAATATTGGTGTTTTCAGAATCTTTAAAAACGTTATAAATTTAAGTATATACTTTACTGTGTGACTGTCGAATCTAACATAAAATAAGATTGTGTCCATTTTATGTCTGTACAGATGCAGAAAAATTCGTATCGTATAATTTGTAAGAAATTTCACGACGTGTTATTAAAAAAAAAAGTATTTTGTATTGAACACATTTAAAACCCCGAAAGATTTATTATTACTCTGCTCCAAAAAAATTCTGTTAGCGATGTTACTAAAACAAGTAAGTAGGTCTGTTGCGAACTGAAACAATCTCAATAAAAACATTCAGGATATTTTTTTAATAATTTCTAGTTAGTTAAGACTAACCTGTTTTTTAATTTAAAATTTATGTTACCCTACGGCGGAATCGCGTTCACGGAACTTTTGATTTCAGTCTTGCAACAGATCTATTTAATTGCTTGTTTCTGATTTATTATAGGTGTGTAAATTGCGTAAATTATTGCTGTTCTCGTCTAAATAAATATCTTGATATTGTTTTAGTAGAAAATATAATAATTTTGTTTTAAATACTTTAATCTATTGGCGAATATAGCTTACAAGCTGTAGGAACATGACAATCATTCCCAAAATTGAAAAGCAATTTATATGCTATAAGATGTTTGTAAATGATTGTTGTGGATGACCAGCCTTTCCAGTCAAATTTTTTTGTTTGTTGTTAGATATGTATGAACATTTTCTTGCTTAGGAGTAACTGAATTTTCTATGATTACTTTGTTTACTGTATCACTACAAGATGGATGATGACATAATATATAATATAAAAAAACGAAACTTCTGCTATTCTTCGTTCTTATTACTTTCATTAAGTTCTAGATCATATAAATATATGTTGAAACTAGAGCAATAGAAAGTAACAGAAGATGATTGTTTAACATAAATTAACAACAATTTGTAAATTAACTTGAAATGAGTCATCGACCAATTCTAAATGTGTGTCACATGTCTTCATAATGCCTTCAACAAGATTAATAAGATATGTTACAGCAATTTAACATGTATAAATATTATCATAACATCGCCTATTTGATAGTGAGAGAAGTAGTGTAGTGTAAAGTTTAATATATGATTAACGATGTAAGGCACGATACGATGGCGCCGGCTCACACTGCCACAGTACGCGCTCTGATATATTGATATGATCTAGGATGTATCGTAGGTGTTTCTCGAGTAGTGGTCGTGTTACATAAGTCTTAAGTTTGCCTTCTATGATCAGTACGAGAGCGAAATCATTGATCGGTACTTAGGTTTTTCTCACATCCACTAGTTATTCTGCTCGCGTGCTTCGGAAAATTTTCAATCAGCAATAGGTAAAAGTGAGCGGCATTTTTGGAAAAAAATATACGAGAACCGCCTGTTTAACCAGGGCGCTACGCCGCTTTGAGGGAAAATATACGAGAACCGCCTGTTTAACCAGGGCGCTACGCCGCTGTGAGGGCGCTACGCCGCTGTAAGGGCGCTACGTTGCTCTCGTCTACGCTATGTAGCGGCTACTGAGGTGTGGCGTCGCGTCGATAGCCGTGCCCTACCGAACGCGCCGCTGGTGCAGTCGGCAAATCTCAAGTAGACAAGTCAATTTCATCCTTTTCAATATTCATAGACAGATGTTTATTATGATTTGCATTTTCTCTGAAGTTAGAAAGATCGAGACAGTAGGTCGCACGACCGTGTTATGATGAATTGTGGAAATGTTTATTAAATACGTTTTGAAAGTGGTGTTAAAATATTAACATATAAACTTGTAATTACTAACTTAAGAAGAATTATTGGAAAACAACAAAAAACGTTAAATAAACCGATAAAAATTAAGTGCGAGTATTATTTGTTGTCACTCACCTAAACGAATTCGTTCATTTAAGAAACATAGACAAAATATGAATGAAGGAAATGAATAAAACGGGTACGGGTGTCTGTTATTTTTTATTACAAAAATCATCGCTTACGTCAATATCACACTCGAACTTACATCATCTATTTATATTTAAGTATAAAAACTATGACTTCATTAAATTACATTGTTCTCACAGAGTAAAAAAGTACATTATTCATCACAGCGAGACGCTCGATATACGAGGAATATCGAACAACGCAAACAGGCACTCAGTACACGTTCACAGTCGGTGACATCGTCCTTGAGGTCACGCGGTGGATGATTGCAGCAACGTAGGCTACACGTGGCCCCCGCGATGTGCGCTTTACTCGCACTACACAAGGCACGTGCGCTACGTACGCAACACGTGCCTCAGCGTGGTCACGACCACGACCAGCACGCTGGTTAGTGTTGGCCGCGCGATTACACCGTCGTTCTCCAAACTAGGCGTGCCGTCATCTGTAGAATCCAAAAGAAAACGTCCTTAACCGAACTAGGCATGTGAGCACAAGGTGCGAAGTGCAATAGTGTAAACATTGTGGACATTCGATATAACTGCTGCTACATTCAAAATAATAAAAGTTAACAAGTGCGCACCAAAGATGACATATAGATTTAATGGTGAAAATACCTGGATGGGACAGTAAATGAGAAGCGAATATGAGATTCACAAAATCTAGCGTGAATTTCAAATGTTTTCACAAAATTATTTTGCTTTCATATTTGCATATGAAAAATTATTATTTGTAATGTTTTTTTTTATTGCCTTTGTAGGCAGACGAGCATACGGCCCACCTGATGGTAAGTGGTCACCGTCGCTCATAGAGGTCAGCAGTGCCAGGGGCAGAGTCAAGCCGCTGCCTACCATAAAGTACTCTCCACAAGCCTCGTTTGAAGAAGGACATGTCATAGCTAAGTTTTGTAATTATGTGAGCACAGTTGAAATTCACGATAGTGTTACAAAATGAAACAAAAGAAACCTACAGATGCGTGTGAATGGTGTCGCGGCGGAGGTCGTTTTGAGGCCTCCTAATACATGAGGCGGCACGGAACCACAATCATTATATTAAAGTCTGGCTCCGTCCGACTGAACGTTGACCACTGAAACATAACTTTTCTTTAGACTTTAGTACTTTAGTCGACCAAAACCGAATCCCGATTGTGCGTCACAACACTACTAATAACTCTAATCAAATATACAAATGCTACTAAATATGTGATTATATGTATTATCAACGCGATTTTGCATGCACTAAAATACAAGTTATTTCGTTAATTTCATAAATTATCTATAATATCAAATACTTCACATGTAAGTATATTAATTAATCAATCATACAAATTCATGCAGCACTCTGTTATCAACAAAATCAACATATTATAATTTATTATTGCTCATAATTTAATGTTTTAGTATTTTTTTAAAATTTATAGTCATGCTACCAATCTCCATCAATTTAGTGTTGAAAACCAAACAGCGCTCAAAAGCGAACACGTGGTGTTAAACTTTCATTAAATTTTCTTACATTAACTTAAATGTTATCCTTTCTTTAATTCCAATTAATCTTACAATTAGATGTTGATTACTCTTATTCTTATTCTATGCTTCGCGTCTAAAAAACGAATGAATATTTAATTTTATTATTAAGTGGTCATTCTTAAATTATCCAACACCGCGTCAATAGAAATCTCTCAGTCGTCGTGATTATGAAACAAATATTGATAACGTATGACTATGAAGCGAAAAATCGAAATAAATAAAATTATGAAGTGCACCCATACGGAATCAACAGTTCATGATTTAGAACATACATAACCTAAAAAGAAAATAAATTACAAAAACATACAAACCATAATGTAAAACTTTAGGATGCTTATAAAACCAAAAGCAGATAGAAAGTAATACAAAAGTTTTCGTGCGAGCAAATAATGCGAAAGCAAAATAGTAATCATGCAGGCGTCATGCAAAGATTTCTGAAGTTGGACGTACAGGCAGATTGTGACAAGCTCGCCGGTTCTAAAATCACCGCTTAAGCTTTTTTAATCTCACTGGTATTCTCATATATTTGCTATGTAACTAATTGAGTCTTTTTTCTGTATGCAAACATTATATGTACAATGTTCAGGAACTCTCCACCGAGGCTATTTCCTGAACCAGAAGAATGATCTGGGAGCGGATGATTTTACACCTAGAAAAACAAACACACACATCGAAAAGTGAACGGTGTTATCGCGGCCACAACCAGTACTTATTGCCAAACACACGATAGACATCTCGTTGCGTTCTATTATAATATGCTCTTATGGAGTGTCAGTGACAACGTCAGTGACAAATTGTTAACATTCATGTGGTGCATTCAAACGATCAGTGATTAGCCTTGTAACATGTACCTTGTTGTTAAACAAAAAATACTTTAATCGATATCTCAATCAATCACTATTAATAAACATTGTTCTAAATGTGATAACAACATTAAGTGAAAATTTTACTGCCAACTTGTGCACTGTGCAAAAATTGCTTTGCATTTAAACGTGAAATATTATATTTGGGAAATTTTAAAATATCGTGTGTGGTGTTCTATTAAAGGTAATAAAAAGTTTGCACGCTATTGTTTGGTGCAAACATTTATTATTACAGCAGGTAGGTACAAGGCGCCCAGAAGCCGTAGTCTCGTGGTCACAGGGACCCACCGTCCGCCACTGCCCTTCCAACAAGCCCACACCGACGAATAAAGTTAGTTTTTCAGGAGAATTAGTTTTAATTAAGCCTGAATTTTAGTATAAAGTTAGTTACGCAGTTTTTTATAGATAAAGTCGCTGTGGTAGTACATCTTATAGTTAGTGTTGTCATTTTTGTTAGTTTATTAAAATCTGAAGCATTTCTGGCACTTTTACATATTAGATAAAATCAAGATGTCGATGTGAGAACACAATTATTAAACACATAAAAAAATAAAAGAGTACATAATATTAATTTACGAGATATTGAATTGAAAATTAATAGGAATTCTATTTCTACGGGAGGTTTTGAAGGTGAAGACTATTAACTAACAGAGGACATCCACATAAAGACACATAGCAGACATTGATAACAGTGGAGTCGCGGCGGCTGGTACCCTTAGACTTGTTTTTCTGTTTGTGTTTATGTTTTATAGAGATTACCGGTATTCAGTGACGGATTTAGGCTTGATACCGCCCTAGGCCCTCTTTATCGCGCCGCCCATAAAGTTTTAGTAGAATAAATTTTATTATATTGCCAATTAATTATAATATACTTTTTTAATTTAAAATACCTTTATAATTTAATTATAAAAATTAATCTGAACTCATTTTCAAAGGAGACTGTCTTTACTTTTTTTTTGTCTCGGAAATTTTGGCATTTCAAAAATTATGCCGCCCCTCAATTCATTCAAACCCAGAGCCCAGGACTCACGGACCTAGACGTAAATCCATTACTGCCAGTATTGCACTTAAATCGAACATCGAATGAGACGGGTATAACACAATGTAATTTTATACCAACAATATTGGTATTGCTTTAGGTTGCTGTCTATGGGTTATTTCTGTGATCCAAATAATAATATGTTTTATTGATTTCATATTGTTTGATTCTGATACTATTCTATATAATAGGTTTGCGTAATTTCTGGTAGTAGCGCGTATTGAGATCCCACATTTGAGGGTACCACTATCTGGCCTATTTTTGGTATACCTAATATGTTGGGTAGGTTGCCTTCGAAGGCAGTTGTAATCCAAAAGATTGTCGCTTTACAAAAACAATTGAGACTTCTTACGATGTTTTTTGTGTTCTAATATCTATGAGCTCCGGTATATCTTTAAAATTAGGTGGATCAAAAACTCGTCTGCTTGTCTATAGAACTAATTAAGTAAATCATCATTTTAATATGACCCACACGGCATTAATAATTTAAATAAATTTTCCGGAACAAAAATAAGTTAGATGTCACATGTACACACGTAGGACCCCAAGCTGGCTCAATTATCAAATCGGCCAATCCCAAATCGAATAGATACTTATGAGGATGAACGAGATTGTATTAAATTATTCCTATTTTTGTTTAACTTCCACTGGAAATATCGACTGGGGCCTATTTATATTTCGGGTCTGGTGATGTTTATTTATTAAATTTATTTTTTGTGTGTGTTCATCCTAAGAGTATAAGTGTTTTAGTGAAGTATATCTGTATGTGTGTGCTGGTTCCTGGGCGCCCGTCCTACCTGCGTCGAAGGTAATGTCCCCGACGTCGTCATCGGCAGGAACAGTGTCGTCTGATAGTCGAGCGTTACCTCCGACGGTGCCGCGCGGCGCGCTGCTGCAGCCCAACCACCAGAACGCGGTTGAACGCGGGAACTGAGGGTTGTCTGTGTCCACCTAAACGTGCAAAGCATTTTCACAATGAATCTATTAATCTCTATATATAAAAATGAATTGCTGTTCGTTAGTCTCGCTAAAACTCGAGAACGGCTGGACCGATTTGGCTAATTTTGGTCTTGAATTATTCGTGGAAGTCTAGAGAAGGTTTAAAAGGTGAGAAAATATAAAAAAGCTCGGAATTAAATAAAAGCAAACAATTTTGTTTTTCCTTTCATGTGTCCCCTTTATGTGTCTTTTATTTATCGATTGAGGCACTACGAAGTCTGCCTGGTCAGCTAGTACTGGATAAAACCCGTTCTGTGTGCTTAGTGCGTGTTTTTTAACTTCTCAATCGCGTAAAAGTTAACTCAGATTTGTATGGAGTTGGAAGCTTCCATTTGTTTGCCGATAGGGCACAGCTGTTCCAATTCTATACAAATTTGAGCTAACTTTTAACCGAGAAGTTGAAAAACTTGCACTAAGCACACTGTAGTGTTTAGTAATGTAGACTTGTTTCTTACAGTTCTGTACATACAGAATATAGAACAGATATAATTATTATTATGCATTATACAACAAAGTAACAATTAAATAAAGGAACACAATACGCAATGAAATTCTAAACTGCAATGGACGATGATGTCGCTCAAAGCGATTTCTTCCAGACAGCCGTTTCATAGACAAGAATAAAGAAAACGAAAGTATATACGATCTATTTGGTAATAATTAATGTGCATATATTTGGGAAGGGAGAAATCCTGGAATTTTTATAGATTTCTTTCGGTACTGAAACTGTGCTCCGTATTGACGGTAACTAGCTTCAACCAGCAACATTGTTTTCCTGCAGAAATAGGCAAGATCCTTGAAGAAATGAACTGCAAAACAGCATTTACGCTTATAAACGGAATTAGGTAGAAACGTATCAAAACTAACGCTGAACAATCTGTCGTTGAATCTCCAGTATGATCCCCCCTTGAAGAAGTAGGTGTATCCGTTAGTGTACTGCAAGGCGGCGTCGATGTTATCAGGTATTCCATCCCAGTTAGACAAAGGCTTCGGGTAGGTAGCTTTCACGGGAGGCCGTTGTGCAGGGTCAAATCGCCAGAATTTCGAGCCCTTGTAGAAATAGATCTTGCCATTGCCGGACCAAACCAAAGCCGCATCTAGGTTATCTGGGATACCGGTGAAGCCTGTAACATGACAGTGAATAAATTTACTTGATTTTAGATAATTAAGCTACTATACATTGTGCAGTTTTGTGTTTTTTTGTTACGTACTTATTGTACGTACATACGGACGTATAAATTGTGAATTTACAATATGCACGTAATTTCTAAACGTTCTCAGAATAAATTGTTAGGTTATTTTTGAAGTCGTCGTGGCCTAAAGGATAAGACGTCCGGTGCATTCGTATGTAGCGATGCATCAGTGTTCGAATCCCGCCGGCAGGTACCAATCTTTGTTTTTGTTACAAATTAAACCAATTCCAGATAATGTATATTTTCATTAAACGATCGTGGTCAATGAAAATAAAAGTAAGAAAAAATTAAAGCAATATTATTTATTTTGAACAAACCTTCACTAATATCCTTGGGGTAATCCCCGTCCATCTTCTGCCCATTGTACCTCCAGTACTTCGAGCCCTTAAAGAAGTAAGTCTTGCCGTTCTTGTAGGTAAATGCTGCATCAATGTTTCCGGGTAGACCAGGCCAGGCTCGGGAAATAAGACGCGGGTACCCAGCCGCTACGCCATCTTCAGTTAGCCTCCAGTAATGATCGCCTGTAAATAATTGGCAAATCAAAATAATTAAATTTTGGTTGGTGTGACAATGACAAAAAGCATAAAATATATAAATAACTAGCTGTACCCGTCCGCTTCGCTGGGCATTTAAAATTAACATCATTATTTCTCACCCCCACAAAGATTCTCATCATTAACGCCCCCTGGTGTAGGGACTTCAACACTCATATAAATATTAGGCTATCCATTAAGTACATGTATCTTTTATATCAACAGCAAGTTTCAAGTCAATCGGATGCATGGTTCAGTAGTTATAACGGAACATCCGTAAAAACCACTGTAGATTTATATATTAGTATAGATAAATAATCAATAGTACCTTTGAATACAAAAGTCGAACCGTCGGCAGAATTAAAGATAGTATCAATACGAGGATCAGCGCAGAGAGCCGGATCCTCAGCTGACGGCTGCTGCGTGGTCGCTCGAGGAACGGAAGGTATCAGTCCGCCGCCACCGCCACCAATGTCTGTCTGGGTCTTGTGGCCATAAAGCGACTGTAAATTATATTTTTAACACGCTGTCATCAACTTGAACTGGATCCACTTATGAAATGTTTTACCGCAATATTTGCCAAACTCAAGACGTCCAACTAATTTGGAAATTCCATGATTTTGGCCTAGTATGTTAGGTAAGGGCTAAATATTTGTGTTTGACATGGAGATAGCCGCGAAACTTTTTAAAAACAATCAAAACATAATGTTTCAAACATTCAACGTAGACTTCAGAAATTAAACATAAAAAAGAAGGGCCCACAATTCGATGATTGTTTTTCCTCGTAGAAATTGAGGTATTCAACTACGGAACGATCATGTTTTGTAAGAATTTTGTAATCGTAACCATTTTAAATCAGAATTTATGAAACGGATTGAGAAATAGACATTCGTAAACTAGGTCAAGGACAAAATTAAATAAAAGTGTCACGGCTTCGGCGAAAAATATAGAGAATTATGAAAATTTGGTATCTGTTCTATTATATAGTGATTTTTTCATTACGGTAAACGAAAAAAAAAACTAGATTTTGACAACAATACTATTTATTGCAAAGGTTGAATAGAAAACACGTTAACAAACTGACCTCGAGAGCAAGTCTGGAATTTAGCAATCTGAAATTTATTTTCTAGTGCTGTTAACAGATTTTGAAGATTATAAAAAAAAACCGATTCTTTTCGCTTTTTCCGAACTGTTTGTTTTGCAAGTAATAGTAGAAGTAGTAGTAGTAGTAGTAGTAGTAGTAGTAGTAGTAGTAGTCGTAGTAGAATTTCTGCTCACCATTAGACAAATCGCGCGGAGTACGTTGGGTATTATGCCACAAATACGCAGATCAGACAACAGTGCTTCATGGCGCGTATCTTACATTGCCACAAACTTAACTGACCAACACTGATGATGTGTTTTTTTACATTCAAAATTATATCTTTACCTGAATTCCTTGGACGTCGTCCTGATCGAGTTGGAAAGCAGGATCGTAACCACGATAAAACGGCGCCATCAATGCGGATCTTACATCGCTGTGTGAGAGACCCAGCGAGTGACCAAACTCATGCGCTGCTACCTGGAAGTTACGTTTAATTGTAACCGAACCCTTCGTTGGTCTCTTGATTAGTTCCTAACTATTGAGTTACTAGGTCAAGGGTCAGAAGTAGTTTTTTTTGTTTGTTATAGATATGTAGTAGTCGGGATTTGGATGTAATTGTTTTCGTTTTGTAAGTGTTCCCGGTAGCAATGGAAGAGGAGAAAAGCTTTGGGCTTTGAATACGTATCATTTACTATTTAATATTTAAAAGTTGTATTTAATATCCAGCCGCAAGAACTACAGCTAATTTTTATTTATTTTTATTGTTTTTGTAGGCAAACGAGCGTTCGGCCCACCTGATGGTAAGTGGTTACCGTCGCCCATGGACTTCAGCAATGCCAGGAGCAGAGCCAAGCCGCTGCCTACATTACTAATGTGATTTTTTTATTGCTTATTTTTACGTACAAAACGATATCAGAGAAGCAGCATTTTAATGAGTATCACATTATTGCATTGCTTACCTGGAAAAGATTAGTTCCTCTACGGGAATTGATGGACCACATCTCAGCGTCATCAAAATGGGCATCACCTCCATACACCTATGACAAATTAAAAATAATTTAATTCACGGTGCAACATCTAACCAAATAAAATATTTGTCGCCTATACATATTTTGAGTAAAACACACACCGCGTTTTACTATTTATTATATTGTATATACACGTTTGTATTACCGTTAAATAGAATACTTGATTATCGCTTACAACTTTTTCTATTAAAAGCGTAATGCTCTGCATCCGTTTTGTATTGTGCTTCGTTGCTAGCCGCCGGTAGTGATAGACGTGTCCCTGTTATATTTTTGAGAGCGTAAGCAGCTAGCTAGACCCCTTGTGTTATAGTAATAGTGGGTGTATTCGGTGTCTTGGTCACTGGACATATTTAAATCGGATCCTCCAAACAGCAAGACCTCTCGCTTATGGACCTTAACGCAGCGCATCGGTGTCTTCTTTTAAACATATCGTCATCATTGGTGACGCCAACATTGACATCAAGGCCCATAATAAAGATCCTCATTCGCACGAGTACTTGAACATGACTGCATCTCATGAGCTCTACCTGGTCATTTGTTTCCCACGAGAGGAGACAATTGTCTGGACCACATACTCATAAAGTCGAACCTCGAGTCTACGACTCTTGTCACAGACTCCACTATAACTGATCATTATTCTATTATTTTTAACTTAAACTTCCAACCTATGAGACGGCTCATTAACAAAGTTGGTACTAAAATAGATTATCCTACGCTAATTGCTGAATTAAAAGTGTACGATTTTTCAGAAATCTACACCTCTCACGATGTTAACCTGGCTACTGATCTAGTTTTAAACAAACTTATCTCGCTGCTTCAAACTCACACAATATATTTTGTAATCCCATGTAGATTAAGAACTATAAAATCCTGGGTAACCACAGGCTTAGTAAGATGCATGCGAAATCGTGATAACATGCAGAAAAGCGTAAAAGCAAATATCAATAACCTCGTTCTTGTCCAGACTTACAAAAGGTACCGTAATTTCTGCAATGATCTACTTAAAAGGCTGAAGAGAGTGTTTGAGAGATCTGAATTTAATAAAGTAAAAAATAACCCAAAAAAGACCTGGAGGGTAATTAAGAATATCACTCAAACTGAAAAAGAAACTATTCCGCCTCTAGAGCTTCTTAATAAGTTTAGTGATAGCCAAGTCTCCATTAACGCAGCTAACTCCTACTTTTCAAAAATTGGGACAGAGCTTGCAGGTAAAATAATTCATACTTCGGTTACTGAAACCACTCTTCCCAAGTTTACATATCCTCAAGTGAATTCAATGGTTCTGCCGGGAGTTTCCGAACAGGAAGTCGTTGACGTAATACGTGGCCTTCGTGGTGACTGTTCATCTGGTTGGGATGGTATACTTCCTAACTTATTCAAGCTCGCCTGTCCTGCGTTAGCCCCAATAATTACCTACGTTTGTAACCTCGCTATTGAATCCGGAAAATTTCACAACTCACTCAAAAAGGCAATTGTCCATCCAATATACAAGGGGGATAGAGACAGTGTTAACAATTATAGACCCATTTTAGTGTTGCCAACTTTATCGAAGGTTCTAGAAAATATTCTGAATAAAGCATTGATTGGCTTTTTAGATTCCAATAAAATAATTTCAAATTACCAGTTTGGATTTAGAAAGAATATTTCCACTGAAGATGCTGTAAGTTCGCTAGTTAAACACACTGTTGCGGAAATTGAACGCAAACAAAAGTGTCTTGGTATCTTTCTAGATCTGTCTTGACACTGTCTGTGTCCCTCTTCTGATCAATAAATTGGAAGCTCTAGGAGTCAGAGGTAACGTTCTGTCTCTTTTCAGCGACTATTTGTCAAATCGTACACAATGTACCAAGATCGGTCCTCATATAAGCAAGCAGGAGCAAATTGAGTACGGGGTTCCGCAGAGCAGTATTCTTGGGCCCACTTTGTTCCTGCTCTATGTAAACGATCTCTGTAGTCAATCTTACCCCTTTTTTTCGCTGGGGAATCCATTTACGGATACCCGGTCCGGGGGGTAACGAACCGGGTTATGTCGGACTCCGGTGCCTCCTGAGAGGAAGAGGGGGACGAGGAGGGCCAAGGCCCTCCGCCTCCCCGAATACCTCGCAGGAGACTACGCCTTGAAAAAGGCGCGCGAAGCTCTTGCCCCGCAGAACGACTACCGACTAAACCCCATCGAGCTCCACCACACCGGCTACACCAGACCTACGGTACCGCAGTGCGCGCCGAAAGTCCGCCTTCGCCGGTACCCGTCCTGATGATAAGACGATGATAAGATGATGAGGGATTTCATCTCCGGGAAAATCCCGAAGGACGTCATTTCGGGCGTGGGCGGCGCACAGGAGCCACCTTGCACCGCCCCACCACCGGACCGACAGTCGAGTACCGGGCGCCCCCGCACCCGCCACCTGATAGTCCCTACGGGGGCTGAGCGGAGGTCTCTCCCCAGCACCGCGACGAGATCTCGCCGCGAGGGCTCCCAATGCGGACACATTTCGAGCGCGTGCTGCGCGTCATCATCCGGGTGCCCGCACTGGTGACAGCCCAGATGTGGATCTCTCCTGCAGACCTTCCACAGGTACCTCCCGAAACAGCCATGTCCCGAGAGGACCTGCGCAAGGTGAAAGGAGAGTACGCCGTGACGCCGATCCGACCATGCCTCCAATACGGGCACCAGGGCCTCGAGGGTGCGCCAGCAGGTGGCCGAAGTTTGGCCAAGTCAATCTTACCCCTACTGTCGTCTCTTTGCATATGCTGATGATACAGCACTTATAGTTTCAGGCAACACGTGGGTAGAGGCAATTGAGAATGCTGAGTTTGCAATGAAGCAGACGATGACATGGCTGAGCCGCAAGCTTTTAACTTTAAGCAATTCTTAACATTTGCAAGCAGAAAATCCGTCCAACCCCCGTGTGATTCCATTACTCTCAAGGCCCATGTATATAATGGACGATATTCCGCATGTAATTGCTCGGAGATTGCTAGGACTGATAATATCAGATACTTGGGAGTATTGGTGGACAGCTGTTTCAATTGGTATGGTCAACTGGAACTTGTGACCACGCGCATTCGAAGCTTAATTTTTATTTTTAAAAAGCTAAGAGGCTCGGCACGTAAGCAAATATTGCTTACCGTATACACATCACTTTGCAAGTCCCTTTTAACATATTGCATCGCTATTTGATGTGCCTGCAAGACAAAGTTTATTATTATCGAACGAGCGCAAAGGGCAGTGCTCAAGGTGATGCTGAGGAAGCCTTTTGGGTACTGTACTAGACAACTGTATTGTGACGGAGCAGTGCTGACGGTTAGACAACAGTTTATCCACAGGTCGGTTCTGCGACAGCACTCCTGCCTCCCATCAATCCCTAAAGAAACTTCCCCTCCTACGAGGAGACGAAAACCGGCCTTTGATACTATTGCTTGTAGGACGGTATTTGCCAGACGACAGATTTATTCGTCAGGTAGCAGAATTTATAATAAGGTAAATATATCTCAGCATATAGATGGCCTAAATAGGTACGACTTAAAAATAATCTGAAGTCTTGGCTCCTAAACTTAAACTATTTTGAAACAGAACAAGTCGTGTTGTAAAAATGTATAATGATGTATATATAGTATGATATACTGTTCATTTAAGGCGAATTTACATTACGAAATTAGTGTCATGCATGTTGAGCTCAGTTTCACGAAAGTAGTTTCGATATATGCGAAAGTAATTTCGTTCAAAAATTAGTGTCGCGAAATCCACAGTATCGCAGTAACCATGGCGCCTTCAGCATCAAAGCTATAATTTGCTATATTCAATGTAGCTAAAGAAATGCTTATATACCTATAAACTTAAAAAAAGACTATCAAGAAAAAAAAAAGTTGGTAGATTCGAGGATGGTCAACAAGAAGGCATTTAGGTGCAATGAAGTTAGTCTCTGAATTAGCAGATGAAGATCCTGAGAGTTATAAAAACTATTTTCGAATGAGTGAAGATAATTTTGATTTTTTACTATAGGTGTTTTGGGACCCTTGTCATTGATATTCATTAATAAGATCTATATTTTTTTCTGTACTCCATCATTGGTTTGCCATTTTCAACGCTCGAAGCGCGTCCGAACTAACAATACACACGTCCGCACAGCGCAGGCCCTTTCGTGACATTAGTTTCACGTCGCGTCTACACTATGAAATTAGTTGCATGACACTAATTTCACCAAAAAATCGCGCAGGGCACGAAACTAATTTACATGCATGAAATTAATGCATGCATTACGAAAGTATTAAATTACACGTGAAACTGTTGGTAAAACTAATGTCACGAAATTAATTTCATGCCACTAATTTCGTAATGTAAATTCGGCTTTATGTTTGTAGCTTATGTTTTTGGTAGGTTAGATGTGATGATGATGCTATGTGCGATATATGATATATGTCTTATATAACTTAATATTTTATTATACTTTGTTGCATGACACACATACACAACACACACACAAACACACACACACACTCACACGTACGTACTATATTCTTACAGATCGTTCTTCCTGGTTAACTTACTTTACCTGGTGACCTAGCACTGAACCACTGACTTTTGTAACACAGGTTTTCCTAGCATAAAAGTCAGGGAATATTGTTATTGTATACCTCATAAGAAAGCCATGTATATTATTATACTAGTGTTAAGATTTCTTGTACGTGTTTGTATTTTAAGAGGCTTGTATAAATATTATTATTATTTATTATTATTATTATAGACAGCCATGTATAATTTAAACGTGAAATTTTTGTAGAAAATTATGTTGTTATAGTCTATTTTCAAAAGGACGTAACTGTTCGAATTATATTTCGTCATAATTTTTCATCTAGAGGCATGAGTATTCTCTTCTGTGTTTGTTCGGTAGTGGCGAGAGAAATAATTAAAACTATTTTTAAAGTTTAATATTACTTTTTTTCCTACCTAAGCTGATAGTGGCTATGCCAGCGTAACCCTAACGTGTAGGTGAGCTCTCGGGGCTCAAACCAAGAGGCGTTGCTAAAACTGGCCCTAGCATGAGCAGTGCTTCGCAGAATCTACCACAGGATCGGAAACGCGACCCACTGAGAAGATCCGGCGAGAAACTCAGTGGGCTGTGTCAATGGGTTAGTTTACTCACCGAACCCTTCTTCGCAAGCGACGGGTTCGACGAGAACGGTGACCGGTCCTTGAGATACCTAAAAGCACCGTTAGTGGATCGGGAGAATCCGAAATGACGTGTGTAATCTTGCGTTATTTGAATAACATTATGTTATTTCCGACCTTTCGTATACTTCACAGTTTTCGTGCGTCACCAGCAACTAACTCAACATCTAAATATTATACCGT
The DNA here is from genome assembly GCF_030269925.1 of Bombyx mori. Taxonomy (NCBI): domain Eukaryota; kingdom Metazoa; phylum Arthropoda; class Insecta; order Lepidoptera; family Bombycidae; genus Bombyx; species Bombyx mori. The sequence continues at coordinate 8,536,735 of NC_085121.1, forward strand.
TTTAATATCATGGACAACTTATTGTTTTGCATAATGACCGCCTTTTATGTTGAAAGACATGATGATGTAGCGGCAAAAATAAACGGTTTTTTTGTTGTAAATTACACAATATTTGTTTATTTGTACGTATTCTAGTTTATTTTGTACTTACCGGGAAATAAGCGTGGGCGAGGGTGCCTCCTGGACCATCAAAAGGATCTCCGTCACCGTGCTCGCCTTTCTCAAACCTGCAATAAACAATTTCGTATTAAAATTCAGTTTTATTACTATCAAATGTCTTTTATTTGTTAGCCTAAAGTTAAATTTTGAAACCCGAACAGAATTACTATCAAATGTTTTTTATTTGTTAGCCTCAAGTTAAATTTTGAAACCCGAACAGAATTTGGGAGTTTTATTACTATCAAATGTCTTTTATTTGTTAGCCTAAAGTTAAATTTTGAAACCCGAATAGAATTTGGGAGTTTTATTACTATCAAATGTCTTTTATTTGTTAGCCTAAAGTTAAATTTTGAAACCCGAACAGAATTTGGGAGTTTTATTACTATCAAATGTTTTTCATTTGTTAGCCTAAAGTTAAATTTTGAAACCCGAACAGAATTTCGGAACAGTAATCTTGTGTTTAAAGTAGTGTTTCTTTATATAAATGTGCTCCTACTGAGTATCCTAAGCTCACACCTGAAGTGAGGTTTTATAAAAATAGTATAGATAATTTTTTTATTTTTTATTTATCTAATATTATCCAATGACGTTGCAGATAAAGGAGCAATTTTAAAATTCGAATATGAAAATTTACATACAAATAACATTAAAAAAAATCTGTAGGTACGAACGGCCATTGTGACAACAATCAAATCATTATGGAGCATTCAATGACAACAATTCTCGTTTAGTTACGCAACATAGATAACCGACGGATTGTTACGAAAAACGCATCATTACTGATACACAAACATTCCCGTACAATGCGTACTTACTGCAATTTTATATTTCATTATGACTGTACAAATATATGAAATAATCACTTATCGTAATGTATAATGTAACTGGGAGAAACGGCCCGTTTCGCACGTACGCATAGATTTTTCAAAAGAAATTTTATTAAAGTAACAACAATACAAACGAAACCACTAATAATAATTGAATGAATGTAATAAAACGACTTTTCGTCAAATCGAAGAAATGTAATGAATATAGATTGCGTAAGCTCAGTTTTATTAGTGATACCCATTGTCTGTTTTGTGGTACAATCAGAATTTCTCAATATATCTTAACTAATGCTGACATTAAAAATAGATATTTTTTTTAAATTTGAATAACAGTTTTCTCAATATTTTTGTTGCATTTGGAAAGACTTATTTTACTGTTATAAATCAGATACGTAAATAAGTCATGCATTCAACTTTGAAAGATAGAATGGTCCCTTTTAATGATTACCGTCGCAGTCAGTCGAGCTGATGGCTCATCTGATATTGAGTAGTCGCCGTCGCTCGTGACATTAACACTGCCAAGAACTCACTCTGTTACTGATGTAATTCCAGTACAACTGATACTTCGATCTAATGTGCAACATGCGATATTTTCATGTTTTTTTATTGCTTAGATGGTTGGACGAGCTCACAGTCCACCTGGTGTTAAGTGGTTACTGGAGTCCATAGACCGTAAATGCGCCACCCACTTTGAAATATAAGTTCTAAGGTCTCGAGTATAGTTATAACGGCTGCCCCATCCTTCAAACCGAAACGCATTACTTCTTCGCGGCAAAAATAGGCAAGGTGGTGGTACCTACCGGTGCGGACTCACAAGAGGTCTTACCACCAATAAAAAGGCCAGTGTATAGGCCTTTGTTTTTAATTAGGAGCGGTGGTTAAAGAGGAGCTTATGATCCACGCATTTCTCTCACACTCTTGCTTACAAATGTTTCGGAAGTCTCCTATTCCTTTTTTGGTGCATTTGACGATAGACGGCCGGTATGCTAGTGAGTGGTCATTGTCGCTCATGGACATTGACAATACCAGCGACAGTGCCAAATTGTTGCCTACCGATGAAGATTCTCCATAAACTATATTTGAATAAGGACGTTCACAGAACTCAAGAAACATCCTGGAAAGGTTTATTTTCCAGAGCTGGATGGAAAATGATAAAAATGATGTCTGGAAATACAGTGTTGACATGTGGAACATTCCCGGAAGGTAAGAATACACTCTGTACACGTACTGCAATGTTATTTCAGTTATTTCAGACAATTCTTGATTAGGCATCCGAAATTACCTAATTTCTATGTGGACTTGACCGGATCTCTTTTGTGTGAAAGTAAGATCCGTGTAGTCAGACCAGACGGAGAAGGCTTTGGCAAGCTCAGCATCGACTTCGGCGCGATTCAGTCTTGATGGGTACTTGGATATCTTGTACGTCAGATTTTTGACACGCCATCTTGACCCTAAAACATCGATAGAAATCATTTTTAATACCTAAAATTTACCCTTCGTTTGAAGTACCTACATACACGTTGTATAATCACAAAAATGATATTTCCTCTCTGGTTAACGTAAATATTAGAAACAAGCCGTTACAAAACAACATTTTCCGTTTCTAGTGCTAAGTCTATGTCTGGAACACGATTTAAGTTTAACAGCATATTCAATACGGAAATAAACATTGTAACAAAACTACATATAATAAAGTAATAGGCCTGTCCTCTATGATGTAGGTCAGAAACGGTAAATGAATATAATGATGCGTGATACATGTTTAAATAACTCACCTTGCAATGCGTATCTTTTGGCACGACTCTCTCCGAAGCCTACTTTATCTCTAACTCCACACCTTGGCAATGACATCATTTCGTTCGTTTGGTCATCCAGTTCACCTGCAAACAAATTATCTTATCAAAATGTTAACTTGTGCAAACTTGGGTGTATTTAAAGTCCAAGGTGTTATTTATTGACTTAATGGATATACAAGTGGATCATCCACTTAATGTTAAGCGATTACCGAAGAGAAGTGAGATCAAACTGTCTATAGCGGCTGCCCTATCTTTACAACTAGAGGGCTACTTAGCGCCATAAATGGGCAGCGCAATAGAACCTACCGCACGGTTTCTTAATATGCCCTATCATCAGAGATAAAGCAAATTTTGATTTTTAAAATAAAATGATGATGCTACTACCACGGAGGCTTGTTTAAGAATTAATAGTATTATGAGTAGTTAAGATATATGTAGTTACATCTATAATTATATTTTTTCTAAAGTTACTTTTTTTCAATCGTTCAAAAACATAAGTAGCCTTGTGGATCAAGAGACAAAACGTATTTTAATGGTGACTAGGAAGTAATTACTCAATCACATCGACCAAAACCGCTCGCGGAAAACTTCGGACAAACAGGAACAACGGTTGTCAATTGTCAACGAGTCGGTCAGCTGACGAGAACAAAATCAGAATTTTATATTATGACAAATTCAAAACACGCTTATCGCGATACTTGTGACATAGAATATTAAAACGTTTTAATTTCAGAGGCATCTCGTACGGGTCCATGTGTTTTTGTCGTTAATTTTCCGAAACTTGACAATCGTTTTACGATCTTCGTATTTGAAGGCACCGAGTTCCAACGTGACGGACGTGTTATTAAAATTAATGGCATCATTAAGGCCACGTCGAGTCATAAACATGGTGTTTGTAACAAACTGCTAACCCAACTCGTGCACTGACCGATATGAATTATTTATTTGCGCATATATCGACGGTGCGCTATTTGCTTACATAATAACTCGCCTTCAGTCATCGTGAAGACCAATAAACTACTTCTCGTGTCAAAGCACGTACATACAGACACGTATGCGAAGACGATACTAGTTCTGCCCACATAACCCTATGTTGTACGTTAAGATGGCTGGTTCGGACTTTTAAATGGTAGTTGGGAGGGTCATAATAACTACGATGAAAACATCAAGGTTTCTAAATTGTGAAGCGTGGAGAGCTGGCGAGCCTTCAGTGGATCGAGTCCATGGCTAGAACAAACCTACAACTAGAAACTTAAATTATGATGTGGGCGATGTTGTTTATAACTCCATTAATGGATCGAAATAAATCGAATTACAAAATGTTTTAATAAAGTAACTGATTTATTGCTAACTATTACCTACTTAATTTAAAAAAATACTCTATTGTATATAAAAAATCGGTTATTTAATAAAAAAAAGCGTAAATTATGCTATTCAATAAATGTATATTACCTATTTTGAAGCTGATTTAACTACATATAAGAACTTTTATGAAAAAAATTAATAATCGTATTTTAGGCCCGCGTGTAGGTATATATGTTCGCACTCTGCCTATTTTTGGCATGAAGCAGTAATTCAATCCTATCTGTAGGGTGGGGATTGGAGTTAAATATTACAATTGAGACTTCGCAATCAGTCTCGAGGTAGGCAAAGGCATCCACATTGTGATGTCCATGGGCTCCTGTAGCCGCTTACACCAGATCTGTTCAATGAAATTTAAAAAAGCCGCGGAAGAAATAGGCACGTACAGTGCTACTAATCTGTTCAGGTGAAGAGAGTGGAATGCAACAGGTTTACGCGATTTTTGTATTGGAAACTTTGCTACAGTTAAATTACGCTGTTAACTCAATACAAAGGCATTAAATGTTCAATACAAGATTTTAACAAAAAAGAAAGTTGTCTTCAACATATCAAACATAGTCGATGCCAATTAAATATGCTCTAAAAACTAAAGTAAAACTAAACTAAAATCTACTAGTCAGATCTTGATCAAATTTAAATAGGACCATATGAGAAGCACCAGCTTTCAAATTAAATTAAAATCATAAAAATCGATTCACCTAGAAAAATATCCAACTCTAAGGTAAAAATACACTAAATTGATAGCCTCCTTTTTCTGAAGACGACTAATTGCAGACTTCTTTCTCGATATGTTTTCAAAAAATAGTTTAATAAGAATCTCGGTTACTAATAAGTTAAACTCATCATTCTTATCAGTGCTGCAAATGACAAACTTTTTAACTGATAACACAATTACTTTGACTCTTAATGTAGTCTTAATTTCAGAAGTTATTTATTACTATTTCCGATATCGACGTGGATTAATTTAGATTAAGAAACCTCAAACAACATTATTACGACTAGAATACGTCACAGTTTTGTGTGTGAGTGATAAATGTATTTTAAAATCTAACCAATACCAGAGAACAAATATTTGCTACTGAAATGCATTTCTCAGAGACGTCTCTATTTTGTCTGTCATTTAAAATGAGACTTAATAATTGTCTTACCCGTAGCATTAAGACCAGCGAAGCTCTGAAATTCGGCAATGGCTCTCCTCCACGAGCTCTCATCCATAATGTGTCCACTCGAAGGATTCCTTACTGATGGACTTAAATAACCGTACTGTGCTAAATACATCTGAAACAAAAATTAGAATTTTTAAGCACTAATTCATTATTTATCCATACAGTGTATAGTAAATTTACTCCTAAAATATATTTACTATTTGCGTGTACCATAAATTACGAAAATAGATTTACGTTGAACGCATAGACATAATTAGGTACTTTTCTGGAGAATTTCCAGAACCATTGTGACAACTAAGATTAAATATAATTACAAAACAATTGACACACAAAGTAGTTTGAATTGAAACATACTAATTTCCTTGCATAGCTCTCATTTATCTTCTTTGTAGGTATCTTCTGACGTTGTATTATCTCGCATCATCGCAAGGTTACCTACCCATTGTTTATTGTCAACGCACTTGATAAGGATAGCACGAAACAGTGCATACATATATCATGTATACACGTGTGAATATCTAGATTTTTATCATGAACGATGTTTCCAATATTTTCAATTCATCCATTAGGTATTACCACTTCAACTTCCGAATATTATCAACCCACTTATCATAAAATACCAATTTGACTTACTTTGTTACAAGTCATGTCTTTCTCGAAATTAAAAGTTATCAACCAAATTATTCGTCGTGTTATGTTCAATAAATGCATAAAGAGAAAATGTGGTGTTGACCGGTAGGGATGGCAGACGAAGTCATGCGACTTTGAGCAGAGGCAGCGGCTGCATACGTGCCCTGCATCACAATATGTTTACATATATGCGTGGCTGGTACCGAATGGATACAGCTACCTTTGTTCCTCTCACCGGGGAATCCTAACAATGGCTAATCCTTACCCAGTCAATACCCCCTAAAGCCCATGTTTGCTATTGTCTGTGTATTGTAAATGTTAGGCGAATGCTAAACGTATTTTTAAAGTTATCATTATTTGTTGAACAAATAATTTGTCATCAGTCCAAATGATTGTCAGAGGACGTAAAGTTAATGAGGACGTAACACGACAACTGCATATAGGAGATCCGCAAATACTTAATGTAGTTAACATCTCTGAGTCGCATACAGATTATTACAATTCTCGTAAATTTTTGTTCGTGTAAGTCGTTGAAAGGGCTCAATGCATTTTATATCGATACAATAAAGAGAATCGTGTAGTTACAGATTGAATTTAAATGAAGCCTGTCAATGAGTAATCGTGAGAGAATTGCTCAGATTTTGGTAACAGTCGTGGACCTATGCGGCGGCCAGTCGGGCGTTGACACTCCCTCACAGGCCATTGATCGCCTGCACGGATTCGAATACAATAAATTCATCTAATATTAACCGAAACTTTGTATTAAATTATGTAAAACTTTGAGTACGGAGCATATAATAACATTAAAAGAAGTAATTAGAAATCAAATCGCTGCATTCAAAATTGAAGACGAGCTACGTAAAAGTAGTAGTGGTTTTTTTTTTAAAGAATACAATTAAAATAAATGTAGGTAACCTGCCTTTAACAAGAACCGCGAAAGAGCGAATGTAATGACTGTTAAATAATAATTTAGTATATCCGTATCGGGGTCAGTGTATTCTAGAGAGTAACGGGCACTGTCTGAAGCTGCGCCTGTTCATTTGATAAGTCTTGTTCTCGACGAAGCAAGCGCTCCACAGACCCACTTATGCCATGCAAATTTTACCGCCTCAAGGCGCGACCAACGGCAACCTATTATCACGTGTACTCGCTAATCGACCATGCGAATTGAAAAAGTACTTTTGTCACATACAAATATTTACGCTTTGCTGCAGTCACGGACAGTGATGGTACTGTTAATTTTCAACAAATGCTAAATAATCAACAAATGTTATTATACTCGTACAGTGAGTCAGCTTATTTACCCACTTGTAAGAAGAGATAAGTACAAGCAAATAGAAGGAGAGCGATGATTTTTATTGTAAATTAATCACGCAATCGATCAACGTTACTTCTAATGGATAGAGTGAGTCAGTTTAAAGGACTTCAGTAGAAATACCGAACACACCAAAACTATCGACTGACTCACGGAAATGTCAATTAACTAAAGTGATGAAAATCGATGAAGGATATGAAGGTGCAAATAATAATAATAATAAAACATTTATTTCAGAAAAAAACCATAAAATATATAAATAGACTTTTTTTTTTTTTCTTCTTTATGTAATTTAAACTCAAAGTATGAAATGTTAAAAAAGCCTTTTCCAATATATGTAATTTTAAATGTAAACAAATAATCAGGTACTTCCTGACGAACGCACCCATATATTTGTTTAGTGCGTAAGAAAATTAAATGTTGAATCAGTTTTTATATGCTTTACTCCTTAATCATTAAAGTACATAAAACAATAATTTTAACATTGTAGTGAGACACAGTCTTTTAACATCTAGTCGTTGACCTAATTTGTCGCACAATTCAGGGTCATTGGTTATGATTCATTTCAATATTGATAAATCAACAAAAGAGCACTTTGAACATTTGAATTTCTTTGTAAGCACACTGCATATGTTCTAACTATGTCATCGAATTTGTTTACAAAACAAAAGCTTAATTTTCATTAAAATGCAGTAATGCGTGAATTAATATTCATGTAGCGGCTTTTAAGGCGTAGTAGAATAGACATGTGTAACAAAAGATCGAGGGCTGTTTATCCTTAGCTAAACGATTACAATGTACGCCACGCCATGCGGGCATTTGTGATTGCGTTCATCGCTCATACTTATTGTTGTATAACGACTGACATTAACTGTGATTTACGTACAAACGTGGAAATGACAATTTTTGCCCTGCGGCCACGACACGAACTCTATGTCATTTTTGTAGTAATATTTCCTAGGGTTTTCACAAGTCGTGGAAATAACAGAAAGACAGTTTGTTAATCTGTTAATCTAATGTAACCATATAAATAGGAGATGTATGGAAATGGTAGTGCAAGGTAGAGGGGGAAGAGGTCGACCGAAGAAGACATGGATGGAGTGTGTGAATGACGATATGAGAGAGAGAGAGGAGTGAGTGTTGAGATGACGGCTGATAGAAGAGAATGGATGAGAAAAATTAGCTGTGCCGACCCCACCTAGTGGGATAAGGTGAAGAAAAAGAAGATAAACTGCATGTAAGTATCTTTAAACTTCGCGTCAAATAGAAAGAACAGTCGTATCAATCCATCCACAATCAATCCTAAGCTATTTTATGAACTCAGATTAGAAGAAATACTGTCTATGGAAACATCTTCCGCAGTTTTCTCTATATAATGACGCTAGAGCACAAACTATATTACCTGTATGAACCGTTGGCATTTGGCTGTTTTTTTTTTTAAATAATTTCTGAAATTGTCGTTTTTCCCGCAATTTTGAAAATCTAGTAACACAAACTATGTGAAGGTAATTTTTATTTAATTAAAACTGCTAATTCGATCCTATTTTTTTTTAAATGCATACACGTTCTTAGGTAAGCAAAAAAGACTGTTTTCTTTAGGAAGATTTTTACATAAACGCTTGTAAAACTAGTAAAAAAAACAGTTCAGCACTTTATCGAGTTTATTTACATACAAATTATCAATGGCTATGGTTATGGCATATCCGGCTATGGAATGAGCTCCCCTCCCCATGAGGTTTCCCGAGCGCTATGACATGTCCAAACGAGGCTTGTGGAGAGTATTAAGCGGTAGGCAGCGGCTTGGCTCTGCCCCTGGCATTGCTGAAGTCCATGGGTGACGGTAATCACTCACAAGGTCCGCCTACAAGGGCAATAAAAAAAAAAAAAACGATCTGCCTGCCACAAGAACATCATGATTCCCCAACTAATCAAGTATATTCCAGTATACGCTTTCGTCATTCATATTTACAAAACATTGTTTCCTTTTGTAAGAACAAAAGCTGAACTTGTTGCGGGTTTTGAATTTTATCAAGCCGTGCAACTCTTGCAACTATTTCCGCGAAAAACATCTGCAGCTCGATCTTTCTGATATATCATACTGAGAAATGATGCAACACGTGCAAGAACTTGTAAACACATACCAAAACTGATTCGGAACTATATACAATTGAAATCATTCTTTTCTCTTAGATTTAATTAAGCTATTAACAAAAATCTCTCTTTTTTTCAATGACGAGAATACGTGTCAGTTGTAGAGTGAGCCCATCATGCCTTTTTATGTCCTAAAATACATAATAATGTGTTCCAGTTTGAAGAATAGCCGTTATACAATACAATTTAACGGCCGTCTGGTGTAGTGGTAAGTGACATGGTCACTACACAAGGGGGTCGCGGGTTCGAATCCCGCCAAGAGAAGATATTTATATGATAAATATAAATGTCTTTTCCAGGGTTATGGATGTATATTAAATATATGTATGTGTATAATAAAAATCTTACATTTATATCCGTTGTCTGGTACCTGTAACACAAGTTCTTTACGAACTTATCACGGGACCAGTTAACGTGGCGTGGTTGTTAGTAAAATATTTATTTATTATTATAATTATTAACTGAGACTCTAACAGCATCATATATCACGGTGGCTAGTGGCTTCACGTTATGATAACCATAGGCTCCGATAGTCATTTAACAAGAAGGGTTCCAAGCTCGACATTTACGTTATAAAAAAGCGTGTACTAAATATACGTCTTGCGCCACAGATAATAATTCGAACTATTTTTTATAAATCATAAAACATTACAAAGTAGGCATATATAAAATAGTGTTCAATATTTTTATCGATGTAGACAATAGATTATGATAATGATAGAAAATAATCACACGAATGATCATTTTCCTCATAGACCGAACTTGCAAAAAAACCATCAATCAATTGGAAATGCAACGTCTTCTCGAGAACTCCAATGCTAACAGCCAATGCCCACGCGACGTCCTGTTTTGATATCTATAGTATCTCTGTTAAAACTACATATTATGGCATCTTAACTAGATAACATACCGAATTGTTATATATTCATGTTAAGTGTTATGTGTTAATATGTTAACGGGGCTGAAAAGTTTTTTGTTTGTAATTAAATATACGTGTAACATAGCTGTTTCGTTAACATGAAAAACTGTCGTAGGTAAGTTCATTTTTATCGCATCATGAAGCCTAAGTCTAATCTAATTCTAAGTTGAATAAGTATTCATAATTCATTTTCTATTCTAATTTGAAAGATTGATTAATTTATTCGATGATATTGTTTCAATATTGGTCCAAAGAAAGAAATTGATTTATAATTAAAATAATCTACATCAGGTTATTGTTTTGATTAATATTGGCGTAGTATTCCAATGTGCATTTATGAATAGATTCCTGCGCAAGTACATACCTGAGGGGTTAGTGTATGTTTTCACTGCGCCACATCCAACTCGTGGACTTGATTATTTTGTATACAACTGTTTTTTCCGTGTCTTAATTAGATCACATGTATTAGTTATTTATTGCCCTATTCGTGTTATTTACTGTAACGACACAAGGAAGTACCTACTTACTGCGCACATGAAATTTTAATTTACACATTGACATTCATAAAACGTGACCAAACCATCAGGTATCAAATTGGATTAGGAATCGTTTGTAGATCAAACCTTAAGAGTCGAGTCACATCATCTATCTATCTACACAAATAATAATGAATGTTTCTTGGTATTATTGTCCTTAAAACATTCATAAACCGATTTTCTCATTGTAATGAAAATTTGTGAGGTTTTTGGTAGTACTTTAGGAAAGATTTCTCGCATAGTACGACCAACGATAGACAACAAGCCTGAAGTTTCAAAAAACATGTTTTTCAATCAATTAGACACTAAGTTAGGTACAGCAGAGTATAGCGGGTTTCACTAGTGCTGCAATAAATTTCTAAATCTATTCGAAAAGTAGAAGAAATTCTCATTTATAATATCATTAATTTATTGTAATCGAAAATAAATAAAATTATATTAACTATATCCGTTATAAACTTTTCCGTATTTCATATTTCCTAGATATATACAATATTGTTGGAAAGATATTTGCTACTTTTGTTTTTTAATTTCAAGGTTATTGTTAACATTAAATTGAATATGCAATTTCGAAAAGGGCACATGTCGCATATTTTGTCAAATACGTTTTTTCATATACATGTAGTTTTGAGGCTTACATAGACCCATTTTATAATAATTCCAGTAATTTTCAATTGCTAATTAACACTAAAATGTATCTCAAAAGTAAATATTTTAAATTTTACACTGCTTTAGAAAATAATCAGTTTTTTTCATTTCCTAAAAATTTTACATTTTCAGAGATGTGCCCTTTTCGAAATTTCATATTCAATTATTTTCGAAGACTCGAATATTTTACATAAAAAATGCGAGATTAAATTATAAAAGTAATTTTAATTACGTCATCGATTCGCGAAAACTCTAAATATAAATTATATATAAAAACTCGAAAATCTTATATAGCCGCTTTTTCAAAAACTATTTCAATTCATGATGCCATTAAAGCAGTTGACTGGTATCCTAATATATATATTTTTTTGCAATACAAACAATAATTCACTCGTTGTTTTTAATATATTGCTTCGATAGTTCTATAAATCTATAAATTACATCTTCAAGATGAATTGCCCGAGTAAAAATGAATGGTAATCGATGTCAATTACGTAATGTAACAACATGTTTGTTTCTTTGATTCCGTTTAACTTGCAAACGATGCGTAGTTATAGGATTTCAAGAAGCTGATTCATATAACAGTTCAGTGATTAGTCGCCGCAGTGCCTAATGCAAAAAGCATAGCATCATACTCGCGAACGAATGTAATAGCCGCCAGCTTGCAAGTTGGTCACATGCGTCCGACATAATTACTCTTGCAATTAATTTCAATTACGGCTCGATTATCAAAAGGCTAAACAGAATGTATAGCGTGTGAGACACCACTTTTCTATAATAGAATGTATGTAACGTTTGTTTTTATTTATTTTTTATTTATTAAATCGTTACGATGAGCAAGCCCTTTGTCCATCACAATCACGTTTTTCACGTGTTTAGGGAGACATTATCTCATTTTTCAATTTCAATAGGCCGAGTGCTGATTACATGTCAATTGCGCGTGATTCCACACGTGTGCATCGCATTTTGTGAACCAGGCACGACGTTTGATTACGGCGTGACGTTGACGTTTTATACGGAAAATTTTTGACCCACATAATAATTAATAGGACAATATGAATTCTCTATTTAATACTCCTTTTATTGTTACTGCAACGCTTTGAATACTTTTTCAATTTTCGTGGTCACAGACGACAAGTTGTCTTTTTTCACTTTATAAATTCATAAAAGTAGTTTTAATTATGTTTACGACTCGGGAAATCCGAAGAAAATACAATTTCTTTCTCGTAAAATTTATGGATACACTTGGATACATCGAATTGTCGTTCACTTTTTTGAAACATTTAACCTACAAAATTTAGGTTAAAAGCTGTGCAATTAAAGAAATGCAAAAGAAAAATCTAGTCAAAATGACCACAACGAACACAAGGGAAACAATACAGTGTAGTGATTAGCAAGGCGGCTGTAGTATGAAGGCCGCCGGTACTTCCTATGTGCGTGACGCGCATGCGCAGACGCCATCGTCCTGCTTGACTACTGACTGCACTGATCACATACACACGTCCACCGAATTTGACATGTCATTTCAAAGTTCAGAAGTCAAGGATGTCGTATTTCCCAATGCGATGTTTTAAACACGAGTCGTTTTTTTATGAACGGTGTTTTACCACTACCGTTATCGAAATAAATTACCGTATTATGAGACGTGACCCGGTCAGTTTTTGTCTGTGCCAGTGTCGAGGCTATATTCTATTGTCCTAGTGGCGCGCACACGCGTTCTGTTCCAACGTAAATTTATGTCATCGACTTCCTTTGTGATGCTTTGTATTAATGAGATAAGACGCTATAGTCGTTTCGATAGCTTTGGTGCATGCTATCTTTGGGCGCATACGTTTGCCAGTAGTTGATTATGAACATGAAAGACAGATTAATAATGGCAGCGTGACTTGTTATTGGTAGGGTTTGTATCTAATCGCAAGATTCTCGGAGTAAAACGTTTCAAATCAACACAACGTAAGCTTGGATTTGCTCCTATATTACGGAATGTCAGATTAAATTAAAAACGTGCACGGATCTATACAAGTATCCTCCAAATTATTGATGATAGTAAAAATTCGTCAATAGAAATGTTTAGTTTCTTTTATTGTTCGAGACTTTCACTAGAAGTTTCAAGGTAGAAGCCAAATGCCAATCACGTTAAGTAAATAAAATCTGTCAACGTCTATAGTTCACGGTTTTTGCTTATTTTTTAGGTAAGCTATAAGGATTTATTTTATCCTAACTATGCTTATAACGATATTATTATTTTACCATAATTCGTTTATGTTTACAATTCTAATTTAGAAACATGAATATAAACAACAGAATAGGCTTTATTCAAGAAGTTCATTGCTCTTTTAGAGGGTGAAGGAATTTTATGAGAGATAACCGCTGAACGTTTCGTACATGCATAGAATTTTTATAATGTATTATCGCATAAGGTAGAAGTGACGAAACAAAGAACTCACGAGCCCTCGGCAATTTCTGTTCGAGCTATTGTTCTTTGACCGAGCCGGCGGCATCGTTCAGAAGACACTCTATAAAAGGATACGTTTATCATAACAAAAACCTGCTTGAAATAGCAGGAAATGCCTTACCCATGACAATGTGGCTACCATCAGATTACCATTAGCCCACGTGCCGCTGAGGACAATGACATTAATGTAACACCAGACACAATCTCCTTGACAATTTCGGGGTATGAAATGATTTCGTGACTGCAACCGATGTGGTACGCTTGAAGCCGTGCTCACTCATCCGTATCCCTAGTAACGGTTTCTGCATTTCAATACTTCGTTTATCGGTTTGTTACAAATTGAAAACACGCTGGATATCATCGATTAGATATGTCTACAGTCTTTTTTTTTTCAATTCAAGGACATCATCATTAATTAAAACCGGCTCTCTTATAAAAATACTTGTTTCTCTTTCTCAGTATATTTATATTGTATCGCAATGGTAATTATCTATGACGCGTTTAAGTTCAGATCGAGAAGTAATAATGCAGATGACGCGAGAATTATATTACACAGAGATCAGTATTTTCCTTTCTAAATGAGTCATATTTTTGTAAGCTGCCATCGCCCACTCTCCTTTAAATTATCACAGATTGACAAACGCGTTTAAATCAAAATACTAATAAAACTTACGTGTAAATATACATAAAATGTACAATATCAATAATGTTTAATCAAACATAATTTTTACCACAAAAATAAAGCAACGTATTTTGATGTGTGACAGCCAAAAAGTGGATACCGAGGTGCCTCTTGACCTTAACTTCTTGCGACAGAAAACATTAAAGTAATATATTTACACTTGAAATGCCAAATAGAAAATACAAATTAGTGCTTTCAATGTCATACGTGATGTTAGACATAGCAGCATAATTATTGTGACCCAATTTTCTTAACACATTAAATTTCCATATCATAATTAAGTAAGGGGAAAATCGAAAACAGTTACTTCATTGAAGTACACACATAATTATCGAAAACAAAGTATATGAATTAAGTATACACTTATTCACGTAAGTCATAAGTAAGTGTTCAATTAAGGCATTCTATGACCTAGAACTTGACGGCGAGCAAGCTCATAACTGGTTCCGTGACTCATGAAGTACCACCTTATTCCGTGAAACGGTTACAATTTATACATTCGTTGCTCTCGGACCCCATCGAGACAATAAACTCGCATGACACGTTGATGTGACTCACGCGAACGTTGAATTCGCGGTGGCTAAGGACCCACTTCTCGGTAACTAACAGTCTGATAGGTGAATCTTTATGGACGTTTTCCTAACAAGATAAATCACGTACGAGATCATAATAAAACAAAACCGACCGTATATTGTGTACCTATTTTAAGCTTCTTATAGGGAAATTATCACAGGTGATCTACGTTCTTACTGGTGGTAGGACCTCTTGTGAGTCCGCACGGGTAGGTACAACCACCCTGCCTATTTCTGCCGTGAAGCAGTAATGCCTTTCGGTTTGACGGGCGGGGCAGCCGTTGTAACTATACTGAGACCTTAGAACTTATATCTCAAGGTGGGTGGCGCATTTACGTCATAGATGTCTATGGGCTCCAGTAACCACTTAACACCAGGTGGGCTGTGAGCTCGTCCACCCATCTAAGCAACAAAAAAATGGTGATGTTTTTACGTAATACCTAAAGCTAATGGATTTAATCTAGAGGTATTGATTAAGCGAACTGAAGATAGCATAGTCTGTTATTATTAGCAACAATGTGTCAGTGGTAATTAAAATGAAATTGTGTAATTAATTATTATTAATCTAAATTCCGCTCTTCAAGCCAGAAGGCATAGTTACTTCACCCTGTACTGGGGAAACTGTAAAGGCCTCAGGGCTACCAGTAATCATTCAATAATAAAAAAAAAGATCCTTCACGACAACTATAGGCTCTAACAACTATAGCCAACTCGTGTTGGCTCTCAAGTCCCACAACATTTCGTGTCATTGTTAAGAGGAAAGTGAAATAATAGATTATTATTTATATGAATGAATTGATGAAGATTTAGTACTCGTATAATCGTAACACAGATTAACAACACTAAGGGTGCGTCTATAATGAATACATGGTGACTTAGCTGACAACGGAAGCGATAGACGGGGTGTACAAGAAAGGGTACCGCGAGATGTGTTAGCGTCTTAGCGTTTAGATATTGTTCAGAAATGTACAGGGAGCTGATATTTGTCCTGAAAGGCATGTGTTGAGTGCTGTGTATGTGCTGTGTTAGAGTTTAGATATTGTTCAGAAATGTACAAGGAGATATGTATCCTGAAATGGCATGCGTTGAACCCAAGATATGGCTTCCACGAATTGAATGAAAACAGAAAAAACGTTTGTTGAAGTATTACTTAAATTTTGCAAAATAACTCGCTTTGATTAAATTACATTAATTAATTCACTATTATTATTATTTATTAAATATACCGGTGATTAAGCAGCCATAAATGTTTACCGAAGCCCATAGATAACGTGAATGTCGCAATCAAGTGAGATATAAGGTTTAAGTCTTAGTGAAAATAGACAAGGTGGTGATATATAAGTGGGATATCGGTACTTTTTGGTTAATTCACACTGGCACACGACTTTAATTTTTAAAAGAAGAAAATATAAATGACAGATATAAGTTTGACAGAACGATGTTACGAAGATGTATGTAGTATTTTTTTGAAAGAATAAAAGATTTTGTTGTTAAACTAAATATCCACTAGATTTCGTCATACCATCCCACATCTTTTTGGGGGCTCGTCCGGGATACCGTTCAGGATGTCGTTCGGTGATAAATCACAGTGGATTGAAGAATTTTTACAGAGATAAGTTGACCGCTACCAGTGCATTTACGTTGTGCATCGAAGACTTTGAGATGTGTAAAAATAACGATTTTATGATGAAGTATTATTGATGAAGTTTTGTGTAACGTTATTTTATGCAAACTTATTATGAAGATTACATAAGATTTTTTACTGAAGATTACTTAAGAAGAAAACTTATTCTGAAAATTATAATTAACGACTGCTACGACTATTTACGAGTTCAACGAGACGATTATCTTTTTTTTGCATAAAAAATTTATACTGTATTCGAAAGTAAAAAAATGGCTCCTAAGAAGAATAATGATAGTGATGAAAGAGAAGACGTTGAGGTGCATATCTCGTTTCGTGATTTGGAGCAGTCCATGACACCTTTCACCGGAGATGATACTTACCCGATTTCGGAGTTTTTTGATGAATTTGAAGATGTTGCTGATTTGATGAAGTGGACTAAAGTGGAAAGATTGATCTATGCAAAGAAACTTTTGGGTGGAACAGCAAAGCTATTTTTAAGATCTATTGGTAGAGCTAAAGACTATCCTACTTTGAAGGAAGCCCTTATTGAAGAATTTGGCCCTAAGTTTAATAGTGCTAAGATTCACAAGAGCCTTATTTCACGAAAGATAAAAAATGATGAAACGTTACAACAATATTTTTTAGTTATGAAAGAAATAGCAGTGCATGGAAGAGTAGATGATGCTGCTTTAATGGAATACGTTATAGATGGTATCAATGATCCTGAATCTAACAAAGCAATTTTATATGGAGCTACAGATTTGAAAGATTTTCGAAAGAAGCTAGACATTTACAGTGATTTTCGAAAGAAGCTGGACGTTTACAGTGATCTTCAAAAGAAAATGAGTACACTATCATATCACCAGGTAGTTCCGCAAGTAAATTCAGATGCAGGGACAACGTCATTAAGAAAACCGCATTTTAAAAGATGCTATAACTGTGGTGATTTAGACCATCAATCCCCCGGCTGTACAAAGGGCATTAAATACTTTAAGTGTAATGGATTCGGTCACAAGGGAAACGAATGTAAGAATGAAGTTAAGAAGTCTTTAATTATTCAGAAGAAAAACGAAGAAGAAAAAATCCCTTACAAGAAAGTGTTATTGAATAGAACAGAGATGGTGGCTTTGATCGATACAGGTAGTGACGCGAATCTTATTAAACATTCAGAATTTGAAAAAATTGAAAATAATATCCAACATTATGACAAGAATTCAGAAGTTCGTCTTACTGGTATTGCTAACAAAGAAATACTTATCAAAGGTGTTTTTACTACTCAGCTACATATTGATAATGCTGTTACTGATATCAAATTTTACATTGTGGAAGATGATATAATACCTGTAAAGCTGATCATTGGCAACCCCATACTGCGTGAATTCGAAGTTAAGTTTACAAGAAATGGTATTGTAATGGAGAAGATACCACTTTGTGCTATTGTTGCAGAGAAGGACGAGGTCAAAGAAGACTACAAGAAATTAAGAAAAGAACATTACAAGAAGTTAGAGACAGAAGATTATAAGAAGTTAGAGAAAGAAGACTGCAAGAAGTTGGTTAAAGTACCTTACCAGAATCATTTGACACAAAATAGAATACTGTACAAAGAGAAGAATGGAAGTAGTTTTATCGCTGTACTAAAGAAGATGGAAAAAGAAATTATAAGAGAGAATCATAGAAGAGGACGACTAAAAGTTGAAGATTGGGAATGGAGGAGGTCCGATACATACGACTAGCCTTGTTAATTTTATTAAGCTATGAACTGATTCGTCTGAGGCAGACGAATGGGTAGGAATGGCCGAGTGGGATATCGGTACTTTTTTGTTAATTCACACTGGCACACGACTTTAATTTTTAAAAGAAGAAAATATAAATGACAGATATAAGTTTGACAGAACGATGTTACGAAGATGTATGTAGTATTTTTTTGAAAGAATAAAAGATTTTGTTGTTAAACTAAATATCCACTAGATTTCGTCATACCATCCCACATATATATCTACCCGTGTGGGCTTCCTTACCACCACTATTTACGCAAATTATACGTTAGGCCCGCACTATCAACCCATCCTAATGTTTCGACGGGGCGACGCGACGGTTGTACACAGTCATTTAAATAGCTGTGTAAATAATAATTATGGGACACCTCTAATGTGCAGCGTTATTATAATTTAGTGTTTTTAACCCATAAGGAATACCCACAATAATACATGAAAAATTCGTTACACGTAACAGTACGTGAACAATATGAATTAAATTAATATGTAACATTAAAAATATGATTAAAACTAAAAAATAAAGCATTAAATACATATAGATTTATTATAATGCTAGAATTGGAAGGGTTTTCCTAAATGGTATATCAAAGGATATAGGAGTCTAGAAATGAATTAGGCTTTCGTTTTTCTGACAATGTTTTCCTGAAGTTTTGTGAAATTAATTTCGTTTTTAGCTTAGAGAAATTAAATGAAAACGTGTAATAAATATCTTCACAATGCTTTACTATAAGTACGTCAATAATTATGCTATCTTCAATATACCGATATATGCTCCCGATTCAAAACCTCCTCTTTATTATCATTCGATATGGTTTCATCAAAGTAGACGTGGTAAAATATAAAATTTGTGAACAGTGAAATTATATCGAAACACAAAGTATTCATGAGAGGACATCATTAAATTAAATAACTATTCGATGAGTCATACATAAAAATATAACGTAAATTAAAAAAAAAAAAATACAAGATATAGTGACGTCATGTCCATTAAAAAACGATAAATACCAGCATACGGACTCAATATACCTTGTAGGTACCGGATCGCGTTATGAATGAATCATTATTACGCGCATGTTATTACGCAAACTAAATCAAAAGACAAACAAACTCCTATCGAATGGCTGCGAAAACCAAGCATATTATCTTGGCCGGATATTAAAGTTTTATGAATGAAACATACTATAATCACTCACGAGATACGACACTACTATATAGTATCTTTTACACACACAGATACAATTAGTTCCGAAACAAGGGGGCGCCGCCGGTAACTGCCGGTGAACGATTCTCGGAAATACTGAGTCAGATAAAATATCTGAACACAGGTCATATCTAATTTCGAAGAATAAAAATGTTAACTAATTATTATGCGGACGGATATCGATAAAACCTAGCTTAGTCTTTTATTCGGATACCGAATCACAGTCTATCGTTTGAGTCATTACAGAGACATGTTAAAATCAAAACATTTATCTTTCGGGTTTGCTCTTGAAACGATTATAGTTTCATTAAAAAAAACGGATTTTGTTTGACATTCGTAATAAAGACATTTTATGTGTGTGGCAAAAATCAAATAAAGTCTTTTGATAATGACCTATTTCGCTTTGATATCTTTTGTTTATCAAATGCAGAAAAACTGAACACATGTAAGTATTTTATGTGTTTGTAAAGTGATTAGGTTTGAAGATACTCACCGTCGCCTTATCTGTAGTACCGAAGGTTGGAGCGGCGCTACTCCTCGTGAGTAAGACTCCGGCAGCCGCCACCGTCCATAGAATCCTCAAGCCGCCCCTCATAGTCATCATTGCCATAATGCCCCTTGAAATTCCTTTCGTATTCTTAATTATTCTCATTTCATAGACTTTATTTTATCGTTATCAAAAAAAAACTTGGAGGATATAATTACATTACTCTTTATCTAAATACTTGATAATTGAGTTAAAATTGTCTAAAAATGATATGGATTTGTCGATATGTTCAAGCACCGTATGTGATGATTTCTGAAACAAAGAAATTTGTTGGTTAGTAAAAATTCAACTGTATTTATTTCTTCGTCTTACTTACTTAAGTCTAATTAAAATTTATCGCGACTAAAAAAATATTTAAGGCGATATAATAAAGAACATCTGTTATACACTTCACTTGTATCATGACTCAGCTTTGTGGTTCATTAGCTTTGCAATTGGTTAAATTTTATTCCACATGCACTAATAAAACCAAACCCGGTTGTGCTGTACTTTTATGTTGCCTCTACTTGCATGCCACCTTCTTGGTATCAGGACGAAAATTATCCCTGAAGTGCCAAGCTTCAAGTCAATCAGGAAAGCGATGTTCGGATCACAAAGAAACGAGCAGATATACAGAAATTTATTTTTCATTCATTCAAATATTAGATTAGTATGGCTTTGTTAGATAGATAATCTGGTTTTACATGTTGTCGGCAATTTTCTTAGGTCATGACGTCATTGATAATTATTTATCAAGGCTCAAAGATAATGTGAAAATCGCCGTCCACATTCAAACATGAAGACGAAGTCCAACTCATTCTTACTTCGCAGTAGACAAGCAAGATTTAGTTTACAACAACATTTAAAGAAAAACAGAGTTTTCTTAGATAAATAAGCATAGGACACAGCGAATTAAAACTTTCAAGGACCGACTTTTAAAGAGCTGTACAGAAAATATTTTTATTTGAAGTAAATAAGAATGTGTAATGTATATAATAAATTTTAGAACTGGCATTGAGTCTAACGATGGTATGAAAATAATTATTAATCAAGTGCTAGTTATTTATTTGAATAAAATTACTTCACCGTATTATTAAATATGAGTTATATTTAAGAGATAAATTAATATCGTAACTGTCGAATCTATAGGATTTGCTATCTTATACTTTTCTGTCCATTTTTCATGCATTAATTCGTCCAATGCTTTTAAAACTAAAACATATACTAGACTAAAGAAGGCTTGTAATAATAGTACATATTATCACACTATTGACGAAATATGCGCAACTCGACTTTCAGAATTTTATTTATTCTTAAAATAAAGTATTGTATTATATTTGTGATATTTAATATCCTCACAGTGATCTGCGTAGCATTCGTGATTCACATTTTTTACAAAAATTATCTACTTAGATCGAAATACACAAATAACATTAACTGTCTATGCATCAATTTAATTAAAAACTAGCATTAAAAATCTCAGCGTTACGAAATTTGGTCGAACGCTTCCTCGCTACAGATAACGTAATATAGGGCCAATACGACGAAGAGCTAACCCTAGATTATACAACAATGTACAAAGATCAGCTACATATGATGTCATCTGTCATGATTGGTGATTAACGTGACTTGGTGGACTTTTTGGCGGGAACACGAGGAATGAAGTTGTGTGATTTGTTTTATTTTGTCTATTTAGTGTTTCTTCAGGTTTAAATGTCTAATAACTGTGATTTATTAACTGTTTAATATCTGTGAAAGTGCACAAATGTGGGAAAATGTAACAAAGCCGCTGGACGTAACTTCTCGGGATCCTCCAAAATGTCCACTGAAAAAATCTCAGTAAATGACCACCATTTTACTGAGATTACATATCATCTCATCTCATTTCATTTAATTGACTTGGTTGGGATGTTTAGATGTTATTTAGTAATAAAATATTTCAATCATTTACGTATAATAAATATGGTCTAAACTGGTGGTAGAGCGTCTCACTAGTCCGCACGGCTAGGCACCACCACCCTACATATTTCGGCCGTGAAGCAGTAATGTACTTCGGTTTGAAGGGTGGGGCAGCTGTTGTACTGTAAAAACTGAGACATTAGCAGTCATATCTCGAGGCTGTGGATGTCTATGGGCTCCGGTAACCACTGAATGCCAGATGAGTCGTGAGCTCGTCCACACATCTAAGCAATAAAAAAATAATCTAATCAGCATATGAATTCAGTTGTTAGTTTTAAGAGCACCTATAGTATTGTATTTTTTTTCTTTTTAAATTATTTTGGTAATGGTGTTATGTTGCCTATTAGTGTTAACGGATCGCTACTAGTCTAGGGTTCTACAAAAATACTTTAGTGATCTCTGAACTCCTCGTTAGGGTGTCCATCAAGCCATACGACATCTCCTTCTACAAATGGGATTTGAACCAGACTTTAGCGGTAGGTACTGGCTTGGCTAAGTCTCTGGCATCTATTGACGATGGGAA
Organism: Bombyx mori; assembly: GCF_030269925.1. Lineage (NCBI taxonomy): Eukaryota > Metazoa > Arthropoda > Insecta > Lepidoptera > Bombycidae > Bombyx > Bombyx mori. Next base: position 8,559,561 of record NC_085121.1, read on the forward strand.
TCATTTACCGGTAGGTGAGCCATTGATTCGTTGGCAGATTACAACTAAGACAAGCCAACAAAAAAGTAATTAGAAACAAATCGCAATAAAGCGGTTAGTAAAGAACCAGGTCAATCTTACATTACCCACATATGTATCTAATGTGACCCAAATAGAATCAAGCGCGTACAGTACGCAACACAATATTTATCTTTCTATTATCAATCTATGAGATAAGGTTGTTTTACTCTTGGTTTTTGGAAAAAAAAAAACGTTCTTACAGAACTTCGAAGGATTGGAATGTGAATTATAATTTACAAATTGCTTAAATGGGTGGACGAGCTCACGGCCCACCTGATGTTAAGTGGCTACCGGAGCCCATAGGCATCTACCACGTAAATGCCGCCACCTACCTTGAAATATGAGTTCTAAGGTCACAGTTTTTAAAATACAAAGACTGCCACACTCTTCAAACCGAAACGCGTTACTTCTTCACGGCAGAAATAGGCAGGGAGATGGTACCTACCTGTACGGACTCACAAGACGTTCTACCACCAGTAATTACGCAAATTATAATTTTGCGGGTTTGATTTTTATTACACGATTTTATTCCTTCACCGTGGAAGCGAATCGCGAACACTTGTTAAGTACGTATTTCATTAAAAAAATTGGTACCTGCCTGCGGGATTCGAACACCGGCGCAACGTATGAAACGAGTGCACCGGACGTCTTATCCTCTAGGCCACGACGAATTCGACCTACCAAGTTATATTATACAGATTTGTACAAAATAGATTAAGAAATAAAACGGTTTTCCCGTAATCAATACGGTCCTTATTTGTGGCACTATATATTTGTGGTTCTAACGAGCATTATGCCTACATTTAGTTCGTCATTCAACATTTTCAATCCTTTTCCTTTGTGTTATTGATCTAAACGTTTTAACTAAAGAAATCACAAATCAAACAGGGGTGTCGCCAGCAATGTTCCGCTCACCGAAGCGTGTCTGAGGTGACGACGACGCGGCACAAGTTTCACCGACATTGGATCTCTTACCTAACTCCTTTGCCGAAAGATTTTTTTTGTATAATTGATAGAAACTGGCCGTACTTTAGAAGGCACAGACAATCAGAGTGTTCGATTTAAACGAATTTGTATAACGAGATAAGATACTCTGAGATTTTATTTTTTAATCCTAATTGTTTTGCGGCAGTTTTCGAGACATTCAAAGCACTCGTGACCTGAGAATAACTTAAGGTGGGGGGGGTCGCTACGCAGTTTTCTTTAGGGTTTAAAAAAAATTAATCCAGGTATTAAGATAATAATCATTAGCCATAGGATAACATCGTTTAACATGGTTTAGCACAAACAAGTGACAGGTTCGACGATCGCATACTCCAAAAATTTAATAAAAAAATTGCAATTTAGGCGAATTATTTCGATATTTCTCGCAACTATAGGAAAATGGAATTAGAACATATCATATAGACAATAAAATGATCATGTAGTTTTTATAGTTTAACATTCTGAAGATTTCCTTATTTTTAAATCGATTTCATATTAATCATTCGATTTTATAATTCGAAAGTATTTGTTGTACCAATTGAACAACCTCAAATAAGTGTTGAATGATTATTAATACTACTCAAAATTTACAAGGGTGATATTCATTTTTATTTAATTATATATTCAAGAACTTCATTTACTTGATTATATATTAAAATGTTCCATGAAAATAGCGTACGAAATTTACTTTAACAAGCTTTCGTAATAAACATTAAGTAACTGAATTAATTTTGCATTAAGTCGTGTACCGGCCATGACCGACGACTTTACAATGATAGAAATCAAACAATGATCAATTTCTGGAGTTTTTTGTCTTACGCCTTTAAATTTCCCTCTGTTTTTTTCATTACTTAAATAAATAGATACTGGGATCCCAGCAAAGTGAGGTAGTATTTTTGCTATATAAAGATTAAGTAGTACTCTCAAATCTTGAGCGAGGCACCGATATACTGATCTGAGTTCCTACGTAAAAAACCACTCGAATTATATAGCACTCTGATTTGTCATTAGAATTACATAATTAGAAATCATTTAAAATCATTTTGTGCATCAAATTTATGAACAAATATATAGGGTAGGTATTGGAATTATACAATTTATATAGTCGACTCATCACGGCTTCAATAAACTACAAACAGAAATAAAGTCGTCAACGCTCAATGACTCACAATAAGCCAACACATTTTAATATTAAAATATAGACTAGTTCTTTTCTTTTTTGTTATCTGTATAAAATCCTGAAATGTTAATTACAATTAACTGGTAATTCATATTCGTCCAACCCTACGATCGGTATCGGAAACGCATTTTATTCTTATCTTAATGTGAATAATTTTTTATACTATAGACATATAATCGTTTTCAAGATGACTTGAATTTAATGAAACTATTGATCTAAAGCACTTGCAATTCATTTAAAGTGCTTTCAATATAATTTTAATGTACTAATTTAGCAAATTTACAGTTATAAAAAACGCAAAACAATTTTGATACCGCTTAATATCTCGCCGAGATGATATTCTTGAATAATAACATTCCAACACCAAAACATTAACTAAGGATGCTCGGTGTGTCGGCCCGCGTATTTTTTTTATAGTTTACATAACATTTACAGATGAACTAGTTGCATTTAGTTGTCAAGAACGGGTTTACTTATTTATATGTCTGTTTGTGTAATGAAATAAAAAACTATTTAAATATCAAAAGTTTCCCCAAAATCGGTCTAGCGGTATTCACACGATACTCGAATGAACAAAGATATAAATTAAAAATTATCAAATAGACAACATTTTTTTTAAGCCAGTTACGAGTTAAATATCATATTTTTTTAATAAATTCAATATACAGACACGCTTATGTTAAAGATTTATAAATTAACAAAACTTGTTTTCAAATTTCAACCGTTAGTCGCGGTCTCGGTACAGCGTCCTTAGAGGTTCGCAATTCTTAGTGAGTGTGTACACCGCCGCGATGTTATCAACCCAGAGCGACGCTGAGATGCATCTCAATGAATGCCGCTGTGGTCTCCTGGGTGACGTGTGCGCATGACGCGACCCTGGACCGGCTTCCTACTTCCGGATCCTCGCGGGCAATACTAATTGTGTATAATAACCAACTTCGATGTTATACTCACTGGAATTAAATGGTATTTCATTTGAAAATTGTAGAGATGCTATAGTATGTAGTTATGTAGAGCTACGAAAGTTCGAAACAATTTTCACAGACAAATCTATATTCACGTCCAATCTTCAAATTTTTTTAAAGAAGAAGTATTTAGTGTTTTCATAAATATTACACCGTAAAAAAGCTAGAAGACCTCAAACAAATTAAATACTTCAGACGCGCTTATGTGTTCAAAGATTAATTTAATTGAAAAATCAAAGAAAGCCTCTAATAAATTAATATAGCCTGTAATTTTTTCACTACGCTATTTTTCTTTTATTTACGTGTATCAAGCCATGCCAAGCCATGCCAGTTTATTTTTATCGGAGCTCTTTCAGTTGTCAGTGAAGGCGGGGAATGTAAAATATTCGAAATATGGAATTTTTGTAAGATGTATACATTAAATAACTACAAATTAGGCTAAATTGTTTATTTCTAATCATAAAACATAAAAGTGTATCCATCAATACTTGTAATACATTTGGAAATATTGTAAATGAAGTCCCGGAATGTCTATCGAAAATATTCACTCCGACCTATAAGTCAATCTGGATGCGGCAATATTCAAGGAGGCTATTGATTATAATTCCAAGTGTTATGCTTGGTATTATGATGCAGTATGTAATAAATTATAAGTCAGCGTCGAGTTTTTATTGATTACGAAAATATCGCCTCCGAGATCTTTCAAGGCCCCGAATTAATATTAATGCTGAGAGGTTAGGTACCAGTTGTTGGAAACTGGTTCGGAATGCCTACTTGAATATTTTCTAAGATTTAACGTCAAGTAAATGTTTATTTTGTCAATAAGCGAGTTTTAATAGTTGTTGTAAATATAAAACTTTCATGCTGGCTTTCAAGCAACGGCTTGGTTGTGTCCCTAGGAATATTGAGTTCCATGAAATATTTCATCTATTTACCTTCTACCAAAAAATTCAACATGAAAAACGCCTAAATTGAATGAAGACTTGTTGGTTGTATGTTCATAGATTAGATGTCTTTACAGATGAACGCTACAATAATACTAATTAATATTAGCACGTTTTACTGTGACTCATATATGAGTCGACTATTATCAAAGCCGGCAATGTGACTTTTGGACAATTATTGGTAAATCAGAAAAACTAATTATTGGCTTTGTATTCCATTGGCAGTCACAAAACTCTTCTGAACGACATCTTAGATAAATAACAGGTTAAGTATTAACCTTTATTTAATGCAGGTTTTGAACCGTATTCTTTGAAGGAGACGATTATATTCAAATCAATCTGTATCGCCATATCAATAACATTTTTTTGTCCAAATACACAGATTGCCACCTTTGATAATAGACGACTCATATGCGGAATACAAACTTTTGTTGAGATTACTCATGCCACATCTTCATTTTATTATTGATAGTAAACATTGCCGACGGATATCAGTCATGCTTGAGGTACAATCAAGCTGCTGTCTATTCAAATCTATTCCTAGTTGATGGTACTATGCTGAAACCCTTTCTTAGTCAATAATAACAATGGTAAAAAGTTCGAACTTGATCGACTAAATTACGCGCGAACGAAAATGAGCACGAAAAAATAAACCAGACCACTCATATTCGTTTGGAGAAAAGAACATCTTGTAGGTCTTCCACCAAGCAAACATTTGTCGTTCGGTAGAACTTTTATACATAAATACAAGTTTATCTTGAAAATGTCGTAAGAGCAATTTAGGTTTTTGTCCAAATTCTCCTGTTCTATGCTAGCTACCGCTAAAATCAAATATGCTTCGATAACAATCAATTTACAACAGTATACGATAGACGGTTTAGATAATGCTTAGTAAAAAACAGATTGATATAAATCTACTTACATCGCAGTCACAACTGGATCTGGTGTTAATTTGCAAAGATTTGACGTCAATACGGATTTACATACAACTTGACCATTGATGAGTCAGAAATATAGTAAACTTTGAGTTTAGTTCATTACGCAGCCAAATCGCGCGTATTATTAAAATATATTGTAAGGAAATACCCAATACAAGATTAATTATAAAAAGTGACACCAACTTAAAAATACTCGGAATCGTCTTGTTTATTTACAACGGCATAGTTGGTGTTATCAGCCTTTGAGCCTTATTACTCGAGAGATACTAATATGAAATCAAAGTACGAAGTAATATGAATTCGAAATAAGTATGGTAATAAAACATGAATTAATCAGGAGGGTGCAGCGGTGACTCCAGCCGATCCGGGCATAAATGTATTGTTCGATACAATACGACTGCGGATTATTAAAACGTAAAATGAAGTATTTGAAACTTGTATATTTCTTACGGATTCGACGATGCCTAGTAATAATAACCGGAGACAATTTACACACTGTCATCTCACACCAAAATAGAATTCCAAACTGCGAAACAAACTGATTTACATACTTATGGTGGTAGGACCTCATGTGAGTCCGCACGGGTAGGTACCACCACTCCGCCTATTTTCTGCCGTGAAGCAGTAATGCGTTTCGGCTTGAAGGGTGGGGCAGCAGTTGTAACTATACTGAGACCTTATAACTTATATCTCAAGGCGGGTGGCGCATTTGCGTTGTAAATGTCTATGGGCTCCAGTTAACCACTTAACACCAGGTGGGCTGTGAGCTCGTCCACCCATCTAAGCAATAAAAAAACTTATATACCTTTAAATACATACATATACATAGTTATCACACATCCAGACAAAAAGCAAACGAACCTGTACATCACATGAAAGCTTGCCCGTTTTGGGAACCGAAACCACGACACTCTACCTAGCAGCCATATTTGAATAGTGATAAAGAAATAATTGATCAACTAAAAAGTATATCACAAGAATTCCCAACAAATGAGTTCACGTAGAGATCAATTGTTATCAGTGTGATAATATGGGCCGGTCTTATCCGCATACTATCTGATAACGACACTTGCAATGCTCTTTATTTCGCTGTTTACTCCATTGTATTTAACATTAGTTATTGCTAGACAGACAACTCACTCTTTCACCCGGAACTCATAACTGCAAAAATAGGCGGGCTGACGATATTTAACCATGTCCACGCAAGTAAATTGGTTAATCCACAGTCAGTCGGGCACTTAAGCTGTTTTTGGATTATATCACATAATTTTGAAGCATCAACGTTATTCATGAGGTTTGCAGGGCTTAGTCACAAGCGTTTATTATAAAAATTAGTCTAGCGTATCATTACGACAATGTCAGAATAGTGACGGATGACCGTGACACCGAACCGATGTTAATCGATGATTTCGATTTCGATTATTGAGCAAAATTTTCAAAGAAATTAATAGTTACGATAAATTGTAATATGAACTGTGCCTTAATACTATTTTAAAAATATTCGTTAATAACGTAAACTTAAACATTAAAAGCTATAAATCAATGAACCCCGATGATATTTTAATGTAATTTTTTACCTATACCATATCTATGCATACACGTTTTTTCCTATCTATGAACAGAACAGGAAAATTGTAAGGAAAATAAATAATTACCTTTTATGAACAGGTGACTGAAACTCGCTCTACTATTGGTGTATATAAAATATATGCCTCATAAAGTTAGTAACATAAACTTGTATGAATTAGAATTTTCAATACTGACCTGTAATGTTGTTATTGCTTCGTTGACAAACGCAATCCTTCTTAGTCGAAGCGTCGAAATCTTCGAATCACTAACGCGATCACGTCCTTCTTTATTAATATCGAAGAAGTTGATCTTGATAATAATAATAATAATAATAAAAAATGAGTCTATGTAAAAAAAAACATAAATCACAAGGCACCAATAAGTCACCGAATGTTTCGCGCGTATTCACTTTTTTCTTTGCAATTGCACGAAATTTCAAAGAAAATGTGTATGAGATCGCGTAGCGGGGAAGACTGCGATCGTGGCGCCACTCTGTGACACGACCTACCGCAGCCCGCAAGTTTGAATGAGTGTGCGCCGCGTGGTCGGGCCGCTCTTAATATAATCATGCACGGTCGCCCCACCGCGAGCCGCCTAATAACTCAATGCCTCCGCCCGCCCTGCTCAGTGAGTAACTTATGAGTTGAGTTACTTACTCAACTTAGCACTTACTCAACTCACAGCTTTTACTATTACCTCTATTAGCTTTAAAATTTAACTAATTTTTTTTTGTATTACAGTGAGTATTATTTTGTAAAGTACTACATGCTTCAATAGTTAACACATCTCGTGAATAACTTAAGCAGTTTGTTCATTTTATTGTTAAGTTATTCAGTTCAGTATCAAACAATGTTCGTGTGTTACAAAATCGGTATATAGGAGAACTGATTCTTAAACTTTTTTTTTCACTGTAACTGAACTTTGCGATTCTTTCATGTTCTTAAGACTACCTACCGTCTAGGCCCTAGGGTGATAGAAAACCTTTGTATATGCTGTAGGCAGACGGCTAAAAGCTTCAAGGACCCTCTTATTATATATATATATATATATATATATATATATTATTATTGATTGTATTATATACAAACATATTTTCCATTAAGGTAGCATTCGTAAGCAGATAACGTTAACAATTAAAAATTAACATAAGTTTGTCGATTTTAACGAATTAACCAAAAATATTGCCGAAATAAAAAAACGTGTAAAATTTATATTGACGTACCTATTCCTACGTTACAGCGAAAATATTGTCAAAATCAATTCAGCCATTCCTCATTAACTCAAACAAATACACAACGTAAAAATGCCCTTGATACTTGGGGGTACAAATAACTAATTGAGCTTAAAAACGCCTTCAACTCAAAATCTGAGTCACACACTTCAATTTGATTTATTTGTGCAGACAACACAGATGTCCATTAAATCATTTACTTTAACGTCCAATTTCCCGACGGTAATCTATTTATCTTGAATTGAAACGCAGACGATGCATAATCAAGTTATAAATTACATACATTATGACATCAAAATAATAGTTTTCTGAAAACTGGATTACTGTGGATTTTCCTGTGTCGAGATAATATTGAACCTAAGCATAAGATTTCCATTCGGAATATTTTTTGCTAGTTTATTTTCCTTTCAGAGTGACCGACTCCACTTTTTTACTTATAGGTCAAAGGTCAGGTCAAATGATAAGTCTATTCGGTATTTAATCTGAGGATATGGATGTATGAACCTACTACTGCTATAAATCCAACACTATTTGAGTCGACTATTATCAAAGCCGGCAATGTGACTTTTGGACAATTGTTGGTAAATTAGAAAAACGAATTATTGACTTTGTATTCCATTGGCAGTCACAAAACTCTTCTGAACGACATCTTAGATAAATAACAGGTTAAGTATTAACCTTTATTTAATGCAGGTTTTGAACCGTATTCTTTGAAGGAGACGATTATATTCAAATCAATCTGTATTGACATATCAATAACATTTTTTTGTCCAAATGCACAGATTGCCACCTTTGATAATAGACGACTCATTTATCTATAGTGCTGTCCTCATTTTATATTCTTATTTAAACTTATCCCAGCCTAAAGTTGCAAATCTAAAATCTTTCACCGAGAAAGATCGAAATCATACAAGCCGCCGGTCACTAAGCTGCAAGCCAAAGTACCGAGATAGATGCTGGATATACGAGTACACCATCCTTACTTAATAAGAAACGGTTAAGATGAAGACATTCATTGTTACATCCCCGACAAAGAGGAAGCTTTGCAAAATATTCAAAGTAATTCAATACCTAGTCAATTCGTTGGCAGATACGATCGTTAAGTAACTATAATCAATAAAACTTGCGAGTGAAATAGGATTTATGATACAGTATTGTTCCGCTCGTACCGAACTATACAATACATAAAAAAAATACATAAAGCCAGAAGCACAATTTTTTTTTTTTTATTGCCCTTGTAGGCAGACGAGCATACGGCCCACCTGATGGTGAGTGGTTACCTTCGCTCATGGACTTCAGCAATGCTAGGGGCAGAGCCAAGCCGCTGCCTACCGCTTAATACTCTCCATAAGCCTCGTTTGAAGAAGGACATGTCATAGCGCTCGGGAAACACCGTGGAGGGGAGCTCATTCCATAGCCGGATGGTGCGTGGCAAAAAATATCTCTGGAAGCGCACTGTGGATGACCGCAGTGGCTCCAGGTAGTATGGATGAACTCTACTCCGGTGGCGGGCGGTGCGGTGGTAAAAACAAGATGCCGGTATCATCTCGAATAATTCCTCAGAGCAATTAACATATCATATCTCAAGGTGGGTGGCGGTATTTACCTTGTAGATGTATACGGTCTCCCGCCGTAAGATCGTCCACCCATCTAAGAAATAAAAAAATAAAATAAAAGTAAAAACATAATAATATGCAACTAAGACATAACTTGAAATAACATTTCAATTAAATAAAAAAGAAAGAGGTGTTTTATAGACACCTGGTTAGAACAGAGTTACTTTGGCTATATATTTTTATTTCGTCGGTATAAAATATATTGTTATATTATTTGTTATTAATGCATAAATAAAATGCTTTTGCATATTCACAAATTTTACGGCAAGCTGAATGAATACAAAAAAGTTTCAGTTTCCTAGATGATCGGGGATTGCCTCAAAAATCACTGCAAAAAAGATATCGGTTTTCATTGTTACACTCTTTTCGGTCCATCTAGCCCTCTTCTTTCTCCTTCTCCATCGCTCCCTCATTGCTGAGGATCGTGACTCCGTTTTAGCTTGTCGACTGTCAGCCTCCATCGGTTCCGGTCAGTTGCCTGGTGTAGTGCAGCGCTAAGTGGTCCGCTGGTTTGCTAGGAGATCTGGTCGGACCAACGTTTGGGGCTCCGGCCTCTAGGACGTTTTCCTTCTACTTTTCTACATCTAGCCCTCAGCCCGCAAATAAAACGTGCGATTAGGGACTTCATTCCAAAAACTATAAGCCATCTTTAGAGCTTTTTAAACTAAATATTGTAATAATGTACGAAATAGTCGTGGATGGAATCATTTGAATTTGGTTTTTACTATTGAATTCTTAATAATCGGATTTCCATCAAATTACAGTAATTGACGAGGTTTTCCTTTACATACCAGTCATTGTTATCGAAAGCATGACTGTATTAGTGCTTTCGTCGAAGCTCGTTGTGGATGACAAAGCCTTTGTGAGTCAAGTCTCACCTACTAAGGGTGGTGCCTTCCTGTGCTGTGTTGAGGTCACGGGGGGGGTCAAGGACGTTTGTGTTGCGCTTATGAGTGGTCTGCCCTTCAACGTGGGACCAGTCATGTGCACGGCCCCCACTTTGATGTCATGCCAACATTCTGTATACCTGCGGTTTTTTGTTTCGTGGTTGTTTCATTGTTTGTGGCTAACTGTACTTTAAATAAGTTTTAGTTGAACCTTCCAGTTCAAGAAACTGTTAGATAATTTTTTTTCATTGTTTTCGTGTATAATAAATCTAGAGATCTTTGTCTCTACTTCTTAAGTCTAACCATAAATAATTCATATTGAAATCATAAATTGCTGTTTGTAAGCAATAATCTTCACAATACCTAAAATAAATTGCATGTTTTGTTTATAATTGCTATGATTACCGTAGGTTGGGATTGGCATTTAATTTTTTTTTTATTTTCATCATTATTTACGATAGATCATCTTGTGACCCACCTGGTATTAAGTGGTTATTAGAGCACGTAGACATCGTAACAAAAATGCCGACGCTCACCTTTGAATATAAGTTCAAGGTTTCATTACATTGATAAAACAGTACTTCTGTGTACTGGTGATAGGACCTCTTGTGAGTCCGGGGTAGGTACCACCACCCCGCCTATTTCTGCCGTGAAGCAGTAATGGGTTTCGATTTGAAGGGTGGGGCAGCCGTTGTAACTATACTGAGACCTTAGAACTCATATCTCAGGGTGGGTGGCGGCATTTACATCTTAGATGTCTATGGGCTCCAGTAACCACTTAACAATAGGTGGGCTTGTCCAACTATCTAAGCAATAAAAAATAAAGTTGACACCGAAATGGCTGACGCAGCAAAGCAAGTAAGACGGTGGTAACAGCCCGCGCGGACGCGCAAAATCTCCACAACCAGTCATTAGACAAAATAACTTAGTGACTTTCATTTTTAATCCGCGATGGTGGATATCCTTCGTGGTGGAAGCCATTCGTGTACATATATATAAGTATCTAAGAAAATAATGCTGCTATCTGCGGATTTTAAATTCGTCATAGCCGAATCACTCGATATCAAACAGACCTCGTTTAGACTTTGAAGGTTTTTTTTAATGTTCAATAAAACATTTACTCTTGTCCACGAATGATGTTCACATAAGCCAAATAAATCGATCAACTTTGAAACTAAAAGTTAAACTAATAAAATGTATGTTGCTAAAATATTGAATTTGAACAACGCAAAAACTCATACTACGGAAAATATAAACTAACGAAATTGACCTGAAATTCAGAAACACTTAACGAAATTCAGAGAAAAGAAAATACAGTCAACATGCGACCTCATTTCCAACAACTGAAGGTCAATCGTTCGATTCTAAGGAAATCACATAACGCCACCGATATCATTCGATATAAAACTTGGCTTATAAGGGCTCGGTTAAAGGGTAATAAAAAAAATAAAAAGCATACAACTTATGTCAAACGAATTTACAGGCATTCAATAAGTTTGTATCGCTATCTATAAGAATGTTGTTTTCACACTTTCACCTACGAACTTACAGGAGGAACACAGCCTTTCTTTCTCTCTGGACTTCAAGCTAGAATTATTACCTACAAATTTAAATGGAAGCACATGAACAAGTACTAGATTTTAAATAAAAACAAATATAAAATCAACCAAAGCGGTTCACTTAGAAAAAAGTTTTGAGAGACATTAAAAATATACAATCAAATTGAGAACGTTTTTTTTAATACATCAAAAAGAGCTCCACCTAATAAAGCTTTATAGAAAAAAAAATGAAAATAGAAAAATAAACGCGCGCTTCTTTTATTATGAAATATAATATAAAAATAAATGATGATGAAATCTATTTTCTTTCTAGAGTGTTGAGCGAGATTTATTTTTAGTGTCAATCAGTGGTAAATCTGTTAATTACAGTGTTCCTGATTGTTTTAATAGTTACTAGATTGATTGACGTTTGTAATCAATCTCTATGAGACGGATTTGTCAGAGTGGTATCATTAACGGCTATAAATTAATGTTTTTATTGTTAATCATTTATTAATTGCGTTATAGTTACATTAAAGAATGGGTATCTATTTCATTAGCAGACAAACGTTCCATATTCAAACTAATCCAAGCTAGGATTTTCTGAACACATACAGTGCAAAAGTGAACAAACCGTCCGCAACTAAACTCCGTATCCCAAATATCTTATTAAGATACTCTTACTGGTAGTCGAATCCAGGCTCTATATATAGATTTTATCATAGTATAAGTATATTAGTCACAATCACTTGACCAACAAGATGATAAAAATTTTAATTCTTAAGCTACTAGTATACTATTATTTTTAAAAAAATTTGCTTGATGATGTTTTTTTTTTTTTTTTTTTTTTTCCTGCCTATGCTGATAGCCTTGAGAGGCTATTTCAGCTTCGCCCTAACGTTAGTAGGTGAGCTCGCGGGGCTCAACCGGAGAGTTGCTAACACTGACCCTAGCAAGAGCAGTGCTTCGCAGAATCTATCACCGGATCGGAAACGCGACCCACTGAGAAGATCCGGCGAGAAACTCAGTGGGCTGTGTCTATGGGTTAGTTCACTCGTCGAGCCCTTCGTCGCAAGCGACGGGTTCGACGAGGACGGTGACCGGTGCTTGTGGTGCCTAAAAGCACCGTTAATGGATCAGGAGGATCCGTAATGACGTGCTTTGGGCGACGTCGACGGTTTACCATTCGGTCTACTGGGTCGGGTATGTAATTTCCAGCGGCTACGATGAGAGGGTTCTCATGTCGTGCCGCCTTCTCAAAATGGCGCAGCGATGCCGACTGCAGATACTTACTAACTGAATCGAGCTCCAGGTCGTCGTGGAGATCCACATTCCTAAGGAACCAAGGCGCTCCGACGGCTATCCTGCAGAATCGTGATTGAATAACCTGAAGGGATTTCAAGTGGGTGCGGGCTGCGTGAGCGAACACTACGCTTGCATACGTCATGACGGGGCGTATACAAGTTTTGTAGAGGGTTACCTTATTGCGGAGGGACAGTTTGCTTCGACTACAAAGCATTGGATAGAGTCGTCCTAGGATAAACGCGGCGCGGTCGCGTACCGTTTTTATGTGGGGACGGAATGTCATCCCTCTGTCGAGGGTGACGCCTAGATATTTGACCTTCGAGACCCACGGTATGGGCTGGCCAAAGAGAGTGATGGGACTAACGGCGGAGGTGTTTGCGCGCCTACTACGGAGTGGGATGCTCGAAGTGATGTTCGGAGGGCGACCCCTTTTGAAGAGCACCGCTGCGCTTTTCGTGGGGTTGATGTCTATTCGCCACTTCCGGAACCACTGTCCCATGGTGGCTACTGCGATCTGGAGTCGCCGATGAAGCAGCGACATCTTCCTACACGAGTAGTAGATAGCCGTGTCATCGGCGAAGAGCGCTAGATGGGTCTCCGGAGACCGGGGTATATCATTGATATACAAACTAAATAATAACGGGGAGAGCGCGGAGCCTTGCGGGACTCCGGCGGTCAGTTGACGGGGACGAGAACGAGCTCCCTCTACTCGATATCGAAACGAACGGTTCGACAAGAAGACTCGTATGATGAGCACGAGTCTGTCTGGCACTCCCATGTTGTACAGTTTGTAAATTAAACCGTTGTGCCAGACTTTGTCGAACGCCTTCGCGATGTCGAAGAAGAGGGCGCCGGTCGGGATTTGTTTACGCCTATTTAGTCCTATCAGAATGTGCTCCGTGAGGCGGTGCACTTGTTGTACGCACGAGTGTTTAGAGCGGAATCCGAATTGTTCGTCTATGAGAATTTTGTTCGCGGTAACAAAATCCCAGAGGCGTTTCCTAAGGAGCCGTTCGTAAATTTTTCCTATCGTCGAGAGGAGACTAATCGGACGGTACCTAGAAGTTTCGTTTGTCGGTTTGCCCGGCTTATGTATACCGATAACGTCCGCTTCTTTCCACACCGCGGGAAAGATGCAGTGCGTCATAGCGGCATTTAAAATTGTAGCCAACATTGCTATCAGTTGGACTGGCAAGAGTTTTAGCGCGCGGTTGTGGATGCCGTCGGAGCCGGGTGCCTTCCTAGGTTGGAGGTTGTGGATCGCGTCTCTAACTTCGTCAGTGGTAATGGGGGGTAACGCGTCCGAGGGCGGCAGGGAAGCTCTGCGCTCGACCTCCCTGTCGACTAACTCGGTGTGTTCGGGGTCCGCGTGTTGAGTGCTGGTGGTGCACTGTTCTTGCAGTGCATCGGCCAGCAGCTCAGCCTTGTCATCGTCATCGAATGCCGGTGGTTGGCCTGAAGGGCGTACGAGGGGAGGCATAGTAGCGGTAGTTTCGGATTTGAGAGTCCTAGCTAGTCGCCAGTATGCTTGGTGGGAGGGCGCGAGTTGTTCTAAATAACTATGCCAATTAACGTTACGCGCGTCGCTTAAGCGGGAGTGGACTTCGCGTTGTAGACGACGCATCCGAATCCGGTTTGAATGCGTGGGAAGACGATCGTAGGCCCGGATTGCCGCGTTCCTAACTCTTAAGAGATTCCTAAGATCGGGGCTTGATGATGATTTATTCAGCTATTATTTAAAAGATTCGAGTAAATCTTTTATTGCCTCCGAAAGAAGTCATCTACAACTCAACTAATGGTGAATGGTTCCCGCCGCATAATCGCGAAATCGACAGAGATACTGTCAGTGTGCTTAGTGCGAGTTTTTTAACGTTCTCGATAGCGTAAAAGTTAACTTAAATTTGTATGGAGTTGGAACGGTTGCCTAAGTTTGCCGCTAGGGGCGCTGTACCAACTGCATATAAATTTGAGTTAACTTATACGCGATCGAGGACGTGAAAAAGCTCACACTAAGCACACTAGCCGTTGTCTGCCTGGCTTTTTTTTTTATTGCCTAGGTATGTGGACGAGCTCACAGCCCACCTGGTGTTAAGTGGTTACTGGAACCCATAGACATCTACAACGTAAATGCGCCACACACCTTGAGATATAAGTTTGAAGGTCTCAGTATAGTTACAACGGCTGCCCCACCGTTCAAACCGAAACGCATTACTGCTCCACGGCAGAAATAAGCGGGGCGGTGGTACCTTCCCGTGCGGACTCACAAGAGGTCCTACCACCAGTAATATGGCTGAAGAACCAAGCCTCTTCAAAGTACTACCGATAATTCTCTACTCTTTATTCTTCTCTTTCTATCTTCTGTACTATTGGTACATTATACTATGTGCTCTTATGGTTAGTATTGCTTCTGTGCGTACATCTGCAGGCGTAAAGGGCGAAAGAGCTTTTAGTTTATCCAATCCAACTGAGACGTCTCAAGTTGGGCGATGATTTTGTATTGTGTAGTCTGATACTGCTCATTATGGGATGGGTCGAGCGCAGGATCGGTTGCCCATATAAGCATATATAAAATGTGGTACATCGTAAACTATGGACAAGGAAAGCTCTAAGCCGAGTAGAGTGGAAAGAAATAGAGGAGGCCTTGGCCAAAGTTGGGCAAACAGACGAAGTTGTCGATGTCATCGACTCGGCAGAGTCGTTAATTTAAATTTAGTATTTGTAAATATCCTTTGCGTCTGAATAAAGGCTTTTATTATTATTATTACATCGTAAACCAATGCTTTTCATTCAAATCGCTTAAAAAATTAAATCGTAGAGTAGCCATTGAAAGTTACATTATTTTTTTATTTAGTTTTAAAAAACCAACAACGTCACATTAAGAAATGTTAACATTAACAAAAAAAACTAGACCAATTGCGGACTTCCATGAAATTTGTATGATATCAATAGAACTGAATCAATAGTACGGTGAGAATAAGTGAGACCTTACGACTCATGTTTCAAGGTGGGCGGCGGCATTTAGGTTGTAGGTGTCTATGGGCTCCGGTAAGCACTTAACATCAGGTGGGCCGTGAGCTCGTCCACCATCTACGCAATAAATAAATAAAAGAATAAGCTTTTGATAGAAATTCAATTGTTTTATCATATTATTCATACGCTGTGGCTGACAAACGTGTATTCGATTTAACTAATTATCTAAATGCAGGCTACTCCTATATACTATATACTGTATATACTTTAATTTATTTTACATAAAAACTTTAATCCTAGATCTGTGATTTCCGTCAGAAAAGCGACTAGGCAACAGTTAAGTCGATATTATATTTTTTATTATTGTAAATTTTATAAATATAATACGTAACACGAATTAGTTATCAAATAAATTTATTTATAAATATAACATTTATTTTTTTCAGATATTAAGCTGAAAAGAACATACACTACTTACATAAAAATTATATATGAATTTTTTTTCATTATTAATTATATTTTCAACTTTTTTTATTTGACAAAACCAAACTAAAATTTTTTAATTGAGGAAAATTTTCCGATGTCACGTACCTACTTTATTTGTTGGGTATTACAAAGGTTCACACAAAATTTCCAGGAACTAGGGTCATTTTCCTTGAAAAATCATTTCAATCTGACAAAAACAACAAATATTTTCTGGAGCTTTTAATGGAATTAAACACAACAAACACATTTTTACTTTGAGTGCATTTCTTTAACATAATTGATGACAGGCGTTATCAGAATTTTTACATATAAAATTTATTGCATTTTTTTTAAGTGCTTTTACGACAACAATTCGAATATTATACAAGATTCTGCGTGAACGGAATAGGAATAATACAATGACATCAGTTATTTGAAAACCTTTCGTCGGCATCATTGCGCTGGCAGTGAACTTTACAATTGTTGTAAATAATTCAGCGCACCCGATAATGTTTGCACGGGAGCCTGCTACGAAAACAATCAATACGTGATTCACGAACCTCACAAACATCGGCGATAATTTAACTTGGAATTATACTTGAGACCTTAGAACTTATATCTCAAGGTGGGTGGCGCATTTACGTCGTAGATGTCCATGGGCTCCAGTAACTACTAAACACCAGGTGGGCTGTGAGCTCGTCCACCTATCTAAGCAATAAAAAAAAAACATTGTACCTGTGGAATTAATGAATTTACTCGAATTTATTCTTGACCAGAACGTTTGATACCAGAACATTTTTGTCCACGACAATAATGATGCCTGCTATTTGTAAAATAAAAGCACGCATGACGTGACGTGAAGCACGGGACTACGGATACATTTACACAAAACACTAGAAATATACACATATTATTAGCAGTGAATACAAAACGATAATATAAAAAAAATATTAATGCTTTGTCGGATTCCTGCACGAATAAAGGTTTTCAAACTCGTTGGACGTCGTCATCGTCCCCTAGTGGCTAATCTATTTATATATGTATTTACTATTATATCTATTTGTAACTTTTGTATAAAATAAACATAAAACAAACAAAAGGAATCCGTCCGATGGGGGACACATCAAAGGAAAAACAAAATTGTTATTTTTATATAATTCAAGCCAAAATTAGCCAAATCGGTCCAGCCGTTCTCGAATTTTAGTGAGACTAACGAACAAAAATTCATTTATATATACTTCTTAGTCTGGCCATAAATACTGTTACAAAGGAAAACAAAAAAAATTCTAGACAAATAACATTTATTACTTTTACAGTATGTTAGTTTAATACATAAATATAAAACAATTTAAAGTATAAAAAGCTTATTCGAAGTGGTCTCCATTGGCTGCAATACAGTCCTTTAAACGTTGAGGCCAGTTATCAATAGAACGCACTCTTTCCATGGAAAAATTTTTCAATACCAAGCGTATGGAGAGTTTTAAAAATTGCATTTGGCTCTATACCTACTTTGTGTAATGCAATCACAGCGATTCGGTTCTCTTTATCACCCCACTTCATTTTAATATCACAAAATATTGTACAATGTATTGGCGTCAAAATGAGAAAACTCAATGAGCAATCATATAAAAATGACAGATTCCAAATTCAAATGTAACATTTTGTTTATTTTTAATTGTAACAGTATTTATGGCCAGACTAAGTATATATATACTATTACTATCTATATAGATAGTGAATAATTTTAGTCAACGAGCGATGTACTTTCTGTGATTCTATTTGGTTTTATATAAAACAGCACTAAAAAAATTTGGTGTGATTTTCCGACATCATCAAACCTACACTATTGATAAATGCTGAACAATTCTATTACATTCATTTAAATGGTATTTACTCTCTCGTAAACTGAACTGTGCTAAGCGTGCAGATATACAATACAAAGACGTTACGAATTCAAAACGATCGTGTGCAGTGAATTGCTGATGATTTTTAATAGTTTATAGCTTGTAAAATATTTCAAATTGTTATTACACGGCTTGTAAATTTAAAGGGCTTGTGAAATAAATTTTCTTTGTTATAAACACTTCAATGTCTAGTAGATGTATGCTATTTAAGAGATTCATATGAAATAAATTGAGTAAAAAATATCTCGTGACCTAATAATACATTTATCACTGGTGGTAGGACCTCTTGGGAGTCCGCACGGGTAGGTACCACCACCCCGCCTATTTCCGCCGTGAAGCAGTAATGCGTTTCGGTTCGAAGGGTGGGGTAGCCGTTGTAACTATACTGAGATCTTAGAACTCATATCTCGAGGTGGGTGGCGCATTTACGTTGTAGATGTCTATGAGCTCCAGTAACCACTTAACACCAGGTGGGCTGTGAGCTCGTTCATCCATCTAAGTAATAAAAAAAAATGAAAAAAAAAACATTTTCATAACGTAAATATAACGTTGTATGTATATACGAACATACTAGTATTAAATATGTAGTATACGAAATAGTAATAATAAATAATAATAGTACTATTTAGGCTACGAAAACTCTTCCGATTTGAAAAAAGCTTTAAGCATAATGCGCCTAAAACTTCAGTTGAGATTACAATTTGACGGTATTGACCTTTTTTTTTTTTTTTGGTCAGGAGGAAATCGCCGGACTTCCGCCCTCCACTGGGGACGGCGGGCGGAGCATGTCGGAGTCGAACCGACTAAAACCTCCTGTCGCTCAACAACCAACGTCCAAACCTCACATGAGACAGAACTCATGAAAAGGCAAAGGGGGGAAAGTGAAGTGTTTAGTGCGGAGCACATCTCTCCCATCACCCTCCCCCTCGGGACGCCGGACTGGCGGTCGTCGGCGCCACGACCACCAGCCCTCTCGGTCGGCAGGCTATCCGGAGCCTGCCTAGATGGCGCCGGTTAGAGTGAGCTATCCTACGGAATACCCCGCTGGGTCAGAACCAGCGTGGGTCGAGGATAGCCGGCCTTCCATCACCCGGATGCTCTTGCGTAAAACGCGTGCAGAGCAGCTTGCACGACGTCTTCTTAGGTCCCTCTCGCCGGTCCCCAGACCGACATGTGAGGGGGACCCGAAACACTTAGAGGGCCAGGGCTTGGGCGAGATCCGCCTCCCTGGCCCCCGCTCGACGGCGGCGGGCTAGCGCGTCTCTAACGCGCCCCGCCGCCTCCTTCTGCGAGATGGTGCACTCGCAGAAGTCGAGCATCGCCTTCCACGACTCGTCGTCGCCGAGCATCGATGCCACAACACTCGGCAACGACAAGTCGTTTCCTATTTTTGCGACGAGGACACGGCGCCACCCCTCCCATGCGGGGCAGGCGACGAGCGTATGCTCTGCCGTGTCCAAGTCGCAATCACAATGGTGGCACTCTGCCGTCGGCTCGGCTCTGATCCGGTGCAGGAACTCACCGAAGCAACCATGCCCAGTGAGAACCTGCGTGAGCCGGAAAGTGAGGCGTCCTCTGTCACGATTCACCCAGTCCACAAGGACTGGGCGAATCGCCTCGACGGTCCTACGACCAGCCGAAGGATCGGCCAGCCGCCTGGACCATGATTCCAGCACGGACCGCCGAGATTGGGCCCTCCGCGCTCTGACCACACTGGGGCTGGGACGCGCCACGCCCCGGGCACGAAGGTCAGCCCGCCACTGATAGTCAGCGGCGAGCGCCTCCGCTTCCAGAACCCAAGGCGGCGTCCCAGCCAGTACACACGCCGCCTCGAAGGAGATGGTGCGATAACCACGAATGACCCTGACCGCGATGGTGCGTTGCGGCTTTTGCAGCAGCCTCGCCACCCCCACGGCCAGGGACTGGCCCCACACGGGCGCCCCGTATAGGGCCATTGATCGCACCACTCCTGTATAGAGACGGCGCGTCACCTGGTCAGGCCCCCCGATGTTGGGCAGAAGCCGGCTTAACGCGCCGGCCACCCCCAACAAACGAGGGACCAGGTTCTGAAAGTGAGCACGGAAGGTCCAACGACTGTCCAGAATGAGGCCGAGATACTTCAGCTGCACCCCGACCCCGATACGGACGCCTCCAACCACGATATGGGCATCGACAGGTGGCACTCTCCGGGGCCTGTGAAACCACATGGCCTCGGATTTACTGAGCGCCACGTCGAGGCCCAATCTCCTGATTTTGCCGACGACATGCGCCACCCCAGCGGTGGCAAGACGGGCAGACTCAGCAAAACTCCCTCCCCGGGCCACGACCAACGTGTCGTCTGCGTAACAGATTACGCTCAGGCCCGGGAGGAGGGCACCCCTCAGCACCCAGTCATACCCGATATTCCACAAAAGAGGGCCGAGCACCGACCCCTGTGGAACACCGCGCACGACCGGGAACCGGTGCACGATCCCACCGTGTCCGGTACATGTGACCGATCTGTCTTCCAAGTAGGAACCCACCAGCCGGCGAAGGTAGGGGGGCACTCTGTATCTTTCTAGCGCCGCCCCTATCACGGACCAGGGCAGGGTGTTAAATGCATTGGCGATATCGAGTGACACCGCCAAAGCCACCCCGCCCCTGGAGATGGCCTCCTCCGAGAGGGCCCGCACGCGAAGGATCGCGTCCACCGTTGAGCGGCCCTCTCGGACGGTATTGGCCTGTCTCTATTTTTATGAGCTACTTACACTTATTTTGTACACTAGTAAAAACTGATAGACCTCGTTGATTAAATACATTCTATTTTGAAATCCACAGTCGCGTCGTGGATTTTCTAAGTGCGTACTATAAACGTTAATATCTCGTGTGAAAACAAACAACGAACTCGTCGAACGAAAAACAACTAGTCAATGAGTAATTTATTTTACTAGAGGTCCTGCAATAGTCGATATCCGACTATAATTAATTGGAATTGTAAGCTTGTACACTATTATGGTTGTATTTTATACTTCTATAATCACAAATTTGGCCAAGGCTACACTATTAAAAATATTAATAGAGACAAACAATATTTAATCTATTCTCAGTTTGATCACAGACGTCAAGAACAAAAGTTTGACAATAAATAGTATGCATGCGTGTGTGCGTCAAATACATGGTATGTAGTGTGTGTAATGTTTTCTTTATTGATTTAATGTATCTTTTATGCATTAATTAAACAAAAAATATTAGCATTGTGCACTTCTTCTCTGTATTCTTTATAAGTGTGGAAAATTTCATACTCCTCCGTCCGGGCAATTTTCGTAAAAAGGGATACAAAGCTTTTGCTTCACGTATTAATATACTAAGTGCGTACTATAAACGTTAATATCTCGTGTAAAAACAAACAACGAACTCGTCCGAACGAAAAACAACCTAGTCAATGAGTAATTTATTTTATTGTATGTCATGGAATAACAATTAATATGGTTTATAAAGCGGAGCTTCGTTTTCCAATTAGATTATGCGATTATAAGCACGTTGCGTGCATTAGATACCAAACAATCAATCAGCAGAAGAAATTCCACTGTAATTATTTACGTAACGTAAACTGTTTGTGAGACAATTATACGACACTTTTCAGTGTCACGTTTTACTGGTGGTAGGACCTAGTGTGAGTCCGCGCGGGTGGGTACCACCACCCTGCCTATTTCTGCCGTGAAGCAGTAATGCGTTTCGGTTTGAAGGGTGGGGCAGCCGTTGTAACTATACTTGAGACCTTACAACTTGTATCTCTTGAGATATGCGCCACCCACCTCGGTGGGTGGCGCATATACGTTGTGGATGTCTATGGGCTCCAGTAACCACTTAACACCAGGTGGGCTGTGAGCGCGTCCCATGTAAGCAATAAAAAAAAATAAAAAATAAAAACCTGACCGAAAAGTGTCGAATTGCATGCGAAAACAGTACTAAACTACCAAGAAGAAGAAAACACCAATAAACAAAAATACTATTAATAATAATTCTCTAAAAACAATTCGTTTGCAATCAGATCAGTCGTGAACTTCACTAAGATTTATATAAGACGCTAAAACCACAAATTCAACATTCGACACAGTTCATTCAACCTGAGAGA
Organism: Bombyx mori; assembly: GCF_030269925.1. Taxonomy (NCBI): domain Eukaryota; kingdom Metazoa; phylum Arthropoda; class Insecta; order Lepidoptera; family Bombycidae; genus Bombyx; species Bombyx mori. The sequence goes on from NC_085121.1 coordinate 8,582,231, forward strand.
GGCACAACCAAAAAGCCGGTTAAGTGAAATTACGTTGCATTACATACTGTACGCGGTACTGTTAATTTTGTATCTCAAAATTTCAACGAAAACACCAGTGACCTCAAATATTCAACAATGGGATATTGTCGTTGTTTTTCAGCGTTCAATACTGAAACAATGAGTGCGCTTATTACAGTTGAATCTGTAACTGTAAATGTTACAGTTGTGTTACATAAAGCGATGAATAACTTTGTTCTGTGGGCCACGGTGCCCGTGATTCACAGGGCGCCGTTACCGAAAGCCTCTTCGATTAATCATACTCGTATTTTAACGCGTCTTATTTTGATATGTAATTTGATACATCTCTGTCGTGATCCGTGTCGACTGTGTATTATTATATATGTGGTTCCGTAGTCATGTTCGTTAGCAATGCATTTCGTTCACAAAACGAAGAGAGCTTTAACAAATCAATTCAATAGTTATATATTTCATATTATATTTAAACGGTTCAAATCTGTATATTGTATGTATATATTTTCTATAATTATGTATTATGTATAAGTACAGCGCCACATACCTGCTATATTTTAATATTTTCCAGAATTTCTGTAAATTAAACGGTTGTCGGGAAGAGATCGCTTTTAGCGGTAAGACCGCTTTTTTTTTGGTCAGGAGGAAATCGCCGGACTCCCACCCTCCACTGGGGCTGGCGGGCGGGGTATGTCGGAGTCGAACCGATTAAAACCTCCTGTCGCTAAACAACCAGCATCTAAACCTCGCATGAGACAGAACTCATGAAGAGGCAAAGAGTGAAGCGTTTAGTGCGGAGCACATCTCTCCCATCACCCTTCCCCTCGGGACGCCGGACTGGCGGTCGTCGGTCGTCGTTGGCTCGGCTCCGATCCGGTGCAGGAACTCACCGAAGAAACCATGCCCAGTGAGCACCTGCGTGAGCCGGAAAGTGAGGCGTCCTCTGTCACGATTCACTCAGTCCACAAGGATTGGGCGAATCGCCTCGACGGTCCTACGACCAGCCGAAGGATCGGCCAGCCGCCTGGACCATGATTCCAGCACGGATCGCCGAGATTGGCCCTCCGCGCTCTGACCACACTGGGGCTGGGGCGCGCCACGCCCCGGGCACGAAGGTCAGCCCGCCACTGATTGTCAGGATAAGACCGCCTATTGTACAAATGTATCTGCTTTTTGACTGTTTTTTTTTTTAGTGTAAGTTGTGTTTTCTTGTGCAATAAAGTGTATTCTGTTCTCTCTTTCTCTCTCAAAGTAAAATTTCGGTGGGTAGTGATTAATCAATAAACAAATCAAACTTTTCCACGGTCTCTACGATTTATTTCCTCGCTCGTGTGCCGAAAACCGAATACCGAACAAGACAAAAGCTTACATTAATTCACAAAATATTCGCACGTCTTAAACTGAAGTTTAGTTCATCACAATTAAAATACGAAAATCGTTTACGTGATGAAAATTGAACTTAAATGTCTATTTTACGGAACGTTTTTCCTCTCTATCTTCCTGTTCAAGTTCAAGCGAATCTATCAAACAGACGAACGACAAAGATTAAAGTTGTTGTTGTTTGTAAGAAAGAAAAAAATATATAATTTAAAACTGCACGTGGCCTTTTAAACGAGTATAATACCGTAAGGTAAATCGTTGAACTTGTATTGTTATGAAAACTTACACGTACAAAGGTACGCTTGTACAAGTTGTGTTGTGTTCTTCAAATAAATTAATGAATTTACTTGCACTTACTTACAAATATAGTTATATCCTGTTTATCTTTAGTTGATTTCACAATGTCACTCCACACAGTGGAAAACAGACTTCAAAGCGTAGCTTTTATATAACCGATGTCTGAGGTAGAGTAATATCAGGAAGCTCTGTGGTAGGACCTCTTGTGAGTCCGCGCGGGTAGGTACCACCACCCTGCCTATTTCTGCCGTAAAGCAGTAATGCGTTTCGGTTTGAAAGGTGGGGCAGCCATTGTAGCTATACTTGAGACCTTAGAACTTATATCTCAAGAGAGGTGGCGCATTTACGTTGTAGATGTCTATGGGCTCCAGTAACCACTTTACACGAGGGAGGCTGTGAGCTCGTCAACCCATCTAAGCAATAATTAAAAAAACATCATAATTTAATTTTTGAAGCATAATATGGTGTGGAAGTAAGTAACGTCTTATTTTAGCGGGAAAGCACTCTTGCTTCTGTAACCGCTTTACAAATGGCGGTCCGTGAGCTCCTACATAATCTATATTCAGTAGAAAAGAAATGTCGCCGCCACCATTACCGTCCGATTCTGTTAGAGCGCGAATTTTTTTCTTTCCCTATACAATCGTACTTATGCTGATAGCCTTGAGAGGCTATATCAGCTTTGCCCTAGCTTGTAGGTGAGCTCTCGGGGCCCAAACCCCTACCTAATCGTTGATAACCTAAGGGGCTAGAAACTCAGTGGATTAAGCGCGGCAACAGCGCTACCAACAAACCCAGCTCAGCTTGCGCAAAATCTATTCGCACTTGTTTGGTTATTATGCTTCATGTTTTGTAGATTTTCGGTATCGGTTTCTCTCACTCCCCCTGTGACTGCGCCAGCACTCGCACTCCATCAGCGATTTTCAGGTCAATCGAAAAATATTTTATTTCTTATATACATACATACTTACAAATGTGTAGATTTTTCACTTTTAAGGAATTTCCACATACCTACATTTTGTAATTATTTAGAACCAAGTTACGCCTCATTTAGTATAAACTGGTTACTGGAGCCCATAGACATCAACGACGTCAACGTTGCAAAATACCTTGAGGCACGAGTCCTAAGTTAAAAAAAACACCCTATATATGAGTCGACTATTATCAAAGCCGGCAATGTGACTTTTGGATAATTATTGGTAAATCAGAAATACGAATTATTGACTTTGTATTCCATTGGCAGTCACAAAACTCTTCTGAACAACATCTTAGATAAATAACAGGTTAAGTATTAACCTTTATTTAATGCAGGTTTTGAACCGTATTCTTTGAAGGAGACGATTATATTCAAATCAATCTGTATTGACATATCAATAACATTTTTTTGTCCAAATGCACAGATTGCCACCTTTGATAATAGACGACTCATATGTATTGCTTCACACAGTCATATGACTAAGAACAGAGATACAGCATGCCCCAATTACACGATTGAACGAACATTATTTAATTCTTGGTACCCTTAATGATGGTATTTGGATTACTTAGAACTGGGTCCCAAAACTCGATAAAAGTCTATTGGGGGTGGCACGTGATACTAGGACAAAGAGATATTCCACATTCTACAACATAGGATTTTCTTCTGCGTCTTAGGTAATGGTTAAGAAAATAATGAGTACTACACAGATACACGGACTCCAACTCGGAATCTAATTCGGACTCTGTGGAATAAAATTGGTCATTAAGCACTAAATCAACAAAAAATAACATAATTTCAAATTTTCTACCTACTGGTGGAAAAAATTTAATTTAAATCTGATTAAATTAAACTAACAGTATTTTTAGTTTTCTGACATATGTATGCGATATTTTAGGTTAGACATTGTTGAGACACAGTAAGTTCGCGCATATGAAACCCATTGTTCAATTCATCATTTCATTGTTCGGAACGCTTCTGCCGGATTCTTGAAAATTAATACTCTTTGTTGGCTATCATAACTGTTTGTTACCTTTAAAATTTTAAGAAGTTAATAAGTACCTAAGCAGTTGCTAAGGGGTGGGGTGGCTTTGGCGGTGTCGCTCGATATCGCCAATGGGTTTAACACCCTGCCCTGGTCCGTGATGGGGGGGGGGGCGCTGGAACGACATAGAGTGCCCCCCTGCCTTCGCCGGCTAGTGGGTTCCTACTTAGAGGACAGATCGGTCACGTGTACCGGACACGGTGGGTCTTCCGTGCTCACTTTCAGAACCTGGTCCCTCGTTTGTTGGGGGTGGCCGGTGCGTTTAGCCGGCTTCTGCCCAACGTCGGGGGCCTGACCAGGTGAGGCGAAGCTGCTGCAACGGCCGCAACGCACCATCGCGGTCAGGGTCATCCGTGGTTATCGCACCATCTCCTTTGAGGCGGTATGTGTACTGGCTGGGACGCCGCCTTGGGTTCTGGAAGCGGAGGCGCTCGCCGCTGACTATAAGTGGCGGGCTGACCTTCGAGCCCGGGGCGTGGCGCGTCCCAGCCCCCGGTGTGGTCAGAGCGCGGAAGGGCCAATCTCGGCGGTCCGGGCTGGAGTCATGGTCCAGACGGCTGGCTGATCCTTCGGCTGATCGTAGGACCGTCGAGGCGATTCGCCCGGTCCTTGTGGATTGGGTGAATCGTGACAGAGGACGCCTCACTTTCCGGCTCACAAAGGTGCTCACTGGGCATGGTTGTTTCGGTGAGTTCCTGCACCGGATCACAGCCGAGCCGACGGCAGAGTGCCACCATTGTGGTTGCGACTTGGATACGGCAGAGCATACGCTCGTCACCTGCCCCGCATGGGAGGGGTGGCGCCGTGTCCTCATCGCAAAAATAGGAACCGACTTGTCGTTGTCGAGTGTTGTGGCATTGATGCTCGGCGACGACGAGTCGTGGAAGGTGATGCTCGACCTCTACGAGTGCACCATCTCGCAGAAGGTGGCGGCGGGGCGCGTGAGAGACGCACAATCCCGCCGCCGTCGAGCGGGGGCCAGGGAGGCGGAACTCGCCCAAGCCCTGGCCCTCTAAGTGTTTCGGGTCCCTCTTACATGTCGGTCTGGGGACCGGCGAGGGGGCCGAAGAAGACGACGTGCAAGCTGCTCTGCACACGTTGTACGCAAGAGCATCCGGGTGATGGAAGTCCGGCTATCCTTGACCCACGCTAGTTCTTGCCCAGCGGGGTATTCCGTAGGGTAACCCACTCTAACCGACGCCATCTAGGCGGACTTCGGACAGTCTGCCGACCGAGAGGGCTGGTGGTCGTGGCGCCGACGACCGCCAGTCCAGCGTCCCGAGGGGGAGGATGATGGGAGAGATGTGCTCCGCACTAAACGCTTCACTTTCCCCCCTTTGCCTTTTCATGAGTTCTGTCTCATACGAGGTTTGGACGTTGGTTGTTGAGCGACAGGAGGTTTTAGTCAGTTCGATTCTGACATACCCCGCCCAGTATCCCCAGAGAAGGGCGGAAGTCCGGCGATTTCCTCCTGACTGTAAAAGGTTAAGCAGTTGCTAAAGTTGCATTTCCATATTAATGTTTACGATTATATACTTAAACTAGCTGACCCGGCAGACTTCGTAGTGCCTCAATCCAAAAATAAAAAACCTAAACTTTTGTATAAAATAAACTTAAAACAAACAAAAGGAATCCGTCCGACGGGGGACACATCAAAGGAAAAACAAAGTTGTTGTTTTTATTTAATTCGGAGCATTTTCACATTTATCTACCTTTTAAACCTTCTCTGGACTTCCACAAATAATTCAAGACCAAAATTAGCCAAATCGGTTCAGCCGTTCTCGAGTTTTAGCGAGTGTAATGAAAAGCAATTCATTTTTATATATAGAGAGTTAATATACCTAGTGTGTAGTGAAACACGAAGATGAATATGAGTCATGGCAATCATTTCTCGGTAAGAGCCATACATACACTTTGTCTAAATAGAACAGAGTTTCAGGGAGTAATGATTAATTAATTTTAAGGAACGTGTTAGGGAAATACCACAGGAAATAGAGCGAAATTATTTTTTTTTTGGCTGACTAACGATACTTCCCGCCTCGTTCGTGTACGTTGACAATACCATAGACACAATGCCAATTTTTTTGGAACGAAGTTCCTCATGGGACGGTGCGGAGGGGTACCCTGACCGGGAAAAAACGTCCGTAACGTAAGATTTTTATTAGTAATGCACACAGTGTACGATTTAACTTTGCAATAACGTACAAAAAATAACATATTTTTATTATAATATATTTTTATAAATCATTGTAAATAAAATAAAGTTGATAAATTTGTAAAGTAGTTTTTTTTATTTAATTTTTTCAATAAAAAAATCAGAAAAAAAATGTATACCCGAATAATTATTTTCTTTATACCTCGAATAGAACTTAAAATTAATATTTTTATTATAAGGAGCTTCGTTCCTATCCGGTGTCCCATGACACCACACATCTTTTTTTTTATTTACTTGTTATTTTGTTTGTTATATTTTATCTACTTAATTTTAATATCAGGCTTAAACTACTCTATTACAAGTGTTTCGGTCATCCGCGTAGGTGACTGTCTCTGGGATCGCACACCTGTGAGCAGTGCTCTGAGAATTTGTTACATTTTTTTGTTGTTGATATTCATTTAAAATTAATTTCTTCTTCCCGGCAAAGCGAGAAATTGCTTGACTTCAAATTCTGTTGATTATTTCTTATAAATACAACAATATTGACTAATTGGGTGAGAATTAAATTCATAGAAGGAAGATTATTTTTGCGGTTTCCTGGTCCCATATTAATCACTATGGAGAATAATTTGAACCTTTAATACGCTCGTGCGTCAATGAAAACAAATAAGAAATGAATCAGACAATTTCAAGCCAATTGAAAACATGATTCAGAGGATCGACCCAGTTAGAGGGCACACTGCTAACTTTGCGTCCCCATGTACATTTCGTAGTAATTCAAGAGTTTTGCAAACGACATCAAAATATAATTCCAATGCGTGAAATAAGTTCATTGATCTCACATCTTTGTGACTCTCGATTGAGCATTAAATATCACTGAAAATAAACTTTTATTAATCTCTCATATCTGAGTAAATCCATAATGGTAAGTTATAACAATGGCGCATAATTTGATATCCATAAGTTGATTATTTATTATTAGACGTGCGGAAGGAACAACGCACATAAACCTCCGCTCATCGTCAAGGGCATGTGTATGGACATGTGGCCGACACATAAGTGTAAGTTATTGTCATTTGTGTGTTCACGCCTTATGTACTCTTTAGTATAAAGAAAACACCAATGTTGTATGTATTTGGGAATATGTATATTGAAACATTTTTTTTTATTGCTTACATGGGTGGACGAGCTCACAGCCCACCTGGTGTTAAGTGATTACCGGAGCCCATAGGCATCTACAACGTAAATGCGCCACCCACCTTGAGATATAAGTTCTAAGGTCTCAGTATAGTTACAACGGCTACCCCACCCTTCAAGCCGAAACGAATTACTGCTTCATGGCAGAAATAGGCGGTGCGGTGGTACCTACCCGTGCGGACTAACAAGAAGTCCTACCACCAGTAGACATAACATAAGTAATGGAAAATTTTAGCATAACCAATTTACTTGACAGGTCAATGTATTCATATCGAGTAATGAGGCTATATCTGGGCTTAAAACCTGATAGCAGACATTAGTTTTTCTAAGCAAATATGTACGCGTCTCCCATGCGGTGTTCACAGATAGTCTTATATGTTTAACACGTATAATTAGTAAATTTTCGTAATTAGTAACTGGTGGTAGGATGCATTGTGCACTGAATGGGAAAGTACTATCATCTTCCATGTTTCTACCCTGATTCATTTATGCAAAACGTTTTCAAGTGTGAGAAAACTGTTTTACTGTACGATTCGAGGCATCGACTTCATATTTTAAGGTGTTGCCGTACTATAATTTCTGTCTGCTCCTTGAGCTTACAGATAATAGATAGATAGATAGATAGATAGATAGACAGATAGATAGATAGATAAGTAGATCATATATATTTTATATTAATAAAGAGAATTATCAAGTCAGCTAACCGCTAATTAGCAGCTATCATCGTTTACGGGCAACAGCGAGACAGACAATGAAGGATATCATCTCATAGCCTTCGAGATTGATGACAAAGAAATTTCTTGATCTACCTGTATTACTTACCTATACGTAATATTAAAATAGGAAATGTTTACACTGTAAATATGTCTATGGGAAGTAAGCTTTATTAGAAATGTATGCACTATCTACATATTAACGCTGGACGACGGCCAACGATGGGATAGAATAGGCAGATATCCAGCGCTTCCTAGTACACTGACAGCATTACCTCTATGTTGACGGAATACCTAGTGCCTTACTAGCTCTGGAATTCATCGCATCAGCACTCGGCATTCGCATCACTGAACTATTCCAAGAAATCGCATATCTCGGAGCCAATGACCTAACTAACACATTCAGCAAAGTGCGATCACATCTAATTCATAGTCCACACGGAAAATAAGATCGTTTCGTGTTACCACAACAAATACTCGGACGAACAAACACCTAGTACATTATTAGGTGTCTTCTATACCCAGTATTGAGTTGTAGGTTGGCGTTAAATTTTCGGAATATAAATGTGTTAGCTGTCCGATACCTGGTTAATATTCATGACCGTTGATAACCGAACATCAGAGATGTATAACGAAGAAGGAAGCGACGCAGCACAGCTGGCACGGCACGTGCGGAACATAAAAACGCGAAATGACCACAAGCCAATGACTGCTAATTCCATTTGTTCTGCGCCCTTGCTCTTATGACATGTTTAAAGCTATACACACCAAGTACGCATGTCTTTGAGTAGAAACATTTGGGCTGTAGGTTTTTTTGTGTGGTAGCCGTCGGGGCAGCGACTCGGATGTTGTGCTAATTCCGCACGCTTGCTTTGAATCACTAATCAACGACAGTTAGTGTGATACCCGATCAGTATTCCAGTAGCACCTGCTTGATGTGTGCTCGCAAATTGCTAAAAACACAAGACGGGTGCCCTTGTCCATCATGGTCGACATAGCTATACTTGAATCACATTAAGCCGTGTTAATTTCATGACGTTATTTCCGGCAATGTGTTTTAGTGCGAACTTAAATTTTCCGGTGAACTTTAGTATGTAGTATAATTACGTCTGTACGTACTTCGTATTTATAGATTTCGTGGATTATTAATGATAAAAAACTTTTTGGAAATCATACATCATAATAAGTATTAAAACTTTTAATTTTAAAATAAAAAAATTTAATAACATTCATTTTGTCATCAATTGATTCAGAGAACAGTATAAACTTAAACATTCTATTACGATAATAAACTAAACTGAAAATATTACAATAATGAAATACAATAATGAAATTAAAATAATAAATGCGAGATTAAAATATTTAAGCATTTTAATGAAGTCTACGACTACCTTAAATGTATTGAGGTTCTTCTTATATATCATAAATATAATTTCATGCCACATAAATACGTATGCCAAGAATATGGCTTTGATAGCTTTGCAAAAAAAATACATTGTCTCATCGATTTGATGGTCGTGGAAATCATTAAATTACACAAACTATCTTTCGTATCTATAAGAAAGCTCAGCAAAATATCTTATCATAAGCTTTATATTTTTCTTTTGTCTCTAGATGGTTAGACCGAGCTCACGGTTCACCTTACTTTAAATGGTTACAGGACCATATAGATATCACTATGTTGTTAAAATACCTCCCTCCATCTAGATACCATCTAGATACTAGGGCCGTTCGGATTGTCGATAATCCCATTCTCTCGGATCGTTTGGAACCTCTGGGTCTGTGGAGGGACTCTGTATTTTGTACGGTATGTTCTATGGGGAGTGCTCTGAGGAATTATTCGAGATGATACCGGCATCTCGTTTTTACCACCGCACCGCCCGCCACCGGAGTAGAGTTCATCCATACTACCTGGAGCCACTGCGGTCATCCACAGTGCGCTTCCAGAGATCTTTTTTGCCACGCACCATCCGGCTATGGAATGAGCTCCCCTCCACGGTGTTTCCCGAGCGCTATGACATGTCCTTCTTCAAACGAGGCTTATGGAGAGTATTAAGCGGTAGGCAGCGGCTTGGCTCTGCCCCTGGCATTGCTGAAGTCCATGAGCGACGGTAACCACTCACCATCAGGTGGGCCGTATGCTCGTCTGCCTACAAGGGCAATACAAAAAAAAAAAAAAATTATACCATCAAGTCGAAGTCTTAATTGCTGTACTATACATATGTAAAATCTGTCGCCCTAAGCACTAGGTCAATTGCCCAGTTATATTAATGTTGTGACAATAATAATAAAACGTTCCGCACAATATACACACTCTGTAAAATCTTATCTTAGAACTTCTCAGAAAGGTACATTTATAAATAACAATACACAACGCTACAATAAATACATACTATTTTTAACTGACTACAATGAACCTATAACAGTAATATAAAATTAAATGTATTATACTCGTATTTATATCATCATATTGGAAGACCCTTGTTATTTGAAGACCTTTGGGGGTTGATTGCTTCCCGCTTCCGTAGGTTTAACCCGCGATTCCCTACAAGTGACCCCTGGGTGGTGCAAAACGGGAGCCGAATACATAATCGGTGGTAGGACTTGTCCGACTGGCTGGCGACCACCCTCCAACTAGAGTCCGCCGCCAAATAGCCTAGCTGTGTTCCGGCGTGTGGGTTGGAGAGCCAGTGTTATTCCTTCCCTTTCCTCTTCCTTGTTGGGGGTGAATCTTGGCGATACCTGGAACATGCGGAGCAGACGTGCGTGTGAGCTCGCGGGACGTGATTGTTTGACGGGGGTATAGGGAGACCCAGTGAAACGGTGTTCGCCGCCGCCCGCCGGTCAGTTGGGGACCTGAACCCGGGTGTCACTACTAAACTCCGCCCCGGGAAGCTGTCCCGCCAACCGGTGTAAAATCCTGTCGTGCGGTCGTCGTGCCGGAGTCGGAGACCGGAGTGGATCCCGGCGATCGCACGCAGGGTGGACTGGGGGCCCTTCCATGCCCTGCGTCAGTCGCTCACGCAACCCGTGGTCGAGCACGTACTGTGCTCCGCGCTTTATTCAGGTATTGTCACGATTTCGCCTCGAACATCCTACCCCGCCCAATCCCACTCTCCAAATAAAAAAAATGAAAGTTCGAAAAAGGAAAAGGGTTTTGTCGGCGACTCCCCATTCCACATTTAATGTGGATTTCAGCAATGTAAGGGGTCTACATAGTAACCTCGACGCCGTACACCACCATCTTGAGACGGCGCAGCCTGCCCTTCTTTTTCTGACGGAGACGCAGATATCTGCTCCGGATGATACTTCGTACCTTGAATACCCCGGCTACGTATTGGAGCACAACTTCCTGCGTAAAGCCGGGGTGTGTGTATTCGTCCGGGCTGATGTCTGTTGTCGCCGTCTACGAAGCCTCGAACAACGGGACCTGTCCCTCTTGTGGCTGCGCGTAGATCACGGGGGCTGTACCCGAGTCTACGCGTGCCTGTACAGGTCCCACAGCAGTGATGCAGGTTCAGCTCTGATAGAGCATGTGCAAGAGGGGACTAACCGCGTGCTTGAGCAGTACCCATCTGCGGAGGTGGTGGTTCTTGGAGACTTTAACGCTCATCACCAAGAGTGGTTGGGGTCCAGAACCACTGACCTCCCGGGTCGGGCTGCCTACGATTTCGCCTTGGCCTACGGCCTCTCCCAGCTGGTGACACAGCCCACCCGTGTCCCAGATATTGAGGGGCATGAGCCTTCTCTGTTGGACCTTCTGCTGACCACCGATCCAGCCGGATACAGTGTGGTGGTCGACGCTCCACTTGGATCGTCTGATCACTGCCTTATCCGTGCTGCCACACCACTCTCTCGTCCTAGTCGTCGAACGACGACCAGGTATCGAAGAGTTTGGCAGTATTTGTCAGCAGATTGGGATGGTTTGCGTGAGTTTTACGCATCCTACCCATGGGGGCGGTTCTGCTTTTCCTCTGCTGATCCTGACGTCTGTGCGGACCGTCTTAAAGACGTGGTGCTCCAGGGGATGGAATTGTTTATTCCCTCCTCTGAAGTGCCCGTTGGGGGTCGCAGCAGACCCTGGTATAACAATGCCAGCAGGGATGCTGCACACCTCAAGCGGTCCGCATACGTGGCATGGGATGATGCTAGGAGACGTCGGGATCCTAACATCTCAGAGGAAAGGCGGAAATATAACGCCGCTTCCAGGTCCTACAAGAAGGTTATTGCCAGGGCGAAATCGGAGCACGTTGCTAGAATTGGCGAGCGACTGAAGAGCTATCCCTCTGGGAGCCGTGCTTTTTGGTCGCTCGCCAAAGCTGCAGAAGGTAACTTTTGCAGGTCTAGTCTCCCACCACTACGCAAGTCCGATGACAGTCTGGCCCATAGTGCGAAAGAGAAGGCTGACCTTCTGGTCAAACTCTTCGCCTCGAACTCGACTGTGGACGACGGGGGTGCCACACCACCGAACATCCTCCGGTGTGATAGTTCCCTGCCGGAGATCTGCTTTACACAGTGTGCAGTCAGGCGGGAACTCCGACTCCTGGACGTCCATTAGTCGAGCGGGCCAGACGGCATCCCTGCAGTGGTTCTGAAAACGTGCGCCCCTGAGCTGACGCCTGCGCTAACGCGTTTGTATCGCATCTCTTATTGCGCTAACAGGGTTCCGTCTTCATGGAAGACTGCCCACGTCCACCCTATCCCCAAGAAGGGTGACCGGTCGGACCCATCGAGCTATAGGCCTATCGCGATAACTTCCTTGCTTTCCAAGGTGATGGAGCGAATAATTAATATACAACTCCTGAAGTATCTGGAGGATCGCCAGCTGATCAGTGACCGACAGTACGGTTTCCGTCACGGTCGCTCAGCTGGCGATCTTCTTGTATACCTTACTCACAGGTGGGCTGAAGCCTTGGAGAGCAAGGGCGAGGCTCTTGCTGTGAGCCTTGATATCGCGAAGGCCTTCGACAGGGTCTGGCATAGGGCACTTCTGTCGAAGCTACCATCTTACGGAATCCCCGAGGGTCTCTGCAAGTGGATCGCTAGCTTTTTGGATGGGCGGAGCATCACGGTCGTTGTAGACGGTGACTGTTCTGATACCATGACCATTAACGCTGGCGTTCCACAAGGTTCGGTGCTCTCCCCCACGCTTTTCATCCTGTATATCAATGACATGCTGTCTATTGATGGCATGCATTGCTATGCGGATGACAGCACGGGGGATGCGCGATATATCGGCCATCAGAGTCTCTCTCGGAGCGTGGTGCAAGAGAGACGATCAAAACTTGTGTCTGAAGTGGAGAACTCTCTGGGGCGAGTCTCCAAATGGGGTGAATTGAACTTGGTTCAATTCAACCCGTTAAAGACACAAGTTTGCGCGTTCACTGCGAAGAAGGACCCCTTTGTCATGGCGCCGCAATTCCAAGGAGTATCCCTGCAACCTTCCGAGAGTATTGGGATACTTGGGGTCGACATTTCGAGCGATGTCCAGTTTCGGAGTCATTTGGAAGGCAAAGCCAAGTTGGCGTCCAAAATGCTGGGAGTCCTCAACAGAGCGAAGCGGTACTTCACGCCTGGACAAAGGCTTTTGCTTTATAAAGCACAAGTCCGGCCTCGCGTGGAGTACTGCTCCCATCTCTGGGCCGGGGCTCCCAAATACCAGCTTCTTCCATTTGACTCCATACAGAGGAGGGCCGTTCGGATTGTCGATAATCCCGGTCTCACGGATCGTTTGGAACCTCTGGGTCTGCGGAGGGACTTCGGTTCCCTCTGTATTTTGTACCGTATGTTCCATGGGGAGTGCTCTGAGGAATTGTTCGAGATGATACCGGCATCTCGTTTTTACCATCGCACCGCCCGCCACCGGAGTAGAGTTCATCCATACTACCTGGAGCCACTGCGGTCATCCACAGTGCGTTTCCAGAGGTCTTTTTTGCCACGTACCATCCGGCTATGGAATGAGCTCCCCTCCACGGTGTTTCCCGAGCGCTATGACATGTCCTTCTTCAAACGAGGCTTGTGGAGAGTATTAAGCGGTAGGCAGCGGCTTGGCTCTGCCCCTGGCATTGCTGAAGTCCATGGGCGACGGTAACCACTCACCATCAGGTGGGCCGTATGCTCGTCTGCCTACAAGGGCAATAAAAAAAAAAAAAAAAAAAAAAAAAAAATATTATCGCATTCAATTAAATTTATTTCGGCAGTTTGCGTAACTCTTTTCCCTTAATTTTTATTTATTCATAACAAATACGTTGTTAGGTTCTATATATTTTTAGTTATTTTTCAATCATTGTTTGAGCTCGTTATTTAATATAGTATTATGCATAATATGTAATTTTTTCGTCAACAAAACTGATTTCCTAAATTGTCCTATATTGACACGACAACCAGAAGCGTTGGTCGGTATAAAGCCATTTTTCTGCATAATCAACGCTCAATTAAAGACAGCTCAACATTGTATTGTAGCTAGTCCGGTAATGTCAATGAAACCTCGTTGAAAGGTGTCGATATCCGAATTATCCCTTAGGGTTTCAGCCAAAGCCTTCTCTTGCGCCAAAGGATGCCAGGCCCCGAATGTACACGCGACGTCATCGCGATGTGCATAGTAATGACACCGGCGACTCGCACGTGTTGACGGTACATATTCGAAAACGCGAACTCTGCGACAACGATTCAGGGAAAACCACAAACCTGAAATTACACAAATGTGGAGCAATCACCGATAAGCTTTATCCGTTTATAGCGACCAATTAATTATTTTTGTGTAAATTGAGATTATCGTAGATGAGCAAATGAGGAGAAAAAATGAAACACGAACACACACTAATTTGATTAAATTAACTTCAACAAATATGTTGACTCTGATATTAATTTTGCTTTTAAGTCTACCAAATTTAGTTCTAGCTAGTGATTCTCTTTAATATTTTCAGGAAGCTCACCAATAAAACCTGAAGATGGTGGATTTCTTCGTAAGCGATAAGGCGATACGTTTTGAAGGACCGCCCATAGGGACCATAATACCTGCGGATTTAATAAATGCGCATCCGCATTTGGCGTCTCCTCAAGAAATCTGCAATGTGATGAATTAAAATCATATTATTAATATCATATTTCATAGATAAAAACGTATGTTTTGTAAATGTAGCCGCAGCTTAAAAATATGAGTAAACATTTTTGTTCGTCACATTTGATTATTGTACCGTTTTTTTTTAAACAAATCTAATATTGGTAAAAAAAAATTACCGAAGAAAAATGGTAACAACAATATATTAAAATAATATACTTTACTTCTTATAAACAGGAAACAACGGGAAATCAGGATGATTATACCACTCTTCTAGCGTAGACGAATAGTTCGCCGGATCCCAGATTATTATGGAAACGCCTTTATATAATGGATCTTCTAGAAATTTATATTCAGGTTTCGATACAACCTGTAATTTAACGTATTCATACATTAACGTATAACTCAGTTTTTTTATTACCTTACACCGGCTGATCAGTAACTCGTGGCACCCCTGCTATTTAACAGTGGATCTTTGTTTAACAGACTCCCTATCAAACTAATTCGTTATTAATTTTCAAACGCATGTATTTGGTATGCAACTTTTAATTGACAGAAAAAAAAAAGTGTCCTATGCAATATGTTAAACACTTATTCACCGTATGCAGGAATTGTAATTCTGAATTCCCCCGTTCGTCAGAGCATGAGTTTCGTGCACGGAACGGATCGAGTACGATGTCGTACCGTACCCGTTGAGTTTCTCGTTGAATTTTCTGATCGGGTTGCGATTGCAATCCTGTCACAGAGAGCGAGAGAATTGCATTGTCACTTTCGATGAGAAATACATTATTTTTTATAATCGTAGGCGGGTACCATGTCGGTTAAGCCTTGGTTCAGTACCTAGGCAAAGCTCCAAACGAAAACTTACCCCTAAAAAGTAATCCTTACTGCTTGCTGGTCTAGTACTGGCTATCACTAAAATTAACAACATAGATTCCATTACCAGATGGCACCAGAGTATGTAAATGTATATGTATTATGAGGGATTGACCACAACGATGGAGAAGCTCACGAAACTCCAGCCAGCCTTAGCTAATCGCTCATACACGACAACGTTCGGCCTCATATGACGTAACAGATGGTCTCTAAACTGCAAGAACTAGAATTGGAAACTTTGCGTTGTCCATCGTACTCACCAGACCATGCACCGACAGGCTTTTCGTTTTTCTAAAGCTTGAACAACCTTTATGCGGGTTTTTTTTTGTAAATACTCCTATTAGCTAGCCAGAAGTATAATAACTTTTTTATTTTTCATTTTATTTAATTACATACGATTTTACGATTACAAATATATATCAGTGCTTGAAGACCGTTGACGTATCTATTTAACTTAACCTTTAATTAAACGACATATCTATTTAAGATTAAAAGTCTTATACCTTACTTCGATTACTTATTTAAAATTATTTACCTGAGAATTTAAGATACGGAATGTTGTCTTTGATCCGACGTCGTCTGTATAATTATCAGTCGGAGCATTGTTAAATCTTAACACCATATCATGTGAATCTGCAAATGTAATTTTTTTTATTGCTCAGTTACGTGGATGAGTTCACGGCCCACGTGGTGTTACGTGGTTACCGGAGCTCATAGAAATCAAGGCTCTCTGCCGTCTGCCAAGAACGTGTTATGAGCTTCTTCGGACACATCATGCGGTCTCCCGAACATGAATTAGAGAACTTCATAATTGGGTCGCATAGAAGGCAGGCATGCCGTGGGCAGAACATCAGCCAATGGGCAGATCTGGTTAAGAAAGCAGTTGGTGATATAGTCTATACCATGCGGTCCATGCTACCCATGACCGAACACTATGGAGGAAAGTCACATGTGTTTCCAAACCTCAGCAGTGATGAAGAAGAGATAGACATTAACAACATAAATGCTGCCACCCACAGTGTGACATGAGCTCTAAGTGTAAGGTGTACAGTACAACGGCTGCCCCACCCTTCAAACCGAAAAGCATTACTGCTTGACGGCAGAAATAGGCAGGGCGGTGGTACCTACCCGTGTGGGCTCACAAGACGCCCTACAACCAGTAAAATTTAATTGTTATTATTATTACTCAAGTACATGAAAGTCGTAGTATACCGTTAGTCCGGGCAGTGGACCTCGAGGGAGGCCTCGAGCAGTGGTCGTCTTTAGGCTGATAGTGATAGGACATTCAAGATACCCGGTCAAGGGGGGGGTAGCGGACCGGGTTATGTCGGACTCCGGCGCCTCCCGAGAGGAAGAGGGAGATGAGGAGGGCCAAGGTCCTCCACCTCCCCGAATTCCTCGCAGTAGACTACACCTTGAAAAAGGCGCGCGAGGCGCGAGGCCCGCAAAACCAACTACCGACTAAACCCCATCGAGCTCCACCACACCGACTACACCAGAGTCAGACCTACGGCAGTGCAGTGCGCGCCGAAAAGTAAATTTGAAGGCTACGAATACACGCATTCAGTTGACTAGAGAAATTAGATTTGTTTTACTGTTTTAAATTATTGAGAGTGAATTAAAAAATATTACATACAGGCTACAATCATCCATCTGCATGTTCATATTGTACATTACTAATGCAGCAATGATTTATTATCCTTAATAAAATAATAGAAATTAAGTTTAATTTCCGATTCTGAGTAAGCAGAATATATTTTATAAATATAAAATATGAATAAACTGGGAAAATACTGTAGAATTTATAAATAGTTGTTTTTAGACGAGTAATATTTTATGAAACCAATTTACGTTATTTCATTGTAATTTGATGAAACAGTTTAAATGTACGCATCAACGAGGGTAGGTATAGCAAAACGTTTAAGGATAAATGCTGTTTTACAAAAATAAAACAAAAACTTTTACGGTGAAGGAGTAACATCGTGTAATAAAAATCAAACCCGCAAAATTATAATTTGCGTAATTACTGGTGGTAGGACCTCTTGTGAATCTGCACGGGTAGGTACCAGGATTTCATAATAATTGTTATCCGAAGTAGTCACTTTTAGATACTTTTTGTACTTGTAGATCGCTACATAGTATAAAACAAAGTCACTTTCTCTGTCCCTATATCCTTATGTATGCTTAAATCTTTAAAACTACGCAACGGATTTTGATGCGGTTTGTTTAATAGATAGAGTGATTGAAGAGGAAGGTTTATATGTACAATAACATCCATTAAATAGTGGAGAAATCAATAATAAATTACAGTTTTCGAAACGAGGCGAGGGCGGGACGCTAGTACTTTTTTTTTATTGCTTAGATGGGTGGACGAGCTCACAGCCCACCTGGTGTTAAGTGGTTACTGGAGCCCATAGACATCTACAATGTAAATGCGCCACCCACTTTGAGATATAAGTTCTAAGGTCTCAGTATAGTTACAACGGCTACCCCACCCTTCAAACCGAAACGCATTTCTGCTTCACGGCAGAAATAGGCGGGGTGGTGGTACCTACCCGTGCGGACTCACAAGAGGTCCTACCACCAGTGAGGTTCCTCCCGATCCACTAACGGTGCTTTTAGGTACTTCAAGCACCGGTCACCGTTCTCGTCGAACCCGTCGCTTGCGACGAAGGGCTCGACGAGTAAATTAACTCTCAGACACAGCCCACTGAGTTTTTCGCCGGATCTTCTCAGTGGGTCGCGTTTCCGATCCGGTGGTAGATTCTGCGAAACACGGCTCTTGCTAGGGTTCGTGTTAGCAACTTCACCAGGTTTGAGCTCAGTGAGCTCACCTACTAAAGTTAGGGTTACGCTGACATAGCCCCTAGGGCTATCAGCTTAGGTAGGAAAAAAAAAAAAATAAAAAAAAAAACACCATTGATTACGCAAATTATAATTTTGCGGGTTTGATTTTTAAAACACGATGTTATTCCTTCACCGTGGAAGTCAATCGTGAGCGTTAGTTAAGTACGTATTTCATTAGAAAAATTGGTACCCGCCTGCGGGATTCGAACACCGGTGCATTTTATAAAATTAAACATTATTTATTTTTTCCCTGTCTATTCGCTGGCGGCCTAAGGAGCTATTCCAGCTACGCGCAGACGCGATTATCTATTAAAGACAGCAAATGGCTATCTGAACAGAATTTGTCCAGAGAAATATGTATGTCTTTAAAGGTGTATTTAGATGAATAGTATTGTTATAGTGATTTTAAAACTTTTAACTGCTATATATATATCGATATGCACCGAATGCACACCGTGGTTGACCTTGAAACATAAGATTGAAACCTCAATTGCATTATTATACTTATTTTACTTTTCAAACAAGAACCCACGTTTGTTTTGCGATAGAAATAGGCAAGATAATCTATAGGCGAGAGTTATTAGGATCATCTGGTTCCATTCTGGCTATCTTTTCGGTGCACGTAACCTTGACACGAGCTAAATAACGTAACGATTAGGCTTATCGTTTGAAATTATTATTCATGCCAAAGTAAAATGATAAATATTTATAAAACTTGTTTCTGTGCAATGATTCGCGGACACTAAATATTTATGTCTTATTACGAAATCTCTCAACTATTTCTCATATAAAAAGACATTTCATCGTTCATCGTGTGTTTTATGAGAAATTACTCCTTCGTTTCATTGCCAACTTTTGAAAAACGTGACCCAATTTTAGAGACACCCAGGATATTGAATTGTTTGTCATCATAACTAAATCAAAGATGTCGATTATCCTCGTCTACCTCCTTCTAATAATAATTCAAGGCGAAACATGAAATCTATTTTTCTTTTTCTTTAAAGCACTAGATTTTACGACCTTCCTATGATCGGTAATCATCGCTTATGGATGTTGGCAATGCCAACTCATACCAAGCCATCATCTACCGCAACTAAGAAACCTAACTAAAAAGCTTCGAAGAAGAATTTAATGGCAGGCAACGGTACCTACATTTTGTTGTTTATAGACTCCATGTATGCATGCCATGTGCCATGTAATCAACTGAAAAAGGCCGGGATTACCGCAAAACATCTCATATCGAAACAGAAATTGAGAAGCTCACCCCCGATTACTCTCTTTAGACAACCCATACCCTGGGCCAGGAAGGTCAAGTACCTGGGCGTTACCCTGGATGCATCGATGACATTCCGCCCGCATATAAAATCAGTCCGTGACCGTGCCGCGTTTATTCTCGGTAGACTCTACCCCATGATCTGTAAGCGGAGTAAAATGTCTCTTCGGAACAAGGTGACACTTTACAAAACTTGCATAAGGCCCGTCATGACTTACGCGAGTGTAGTGTTCGCTCACGCGGCCCGCACACACATAGACACCCTCCAATTTCTACAATCCCGCTCTTGCAGGTTAGCCGTCGGAGCTCCGTGGTTCGTGAGGAACTTTGACCTACACGACGACCTGGGCGTCGAATCAATCCAGAAATACATGAAGTCAGCGTCGGAACGGTACTTCGATAAGGCTATGCGTCATGATAATCGCCTTATCGTAGACGCCGCTGACTACTCCCCGAATCCTGATCACGCAGGAGCCAGTCTCCGTCGACGCCCTAGACACGTCCTTACGGATCCATCAGATCCAATAACCTTTGCATTAGACGCCTTCAGCTCTAACACTAGGAGCAGGCTTAGGGACCTCGGTAACCGTACTCGTCGAACTCGACAAAGAGTTCGCCGTGCAACCTAACCCATGAATCAGCTCGCTGAGTTTCTCGCCGGATCTTCTCACCGGGTCGCGATTCCGATCCGGTAGTAGATTCATTCGCGATGCAGCTACTCTTGACTACTACTGTTAGGTCTCCTTCGGAGGCGCTCGGGCAGTTGTTAGCAAATCCCACCCCTTCTGGCTGAGCCAGCTTTGCTCGCCCACCTGTCCTAGTGAAACTGGAAAGGCCTCCGGGCCACAAGTATGTAATTCTTCAATCATAAAAAAAATCAATTCGTAGCTACAGCTATACTAGCCTTTGAGTAGCTGTATTTCTAAACTATTTAAAGACCACTTAATATTATAAATGCATCATTTGTACGCTAGTCGTCATTACACATTATTATGTGTAAAATGACAATAATGAAGAGATAAGCTTCCGTGAGGCTGTTGAATCATACAAGAAAGCGGAACAATAGAGATAAACATTACAATTACTTATAAAACTTGATAATTTCATAATCCTCCTTCTAGCTTAATCAAAACAGTACCTAGGTAATGTAGTAAAATACATCAGGTGCTCTTACTGAAATGAATTTGTGCTTACAGGCATTTGGCTATTTCGGCTTATATTCCTGGTAGCACCACCATATAGCACCACCCCATCTTTCCCATTATTGTCGTAACTAAAATATTCACCAGAGAATGTATGCAGCAGCGTTCTCTGAATAACGGATCACGATCCATAAATTCTATATATTCTAACTAGCTTTTGCCCGTGACTTCGTCAGCGTGAAATAGTTACTTTGGCATAATGCTAAATTTTACTTGCCTCTTTATTTAAGTAGAAAGTGAAAATATGTGAAAATATTGGTCTTAGCCTGATGCTATATAGCCTTCCTCAATAAATGAACTATCATCTGACCCTGCAAGAATTTTTCAAATTGGACCAGTAGTAGTTCCTGACTTTAGTGCGTTCAAACAAACAAACATACAAACAAACTCTTCTCCTTTATAATATTAGTATAGATAACTACCGAGAAATGCATAATAAACATTTATCCAAGTATTCCATGCTGAATCTTAAGTCCTATCAGCACTTGTTGGTTCTTATTCTCCTGAATCATAAATTAACAACTTGTTTATAGTATATACTCGTTTTATCTTTCAATCACAAATATACAATAACAATACAAAGGACAAACGTACAATACGCGTACTGTACAAATGTCACTTGTATATTGTAATTTTTACTCCTTTATTACGATGGATTCCACGAATATATGCATCTTATAATATATGCAACAGCTAATGAATACGTTTTCCCAAAATAAAAAAATAAATAATTTTTTGTATATTTTTTATATCTGTTTTATTTATTGCTTAGATTGGTGGACTATCTCACGACCTACCTAGTGTCAAATGGTTACCGGAAACCATAGACTCAGAGAACAATAACGTAAATGCCGCCCTCCCACCTCGCGAAATGAGTTTTAAGTCTCAGTTCTGTAGTAGGCTGTAGTATCCATCAAACCAAAATGCAATACTGCTTCACGGTAGCAAATAGTCAGGATGCTGATACCTGCCGGTTTGGGCTCACACGACGTTCTACCACTAGTAAAACTGTTATAACTTTTTTGCGCTATTGTTTCACTCACACAACGAACACTATAATTACTAATTCGCCGATTCAACTATCGATGCAAATACATAGGTAAATCTCTTTTTTTTTTTTTTTTTTTTTCCCTACCTATGCTGATAGCCTTGAGAGGCTATTTCAGCTTCATCCTAACGTTAGTAGGTGAGCTCGCGGGGCTCAACCGGAGAGTTGCTAACACTGACCCTAGCAAGAGCAGTGCTTCGCTGAATCTACCACCGGATCGGAAACGCGACCCACTGAGAAGATCCGGCGAGAAACTCAGTGGGCTGTGTCTATGGGTTAGTTCGCTCGTCGAGCCCTTCGTCGCAAGCGACGGGTTCGACGAGGACGGTGACCGGTGCTTGTGGTGCCTAAAAGCACCGTTAATGGATCAGGAGGATCCGTAATGACGTGCTTTGGGCGACGTCGACGGTTTACCATTCGGTCTACTGGGTCGGGTATGTAATTTCCAGCGGCTACGATGAGAGGGTTCTCATGTCGTGCCGCCTTCTCAAAATGGCGCAGCGATGCCGACTGTAGATACTTACTAAGAGAGTCGAGCTCCAGGTCGTCGTGGAGATCCACATTCCTAAGGAACCAAGGCGCTCCGACGGCTATCCTGCAGAATCGTGATTGAATAACCTGAAGGGATTTCAAGTGGGTGCGGGCTGCGTGAGCGAACACTACGCTTGCATACGTCATGACGGGGCGTATGCAAGTTTTGTAGAGAGTTACCTTATTGCGGAGGGACAGTTTGCTTCGACTACAAAGCATTGGATAGAGTCGTCCTAGAATAAACGCGGCGCGGTCGCGTACCGTTTTTATATGGGGACGGAATGTCATCCCTCTGTCGAGGGTGACGCCTAGATATTTGACCTTCGAGACCCACGGAATGGGCTGGCCAAAGAGAGTGATGGGACTAACGGCGGAGGTGTTTGCGCGCCTACTACGGAGTGGGATGCTCGAAGTGATGTTCGGAGGGCGACCCCTTTTGAAGAGCACCGCTGCGCTTTTCGTGGGGTTGATGTCTATTCGCCACTTCCGGAACCACTGTCCCAGGGTGGCTACTGCGATCTGGAGTCGCCGATGAAGCAGCGACATCTTCCTACACGAGTAGTAGATAGCCGTGTCATCGGCGAAGAGCGCTAGATGGGTCTCCGGAGACCGGGGTATATCATTGATATACAAACTAAATAATAACGGGGAGAGCGCGGAGCCTTGCGGGACTCCGGCGGTCAGTTGACGGGGACGAGAACGAGTTCCCTCTACTCGATATCGAAACGAACGGTTCGACAAGAAGTCTCGTATGATGAGCACGAGTCTGTCTGGCACTCCCATGTTGTATAGTTTATAAATTAAACCGTTGTGCCAGACTTTGTCGAACGCCTTCGCGATGTCGAAGAAGAGGGCGCCGGTCGGGATTTGTTTACGCCTATTTAGTCCTATCAGAATGTGCTCCGTGAGGCGGTGCACTTGTTGTACGCACGAGTGTTTTGAGCGGAATCCGAACTGTTCGTCTATGAGAATTTTGTTCGCGGTAACAAAATTCCAGAGGCGTTTCCTAAGGAGCCGTTCGTAAATTTTTCCTATCGTCGAGAGGAGACTAATCGGACGGTAACTAGAAGTTTCGTTTGTCGGTTTGCCCGGCTTATGTATACCGATAACGTCCGCTTCTTTCCACACCGCGGGAAAGATGCAGTGCGTCATAGCGGCATTTAAAATTGTAGCCAACATTGCTATCAGTTGGACTGGCAAGAGTTTAAGCGCGCGGTTGTGGATGCCGTCGGAGCCGGGTGCCTTCCTAGGTTGTAGGTTGTGGATCGCGTCTCTAACTTCGTCGGTGGTAATGGGGGGTAACGCGTCCGAGGGCGGCAGGGAAGCTCTGCGCTCGACCTCCCTGTCGACTAACTCGGTGTGTTCGGGGTCCGCGTGTTGAGTGCTGGTGGTGCACTGCTCTTGCAGTGCATCGGCCAGCAGCTCAGCCTTGTCATCGTCATCGAATGCCGGTGGTTGGCCTGAAGGGCGTACGAGGGGAGGCATAGTGGCTATAGTTTCGGATTTGAGAGTCCTAGCTAGTCGCCAGTATGCTTGGTGGGAGGGCGCGAGTTGTTCTAAATAACTATGCCAATTATCGTTACGCGCGTCGCTTAAGCGGGAGTGGACTTCGCGTTGTAGACGACGCATCCGAATCCGGTTTGAATGCGTGGGAAGACGATCGTAGGCCCGGATTGCCGCGTTCCTAACTCTTAAGAGATTCCTAAGATCGGGGGACAGTCTGATGCGGTGGAAGCTGTCCTCCACATCGACTTCTTTAGAAGATCTAATGATCGCGGAAGATATGTGATCGGTAATGATGTTTATGGATTCGACGGTGTCCTCGGGGGATAGATTCGAATCCGGGCCGTAAGGGAGGATTGGCGGAGCGGTGTCGGCTAGGCACGTGCCCAGCTTATTCCAATCCACCATGGTCCTCGTAACAGTGACTGGGTTGTGGGGGCGACCGAGCTGCATAACGACAGGTCGGTGGTCCGAGTCGAGCTCTGACATTGCTTCGATGGAACGCAAGCGCAGAGTTACGTTCCTCAGCAGTGCCAGGTCTATAGTGCTCGGACGGAGCGCGATGTTATACGGATAACATGTTGGAGTTGGGGGACCGACTACTTCAAAGGTAAGGTCGTCTATAAACGCGTCGAGACGCCTACCATTTATGTTTGAACTGTGGCAGTTCCACCTAGTGTGGTGGCAATTTAAATCGCCTGCCAGGATGACGGAGTCTCCCATGCCGAACAGTGACTCGATGTCACTGCTCAGAAGGGGCTTGTCCGGGGGGAGATAAACGGATGCGATGACGATCGGCTGGTGTCCCGTCAGCGAGATACGGCACACTGACGCCTCGATATGTGAGAGCGAGGGAGTATCGAGAGGGACAACGTGCAGGGCCCGCCTATAGTAAATGGCAGTCCCGCCTTTGGAGGCGGTGAGTCTGTCATTCCTAACCATGACGTAATTCGCGACTTTCGGGTCGCGACGCGAGGGCTTCAGACAGGTTTCCTGCACTAATAGAATATCTACAAGATTATCGCGGAGGAATTCGAAAATTTGATCGCGTTGCCGCGCGAGTCCGTTAGCATTGTAGAATGCTAACGTAAGGGAATACGGTTTTTCTCTACCTTTTTGCGCCATTGATTACCGGTAAAGATTTTATAACGTACGCGACACGGACTCATAAACGTCCATGTGATCGAACGCGGCCGCGAGCCGCTGTTCGGGGGTTGTCGACCTACGGATAGCGTCAGCGAACGATCGCAGACGGTCGAAGTTCACCGCGGTGACGAAGTCGCGCACGAGCGCGAAGTCGTTGGCGGCAGAGGGTTGCGGGGGACGGAACGCGGGCGCGGGGCGAGGTGCGAGCAGGGGCTGAGGCGCGGGGCGTGTCGCGAGCGGGGGCGGGGGTGCGGTTTGTGTTCCCGCCTTCGTATACGGCAGCGGCTTTTTCCACGCTGAAACCGTGGGAACTGCAGCCGGCACGAAGGCAGGTTTCGGCACTGAGGGTGCCGAAGTCTTTGGGCCGACGGTTCGCGGAGCTGGGAGGGTTGAACGCTTGCGCGGAGCCCTAGGACATCCACGGTAGTTCGCGGGGTGCCCTTGCTTAAGGCATAGGACACAGCTTGGGGGTTCGGTCGCGGTTTCCCTAACACGCGAGCAATCTAGTGTGGCGTGGTCGCCGAGGCACTTTACGCAGCGGGGGCGCGCGTGGCAATTACGAGCCGAGTGGCCGTAAAGCTGACATCTGTAGCACTGCCCGGGAGTGCCACGCTTGTGGGGGGCTTCGATTGAGATCCCGGATAGGCCGCAAATTGTCGTGAGACATGCGATCTTCTTTTTGGCCTCCGGGGTGGGTTCTAACGCCACGAGTATCATATTATAGGGCTGTTTGCCCCGCCCGCTGTGCATCCGGTGCACACTAACTATCGGGAGGGCCTGAGCGGTCAGATCCTCCTTTATGTAGTCGATGTCGAGTTCTTTAGGGACTCCGCGTATCACTACGCGGAGCTCGCGGTCCTCCTGAAGAGCATAGGTGTGGAAACCTATGTTCTCCTTTCGGAGGTATGCTGAGAGGGCCCTATGGTCGCCCGGCGTTGCGACCTTTATCTGAATCCCATGCGCGACGTTACGCGCATGGGTATAATTAATTTTATTTGCCTGAAGGGCCTGGGAAACGCGGTTCCACGCAGTTTTTTCCTGGAGAATCAGCGGGGGCGGGGCAGCTGCTTTAGGAGCGGGCGCGGGCTTGGGACGCGGCGGCGGGGTTACGCGGCGAGCGGAGTCCGACTCCGGTGTCACGACTACCTGCGGGCGGGAGGCGGTCGCGGATTTTGTCTGCTTCGTCGTGGAGCTCCGGGACTCCACGGCGCGAGTACGCTTTTTACCGCGCGTTACGGTTTGGAACCCATCCGAAGTTCCAGGCTGAGGGCTTGACGCGGATTCGAAATCCATCTCCGATTCGGTATCGGAGCCTGAACTTGAAACGATCGAGGTCGCGGCGGACGTAGCGCGTGATGACGTAACCGACGCGGGCGCGGGGTTGGGGGTAGCGCTAGGCGCTTCGTGAGTCGCATCGTGGGAACGTGCGCTCGAACTTGACGCGGCGGCGGGGGGTGCGCGGCGTGCCTCCGAGGCACGTTTGAAATACGGGTAAATCTCGACTGAGGCATAAAACTATAAATCTGTTATTGTAACTTTTTAATTAAACATCAATCATATTATGTGTAGTATAAATTTACTTTAAATATTTGATTAATATTTTTTTAATGACATCAATGACTTACAATCTTGCGCTTAGGGCCCATCTGAGCCTAAATAATTATCGTTCACGACCCTTGTGACATTATCATAGGGTACGGGCACGCTGCTGTAGCCTATTTCGTTAAGGACCCGTCTTCGAATCTCGAACCGAAGCAAATTCATTCCGAAACAAGTGGCAAACAAAATGCAGTACAGCATATCACTTACGATGTTCCGAGAACACGAACTCTGCTCCGTTGGTTTTATGATAAAATCGAGATGACATGACAATCACAAACAATTTTTCTAATCACTAGAAACTGCGCTAGATTCTTTACGAGCAATTATCGTGTTCGTCATTATAATTGTGTGATAATAACTTGACAAATGAGATGAACACCGGCCTATTTCGTAATATTCCGTACTTCTCTGCAAACAATAGGGTTAGTAGAGCCTTATAAAACCTATAATTGAGCGCAGTGCACTGTATGCGTCGAATTTTAAACATTTAATTTTACAAACCATTTTTTATTTATTGCGTAGATAGGTGGACGAGCTCACAGCCCACCTGGTGTTACGTGGTTACCGGAGCCCATAGGCATCTATAACGTAAATGCGCCACCCACCTTGAGATATAAGTTCGAAGGTCTCAAGTACAGTTACAACGGCTGCCTCACTCTTCAAACCGAAACGCATTACTGCTTCACATCAGAAATAGGCGGGGCGGTGGTACCTACCCGTGCGGACTCACAAGAGGTCCTACCACCAGTAAAAAATTATCATTGAACAGCATTAAGCAGTATCTGTTTACTCATTTTAAATTATACTTCATTATTTCTTTATGTGCGTCCATACTTTTTTTCCGCGATTGCGATTTCATAGCGATTGCGAGGAAAAAACGTGATAAGTTTAATCAAGAACATCCTTACATGCGTACCTTATGTCGGAAGTGTGTGTCACTGTCTGTTCCAAGTCTCAGTTAAAAGGGGTATCGCTGTTTTTAAGTAAAGACAAAGCCTGTCCTGCGGTTACACAGTGAGTAACGCAAAGCTATAAAATAAAACGACTCAAAAAGTGACTCAGTACTTGGAATAGTCTTTCTCCGTATTTTTGTTATTACGAAAAGAAAAATGCAATACAAAAAGTTTCATTTTTCATGTTTCTTAATTTTATTTGAGAGACGTTAAATCAAATTATATTTCTAGATATACCTACATAGTTTTACTACAAATGCCGTTGCTCCCGCATCTTTAAAGGTTTTTGTTTCACTACACTATTTCTAGAACATACGTTGGTGTTTTACATTAACATCTTTGGTAAAAGATCCTCAATCAGTTTTGATATTTGTATCATTATATAAACACAAAAAAAGGATATTGTTTTTTTTAATTTTTATGTGGGTGGACCAGCAATTTTAGCATTGTACTGGGCGATGTATGTACAAAGTCAGAAAGTTTTCCTACTATGAATCAAATTTTCGATACTCCATAGACTGAGTAATTAGTAAATCCCCATGTAGGACAATAAAAATTCGTGTAATTCGCATATGATTTGGGCCGTTCGTCGAAGGAGGCCGACCATGAATATCAATACTGTGTTCCACAAAGAAAAGATCCGAATCCGATAACGCTACAATAGGTACACGGTCGATCACCCGCTTCTAATAAAATGCATCAAGTCTAAATACGCTTGCAAGAATGTATACATACCTATTTGACTGTCATTAGTTTTATTTTTTATTTTTATTAACACTAAATTTATTGGTTTAGTTTTTTGGGAGTTTATTTATACTTGAGGTAAAAGTACAGTGACACTGACTTTAAATAATATGGCTAATGTCTAAATCTAAATGCCTTGTTTAAATTCATAAGCTTCTTGCTATTCTTAGACTCTAATTATTAATAAGTTTTAATAATATTAAAACGCTCGGTACGAAGAAATTTGTACTCTATACTTATTTACTTAGCTATAAATAGCGGGTAAGTATAAGTAAGTAAATACACGAGAAACGATCGTTTCAATCCTAAATTTTCGTCTATCCAAATCATTGGCTATATTCGAATAGTATCGGGAAAGTACTAGATTTTTTTCGATAGTTTATTAGCGACACCAGCGATATAATAGTGCAAATTACCTACAGTTTGTTGCCCCCGAACATAAATATTTTATTACCAAAATCACATTTGGGACGTAACTGTAAACATGCTAGTAAACTGATGTAGGTAGTTAGGCAAGTACAGAATTCGTGGACACTCATATACCACGCCAGCTCATGCGCAGTGAGTGACTCATTCGCGCACATGCACTACGCCAAGCGTAGAAAAAAAAACGTGAATATTTTATATATATTTTTGTCATCGAACTTCTGACCTACGATAAGTGTTTCTCGTGGTTCATGAATACCACATTTAACCGAACCAACTGTAACAATGTTTTATTGTATTATAATGAACCATTGCCAAATCCATACTAATATTATAAATGCGAAAGTAACTCTGTCTGTCTGTCTGTCTGTTCCTCTTTCACGCCTAAACGGCTGAACGGATTTTGATGAAATTTGGTATGGTGATAGATGATAACCTAGAAATGGTCATAGGCTATAAATAATCACGCCATCGTTCTTAGGGGGTAGGCAGTAGGCAGATAACTAAATTGAGTTAGTGATTTTTAGTCGTTTTTTTGGGACTTTTGCTCTTTCACGTATAAAAGGCTGAACAGATCTTGATGAAATTTAGTAAGGTAATAGATGGTTACCTAAAAACGGATATAAGATCAAAATGATCACGTCATAGTACTTAGGGGGTAGGAAGTAGGCAGAAAACTGAATTGAGTTAGTGATTTTTTTATGGTTTTTGGTGGGAGTTTTGCTCTATCATGCCTAAACGGCTGAACGGATTTTGATGAAATTTAGTTAGGTGATAGATAGTAACCTAGAAAAGGATATGGGCTATTAATATTCATGCTATCGTACTTAAGGCGTAGGCAGTAGGCAGAAAACTAATTAAGTTAGTGATTTTTAATAGTTTGGTTTAAAAGTTTACCTCATTCACGCCTTAACGTCTGAACGGATTTTTATAAGACTTGGTTAATATAAAGAATCCAAATATCATGGGGGGGATGGTGGTACTTTTAGCGGGCGATTTTAGACAGACTTTGCCGGCTATCACTAAAGGCACCCCTGCAGATGAAATAAATGCGTGTTTAAAAGCGTCAACGTTATGGGTGCACGTAAAAACGTTTAGTCTGTCTACAAATATGAGAGTGCAACTACATAATGATGTACAATCTGGACAATATGCTGCTGCTCTTCTTAAAATTGGAGAAGATCGTATGGCAAAGGATGGTAATGGCATGATTACATTGGATCGTGAATTCTGCAATGTTGTGCATAATCCAGATGATCTAAATAACTTCGTCTATAGCGAACTGCTAACTAATATGAGGAATAGAGACTGGTTATGTGAAAGAGCAATTTTAGCGCCGACGAATGAAATGGTGGGACAGATAAACGAGCAAATTATGTCACGCGTGGAAGGTGATATTGTTGAGTTTCTCTCTGTAGACACTGTAATGGATACTGAACAAGTAACATCATACCCTGTAGAATTTCTTAATTCTTTAGAACTGTCGGGAGTACCTTCACACAAACTGAGGCTGAAAGTAGGCGTTCCTGTCCTTTTAATGCGGAATTTAGATGCACCAAGACTGTGTAATGGCACACGGTTGCAAGTGACACACCTCGGTCGCAATATTGTAAAAGCAATCATTATGACTGGAATGGCAAAAGGAGAGAACGTTTTAATCCCCCGTATACCCATAATTCCGACAGATTTGCCATTCCAGTTTAAGAGATTACAGTTTCCGCTGAAAATCGCATTCGCTATGACGATAAATAAAGCGCAGGGGCAAACATTAAAAGTAGCCGGCATTAATTTAGAAAAGAGTTGTTTTTCTCACGGACAATTATACGTGGCTTGCTCACGTGTTTCAAGTCCACAGAATCTCCATGTGTTGGCCAGAGAGGGAAAAACAAAGAACATAGTTTACAAAAATGTACTACAGTAATAAGGCCTCTTATTTTTAACTTCCTACATTATTATACTACTTACATTAAGTTAGTACTTCCTACGCAGACGATGTTACGGATGTCACACTGTCTAACATCGGGGGTTGGCAGGTAGGTAGTTAGTAGTATTTTAAACCGATTTACATTATTTACTTTTTATATTTACTAAGGAAACATTCGGAGCTATCCATTATGTAGCTTAGGTTGCTTTTGAACAAATTTTGATGTGAAGTTGAGGACTGGAACACGATAGTGGGACATTGTTGCAGGGGGACTTATAGCCGGGAGAAAACAAAAAAACTTATGCGGACGAAGTCGCGGGTAAAAGCTAGTTTATTAATAATTAATGATGCAGCATTTTGTTCGGTTTTTGCGGACCTTTGTAGACACGGGCTAGACGTTAATGCTTAATCACCCGTTTATTTTTATTTTATTAATGCCGATATTTCAAATATCGAAAACCGTTTTAAGGTGATGCTCAGTTCTATACATATATTATTTGATTTTATAAATATATTTATACCTAAATAATTTCTTATTTGCAATTTAACAACACAGCAGTTTCTTGGCATTGCATTAGCTTTACATGAATAATTATTGTGTTTGAAGGTTAAGATAATCTCTCAAATTAAATTTTCTAATTGTTGCATTAATGATTCAGTGTCGTCCGTAAACTACGAAAACTTAAAAATATAAAAAACGTCGGAAATGATAAAATAAAAATAATTGACACGAGGCTGTAAAAGTAGTTTTAATTGTGTGTGTGTGTGTGTGTGTTTTTTTTTTTTTAATCTACGAGGAAATTTTCATACATTTAGCGCTATAGTGAAGCGCGACCGGGTTCCACTAATTATTTAAAAAAAGACATATTGATTTGTGGAACGTTTAACTAACTTCTAAGTTTATATAAAGACTTGCTTATTTTTTTTTAATTTGCAATAAACCTTTCCGACTTGGATTGTTAAGATGGTATAGAAAGTAACTGAAACTCCAATTGAATAAATAACACAAATAGACATACTACAAACACTTTTACGATATTGAAAGTCCGTGGCAAATGTTGCATACCTATGAAATCACCCAATCTTGATCCAAGCAGAGCTCCTGCACTGCTGACGACAGCGCAAGTATTATAAAATGTACCGTCTTGAAGGGGACCCTCAGGAATTTGAAAATCGTAGCGTGCAAAAGGTTCATCTCTCTTGGTCACCGTATTCACTTTTATGCGCTTTAACGCACACATCACGTCGTGTTTTGATAACGCATTCTTGGGGCCACTTTTGTATTTTACATCGTAAGTATTGTGCATATCCAAACCCGATCGAAATACTTTACTCTCTCCCATTAAAACTCTATGAAATTCTTTTAATAACAATTCTTTAAATTCTCTTGTACGAGTTTCGCATTCTATAGAAGTGAAATCATCGCATATGTATTTATCTGTGTCAAATTCTAACAAAGGTTTGTGGATGTTCGGAAATCTAGGGCTCCCTTGGCTTTTTCTTACGATGTTAATCGACGTTTGAGATGAAGACAATTTGCTGGCAGATTGAAGTACGCCACTGCTCCACACTGCCCCGACAGCTGACCTTCGTTTTTTACGAGCAGAATCGTTGTAAATTGTCGAGTTAGTGAGAGATTTTGAAAATTGATTTTCAGGAAACGCAGCTATAAAGCTTAACACTGATGCTCTAACTTTAGGTTCGTTGCTCGGTGTTTTAGTAAACAACCGCTGCTTCTCAATGTACATCCAGTACTGCGACCAAATGAGATACAAATATCCGCACATTCCAAAGCAAAGGAGATTTATGAAAACCCACACCGACATCGCTGCGGCTTTCATTTTTATTCAAAGTACGTAAAATGCTACGACTCGAACAACAATTGCCAATTTTATTGCACACTTCACACACAATCACTTCATTGAATTTATGTATGAGAAACAAACGAATACATTTAACTAAATCGCGACAAATATGTTTTCCGAAATTTCGAGATACTACTAAAATTAAGCGTATAAAGTACAGAACTCTTATTTTATTCTTTGGAGCTGAATTAGATCAGCTGACGTAAGGCTTTGTGTGCGCCTGCGTAAACGTTTAGCAGCAATAGAACGATTTTGTTTTTGACTTTACTACTTAAGAATATCTTGTTTTGTATGTTTGAAAAAAACTAAATCGGCGCGTATTAGCAACAATCGCAACAAACCTATTGCAGAAAAGTTCCGTTGTTTTTTAAAGGATTTTCGTTTGCCCATAATCTTAATATAATATTATTATTCCCAAAAACTGAAATCGAAAAACGCACATTTTATTAGTACGGATAAAACAGTATCTGATAGAAAAACAATGCACAATTAAGACAATGCACTTTGAGATTTTAAACTATGAAATTTTAGAGATTTCTCTCCAAAAGAACTCTAAAGAGTATAGAGGATTCTTTTTCTGCCTACATGAGTGATGTAGCTCGCGGTCCAGCTGGTGTTAAATGGGTACTGGAGATAAATGTGAAAATTAACTAATGATCTTTTTTAATAAATCTGTATATATAATAATGTACTGGCGTTGTAGGAATTTATATGTATAGTTATATTTATTCTAACATATGCGTTCACACTCGTCGTTGAAATTTTCATTGTAGACTCGGTGTTATTGAACCAATGGGAGTAGGCACCACCATCCTATCTATTTATACCACGAAGCGTTCATGTATTTATGTACGAAGTATGGACAGACTTTCGTTATTGAATATAATGAAAATTTCGATCTTATGTCGCAAAAAAGGATTTGTTCCGCTGACCTCACAACACCAGGTGACTCTTAAGTTTCGCGACGATATCTCATCGCGGTGCTGGAACGGGACCTCTTCTTCCTTCCGCATCTTCAAGGCTATCAGCTTAGGTAGGAAAAAAAACGCGTCTTAGAGGACCAGAGGTCGTGGGAGGCCATGGCCAGGTTTTGCGACCTGGTCATGACGTTTCGTGAGGCTGAGGAACGCGAAAGAGAATGGGAGCCCTCTTCGGCTCCTCAGCGAAGCAGGCGAAGTGGACGGCCGTCGGGTACCGGGTGCGGAGGCGTCCGGTGCTCGGCTGTCGGTACATTGGTGAGGCTGCGCAAGGTGGCTCCTGTGCACCGCCCACGGTGTCTCCCGAGACGACGGCCTGCGGGATTTTCCCAGGGGCGAAATCCCGTCCTATTATCAGGACTGGTACCGGCGAAGGCAGACTTTCGTCTTAGTGTTACGTACGTTTCATGAAGTTTCAAACCCCAGTAGACAGACCGTACTATTTTGTACTATAGAGCCTATTTTCGAGAGCGCGATATACATGTCAACGCACGCTTAACGGAAAAAGTCTCAATTTCAACTAAGATTTATCTGAAAACGTTTCAACAATTGAAAGGCAGTGGTTCGTTTATTAATAATATATTTAATGTAAAGAAATTAAGTATTATATTAACAGGAGTGAGCACGAACACAACTTTTCATGTAGAAGTATGTAATGTTTTTCGTCGTCTATATTCCGTCCATTTCAAAAGTTCTTCATTTACTATCCACCGACCGAGCAATTGAACAATGCAACTGACCAAATCGTGAGTATCGAGGTGGCAATCGGGAAAAATCTTTGGCATGTCCTTATACTAATCATTTAAGAAAATAAAATAATAGTTCTTGATGCCTTGTTCATTTCGGTAGAAATTTAACAAAATTGTTATTATATTAATTTATACTGTTTTATTAGATCACGTGTCTCCTCTCACAGATACACAAAACCCATTAAAATGCTTATGACAATTTAGCTCATTCACCCGCTATCCATTTTAAGTTTAGAGAAACAACATAATCCGAATGGGTTGATTTCACCAGAAACCTCAGTGAAATAGGGAAGGGAGCTCATAATGCGATCTGAGCTATCGCGCTCAGCGAATATCGTCGTTCCATCTTCTATATGACATAGATTCGGTCACTTCGCGTCTTGTCAATAACGTAGAGTAATATAGAAGAGGTATTATAGAGTAGACCACTATTATCACGCCGTACACCGGTTTGTGAAGTAACCTGTGAACACATGTTTTTTAATTATAAATATGACTTTTTGGCGGGAACGCGAGGAGTGAAGTTGTGTTTGTTTTATTTTGTCTATTTAGTGTTTCTTCGGGTTTAAATGTGTAATAATGGTGGTTTGTTAACTGTTTAATATCTGTGAAAGTGCACAAATGTGAGAAAATGAAACAAAGCCGCTGGACGTAACTTCTCGGGATCCTCCAAAAAGTCCACTGAATTTTTTTTAGTAAATGACCACCATTTTACTGAGATTATATTTCATCCCATATCATCTCATTCCATTTCATTTGTTTCATCCCAGTTGATTAATGTCTCAAATTTATCATGTTCATTTCATTTCATAGTATCCTTTTTCATAAAAATATGAATATAAATTAAAATAAGACATGACTTAAAGGTCTCAGTTACCAGGTCATAAAATCCCTTAACTATAAAAATAACAATTATAAATAGTATTATCGGTATCTAATTTTTTGTACAGGCAAGACAAAGATGATTTATTGTTTATACTAACATATTTAATCGAGATCATTTAAGCAAGCAAATTTTTAACTGCAATTTAATTGTAGGTCACGATAAAGTACCAGAGGACATACCAAGGAAATGATATGATGAAACAAGAGTATGAAAATGATAAGACCAAGTTGACCCAAGCCCTTGTGCATCTTCTGAGATTATGTGATATCCATGAAAACTGTAAAACTGCAACAAAAAAATAATTTACTATTGATTACTCTTTTTCCTAAACTGGTTAAATAGCAAGCAATCATTGCTCTATAAAAAGTATTTTATTAAAATGACTCTTCAACTTTCTTATTATTCAAGCATATTAAAAAATTACTATTTAAAACTTACATAGTGTAATCCAGTCAGGATGTAAAGTCATTGCAGAAGCAAAAACTTGAATGAAACCAAGCAGTCTATATTTCCAAGTGTGTACATTTGCATCTTTCCTCTCTAACTCATGCAGATGTTGTAAAGTGTAGGAACCCTTTCGAAACAATGAGATTGGGTCTGCTGATGGGAATGATGATGAACTGTATGGTTGGAGCACTCCACTCTCTACAACACCCACTGCTGTGTACTGAAATGACGCAAAACTGTTGTTAGAACAGGTTCTAATGATCATTCAAAAACAGAATTTTAGCCAATCCTTATTTCCTAACGTTCTTTTGCATTTCAATTCAAAGGGTAGGTTAGACATTCTGCAACTAGGACTTGGCACATATATCACAGAAGGATGTGATGGGAGATCATCATTTACCGTCGGGTGGAAATTTATACTAAACATTTCATTTCATTAGTGTAGACTGATGATTATGATTCAATAATCTTTTTGCCAGAATAATTGTTACTTTATTACAGATATCCTATATAAACCAGCTACCAATGCACATCTGGTTTAGTGATTGTAGGAATCCATGAACACAACAATATAAATAGCACCACCCACCCATCTTTGTACATGATGTTTAAGTTTCAAATATAGTGTAATAACTGTCCCACCCAACCAGTCTACCCAAAGTGGAACACATAAATACTTTTCAGCAAAAAGGGCAGGGTGGTAGTACATACAGGCTTATAATACACCCTAGCATCAGGATAGATTGTAAAATAAAATAAACTTACTATGTCATCTTGTCGTCCAGCATAACTGAAATGAATTCGCAAATCTCCTATTTTGTGTTCCAATGCGCTTTCACCGTGATAATAAAATCCTGAGTGTAGTTTAATGTCACTCCTATCAGGCCTTGAATCTGACCAAATCTCGTAATAGTCATTTACCTTACGTTTTACATCAGTGCCTACAAAAAGTAAAGCAATTATCTAAGAAATAAGTTATAATTATTTGTGCTTTTCATAATTTGCTTGTGCATTTAGTGAACCAATATTTCAATTTTTTTTAAATCAGAATAGTCGAATTGACGAATGAACCAAAATTTAGAATAGAATTAGGTATACAGACATGAAATTTAAGGAATGAATGAGATAGCTGTTATTATAATATAAATGGCAGTATATGTAGGTACCAAAGCTGGACAATCCCTTCATTGTGTTATCTGTGAATTTTTTCATAACAACCACATGTAGCCGATTAGATGGGCAAGGTTTATATTACTTTCACTTGTCTACCAAAATTAGCTTAGGGACAAGTTTAGAATCTTTGTCTTAGCCCTCAGATACAGCCCACTGAGTTTCTTGCCAGATCTTCTCACTGGGTCGCATTTCCGATCCGGTGGTAGATTTTGCGAAGCACGGCTCTTGCTAGGGTACGTGTTAGCAATGTCGTCAGGTTTGAGCCCTGTGAGCTCACCTCTAGTTAAGGCAACGCTGATATAGCCTCTCAAGACTCTCAGCTTAGGTAGAAACAAAAATATTTTTCACTAAGGAAGCAATATGGGCTATTACAACAACAAAATATGATTTGTTACCAAGATACAACCAGCCTATTCTGACATTTTCAGCTATATGCGTCTCACTAAACAAAGGCATTGATGTAGGGTTGTGATGACCAGGTCTAATGTAAAACAGGTTTGAATCTACAATGTAATCCCTCCAGTCTTTATGATACCAATAAGTTTTCTGGTATTCTTCTGCAGGTTCTGACAGAAAATTGTTTTGCTCTCTGAAAAGATCAGATAGAATATTAGTCATTAGCAGACATGTATAGAGTTCAATCTGATCTTAGAATGTTTAGTTGAGAATGGTTCTGCACGCATACAATAATTTAATAAAATTTAAACATATGTAGAGTTTTAGAAATTGTATCTAAACACATAAGGCAAATCGTTTCAATAATATGACAGAGATAGCGTAGAATTAAACTAACCAGAATGTACTTACGTTGTCTCCTCAATCCACTGATACATTTGTACTCTTTTCCTCAATTTGACGGCCTGGACCTGTATGTTGTAGTCAGGCTCAGATATAGGTTCCAGTATTTCAATTGGGCCTATGATATGAACAATTTGTCCTTCATAATGTTTGGCTTGGTCTTCTGTGTGCACATCTATACTTATAGCTGCTGATATCAGTTCTTCTAACATCAAGTTGCTTTTAATTGTTTGACTCTGCAAATTCATAGAACAGCGAACATTATTTAAATTTTCTATGTAATAATTCCCTAATTCTTATTTAGTGTAAATATCAGCTTTTTTTTTAAATTATACAAAATATCTATAATATGTATATTAGACTGAACTTTTCGTGAACTGATGAATCTCATGTTGTCGTTTTAATGCACACTATTTACCTCAGCCCACAATAAAAAATAAGTAACTCCCGTAAATAAAATCAGACTGAGCGAAGTTGTTAACCAGGTTTCTTTAAATTGGTTTTTTACAGCTGTCCACGCCATCTGGGAAACGATTTTACTTCCACATTACAAGTACTACTTAGAATCAACATGGACAAAACAATTTGATAAATCTAACAAATAAAACTAGAAACTAATAGAAAGATTAAACAACAACATTCTGACTGATTCTGAAATTCTGACATTTCTGACTCATATTATATATATTAAGTGTATAATCTATGTTCTAACCATAGATTATACACTTAATAATCTTTTGTATAATATTCTTGAAATTAAATGAACTTAATCAACTTTATTAATAAAATAATTTAATAATCATGTTGTAATCAATTTTTATTTCCATTCCATTCCACTCCATTTTATTTTTGTGGAACCGAGATTGCTATTTTTTATTTCAAATTACTTGGTTAAAAAGTCAAGTAACCAATGACCGTTAAAAACACAACTAAACGATCAGCTGAAACTTTAACCTAAAATGTGATGTTTACTAATAAAAATGAACTACTATAAACAAGAAAAAATACAGAAGTTATTACATCAGTATGTCCTGCCTATCTGTCACACATATCACTAGTTTAATGAATTAAAAAAATCTGTCCACAGCAAACACAGGCCATGGGGATTTACGTAAGGAATTTATTAAACCTAAGGGGCAGCTCTGTGTTTAATTCAAACTTAAAAAAACTTACGCGAAGATATAGCAATTTTCCATTCTTAGATCTACATCAACAAATTACTGGTATTGTATTTTTGTAATAATATTTTTTATTAACCAACAATACTTTTAAAGTAATTTTTATATTAAAAAATACTAACCCACGCATTAAATTTTATGCTCCATAAATGTAAAATCAAGATAGTATTAGTGTGTTTTAGTGCAATTAGTGCGTAAAAATTAAATTGGCAGAATAAGGCATTGAGTCTACTATGGGAGATCATAGGCTCAATAATAAATAAACTATACTTACTAGGTAAACCTTAATAATAATTTAAAAATTTCAAGAAATACAGCATTATGCAGAGCAAATTTAATTAAATGTACATGTGCACTGGACATTTATTTTTCTTTAAATAGACATACAGTCAGTGGCTTAATCAATTTCATTTCTCAATTCCAGGACAAAATTTGAGTAGTACATGCTTAGAAAAAATAAAAAGACAACATCCAAACATTGATAAGCTAAGTCATGATCAATTAAAATACACAATTCAGATTTTAAACAAGTTCAACATCACTCCATTGGAGGCTTGTGAAAATGCTCACATTTTTTGTATGAATTCAATCACCATGGATAATTATGGAGAAATTTTAAGAGAATGTCAATTCATCAAAATTATAACCAAACACATTATCAAGTAAGTTATTGATTAGTTAAACTTTATTCTAAAAACAAATTGCAAAGGAAAACACAAAAATTGAAGATTTTTATATATTAAAATTCAGAAGTGACAATTCAAGATACTACTGTGGAAGAAAGTAAATGAGTATTGCTTAACATGAATAAGAATATACTGTATGCTGTGTTTTTGTCTTTACTCATTAGATGTTTTATAATGGGTCAATTACATTTCAATTCATATTTAAATTCATATAAGGCAGCGGCTTGGCTTTGCCCCTGGCATTGCTGAAGTCCATCGGCGACGGTAACTTTAGTCGTCTTGGGTTGAATTATAATGTCTTTTCAAACACAAAAGGGCACAACGAAAGTTTTTATTTAAGACGAACACAAAATATACAAAGAAGGAGAAAGTACACAAGAAATAGATAGTCCAAGCAACACAAGCAGAACACGAAACAAAAAGCAAAAATTATAAAAGGCGTAGAACATAAAAGATAATACGGGATGCGCGCTCGCAAGTCAGATTTCGACTGGTGGCGGTGGATCGGTAAAAATGCGACGACCGGTTCGTCTATGCACCGATGTACTAGCGAAATATTATCGCCGCCGCTATACTGCAGTTATCGCCTGACTTTGCTTGTAAATTTTATTTTGTTTAGTGTAAATAATGTTTTGTATGATTGTGTGATAAATGAATGTATTGAAATAAAATAAAGTATGTATGTGTTGTTGTGTAGTGTAATTATAATAAAATATTATAAAATAAATAAATACATGTGAGTCACCCACAGTAACCACTCACCATCAGGTGGGCCTTATACTTGTCTGCCTACAAGGGCAATAAAAAAAACGATTTCATATTTATTTCATATATATCAATTCATATATATCATGTCTGACATTAAATATAAATCACAAATACCATTTATTTCCTTATAATCTGGCTAATTTACAAAAGCAACTGAATAATTGTTAGAAGGTTTTTTAGCACACAACTGATTGATAACAGCCACTACCCAAATATTAAATATTGTAAATACCAATTATTGTTACAGCTTCACCTAACGTTTATCATTATCATAATTTATTCAAATATTGTGTTACAGATATCACACTCTTGTAAGATCCAGGACAATCGCCAAATTAAAAAAGGATGGTTTGATCAAAGCAGATCTAAATCTAGAAAAGGTTTTACAAGACTGTTTTCATGACTGGCCAGAGAGTAATAAAAGATTGCATCATTTTACAGATTCAACCACATCTATTTGTATGTGACTTAATTACAAAACTTTAAGTATTCCTTAATATGAAAGATTATCTTTATCCTTATTTATCACAATATACACTGGATAGCTAATTGTTACTTACTTACTTGATTACTAATGATTACTGTTATAGAGCAGTGGCTTTGCCATCCATAAGATGCAGTCTAGTAAGTTAGGCTGAATTGCGAATATACCTTCCTTCACATTTTTTTATTGATGTAAAACATCTATAGCCGCACGTAAAACCGATTTCTGGCGTGGCCACGCTATATGATGGTATATATATACAGTCTATATGCAGTAGTGTGTACGGTGTGGCGACGCGTCGCCATGCGCAATCGACTGTGCGATTCTCTCCCACTCGATCCGGCGTTAAGCCATCTCTCTCGCTACACTGAGCTCGGATACCTATAGTGTATACTCCGTAGTGTATACATTGTTGTTTACTACAGTACACATAACCTGTGTTTTACTTGAAAACAAATTATTTTTTCGTAATATTTTATTTTATCATTATGACATATATGGTTCCTATCACAATCTGTTCTTTTCTGCATATTACTTTTACAAAATAATGTCGATGTTTCACATCTGCCAGGCGTCCCGTGACGGCTCACATTTTTTTTATTGCATGGGTGTGTGGACGCGCCACCCACCTTGAGATATAAGTTCTAAGATCTCAGTATAGTTACAACGGCTGGCCCACCCTTCAAACCGAAACGCATTGCTGCATCACGACAGAAATAGGCAAGGTAGTGGTACCTACCCATGCAGACTCACAAGAGGTCCAACCACCAGTAAAAGTTGGAGAGCTAGGGAGGCTAAGGAGAGTACTTTACGGTTGGCAGTGATGTGGCTGTGCCCTTGGATTATGAGTGTCCATGAATCGATATGGCTATTTCGATCTGGTGGAAGATGCATCCGTAAAGCAATTGCCCTTGAACTGCTCGCAAAACTTCCCTCCGGAGTAGGCCCTTGAGTTCACCCGCAATCCAGGCGAAACTAGAAAGGTCTTTGAGCAACAAGCTATTTTTCCATCTTAAAATAAACGACAATGACCAATTTCCATCAAAAGTATGCATGCAAAGTGTAACTGCATGCCTGCATACAGTTCTGCCTACTTAGACAGTTAAGCAAAAATCGAAAAGCTTAAAATTTCAAATCTACATCTTCACGCATAATTTTTGTAAACGACCAATACACATTTCATAGTAACTATTACCGGTCATCGTTCTCATCGAACCCGTCGCTTGCGACAAAGGGCTCGGCGAGTAAATTAATCCATAGACACAGCTCATTGAGTTTCTCGCCGGATCTTCTCAGTGGGTCGCGTTGCCCATCCCGTGGAAGATTCTGCGAAGTACTGCTCTTGCTAGGGTCAGTGTTAGCAACTTCGCCAGGTTTGAACCCCGTGAGCTCACCTACTCGTCCGGTAACGCTGATATAGCCTCTCAAGTCTATCAGCATAGGTAGGAAATAAAAAAAGAAGTAATTATTATTCTGTTACAACA
The DNA here is from genome assembly GCF_030269925.1 of Bombyx mori. Classification (NCBI taxonomy): domain Eukaryota; kingdom Metazoa; phylum Arthropoda; class Insecta; order Lepidoptera; family Bombycidae; genus Bombyx; species Bombyx mori. The sequence goes on from NC_085121.1 coordinate 8,624,633, forward strand.
CTATGGCATTAATACAAAATAATCTGTTTCAGTACAAGTTCGTATGTGCGTATTGGAAAACTATTTGAAATGGAGATTGTCCATTGAAACTGACGAGTTCCAAAAATACTGTAAAAATTACATGTCTTTCAAACATAAACCAATGTCAGACATTCGAGAAGCTTTAGATATTGCACAAAATGTTATCAAGTTCGATACTGAAGTTATCAGACGCAATGGGTTTATTATCTCATCTGATCCGGTTAATACTAAATTGATACTAGAAAATGTCGAATCGTTAGCTGGCTTTGAAATACAGGACGCTATAAAAATCGAACCTGCCATCTTAAAAAATAACTATAATGCTTTGTTAGAAATGAAGAGTATTTTAGAGGTAAGTATTTGTTTTTTATAGCTTAGCTGGGTGGACGAAGGCGCATTTACGTCGTAGATGTCTATAGGCTCCAGCAACCACTTAACACCAGGTGGGCTGTGAGCCCGTTCACCCATCTAAGCAATAAAAAAAACTGGTCATTGCCCTCTCCAGTCTCCAGTAGCTGAACGATGCTTCTATAACGATATTTCCCCGTTAAGAAGTAAACAACGAAGCAGACTCGCCATCTCTGTCGCACGCCCTTATTCTATACCAGTGACGTCATAAACCTGAATATTCATCTATTATTATTATTTAAGTTTGTCAAGTCACAGCTCTATAAAAATTTACGATTTACTGACTTTCTTATGTAATAAATATTATCATTATACTAATTTAGTTGAAAAAAAGTATACTTAAAAATAATAAATATCGACTTGGTGTCCCTATTCAAGCAATATTCACACGCAGGAATACAGAATACCATTGGAGGCTCAAAGACGCTGTTTAAAAATATATTGCATGTGCCCGGAAACAGTACGCGAGCGACTAAAAGAACTAGCCAGTTTAAAAGAATATCAAGTATTATCTACCAACCCTAGAGTAAGTATATTACAATAAAAGTACTCTATTATTTACTAGTTACTAATGAAGTATAATTAAGTTCCATAGATATTGAGAACTATGAGACTAATCTCTAAAATGTAACCATAAGGTCAGACGTATAAACTGTATAAAGTGCCTAATATAAATGTGACTTATTTAATGTAAAACTTAGTCCATAAATTAAAAACGATACCAAAACTTGTATGGCTATGTGATGTAGACATAGAATATTACCACCCCATCTGAGTGTCGTAAAAGATGACTAAAGGATTCACTGACGAATAATAAATAAGTAACCTAGAACAAATCACACACGGTCACTCGACCCCAGTTTAGGATTCACTGTGTTATGGGTAACAGATACCGACATATATTATACTTTTTTAAATATATAGTTATTAAGCACCAAAATAAAAAGCAAACAAATCTGTTCATTACACGAATGTTTGCCCGATCTGGGAATCGAACCCACGATCCTTGGCGCAACAGTCAGACGCGCTAAATACTGCACCACCGAGTCAGTGAAATGAACGAATGGACAGAAGCATGAGTATTTGCCCGAATTTGAACGAATGATCAGAAAGAAGCATGAGTATTTGCCCACTGAGTTTCTCGCCCGATCTTCCTAAGTGGGTCGCGTTTCCGATCCGATGGTAGATTCTGCGAAGCACTGCTCTTGCTAAGGCCAGTGTTAGCAACACTCCCGGCTTGAGCCCCGTGAGCTCACCTACTCGCCCGGTTACGTGATATAACCTCTCAAGCCTATCAGCTTAGTTAGGAAAAGAAAATGAGTATTTTAGCATGGTACTGCGATCGTCATATCGGAATTTACTGTTAGCAAGGCGTAAGGTAAAGCCGTGCGTTGCGCCTACCGTACTACCGGCTTCTGAAGCGAAAGAGTCTTTCGTCTCAATTTGAAAGCCGAAGCAACCATTGTGCAATACAATTGAGATATCAACCCTTCAATGTCTCAAGGCAGGTGACGGCATTCACGTTCTGCTGTCATCATTTTACCTATCGTAAGCCATAACAAAAAACAATATAAAAACAGAATCATATAGGTATTGTAAAATTTGTATGTCTGATGCAGGTATTATCAATGGTCGTTCATAAGAAAAAAATGTTATCACGATTAAGTAAGATACAGGCAGCGAAAAAACAATGTTACAGTCTCAATCATCTCATCTCGTCCAGTAAAGTATTTAACAAGTAAGTTATTTACTTAAAACTGCTTACGTAAGAACCATTCGTAGTATAGTTTTTTTAACAGACTTCAAAATAGGCTGAAGTCCTCACTTTGGTAGATTTTTTCTTTATGTCTGCTTTGTCTGAACTCCGTGATCAATAAACCGACTTGTAAGATTCTTTGATATGACAAAATACACTTTCGGATTCATCCGATAAAACTATCAACAAAATCGGTTCTATAGTTTGGTTTTTAAAATCAAAATGTACTAAATGATGTCTAAGTAAAGGAACTTGCAGTTTGATTATTGAATCCGGTTTTCTTAAATTGAATAAATACATATACATATTCTAATTGCTGTAAATGGCTAGATGGTATCACTGCTTACTAAGTATCGTGCTGTTTTTTTGCCTCGCGCGCCTTTCTCAAGGCGTAGTCTCCCGGTAGGAATTGGAAGAAGAGGAGGAGTTTGGTCTTCCTCTTCTCCCTCTTCTTCTCTGGAGGCGCCGGAGTCCGACATAACCCGGTCTATTACCCCTCTCAACCGGGTATCCGTAAATGGATACCCTAGCATTAAAAAAAAAAAAAAAGGTATCGTGCTGTGAATTCATACGGACAATAATCATTCAACTAATTCTGGGCGTCCAGCAATCAAGTGTTCAGGTTTAAAAAGAAGAAGACCCATTATTCAAACTACCGCACGTCCCGAAATGACTTTCATTACTAACGTAATTACTCGTGGTAGGGCCTCTTGTAAGTCCGCACGGGTAGGTATACCACCACCCTGCCTATTTCTGGCGTGAAGCAGTAATGCGTTTCGGTTTGAAAGATGGGTGGCGCATTTACGTTGTAGTTTGTCTGTGGTCTCCAGCGCTTAACACCAGATGGGTTGTGAGCTCGTCCACCCATCTAAGCGATAAATAAAAAATAAAAAACTCGATGTGCCCTATTGGGCCTTACCTACGTCCATAAAGAAGAAACGAAAAACAATAAATCACAATTATCATTGTTGCAGTTACATAAGCAATTTCGGTAATAAAGTCTGTGGTAGAGATATCGCAATACTAATAAGTTCTTCATTGAATCGGGAGGGATTCGATCATAATAAAGAGATAAGCGAATCCGAGAGGTTGAAGGAGGTGTTACAGCAGTTGAGAAGGCACAAGTTCTGGCTGCACACCGCGTTGGACGTGGTCTGCGACAATTTGCAGTTTCTGAAAAGTCGATTCAACGACAGGGATATTATCAAAAACTGTCAGCTGGTTTTGTATCCTGTGTAAGTTTTCATTTTACATTTAGCTTCGCGTACATCACTACATAGTATAAAACAAACTCGCTTTCTGTCCCTATATCTGACTGTCCCTATGTATTGTATATTTTGATGCGGTTTTTTTTAATAGATAGAGTGATTGAAGAGGAAGGTTTATATGTATAATAACATCCATTAAATAGTGGAGAAATCAATATTAAATTACAGTTTCCGAAGCGAAGCGAGGGCGGGTCGCTAGTTTTATAAGTAAAGCACTTTTTCATGTACAGTAAGTACCAGGACGATAAATATTGCACATCGATCTTTGTAAAGATACAATTGGGTAATTTCGGCTTCGTAGAGCGTTATTTATGCCGCACGAAACACGAACAGTCTGGTATTTATTATGTCCACAAACTACCGTCATCTACGTCACATACGTAGTCTTTCAAAGGTCTTCTTTTTCTTTCATCCCATAGACGTTCACTGCTAGGCACAGGCTTCTCACACTAGAATCGCCACAACAATCGGTATGGCGCAGATTTCATCCAGCCGATTTCCACGACTTTTATCAGGGCGTTGGTCCACCTTGTGGGACGTCTACTCACATTATGTCTTTCGTTATGCGGTTGCCACTGGATAGCAATTTTTTTTTTATTCCAAAGGTCTTTGTGCAATATTTGTCGCCAATTACTGTTCTTGTTTTTTTGAAACCATGCCCCTACCTCCCTTTGATGGTGCCTATACAAATCTTTGAAGTTTCAACAATAACTATACAAACACGTTTCAATTTATCAACATAAAATTACATAAAATGGTATATAAAACTTTTTACAAGTCTTCGACTGACACTTTTTTTACTCGCCTAAAGTTAAGTAACAAAACTTTAACTTATGAAATACAAATTTTATATTTTGCTGCGCGCGTTCATGCCAGGCAAAAGATTTTTTTTTGTTTTTTTTTTTCGTCAACGTCTTTGCGGCCTGGAAATAAACAATATAATTAATTACTGTTTTACAAGATACATCGAAAACCTTCTTTAAAGCCATTAATAAGATAACATAAAAAAAAACTTGATCAAAATATAGTTGAGCTGTTTGTGGACTTACTCATGTTTTACCATCGTAGCATTTACCACCAAAGATCACCTTTACTACTTATCATTCAGCACTGTAGCGAACAGCACAGTTCAAACTCCACAATTTGGCCGTAATTACATTTTTTTAAAGTTCGCAATAGTTATCAGCGTTTATACATTACTGGTGTTTATGAGCGATGGTGACCACTAACCATTATGTCTCTGTTAATATAAATTATCTGTCCGCCCTTAATAATCACGTAATAAAAAAACAGATTCTCAATAATTTTCAATTCTTCATTTCAGAACTGAAATAGAACAATATATAACTAAATTATTAGACATTCGAGACAATAAAGAAATCCATTCACAGGACCGAGGAAATATGTATTACAATAATTTGAATTATGAAAAGCTAACTGGTGAACAGATTCTGAGTTTAGTATTATATGAGATAGAGAAGAAGTATCATTTTAGCGGAGATGGAATATGGGGAATGCAGGACGGTGTTAAAGTGGAATCGCGGGTCTAAAAAAAACTTAATAAATAAATAAAAATGTAAACTGTTTTTTTTTAAGTTATGATAGCGATGATGACAAAGAGCAGATCATGCTCGGTTTCAACAATCTGTTTGCGATCGGAAAATTTCTATCAATATACTGGTGGTAGGGCGTCCTGTGAGCCTACAAGGATACCAACACCCCGCCTGCGGTTGTACAACAGAACTAGGACGTAAAACTCAAGTCTCAAAGTGTGTGGTGGCTTTTACGCTGTTGATGTCTATGGGTGCTGGTAACCACTCAACACCAGATGGGCCGTGAGCTCGTTTACCCGTGAGAGCAATAAAAAATTATTTATTCTTTAAATATATTGTTACTCACAAAAAAAATTGAGATCTTTCAACCCGAGATCTAAAGAATATGTATTAGGGGTTAAAGTATGAAATTGCCGATTTGTACTAATGAAGGGCCGTCAAACATTCATTCGCAAACTTAGCGGCTGTGCAAATGGGTTCGGTACTCAATTTGCGAACCCGTTTGTGCTTCCTCCTACACTTGTTTACGAATGTCTCACGAATTTCTCCTCCTTTTTAATTCGTCAATAGAACATTGAAGAGAAAAAGAGTTTTGAATTCTTTCCAGCCAGCAGTTATTAACAGCCACGCTGTTTTTTTTTTTCTTAGATGGGTGGACGAGCTCACAGTCCACCTGATGTAAAGTGGTTACTGGAGCCCATAGACATCCACAACGTAAATGCGCCACCCACCTTGAGATACAAGTTCTAAGGTCTCAAGTAACGACGGCTGACCCACCCTTCAAACCGAAACGCATTACTGCTTCACGGCAGAAATAGACAGGGTGGTGGTACCCACCCGCGCGGACTCACAAGAGGTCCTATCACCAGTAATTACGCAAATTATAATTTTGCGGGTTTCATTTTTATTACACGATGTTATTCCTTCACCGTGGAAGTCAATCGTGAACATTTGTTGAGTACGTATGTCATTAGAAAAATTGGTACCCGCCTGCGGGATTCGAACACCGGTGCATCGCTCAACACGAATGGACCGGACGTCTTATCCGTTAGGCCATGACGACTACATCATTTACATTTTATGGAATTTCTTTTGATGAAGATACGCTACTCAGTAGACGTCACAATCTATGAAACTAGCGAAACGTCCGTTGCCTTCGCAATCCTAGGCGCAACTGGTCACACGAATGTGTGGGAGACTACGCGAAGGATCGCGGTTCGCGCGCTTTGATGTCTGTTAAAAAACCGACACAGCTTGGAAAACCACGAATGCAGCGAAAACTTTGCATAATCATTTGCAAATGTCGTCCTACACTTGCGGGTTTGCGTATTCGTGCGAATGTGAGTGACCGGTATAAAAATTGTGTTGTAGATATGCAAACTGTGTGAAAGCATTTTGTACTGCCTCCTGGGAAGATTTTTTTTATCACGTAGAAAATTGTCCAAATCACGAAAAAAATGGTAGTCCTTTGGAGCAAGGTCTGACGAATACGGAGGGTGACGAATGGTTGAATGGTTTCTAATTGCAGTTCCTCTAACTACAGTTAAAACGGTTTCTCGTGCTGTATGAGGACTCGCGTTATCATGGAGCAATAATGGTGAAAATCGATTCATGAGTCGGGGCTGTTTCATTGCAAGTTTTGCTATCATTGATCGGTGTTTAATGTAAAAATCTTCAAATCTGGTTACATTAATTCAACTAGTAATATGGACTAACGACTCTTTTTATTAATAACCGTAAAAGGAGGATGGATAGAAATTAAGAAAAATCAATCAGATTTGAAGTTAGTAATTAAGCAAAATTGTTCGCACGCTGTTTTTTCTTTTAATAAATTTTTGGGTTAAAAAGTGTAGTTTTAACATGTTTGGTCCTTCGAGAACTGGATTATAAGTGCAAAAAACAATAGTGTAAAAGGCTAAGTGCTAATTACTGCGAGTTGGTTTATGAACTATTTCACAAACTTGGACATTTAAACAGTGCGTAATTAATTTTGGATTTGGTACGATACTTGGACTATAGTAATTGCTAATATTTAGAAAGTGATTTGGACGAATACAATTTTTGTTACGTAAACAATGGCTCAACTTTGTGAATCACAAAAAACGTTATCAGAACGTATTTCTAAGTTACAAAGTAATACTAAAAAGACGTCTAAATCAAGATACACACTTGGCTATCTACAAACACGCTTAGAAACATTAGAAAGTTATTGGTCTAAGTATCAAACTCAATATGAGATGATTAAGTCAACGGTTACTAAAACTGAATTGGAGCAATTACAATTTAATGCCGAAAGTCTATACGAGACAACTGAAGAGATATACCTAGAATTTAAGGGATTATTAAAGGATTATTTGTTGGAATTTTCGAAAGGTCAAGGTCAACCACAATCATACCTATATAATACTACGCAGAGTTTTTTAGCAACAAATGATGGTGAGACCACCCCGATTAGAACTAAATTACCTCCTTTATCGATTCCAAAGTTCGCCGGTAATTATAACGACTGGACAAGTTTTAAAGATTTGTTTAAGGCTCTCGTGCATGACAACGTGCATCTAACAACGATTGAAAAACATCATTATTTAAAAACGAGCTTATCGGGAGAGGCTGAACAACTTCTAAAACATTTTGCACTCACGGAGGCTAATTACCATAAGGCTTGGAGCACACTTGAGAGAAGATACAATAACAAACGTATGATTGTCACTACAATAATTAGCCGCCTTTTAAATCAAAAGAAGATGAACACAGAATGTTTTAAAAGCCTAAAGGAAATTTTAGATACTACGAAGGAATGTTTGAATTCTCTTGACCATATCGGCGTGGATACATACCTCCACATGGGATGCAATTATCGTTCATTTAGTTGTATCCAAATTGGACTTAGAAACACACAAACAATGGGAACAGTCACTTGGATCATCTCAAGACATACCCACATTTACCATTTTATAATTATTTTTAGAAAATCGTTTCCGTTCTATGGAGATGGTAAATGTTACCCACAAAAAAGACCAACCGCAGAAAAAAGACTTAACTAAAAATTATACAACCCAAAAACCCACAAATATGAAGTCATTTGTCACAGAAGTAAGCAGCAAATGCACTTATTGCTCACAAAACCATTATATTTGTCACTGTAAAGAATTAACTAAAAATTATACAACCCAAAAACCCACAAATATGAAGTCATTTGTCACAGAAGTAAGCAGCAAATGCACTTATTGCTCACAAAACCATTATATTTGTCACTGTAAAGAATTCACCGCATTAGATGTTCCTCAACGTCAGGATTTTATTAAGAAGAATGGCATTTGTTTTAATTGCCTTGTAAAGGGTCACTCCGTTAATGCGTGTAGGCAGAGCACCACCTGTAGAAAATGTTGTCGACGACATCACACTCTGTTGCACTTCACAAACCCTAACAAGACCACAGCAGTGCCGGAAAGCGATGCAGCAACACCCAGTACACCTGAAACAAGCCAACCCACATCAACCGTCGTTTACAAGGCTGAGGTTGACAAAAACAGTGAGGAAGTATTATTGGCAATCGCACGAATTGCATTTAAGTCGAGGAACGGCGACACGATAGTCTTGAGAGCACTGATTGATCCGTGCTCGCAATCAAACTTTGTTACTGAAGCGGCAGCTCAACTGCTTAATCTCGAGCGCACCTCAATCAGCGGAAAAATTACTGGCATATCATCTATACCGCTGACCACCAAGTCACAAGTTACGTTGAACTTTCATGCTATAAGAAATTCATCACACATGATCACAGCTAAGGCGTACGTCCTTAGACGAATAAATTCGAGATTACCATCACAAGAGCTCCCATCAGATACCTGGCCTTCTTCTGAGATTTCGGATCTTGCGGATCCACACTTCCACAAGCCAGGATCTATCGACGTGCTATTAGGTGCAGTTGTATATGCGCATATTATTCTTGACGGAATAATAAAACGCAATGAGTCTCTGGTCGCTTTGAACTCAAGATTGGGATGGCTGGTAAGCGGCGAAGTTGCGCAGTCTGGCCATCAGTCACACAATGTAGTTGTTATGCACACACAAGTCGAAGTTGATCAGTTGCTACGTCAATTTTGGGAGATTGATTAATATTCACCAAACATGAAGCCTCTGTCAAAACTTGAAATGCAGTGTGAAGAGCATTTTAAGAAAACTCACACTCGAAACACTGACGGTCGATATGAGGTTCGCCTACCCTTCAAGGACGAAGACGCTCCAAATTTAGGCAACTCCAGACAACTTGCTTTGAAACGCTTACATCAGATGGAGAATAAGTTTAAGCGAAGACCCGAGTTTCACGAAGAATACAGCAAGTTCATGAGACAATATGAGTCACTCGGTCACATGGAGGTCGTCCCTGAAACAGAGAAGATGAATAGAGCTTATTACTTACCACATCATGCTGTTATTCGTGCCTCGAACCTCACTACAAAGTTGCGCGTAGTTTTTGACGGAAGCGCTAAGCCTGTAGACGGAAACTCACTTAACGATGAGCTACTCATCGGCCCACCGCTGCAACAAGATATACGAGATTTAGTAACACGGTGGAGACAACATAAGTACTGCCTAGTAGCTGATATACAACACATGTACCGACAGATACTTATTTCAAAGCAAGACACTGATTACCAGAGAATCTTGTGGCGCGAGTCATCGGAAGACCCGATTAGAGAATATCGGTTACTTACCATCACATATGTCAGTTCATGTGCTCCATATCTTGCTATAAGGACACTTCATAAACTTGCAGAGGACGAACGTGGAGAGTTTCCTGAAGCTGAACTTCTAAAAACTGATCTCTATATGGACGATTTGATGACGGGCTCATCTACAGAAGAAGACACTCAACGGCTTCAACGTCGCTTAACTGAACTGTTTAAGCGTGGCGGTTTTCTTCTACACAAGTGGTCGTCTAATAGTGAAACGGTTTACCTTTGAATCCGATCCTAGACAATGAGAAAATTATTAGAGTCGGTGGACGTCTTGTAAATGCTCAAATACCACCTGATATGAAGTCTCCTATAATCTTACATCACAAATGTAACTTAGCAAAGTTGATTGTAATTGATGCTCATTTGAGAACACTACATGGTAGAAATTCGCTCACATTAAATGTTGTCTACCAAAAATATTGGATTCTCCGAGCAAAGAACTTAGTAAAAAAGATTTTAAGATTATGTAAACCTTGTTTTACCCAAACTGCACGACCTATGACTCCGTTAATGGGTAATTTACCACAGTGCAGAGTCAATCCGTCACGCCCGTTTTCGACTAGCGGCGTAGACTTTTGTGGTCCATTTACGCTGAAACTGTACTCTGCTAGATGCACCAAAACATGTAAAGCTTACATAGGTGTGTTTTTATGTATGGTTACAAAGGCTATTCACCTTGAGCTGGTTAGTTCACTATCCAGTGCTGCGTTTTTAGCAGCCTTCAAACGTTTTACTTCCCGACGTGGGCATTGTATAGACATCTGGAGTGATTGTGGGACTAACTTCATAGGCGCGTCCAAAGAATTGGATCTCGCCTTCAAAAACAGTAAATCCACTGTCGTTGACGAAATCGCCCAACTGTTAGCTAACGACAGCACAACATGGCATTTCATTCCCCCTGGTGCCCCTCACTTTGGAGGATTGTGGGAGGCAGGAGTTAAGTCCGTAAAAGGACATCTGAAACGTGTCGTAGGCGAGTCCTGCTTAACATTCGAAGAGTTTTGCACTCTGACCACACAGGTCGAGGCTTGTGTCAACTCTCGGCCTCTTACGTTGATTAGTTCTGTCGTTGATGAACTCCCGTTGACTCCTGGTCATTTTTTGATCGGCGAAGCACCGGTTACTATCCCTGAAGAAAGTTTCGTGGATACTCGACCTGACTATTTAAACCGATGGCAAAAGGTGCAACGTATGGTACAAAGTCTGTGGCGACGCTGGCAATCTGAGTATCTTACTATGTTGCAACATCGATACAAATGGTCCCAGAATCACTCCGACATAAATGTTGGTACGGTTGTCTTAGTGAAAGATGATCGTTTATCTCCAGGTAAATAAATGGCTTTTGGGACGAATCGTGGCGAAGCACCCGAGAGCAGACGGTGTAACGCGTGTAGTCTCCTTACAATTTAAGGATCGTGTATTTAAGAGACTTGTTACTAAACTGTGCCCTCTGCCTCTAGCTGCTTCAGAGCCTTAGTTAAGTTATAGTTTATAGTTTTGTTTTGTAGATTCTCACTCTATTTAAGTTAAAGTTCAGATGTTTGTATCTTCCACGGTTAAAGGACCCATATAGTCCTTGGGCCGCGGCATGTTTAATGTAAAAATCTTCAAATCTGGTTACATTAATTCAACTAGTAATATGGACTAACGACTCTTTTTATTAATAACCGTAAAAGGAGGATGGATAGAAATTAAGAAAAATCAATCAGATTTGAAGTTAGTAATTAAGCAAAATTGTTCGCACGCTGTTTTTTCTTTTAATAAATTTTTGGGTTAAAAAGTGTAGTTTTAACAATCGGAGTTCGGCCCAGTAGACATCTGCCATTCATTATTGCTTGACCAAATCGGAGAAAGCTATAGTGAATAACACTATGCTGAGACCACCAAACAGTTACCATTACTTTTTTATTGGTAAGCTTTTCATTAGGAACCTGTTGCGGAGTTTGATCTGGGATAGCCATTGCATTTTTCGTTTACGGTTATCGTAAAAAATCCACTTTTCATCACATATCACAATTCGATCCAATATTCCTTCATTTCTGTATCGATTCAACAAGGCAACACAAGGTTCAACACGCGTTTCTTTCTGCTGATCAGTCAAATCATGAGGCACCCATTTTTCATATTTTTTTATTTCATTAATTTAACGCAAATGAGTCAATATTGTTGGTAAGGTAACGTTAAACGATGCCGCTAATTACTGGGTAGTTTGGCTCGAATCGGCTTCCACCATCTCTTTCAATTCATTGTTAATCACATGTGTGGGCAGTCTTCCACGTGGTTCGTTCTTCAAATTAAAATTTCCATCATGAAAGCGTTTAAACCTAAATCGCACCGTGCGTTCATTAGCAGTCCCCTGTCCAAACGCAACATTGATATTGCGAGCTGTTTCTGCAGCGTAAGTCCTGTGTCGGAACTCGTATTCAAAAATCACTCGAATTTTCGAAGTATCCATCTTTCTTGTCTAAGCTGAATAAAAAAAACAACTGAAAGTCGATAATCGAATAATGCACATTTTTTTAAAAGAACAAGGAACCTCATAGTTACCATTTGAAAAAGTATCACTCAAAAATCTCAAACCATGAAGGTTCTATGTCAATTCGAAGTACCTATCTATATATTAATACGTGAAGCAAAAACTTAGTATGTCTTTTTACGAAAATTGCGCGGACGGAGGAGTATGAAATTTTCCACACTTATAGAGAATACAGAGAAGAAGTGCACAATGCTAATATTTTTTTAAAATAATGCATAAAAGATACTTTAAATCAATAAAGAAAACAGCACACACACTACATACCATGTATTTGACGCACACGCGCATGCATACTATTTATTGTCAAACTTTTGTTCTTGACGTCTGTGGTCAAACTGAGAATAGATTAAATATTGTTTGTCTTTATTAATATTTTTTAATAGTGTAGCCTTGGCGAAATTCGTGATTATAGAAGTATAAAATACAACCATAATAGTGTACAAACTTACAATTCCAATTAATTATAGTCGAATTTCGACTACTGCGTGACCTCTAGTTACAATAAAACGGCAATTTCATACTTTAACTCCTATTATTAAAGAGCTGTACGTTCGTGTTTATTATAAAAGCAGGTCCCAGGGACCGCAGAACCCGCACACAGCCTACCGTCGATAGTAGGTACAGGCATGGTGAAGCGGAAATGATTGAAAAAAAAACACTTTATTACTTTCTTAAATTTGTATTACAATTCTTTCACAGTATGAAAAATGGAAAAATAATTATCTTATTGCTTTCGAAGCTTACTAACTAACTAAGAATAATATTAAAATGTAATGCATCTTAAAAAAGCCAATGTGATTAATTGTGCTTTGTTTGTCGTAGACGAATATGTAAACAATGTACAATTAACACCATTTTAATTATAATAATTTTAACACACTATACGACTTTATATAAAGAGTTTGTGTTTGTAGATTAGGGAAGTATATTTTTTAGTTAGAAGTAAAGTTAACTAGGCATTTACTTTATCTCTGACTAAAGACAAGAAAGCTATCAACATTTTAACGCTTGTACTAGGTTTGTATAAATTTTAAAAGTATTAAAAGAATCCATTTTTGGAATATATATTCCTCATATATAAAACAAATAAAGTAACCTAAATTGTTCATCAGAATAAGTGTTGTAAATTTAACACTAAAAATTATAGTCAAAGTATTTTATCAAAGAAACATTCATATAAAAACCTACCTACTTAATTTCGTATCAAATATTATAATCATCTACAATCTATGTATAATATATTTAAATATATTTCTAACCTACATTAAATTTAAAACAAAATCTTTGTATAATCCGGTTACTTATTTGCTATATTAACTAATTTATCGAATATTACAATAAATGTCACTATAAGCTATAAATATAACTCTTTCTTTTCTTTGGCACATGCTATTCACTTCTTTTTTCTATATTCTACATAAATATTTAGGTACCTACCTAATTTTATTATATTAAAAAAGAAATAACTTAATATTTTCACACTTAAGATACCAGTTAGTTTGCTAGTTATATATTACAAATAAAATTCATTTTCTTTTTATATGTTAGTCGTCTCTGCGTTCCTAAAGCAGTCATTGGATTATGATGAAATTTGTTACAGTGGTAGCTATCGCTAAAAGGGGCCAACCTACTAGCGTAGCTAGACCACGCGACTTCGCGAGCATAATTATGTAAGTCATGTAAATTTTTTTGTTTTCTACAGACGTTAACGCTAATAGATAGCACTGGCCAAGCATCTTTGGTTAAGTTACTGTCGTACTAACATCAACGTACAATAAGATCTGCGCGTATACTTTCAACAAATTAATGTTTTGCATACAATTACTGACGTTCACAAGGTAGCGATCAACCCATTGACAACCCACTAAGTTTCTCGCCAGATCTTCTCCGTGGATCCCGATTTTGTTCCGATGGTAGATTCAGTGGAACATTGCTCCTGCTAGGGCAGATGTTTTCAATTCCTTTTAGGCTGAGCCCCGTGAGCTCGCCCACGGCTCAGGGCGAAGCCAGAATAGTCCCTAGAGGTTTTCTTAAGCTTAGTATGTGGGAATCGATTCCGAAACCAGCAAAAAACTAGTAGGTATACGTAATGTAAACGAAAACCACTAGTAATTTTCTAAACTAAACCAAATTATTTACTCGTTTTAAAATAAAGACTGTAACGCGAATACCACTACCAAGAAGCGTCTTGCATTTTATCGCGTAAATTTCGCGCGTCTGTTGATTGTTGAAATTTACGTTATTAAAATATAATTATTCGAATGTGATGAGTTGGCAATCAGTGTAGTCATTCAATCATTGTATGTAATATTAACTAATAAGATAAGAATAAGATAAAAAAGCTAACGATCGAAATTAAAATCTCTTCTAACTATCAAACTAAGTACATACCTAAAAGAAATTGAGAAAACTTTCAATATATATTTTAACACTATCCAAATGTAATCTTATCATTAAGGCACAAGGAATGCACAAGAAGTGAAGTTTCCTATACGAAAATAGGTTTTAATAACATATCAATCATTTAACCTAAAAATTTACCTAGGCACCTATAACATTGAAATTTAATTTTACATGATATTAACAAACACGCTTTCATTCTTTGGTATATCTGTAGAGTTTAGACCATATAAAGTCAATATGATTATTAGGCGAAAAAAAACTTAAAATGCTAATAAAAAAACGGTAATGCACTCTAAACAATTCTCTTAAATCAACCGTATCTATAATAATATCTATCAATAAAATTATAATCTTTATAAACAGAGCTAGAGACATTAGTAAAATTTAATATCCTAAAAAGCTATCTACACCTTTACCACCCTAAAAGACAAACATAAAATCAAAAATAAATAAATACTCCTTTTCGAAATTAATCTATTTTATTGGTGAGAGAATTTCGAAAAGGAGTATTTCAATTCAAAAAAGGGGGCAGGGTGGTGTAGGCCTGGCTGGGACTCGGTTCCATTTTAACAACCACTGGCTGTGATAACTCCGAGTGACGATCCATTTCGTAGTGTTTCTCATGGGTCACTATACCACATTTTTCATAGTCCTCAGGAGGTCCTGCGTAACGCGGCGGCTCATCTTGTAGGGCGCACGCATTGTATTTGTCTTCGTGGTCATGAGCCCGATATTCAAGTTTGTCGTCATGACCGTGAGCTTCCATTTGCGGTGAATGCGCCGCCATCATTGGATAATCTCTCACCCCTAGTGGCGGCGGACTGCCTTCGCCATACTCATAAGAGTGCCTAGGTGCGAACATTTGTCCATCGTGACCGTTGAGTACTGTTGTATAGGTGTACGCTGGCTGAGTATTAAATCCCGGATATCCACTGCTGCTAGAGGACAGTAAATGATGTGACGATAACTCATAGGAATGTTGATAAGACCATGAGTCTGCCGGAGCCGGAATTCCGTTTTGAGGAAACGCTGGTAGATTACTGCCGATACCGGAGAACCCTCCTCCTAATGTGGTAGAACTGGGTGAACTAGATCCAATATAACCAGTTTTTCGTGGTGGTTCACGTTTGCGCCATTTCGCTCTTCTATTTTGGAACCAAACCTGTAATTGTTGGACAAATTGTTGTATAACTGTAAAAAAACTTTTAGGCATGTAGTGACAAATTCAATAAAATTAAATTAAAGAATAAAATTCTACCTGTACACGTGATTCGGACAAATTGAGCTTGAGAGCTAATTCTTCTCTGGCGAACACATCTGGGTAAGGGGCTCTTTCGAAAGCTCGTTCCAATTCTTCTAATTGATAAGCAGTAAATGTGGTACTGCGAACAAAACAACAGTAGTTACTTAATATTCTGGTGGTAGAACCTCTTGTGAGTCCGCACGGGTCGGTACCACCACCCTGCCTATTTCTGCCGTGAAGCAGTAATGCGTTTCGGTTTGAAGGATGGGGCAGCCGTTGTAACTATACTGAGACCTTAGAACTTATATCTCAAGGTGGGTGACGCATTTACGTTGTAAATGTCTATGGGCTCCAGTAACCACTTAACACCAGGTAGGCTGTGAGCTCGTCCACCCATCTAAGCAGTAAAAAATAAATAAAACAATAATGAATAAATTGAAACATCGTTACTTTAATCTTGTTACTAAAACTATCAACATTTAATAATTAAAAAGCACGCTAATAATGCATTCATGAAATTCCTATCTCCGTAGGGTGCGTCCACCATCTGACGCGTGCAGTATGGCTGCGGGCCATGCACGCGCAGAAATTGATTGACCGTGAAACTAAATTCATCCCTGTCGCGTGTTACCACCTTAAATTGCCTGACAATTGACCCTCTCGTGTTAGTAACACTATTCCTATAAATAATTGTTTCAACACGTCATTCGTTACTATATTTTTACGTGCATGTCCGTAGTGAATTTTTATTGTAATATGTGAAATCAAGTTGATGTGACATTTTGTATCAACTAGTATTATTAACTTTGTAAACTCAAGAATATAAAAAAAAACCTAAACATAGCTATTTACTTTAAAAAAAATTAAGTTAAAATAGTTAATCCATAAAATAATATTAACGCACCAAGTATGTCGTAGACCATAATAAAATCCTACTTTTATGTATCTTAATTTAAGATCAGGATTGTACAACAATTGCACAATACGGCGATTAGGCGCACGCACTAGATCCCTCGGTCACTGGCCACTATTCTGAGATCGCACGATAAACCTATTGAGTCCCTACAGTATCGTCATGCGGGTAATTAATCCAAACATCATACCATCACGCCTTTTTACAATACTTCTGAGGGGATCGCCTGCATCAGGCTACTTTTCTAAAACCAAGAAACGGGTACCTCCGATATCTCGATTTTTTATTTATTTATTGCTTAGATGGGTGGACGAGCTCACAGCCCACCTGGTGTTAAGTGGTTACTGGAGCCCATAGACATCTACAACGTAAATGCGCCACCTACCTTGAGATATAAGTTCTAAGGTCTCAAGTATAGTTACAACGGCTACCCCACCCTTCAAACCGAAACGCATTACTGCTTCACGGCAGAAATAGGCAGGGTGGTGGTACCGACCCGTGCGGACTCACAAGAGGTCCTACCATCAGTAAAGTCATCAAATTTCCTCAAGAGTTTTTTATTTTTTTATTTTAGGGATACAAATATTTAAAATAATTTAAATATGCTGACCATATGCCCCGCAATATTTTTTAAATCATCGAATTAGTTATGCAAATAATAAAATAGGGGTTCATCGGATGCGATCATTCCAATGCAGAATTCACAGGGGTGCTTCCCTAGTCAAAAACAACACCTGTTATGTTCAAAATGACACGTGCCTGTACTTCTGTAAGTTTACTTTTTGACAACATGCTTAAGTGAACACTAAATTCCTGTGAATTTTTAGAATATATTATTTATGTTTAACTACGATTTTACGTTAATTTTTTCTTGACAGAGTTTAGTACACCATCTGGCAACCAACATACTAAGTGACTAGTCTTATATGTATTACACCTATTAGTGTTTTAAAATATTTAACGAGATGTTCCTAACTATAATAAGTTGAACAGGTTTTTACTATTATTAATCTACCATTATTAAGTTATACATATTTTGGCTTGAAGAATAAGTACGTAAGAATCAATTATCTGACTCAACTGAGGCTTCGACTTCGCTTCTGAAAGTAGGTAGCTATATCTACGTTGAAAAGGCTATGGTCACATTCCGAAACATCCAGATCGCGCGTTATTAAACACAAATCGTTGTGCAGATTTAACGTAACTAGAGGACCCGCAGTAGTCGAAATTCGACTATAATTAATTGGAATTGTAAGTTTGTACGCTATTATGATTGTACTTTATACTTCTATAATCACAAATTTCGCCAAGACTACACTATAAAAAATATTAACAAAGACAAACAATATTTAATCTCAATTTGACAACAGACGTCAAGAACAAAAGTTTGACAATAAATAGTATGCATGCGTGTGTGCGTCAAATACATGGTATGTAGTGTGTGTAATGTTTTCT
This sequence comes from Bombyx mori, assembly GCF_030269925.1. Lineage (NCBI taxonomy): Eukaryota > Metazoa > Arthropoda > Insecta > Lepidoptera > Bombycidae > Bombyx > Bombyx mori. Next base: position 8,642,931 of record NC_085121.1, read on the forward strand.
TTATTGATTTAATGTATATTTTATGCATTATTTAAAAAAAATTAGCATTGTGCACTTCTTCTTCTTTATATTCTCTATAAGTGTGGAAAATTTCATACTCCTCCGTCCGCGCAATTTTCCTAAAAAGGGATACAAAGTTTTTGCTTCACGTATTAATATATAGATAACCTAGATATATGATGATACATTTTATATATTTTGCTATGTAAATAATGTTTCTTCGCGCAATAACATTTGCATACTTTTAGACCGATATATCACGATTGTTCTTTAATTCTCATAGGCGCGAAGCTGGAATAGCCTCTTAGGATACGAGCGAATAAGTAGGAAAAAAAGTAAATTGTTAAAGCCGTAGTCGCGATAATTCCTTTTGGAATCGTTTTTTTTTTTAATTAATTAACACGAGGGACACAAATTAATAAATTAATTATTAACACTAAAACCGCATTTGAATTAACTTAAACCTATACCTACACACCGATTTTTGACATTTTTTCTTCTTCAAACAAAGAATAGTACTAAAAGTTAATCATGTATATGACATTCAGTTATGAGTGTTGACGAAAAATACATTATCGTCACTTCAAAAGCTGTGAAGTTCTTCTAGTAAAATGATCATCAAATGGTTTATCATATGATTTTGGAACTATGAAGTTTTACATACTATAAGCAAGCGTAACGTATATTATCTTATTATTTTAGATAGACAGACGAGAGCCTTACATGCTCTGTTTACTGGTTATCGGAGCCCATGGATATCGCAAGAGACGTAATGTTGAAGTATCAATTATCTTATTTAGATAGACAGACGAGAGCCTTACATGCTCTGTTTGCTGGTTATCGGAGCCCATGGATATCGCAAGAGACGTGATGTTGAAGTATCAATATTATAGAGTATAAGGACTGTCCCACCATTTATTCCAAAATTTAATTGCAGAAACACGCAACACGCTTGTACACATAGGTATATTTGCAGACTAAGAATGCGTTCTACTACCAAAATATTAAATTTAACTTTAAATGCCGTTCGTTAATACTTTATAATAGATACCCCTTTTTATTATACCTACATAACTTTTTTTTCGCGTTTTGCAGATATTACTAATTATACACTAACTCCGTTGTCGTACTTCCATGATTCTTATAATGAATCCCGGAACCGAATTTCATTGAAAGGTATTTCAGAAAATCTAAATATTTACTAAATAAATTAATAAATATTTATTAATAATCACCAGCAATTGAAATTTCGACGGAAAGGCGCCTATCGGATCAGCTAGTAAAGTTTTTGATATTTGTATCTAAAGCTACAAATATCAAAAAATATCTCTGAATACCAATCTGAGTATTGAAAAGCTGTAAATTTTATTAAGCAGTTAACTTATATCTACTACCACTCTATTATCGGCACACAATCTAAAATTGTATTAATTAATTGTAAAATTGTATAAATTAAGCAAAGCTAAAATTTTAACTTGTTGACGTATCATTAGGATCGGTACATACCGTGTCTTTTTTTTCTTGATTCCATTATTATCATTTTTCTTTTTATCACTCTTTTTTGATGTAGGAGGAGGCGGCGGAGGTGGATGAGTTGCCGGTGATGAATCTACTGTTTGAAGTAGTAACGGTTCCTCCTTTCGTTTTTGATCGGGTCCTCCGCTATACACTGGCATATCATCCCTGTATTGGAGTTCACCAACGGATCCGACGACCACCTGAACGTGTCGATCTTTTCCGAAATCAGTAAACATCTGTTCGTCAAAGGGTGGTTGTTCCATGGAAGCCGGTGCTTGTTCGAAGGCACACTCGTAGCGAGCGGCCGGCCCTAGGGCTCCATCCCCGCACACGTACATATAGCCGTCGGGTGGCGGCGGGTGCGGGCCCGCTACCTCCGCGCCCACCTCGCTGGACTCCGTCGCGAAGATCTCGCTGATGCTCGGCCCCGTGCTTGCCTCGGCCCAGCCGAGATCTGCTCACCGACTAATTATTAATTTCAGTAATAAACAATTTGCCTTCATTTAATCTACGTTTCGGGATCGACGAACGCTCGCGCCGTTCGTATCCTTGTATCCGTCCCGGTTAAATGGCTTCAATTAACTTTAACGAACTAACCGAATTTGCTCTACGGTTGGTCAATTTATATTTCCATAATACGACTCTCCGCGTACATTTCAAGCCAATGATTGGCGTGTTCGACGCGCAGTGACGATATGCTCGAGAACTATTATGATCTGTGTGGCTCGCATTGAAGTTTGATAGTGAGTCGCTGTAAAGAGGCGCTTGTGACTATAATATTGTAGTGTGAGGAGCCAATAGCGACGTCAGCGGGCCACTCCCCCGGTGCTGGTTCGTATCCCCTCGCGCACTCGCGCCCTCGCCGTAGCGCTACGGTTAAGCTCGGCGGTCGTCGCACGATGTTTCTCTCATGTATGGACCATGCGGGATTCCCACAAATTCGTATGGTATTCTGTTTGTCTCAGTACTTTTGAAGGGCTCCACCGCCCACATGATTAGTTCGAAAGTCTATAACGCAGTATTGTAAAACCCTATCTAACAACAGCGGTGCGTCTCTTTATGATTTATAGCCGTGGGAAAAATAAATGCAGTTTCATGTATACCTATTTGAAGTATTCGCAGCCTTGTATAATCACGACTTGATTGATTCTTTGAATACTTCTACTCACATAGGGTACTGCTACGACTGAACTGAAGTATATTAAGCGGTAGTGCACCTCGGCAGCGACGCCGGCGCACTGATGCCGATCGACACGACCCGATCGTTTAATTATTAATTAACAGTTCCTGCCGGGGATTAATAACAAAACATTCGCCCTGACTATTGGCACTTAGATTAACGCCGAGGGAGTAATGGCGCATTTCAACAATTTCGGTTGTTATTTAATTGAAGTCAATTTAGATGATCAGAGTCTATTTAGGTTGGTGCTGGCGCTCGTCAGTGGGATATCTGCTTCATTGGGCTTATTGGTGACTTTCAGACAACACGAATTGCACTCGTTGCACTTCTCTTTGTATTTGCATTATGCAAGAACATATAAACAGGCCACGGTCACAAATTATTTTAAAAAAATAGTACGCGTATTTACTTATGTGTCAATAGTACCTAATGAATAAGCTTTAGGCGGTGAAGTGATGAAAATGTTTGGATTATACACAAATGTGTCATTGAAGTCACGCAGTGAAGTTGGTGATAGTAGTCTGTGTCAAAAAAAATCCGCATATATATACGTGTGTGTGTTTGTGTGAGTAAAAGCAAAAATTTCATGAACACAGGAATCTGGCGCCACCTAGTTACAGCTAGAGACTTGAATAGGTACGATCGTACGTACTTAGGTACATTGTTTAGGTAGGTACGTTAGTTTTCCACATACATACGGTATATTCGCAATATACGTAAGTATATAAACATAAATTGTCTCCAATTTGCAATGTGTAAATATAAGCTATTTGTTATAATTTGTGTAAAATTTGTAAAGAAATTATTGAACCAAAAAAATTCGGGCCCAGTATAGTTTTATCCTAGGACCACTTTTTGTAGAGAAAGGTTCTTAACAAATACGTACGACTTCTGCGATGATGGAATAAAATCGAGCATTAATAATCAAACCCGTCAAATTTGCGAGTTTGCGACATGGTATATATTTTTTTGCGTTATTTTGATAGGATGACTTGTTGTTAGTTGACACGAGTTTTTGGAGTGGTTTGAAAAATCAGAAAGCTGTTACCCAACACAGTTTTCATTTCGACCTCATGTTTCAAACTTACCAAGTGGACCGTCACTTCGTCTGATATAAAATAACAACAGAAAAAATTGTAAAATATTGACATACGAAGCTTTTGTTATGACTGTACCTAACCGACATTCGAGCCGACCTGATGATAAATTGTTATTTCAAAGGATGTGTGAGAACTGTATTATCGATAATCCGAACGGCCCTCTTCTCACGGAGTGACGGTCATAGTCAAATGCTTTAAGGCGAAATCAGCAATACGATGGTATCCCATATGCGAAGGTAGCTCTTTTTACGCCTACCACTAGCTAGTAATTACCACATTACAAAAATTCACAATTTTTGTGGGTTTGATTCCTATAAAACGATATATTTATTAATACTCAAAGATGATCGTGACCACATGTTAGATCCGTACTTAAAATACTGAGGCTTGGAGTGTACCACGCTATACAAGTGAGCGGTTTTCTCTATTACGCCACGGATGTTACCGGTCATCGTTCTAGTCAAACCCGTCGCTTGCGACGAAGGGCTCGGCAAGCAAATTAACCCACAGACACAGCCCCCTGACTTTCTTGCTGGATCTTCTCAGTGAGTCGCATTTCCGACCCGGTGGTAGATTCTGCGAAGCACTGCTCTTCCTTGGGTTAGTGTTGACAACGTCGTTAGGTTTGAGCCCGGTGAGCAAACCTACTTGTTAGATTACGCTGACATAGCCTCTAGTCTCAAGGCTATAAGCTTAGGTAGGAAAAAAAAATGTTTAATGGGAAATTTGAAGAATAGATTTATAACCGTTTACTCCTTCAAACCTCCTCCGATAAAGCACGAAAGGGACCGCTGCCCGGTTTTGCGCTAAAAAGTCGAAACCCACATTTCTTTCTTTCCCTGGGTCACTCTCGTAAACTTAAATAATTTAAGCCTTTAGATAAATAATGTAACGGCACGATTTCTTTTCATTTCTTTTATATACTCGCAAAATATGTTTGCTATCTGAGATGATGAGATGTGTAAAGGGCGAAAAACTGCCCATCAGTTTCTAGAAACCAAAAGCTTCGAGATATTTTTTTATTATTTCAAGATCATGTATTTAATTATTTTTTTATTCTATATAGGATCCTTTGGAATTTCTGGGTCTGCGGAGGGACTTCAATTCTCTCTGTATTTTGTACCGTATGTTCCATGGAGAGTGCTCTGAGGAATTGTTTGAGATGATCCCATCATCTCGTTTTTATCGCACTGCCCGCCACCGGAGTAGAGTTCATCCATACTACCTGGAGACACTGCGTTCATCCGTGTGCCAGTGCGTTTCCAGATATCTTTTTTGCCACGTACCTACCAACCGGTTTTGAAATGGGCTTCCCTTCACGGTGTTTCCCGAGCGCTATGACATATCCTTCTTCAAACGAGGCTTGTCGAGAGCACCTACTTAGCGGTAAGCAGTGGCTTGGCTCTGCCCCTGGCATTACTGAAGTCCATGGGCGACCGTATGCTCGTCTGCCTACAAGGGCAATAAAAAAAAAATGCCGGTTGTTTTTGGAAAGTTATAGATTTAAAAGGAATTTCCACCTAAGCACCTTAGTTGACGACGTTTTTCTCTTCCAATTATTGCTAACATCAACAATTCAGACCAATAGGTTGTCCGTCATTTACCACAAAAAAACTTAGTGTAGATAGGTACTCGCAGTTTTTTGTAGTAGCCTACATAAGTTTTTAGTTCCTCATAAGACATGTAATACATTCATGGTATATTAATTCCTTCTGTACCAAGAACGTCTCTAATCCAATTGGTAGTAGATCCGAGTCTACGAAACTACCATTGACTTTTTATATTTCTCATCAACTAAACATTTTGAATACCTCCATCATAATTAGTACGAGTATATCAGTGTTTATATAGGTAATGATTACTATATAATAGTCTACAGTAGCATCTTCGACTATTTACTATCTGTCGATCGTCTTTCATGGAAATCTGTTTTTTCTCTTCAAAATAATTAGGTACTATTTTTTGTCACAAACGAGTAAAATCAGATATGACACTTGATTGCATCGAAAATAAATACAACTAAGTCTCTAAATAAATAATAACGAAAAAATGCCAACTTAACTGAAATGCTGAAAATATACCTAGTATTTTTACTCCAAAACTGTTCAACTTTAATATAAATTACTGCCGGCCCTTCCCCCTTTCTGCTCAAATCGCATTTATCGTCACTAGTGACTTTTTTTTTTTTTTTTATGATTGAAAGTTTACTGGTGGCCCGAAGGCCTTTCCAGTTTCACCAGGACAGGTGGGCGAGCAAAGGCTCAGCCAAGAGGGGTGGGATTTGCTAACAACTGCCCGAGCGCCTCCGAAGGAGACCTAACAACTCAAGAGCAATTGTTTCGCGAATGAATCTACTACCGGATCGGAATCGCGACCCGCTGAGAAGATCCGGCGAGAAACTCAGCGGGCTGATGCATGGGTTAGGTTGCACGTCGACCTCTTTGTCGAGTTCGACGAGTACGGTTACCGGGGTCCCTAAGCCTGCCCCTAGTATTAGAGCTGAAGGCATCTAATGCAAAGGTTATTGGATCTGATGGATCCGTAAGGACGTGTCTAGGGCGTCGACGGTGACTGGCTCCTGCATGATCAGGATTCGGGGAGTAGTCAGCGGCGGCAACGATAAGGCGATTATCATGACGCATAGCCTTATCGAAGTATCGTTCCGACGCTGACTTCATGTATTTCCGAATTGATTCGAGGCCCAGGTCGTCGTGTAGGTCAACGTTCCTCACGAACCACGGAGCCCCGACAGCTAACCTGCAAAAGCGGGATTGTAGGGATTGGAGGGTGTCTATGTGTGTGCGGGCCGCGTGAGCGAACACCACACTCGCGTAAGTCATGACGGGCCTTATGCAAGTTTTGTAAAGTGTCACCTTGTTCCGAAGGGACATTTTACTCCGCTTACAGATCATGGGGTAGAGTCTACCGAGAATAAACGCGGCACGGTCACGGACTGATTTTATATGCGGGCGGAATGTCATCGATGCATCCAGGGTAACGCCCAGGTACTTGACCTTCCTGGCCCAGGGTATGGGTTGTCTAAAGAGAGTAATCGGTGGTGTGAGATTCCTCCTCCTAATCCGGGAGGAAATCCGTGTGGAGCTTCCCCTCTGAAATAGCACCGCAGTACTTTTCGCTGGGTTGATGTCTATGCGCCATTTTCGGAACCACTGTCCTAGGGCTAGGGCTGCGCTCTGAAGCTTCTTCGCGATTAGGGACTTGTTTCTACTGGAATAGTAAACAGTCGTGTCGTCGGCGAATAAAGCTAAATGGGTCGGCGGCGACCGGGGAATATCGTTAACGAATAAGCTAAATAGGAGGGGTGAGAGGACAGAGCCTTGCGGGACTCCAGCTGTGAGAGATCGTGGGGAGGAGCGGGTTCCCTCGACTCGATATCGAAAAGAGCGGTTCGACAAGAAGTCCCGTATGATGAGCACGAGACTATCCGGCACGCCCATGTTGAATAGTTTGAAAATCAAACCATTGTGCCAGACTTTGTCGAACGCTTTTGCGACGTCGAAGAAGAGAGCTCCCGTGTATAACGGTTTTGGTCGATTAAGCCCCACAAGAATGTGCTCCGTGAGGCGGTGCACCTGTTGAACGCATGAGTGATTTGTACGGAATCCGAATTGTTCATCGATAAGAATGCCCTTGGATGAGACGAAGTCTCTGAGGCGTTTGTAGAGCAGACGCTCATACAGTTTGCCTAGAGACATGAGGAGGCTAATCGGGCGGTAGCTCGTCGGATGATTTTTTGGTTTACCGGGTTTATGTATGCCGATAACGTCCGCTTCTTTCCACACCGCGGGAAAGATACAGTTCGCCATAGCGGCATTGAAAATAGATGCCAACATCACGATGAGTTGGACGGGTAGAAGTTTAATAACGCGGTTGGATATACCGTCGGAACCGGGAGCCTTGCGAGGACGTAGGTCTTTGATCAAGTCTTTAACTTCCATCGGGGTGACGGGTGGTAACGCATCAGAGGGTGGCAAGGAGGCTCTGCGTTCTACCTCACTGTCTACTAATTCTACATGAACAGGGTCCACGGATTGAGTGCTGGGCGTGCACTGGGTTTGCAATGTATCGGCCAGCAGCTCTGCTTTTTCGTCATCATCGAACGCCGCGAGTCGGCCTGAGGGGCCTACGAGGGGGGGCATAGTTACTACCGTATCCGATTTGAGAGTACGAGCTAAGCGGTAGTAAGACCTTTGAGAGGGCGCGAGTCCTTCTAAGAAATCAGACCATCTGGCATCTCGGACTTCGGTGATGCGAGACTTTACGTCGCGTTGTAGGGCACGCATTCGAATACGATTTTCCGCGGTAGGATACCTATCGTACGCACGGATCGAGGCGTTCTTAGCTCTAAGGAGTTCCCTAATATCGTCGGGCAATTTGAAGCGGTGAAGGAAGTCCTCCGCTACAACTTGCTTCGATGACCTATCTAATGTCGAGGTGATGTGTGACGTTACGATGTCTATGGCTTCAGCGGTATCCTGAGGAGACGGGATAGAGTCCGGACTAAACGGAAGCGATGGTGGATCAGATTCAGCCAGGCTGATGCCCAGCGTGTGCCAATCCACCACAGTCCTCGTGACGGGAACGGAATCGGGAGCGCGACCGAGCTTCATAACGACGGGACGGTGGTCTGAATCTAACTCTGAAACTACTTCGATCGAGTGTAAGCGCAGAGTTACGTTTTTTAATAACGCTATGTCGAGTATATCCGGGCGATGCGCGATATTTAGCGGGTAGTGAGTCGGGGTTAGCGGAGCGACGATATCGAAGGCGAGATCATCGACTAACGCGTCAAGCCGCCTGCCATTCGGAGTTGTGGTGTGTGAGTTCCACCTGATGTGTTTACAATTTAGGTCGCCCGCCAGAATGACAGAGCTCCCCATACCGAGCAGCGCCTCGATATCACTGCTTAGAACGATCTTATCCGGTGGAAGATAAACGGACGCGATAACGATCGGCGCGTGTCCCGTCAGTGAGATTCGGCACACTGATGCTTCGATATTAGCGAGCGCGGGAGGATCGAGCGGGACGCAATGCAGGGCTCTTCTATAGTAAATGACGGTACCACCACCACGGGCAGAGAGCCTGTCGTTCCTGACCATGTTATAGTTCGCGATTTTAGGGTCACGGCGCGCGGGCTTAAGTAGGGTCTCCTGCACTAAAAAGATATCAATTTGGTGGTCACGCAAAAAGTCAGAAACCTGATCACGTTGATTTGCGAGACCGTAAGCGTTAAAAAATCCTATCGTTACGGATAGGGGCTTTATTCTACTTATATACGCCATTGATTACCGGCGGAGTGAGGGGAGGACGTACGTATTTAATGACGCGTATACGTCGGCGTATTCCTGCACAACGGCGATAAAGTGTTGTGCAGTGGAGGCAGCGCGAATGGCGTCGCCCAAAGCGTTAACGCGCTCAAAGTTGATCGACTGAAAGAAGTCGATCGCTAAAGCGAGATTGTCGGACGCGGTCGGAGGGCAAGTCGCGGGAGAGGGACGAGTCGCGGGGGCGGGACGAATCGCGGAGGAGGGAGTTGTAGCCGTGTTCGTGTACGGCAGCGGTTTTGCCCAGGCCGAGACACTGGGCACCGCCGCCGGAACGAACGCTGGCTTAGCCTGCGACGCAGAGGGTGCCGAGGCTTTGATGTCTGGGCCGGAAGCTCGGAGGCGGTTTTGGCGGGCGACGCGGCGATTTATTTTAGGGGCTCGGGGGCAACCACGGTAATTCGCGGGGTGACCCTGTGTTCGACACAGGACGCAGCTAGGCGGTTCCGTCGCGGTTTTTTGGTCGCGAGCGCAGAGGACCGTGGCGTGATCGCCCAAACACTTAACACATCGGGGGCGCGCGTGACAGTTACGGGAAGAGTGCCCGTACAATTGACAGTTATGGCACTGGCTAGGAGTGCCTTTTTTATGGGGGGCTTCGACAGCGATACCAGAGAGCCTACAGACGGTCTGTGTGTTAAAGATTTTCTTACCCTCGGGGGTAGGCTGGAGAGCGACTAGAACCATATTATATGGCTCCCTACCGCGACCGGTGTGCATACGGTGCACAGAATTCACTGGTAGGCCTTGTTCTAACAGGTCGGCTTTTACGAGCTCTACATCTAACTCTTTAGGGATTCCGCGTATTACAACGCGGAGTTCGCGCTCCTCCTGGAGCGTATACGTATGGAAACTTATACGCTCCTTACGGAGGTAAGAAGAGAGGGCCCTATGGTCGTCGGGTGTTTGAACCTTAATTTGAATGCCGTTCGCGAGGTTACGGGCATTCGTGAAATTTATATTTTTGGCCTTAAGGGCCAGGCAAACTCGATCCCAAGCTGCCTTCTCCTGAAGGATAACCGGGGGAGGGGTCTGGGTTTTATTTTGTGCCACCGGACGCGGCGACGGAGTGGCACGGGCTGGGGGCGCAACGGGAGTCTGAGGGCGGGGGCGCGACGCGTTCACGGCTTTGCTAATTTTAGCGGCCGCGGGAGCTCGAGACTCCGCGGCACGCTTCTTACCCTTCTGTACCAGGGTGAATCCATCCGTCGATGAAGCGGGGGCGAGGTCGACCTCCATGTCCGAGTCAGAGTCGGAGCACGAGGAGGCGGGTGCAGGCGACCTACGAGCAAGTGTAGGTGTTTTAGAGGGCGCGACGGAGGCCGCGGATGATCGCTCAGCTGAAACGATGGTCACGGCGGACGACGCAGCAGCTTTTCTCGCCAGTATAGGCGACACGGGAGCGGCAGGCACGACAGAGGCTGCGGTGCTCAATGCAGAAGCTCTGCACGCAGGTACAGGCGACGCAGGAGCAGCGAGCGCGGCGGAGTCCTCGAGAGGGCTCGCAGTGTGATTGGCCTTGAAGGCCAAAAACTCCGAGGCGAGCTGTGGGTGGCGAAGTCGGAGGAATTCCGCGAATACAGCGTCCATGATCGCTGAGTACCCAGGTGGGGCGGCCCCGGGTCTTGAAAACACTCGCCTTGCGGCGAGGCCCCAACTTCTCGGACCTGAGCGGTTCTATTGAACACAGGTGGCAATGCGGCGCGATTACTACAGGACAAAGAAAAAGCACAACAAAACAGAAATTACGAAAAGAAACAAAACAAATAAATACTTGCAGGAAACCACTTTGTCGGCAGATGTACCACGAACACAGAAACAACAAAAGGAAACAAAACAAATAAAAACTTCCAGAAAGAGCACTTAGTCGGCAGATGTACCACAAACACAGGCCGCGCGAACAATGGCCGGGCTAACAAAAGCCGGGCGAACAAAGACCGGGCGATCGAGTGGACGATGAGCACGTCCGCACGTGACGGGTGCCTCTATCGGAATGGACTAGTGACTATCAACGTACATACCTATAGTTTCTTATTGCTTAGCCGAAAGGGCCATTACAGTTGCAGATGGGTAGATAAGTCGTCGTGGCCTAAAGGATAAGACGACCGGTGCATTCGTAGCGATGCACCGGTGTTCGAATCCCGCAAGCGGGTACCAATTTTTCTAATGAAATACGTACTTAACAAATGTTCACGATTGACTTCCACGGTGAAGGAATAACATCGTGTAATAAAAATCAAACCCGCAAAATTATAATTTGCGTAATCACTGGTGGTAGGACCTCTTGTGAGTCAGCACGGGTAGGTACCACCACCCCGCCTATTTCTGCCGTGAAGCAGTAATGCGTTTCGGTTTGAAGGGTGGGGTAGCCGTTGTAACTATACTGAGACCCTAAAACTTATATCTCAAGGTGGGTGGCGCATTTACATTGTAGATGTCTATGGGCTCCAGTAACCACTTAACACCAGGTGGGCTGTGAGCACGTCCACACCTAAGCAATAAAAAAAATATGCGCTCAGCCTGAGAGAACTTACTAACACTAGTGTCTATGAGCTAGCTTGCACGTCAAACTTTTCGTTCTAATCGACGAGTTCTACGCGGACCTACCTAGAATAGCCCTTTAGGCTACTAGGTAGGGAAAGAAAGAGTCTTGATTTGTAATCTGTCTTGTGTGATTTGTTCTGATTTTTTTTCTATACCTAGTCAGGTCATAAATTCTGTCACATGTTTAATGTAAAATAATTGAAACAAGTTTATTCATTATGTAACCATTCATATACCAAAATGAACTTAACAAAACATAGATTCTTATGACACTAAAGTTTATTCAAAATGACCTCCGTGATTTTGAATACAGGCCTTCAATCTGCGCGGCCAGTCGTCTATCGCAGCACGAACGAGGTCCATGCCAATATCGGCGGCTGCCTTAATCAAGGATGTCTTGAGTGACTCCAAATTGGGATGAGGCTTTGAGCACGTCTTTTCCTCCAAGTGTAGCCATATCTTGTAATCTAACGGATTCAAATCTGGACTGGAGGAGGGCCAGTCTTCGTGCCGGATGAAGTCGATTTCACTCTTCGCTCTATGAGCTGGCGCCGAATCTTGTTGGAATACCCAGTGCCTGTTATTGAACATGGTATGAGAAACAGGTTCCACAAGGTTCGTCAGGACTATATTTTGATACACAACTGCATTCGTTTTTACACCTTTCTCACAAAAATGTACCTCTGTTAAGCCCCAATAAGAAACTCCCAACCATACCATGAGCGAGGATGGAAAATGACCTCGTTGGACACGCGGAATACGGTTGGTCGCTTTTTCACTACTGTGTGCGTACACCTGATCATTTTGTTTGTTGTAGCTCTCTTCTACGGTAAAAATTTTTTCATCCGAAAAAAGAATTTCTCGATATTTTTTTCCCGCGTACCAATTTTTTTTTTTATTGCCCTTGTAGGCAGACGAGCATACGGCCCACCTGATGGTGAGTGGTTACCGTCGCCCATGGACTTCAGCAATGCCAGGGGCAGAGCCAAGCCGCTGCCTACCGTTTAATACTCTCCACAAGCCTCGTTTGAAGAAGGACATGTCATAGCGCTCAGGAAACACCGTGGAGGGGAGCTCATTCCATAACCGGATGGTACGTGGCAAAAAAGACCTCTGGAAACGCACTGTGGATGACCGCAGTGGCTCCAGGTAGTATGGATGAACTCTACCCCGGTGTGCGGGCGGTGCGATAGTAAAAACGAGATGCCGGTATCATCTCGAACAATTCCTCAGAGCACTCCCCATGGAACATACGGTACAAAACGCAGAGGGAACCGAAGTCCCTCCGCAGACCCACAGGCTCTAAACGATCCGTGAGAATGGGATTATCGACAATCCGAACGGCCCTCCTCTGTATGGAGTCAAATGGAAGAAGCTGGTATTTGGGAGCCTCGGCCCAGAGATGGGAGCAGTACTCCACGCGAGGCCGGACTTGTGCTTTATAAAGCAAAAGCCTTTGTCCAGGCGTGAAGCACCGCTTCGCTCTGTTGAGGACTCCCAGCATTTTGGACGCCAACTTGGCTTTGCCTTCCAGATGACTCCGAAACTGGACATCGCTCGAAATCTCGACCCCAAGTATCCCAATACTCTCGGAACTTCAACAAAGCGCGGCATCTCTTCAGTCTCAGGTCCATTAGACGAGCATTCAAACGATGTCCTGTTTTTCTTCGATATGCCCGAAGCCCTAAGTCTTCATTTAATACCCTTTTCACCGTGGTTCTGCTTAACCCCATCTGAAGGGCAACAGTTTCTGCTTACGTTTGGGATTTCTTTGAATTCGCGCCTTCACAGCTTTTATCACTGCTGGAGTCCTAACAGACCGAGGGCGACCACTTCTTGACCTGTCATCTACACTAGAGTCTTCATTGTATCGTTTGATGGTACAATAAACGAATCTTTTGGTTATATTCAAATTTTTCAGTATGTTAAAAATTTGAATTGGCGCGTAACCGCGACGATGCAACGCAATAACTGCAACACGGTCTTCTATAACCGTCCACTCCATATTTAAAAATGAGTAAAATTCTAAAAGTATACAATTTTTATTTTCATGAACAATTCGAAATTCGAATTCAATAAACTTTTTTGTGGCCAGCATCCTAAAAGAAAAGTTTTTACTGTGTGACAATACTTATGACCTGACTAGGTATATATAAAAATGAATTGCTGTTCGTTAGTCTCGCTAAAACTCGAGAACGACTGGTCCGATTTGGCTAATTTTGGTCTTGAATTATTTGTGGGAATCCAGAGAAGGTTTAAAAGGTAGATAAATATGAAAATGCTCGGAATTAAATGAAAATAACAATTTTGTTTTTCCTTTGATGTGTCCCCCGTCGGGCGGATTCCGTTTGGTTGGCTTAAGTTTATTTTATACAAAAGCTTAGGTCTGTTATTTATCAATTGAGACACTACGAAGTCTGCCGGGTAAGCTAGTCAGAAATAAATAACAAACAAAACACAGCTCGTTACCAAGCAATAATAAACCTTCTTATAACTTCTTTCTGAAAACAATAGTGCATAAATAAATACTTAAGTTATTGGTTTTTTTATTGCTTAAATGGGTGGACGAGCTCGCGAGCCATCTGGTGATAAATAGTTACCGAAGCTTTGAGACATGAGTTCTAAGGTCTCAGTTTTTACAATACAACGACTGCCCCACCCTTCAAACCGAAATGCATTACTTCTTCATGGCAGAAATAATGTAATATTTGAGACTCTCTAATGTACACGCGGGTAGGTATCACCGCCCTGCCTATTTCTGCCGTGAAGCCGTAATGCGTTTCGGTTTGAAGGGTGGGGCAGCCGTTGTAACTATACTGAGATCTTAGAACGTATATCTCAAAGTGGGTGGCGCATTTACGCTGTAGATCCATGGGCTCCAGTAACCACTTAACACCAGGTGGGCTGTGAGCTCGTCCGCCCATCTAAGCAATAAATAAAAAAAACATATGTGTCAGCAATGCTATTTAAACTGCCTAAATTCAGAAATGCAACGCTATCTAAAATTGTTTGCATAATGTACTCGAAAGTAAAGTCATAGGTTTTTTTCTTAATAAATAGGAAACGACACGTGCTCCTCAATGAGACAAGCATACATCAAATTCAAATTCGTGGTAAAAGCTAGGTACACAATCAAATGAGTCATGTGACAAACTGACGCAGGCGCGTAGGCGCTTCACATAAAATCTCACTGGCGACGTAGAATCTGCCGCCCGCTCAATTGGACTCAATTGGTTTAATTGACTTCAATTGAAATGACCTCGCGTACTCTTTCCAGCTCCCGTTTCTAGCATGACACTTGTTCATGTTCATTATTTTTTTGGAGCTCACTAAAGCACTTTAAAATTATGATTGATCCAAATAAATCCAGTGCATTTTTAGACGGTCTGAATAAAAATTTATTCTTCTGAAATAAGTTACACTGATAGTTTTAATTAATCTTAGAAGTTTCTTGTTGGTCTGGAACCATAACATCAATTAGTATCTTGAAGATTGTCGACGGTTTTATTTTCCGAGTATAAATTGTGGTTTGGAGGGTAGAACAAAATTGATCCCCAATACAATCAAGCCCATGTTGAAACGTCTGGCGGTAGCCATGTTGCAATGTCTTTTAAACTCCGGTCCCTACTCAATTACCAAGTCTGCCAAATATAAATGGACGTTTTCTAAAATTTTAAAATTACGACTCCCTAAGCTAGTTAACGCCCGTGACTACTGTACCATGGGTTGTGGCTCATCGAACAAACATTGGTGAGATTAACAGGTTTATATGCTGTTTTTTTTATGTTTAGTATAATATAGGTATACAAATATTTGTACGTATTTTAGTATGTATATTAGTCTCTGGTTCCCATAGTACAGGGAATCTTAAGTTTGGTACGAGGTGACCGTGTGTGACTCGTCCCCGATTATTATTATTATTATTTGAACTACACAGAAGTTACTCTGATTATAACAGGCACGATGACGGAATGCCGCTATAAAGACACATTTTGGCACGTGTCCTATCCGGTGGACAATTGATCTTAATTAGGAAATGGCGGTGCGATGCGATTGTGACATACGATGTCCGTCTTTATTTCTGAATTTGTAACATTAAAACTTAATGCAGCAAAAGTTGATACAATAATAATGGTAATATAATAAATAGTATAGAATTCAGTCACGCCTTTTCTTCTTCGACTTTGTTTTCCAGAAATATGTTTTGTCTTTGTTCTCGTTTGATTCATTATTTTCTTGAATTGTTTCCAAATCGCTTAGACGCTTCGATCTCTCCAGTTTATGTTGACGCCTAATTTTGTTTTCATCAAGCCCTGTCGATTCTGATATAATTGACAGACTATCTTGAAAACGTAAATGTTTACTTCTTCGCTCCGAACTACCTTCGTGTACTTGAGCATTTGATAAAAAGGAGCTAGAAGTGGGACTGTTGTCATTCAAGGATTGATTTAAATTGTCATACTCATAACATTTAAGTTCGGCTTCTTCAAGTACTTTTTTGAATTTTGAATTTATGTTTACTGAACTGACTGAATGAGCCTTCGACGTTGAAGGCTTTGACGCTTGAAAGAATTTTAAAACATTTAATTCTTCATCATTAACTTGGCAATTAAAATTATCTGGGTCTAAAAATGAATATTCATCCGACAGTACCAAATTTTCTGAAACTGAACATTCTAGAGACTTCAAATCATTTTTCTTAAATTGAGTGTTCTGAAAATCTTTCAATGCAATGCCATTTTCCGTTTGGACTCCGGTATTAACTGATGGAATTCCTAACATCTTTCGTATCTCAAACTCGGTAAAAGAAAACCTTTTCTTCGCTTTCATGTTGTCGTTTGATAGACCGGACACCATGATATCACTATTTTCTATCGATTTAAATTTATGTCGGAGATATTTACAGCAAAAAAAGTCAATTAACAATCTAATACAAGATTTTTTCTTTTTGTTTCCATCTTGATCACCATCATACATTAAATCATCTTCTGGATGACCAAGATATACCAGTTTGGAATCATTGTCGATTTCATTAGGAGATCGCATTACACTTTTCAGTAATAACCTGAAAGTACATAATACATGAAGCTTTCTTGTCTCTTGCATAACTCCAGCCACCATACCTTCTACTTATACTATGCATATAGGTATATATACAACATATTCAAACAGAATCGTAATAAAATAAATAAGTAGGTACGGATTGTTGTTATTTTATGCAAAAAAGTAAAATAAACTTTTGATTATTTGATTAATTAAGGAAAACAAAAGTGAAACGAATGTACTCTATTTAAAAAAAAAGTGTCTTGTGGGTTGATGAATTACTTTTTGGGTCGGTAAAATAACATGACAATGACTCCTTTTCATATTAATTTAAATTATAATTATTGACAGACTCGTATTTCCTGCACGAAAATTAAATTGTAAACAGATTGATGGTCTGTGTGTTCGTGCGCGCTAATCTTCACACAGACTGAACTGAAATTTAAGAATAGTTTTCAGTGGTCTATCGTAATAAGTTAACTGGTTTGAATGAATTAGACCATTATTTGTCTCAATGTTTCATACAAATACAAACAAGATAAAACGCAAAAACCAAACCAAAAAATCTAGATAATTTGTCAAAGCTTATGATCCGTAAAGACGCAAAATACAAATTTGTTTAACTATACTTTTTTTCCATCAATTAGGTTTTGGGAGGCAATTCGAGAACAACAATAGCAATATGTTTAATATTAATATGTTCTTACATGTTTTCTTCGCCGTTCGAGTACACAAAAAAGGCCTCAGAAACACTAGGTACACATTTCTTGATCCAATACTGTACAATGTACAATGCCGTAAATAAAACTGCCAGTAAAGTAAATGAAGCAAGATACATATTATGTTCAAAACCAGTTGATCGACACAACAAACGATCTTCATCGTAAATGTCTGAAAAGAAATGAAAAAAGGTAAAAAAAATCCAAAGTCACAAGTGGATATCAAAAATAATAAAAGTAATTGAAAGTAAAGCCCACTTCTTTACAATGTTAATGAAAAAGCTTTCGTCATATTGTTGAAGTTGTGTGCAGTATTGAAATGTATATACGGGCCGTCAATTTAATAATTGTTTCACAATCAGAAATACCATAAGAACCACAATTCGGCACTCCATCACACATAGAACTTGTATCTATGCATATTCGGGTACCATAAACATGACATTCCATTTGTGTATTGGAACACCTTGAATTCATATCTGATAAAGCACGGGCAGGAGTTAACACTAGCGTCATATAGTCCATCTGGAAATTAAATATAACAAAATCGCAAATTAATCACCATAAGGTAGATAAAAATTTGACGAGAAAATAACTAACACTGAGCAAACGAAAAAAAGTTAAGTCCAAGGTAATCCTGATCTCTCTCTCATTATTTGTGATGTCAATTTTATTGAAAACTAGCTGACCCGGCAGACTTCGTAGTGCCTCAATCGATAAATAAAAGACCTAAATTTTTGTATAAAATAAACTTAAAATAAACAAAAGGAATCCGTCCGACGGGGAACACATCAAAGGAAAAACAAAATTGTTATTTTTATTTAATTCCGAGCATTTTCATATTTATCTACATTTTAAACCTTCTCTGGATTTTCACAAATAATTCAAGACCAAAATTAGCCAAATCGGTCCAGCCGTTCTCGAGTTTTAGCGAGACTAACGAACAGCAATTCATTTTTATATATAAAGATAGATTACGTAATCTCTTATAATAAAAATAAATAGTTATGGTCTAAGAGCTGAAAATTTCGAAAACTATCCACAACAAATTACTCAATTGTAACAAGAAATGTAAGAGCATTTCTTAATTGTTCTATAACTTTCTATAAACACGGAGACAGACTGTCACCACTTCATTCATAATTCGCATAGCGAACGACCGTACTGCTTGGAGCAGTTCATAAAACTTTAACTTGTCATCATATTTTATCAATATGAAGTACTTCTGTGCGTAGACAAAATATTCACTCACACATCTACATAAGTATTAAAAACTGAAATAAAAGATTTTGCAACAGATCATCCTAGTAAGCCGGTAATAGCTTACGCGTTTCATCGTAATTTTATTGTTCAGATGTGCAGTTGATAATAATGAAAATATTATAAATTGAGTTTCTCATTCTGCACGATATTGTGTACTCCCTGCTGATCCAATCACTTGAATTCTTTTTTATTCTGTTACACACAGGCATATGCATGCTAGTATTTTATTAGTAAAAATGGTACTGTGAGTAGCATTAAAACAATACACGTTCTAATTTGTAAAGTGTAATAATAAATATGAAAAGTATAGTCTTAGTAGGTATATAATCGTAATAGATTATTTGTGCATTCAAAACCCTTTTCAGCGAAACCAGCTATCCCGTATTACCTTAAACTGCAAAGTAGGAACGAATAGAAAAATTAATAAAATAGATTAGTTTTACTATATTTATAGTTATTTATATACTAACCTAATAATCGACATTTGACCATAACCACTGATACTTTGATACACTGATACTTTAAAATTAAGATACATTTTCTTCTTTTTTTTCTCGTTCTTTCGTATCTTCTTTTTCGTTTTATTTATTGTTTTATTATCAAACATTTGTAATAAACACTGAATCCAAAATTATGTCTTTCAAAAAATAAAAGAATTCGGTGGACAAACAAAGTAAAAAAAAATGTACTTAACTGTTTTGTTTATTATATATATACACTCGAAGCAATGAATATTGGTCACCTAAAGAAACCTATAAATATTGGAAACTAAGAATGCTAGCCTAATGAAATAAATTGTGTTTAGTAGACAATTAAATACCGCTTAAATTAAAGTAATAAAATTTATGTCACTACACTTTATTCATTAAAAATTACATAAAAAAGAATAAACAGCTGATCTCACCTTAAATCAAAAATAGGAAACATGACATTTTTGTACAACAATATGTTTTAATTTTATTTTAATTTGTTGTATTACCTCCTTATGTTTGCATTACGTACTGAGTTTATGCGGTTTGGCACGCTGTACAACAAGTTTCTTATACGATTTTGGTAAACATTCGCTTATACCTCTGTGAGAACAATTTTGAGCTCACAAAGCGTGATTGGGGGAGGGTTTCGATGTTTTACGCATGTCCCTAATAACTATTAACTTTCTAATAACTATTAACTATGTACTAAACAATAGAATAAACAATTTTAAGAATAAACCGTAACAGTAACACTGTCTTTTTACTTAAATAATAAAGTACTGACGGTTTTCTGAACGACTTACACTTTTTAAGAATAATTAACTCAATAACTCACCGTGAAATTATCTATGGCAATGACGATTTTCGATGAATTAAACAAATAGATTAACTTAGACGTCGATTCGCTACTATCACATATGTTTAGCTTTAGTGCACCCAAAGAGTGGCTTAGTTGGCGTAAAGCCAAACGGCCAGAGTTCTGTGAGATAATTTATATTAAATAAGAACCATTGATTAGCGTTTGTTTAATGTTCGTGGCTATAAATATAATACTTAGTCTGGCCATAAATACTGTCACAATTAAAAATAAACAAAATATTACATTTGAATTTGGAATCTGTCATTTTTATATGATTGCTCATTGAGTTTTCTCATTTTGGCGCCAATATATTGTACAATATTTTGCAATATTAAAATGGAGTGAGGTGATAAAGAGAACCGAATCGCTGTGATTGCATTACACAAAGTAGGTATGGAGCCAAATGCAATTTTTAAAACTCTCCATACGCTTGGTATTAGTAAAATATTTGTGTACCGGGCTATTAATAGGTGCAATGAGACCTCCTCTGTTTGTGACAGAAAAAGATCTGGCCGTCCACGTAGTGTTCGTACGAAAAAGGTGGTCAAAGCAGTAAGGGAAAGAATTCGAAGAAATCCTGTCCGAATGCAAAATATTTTATCTCGGGAGATGAAGATAGCACCTAGAACCGTGTCGCGTATTTTAAAAGATGACTTAGGACTTGCAGCCTATAAGAGACGTACTGGTCATTTCTTAACTGATAATTTAAAAGAGAATAGGGTGGTAAAATCGAAACAACTACTAAAGCGGTACGCAAAGGGAGGTCATAGAAAAATGTTGTTTGCGGGTGAGAATTTTTTTACAATTGAGCAACATTTTAACAAACAAAATGACCGTATTTATGCTCAAAGCTCTAAGGAAGCTTCCCAATTAGTCGACAGAGTGCAACGTGGGCACTATCCGACTTCAGTGATGGTTTGGTGGGGTATTAGCTATGAACGAGTGACTGAGCTACTTTTGTGAAAAGGTATCAAAACATCGGCACAAGTGTATCAAGATACCATTCTTGAGAAGGTAGTGAAGCCCCTTAACAACACCATGTTCAATAATCAAGACTGGTCCTTCCAACAAGACTCGGTGCCAGGTCATAAAGCTCGGTCTACGCAGTCTTGGTTGGAAACGAACGTTTCGGACTTCATCAGAGCTGAAGACTGGCCGTCGTCTAGTCCCGATCTTAATCCGCTGGATTATGATTTATGGTCAGTTTTAGAGAGTACGGCTTGCTCTAAACGCCATGATAATTTGGAGTCCCTAAAACAATCCGTACGATTGGCAGTGAAAATTTTTCCCATGGAAAGAGTGCGTGCTTATAGAAGAACGTTGAAGCCAGTTATCAATAGTGATAACTGGCCTCAACGTTTAAAGGACTGTATTGCAGCCAATGGAGGCTTCGAATAAGCTTTTTATACTTTAAATTTTTTTATATTTATATATTAAACTAACACACTGTAAAAGTAATAAATGTTATTTGCAATAGAATTTTTTTATTGTAGCAGTATTTATGGCCAGACTAAGTATAAATGAATACGATTGAGACAAAAATATTTAATATAATTTATATAGAGCAACAAAATACTGTAAAAGCTCATTATTCACGCTTCCTTCATTCGCGTTTATACTATTCGCGGGTTAAATAAATGCGACCCAATTCCTATATTCACTGTTAAAGATTTCTTCATTCATTAATATATTTAATTTTTATCATAACTCAAAGTCATTCTTTTATCGCAGAAGTCGATCATAAGCACATACAAGTTACGTGCTTATTAAAAACGATAATAGCCTAATGGATTAGAATATTGACATCATCAGTTGCCAATCGATAGTTAGATCTGCGCTAATAGAGAGTCTAGTTCGTATTGTTTGAAAAACCGTATTGAAAATACTGTGAAGAATTAATCGAGATTATCTCCGGGACTATTTATTTTTTATTTTTGCTACATATTCGAAAACCGTTCTTTTATCGGTAATATCAATGAGTGGCCGTAGACTCTCGTTTGTTTCCGTTTTGTACGTAAACAATTATTCTATTAGTATTTGGAGTTAGTATTTTAACACGTATTAGCGAAATTTCACCTCAACATCTGCTATTTCCAAATATCCCTGATTACTTTGCGTGTCGTATGAATCTTCATTGGACATGTTCGTTAATTCAACATCGACAGTCTTCTCTTTTATAACGTACGGACGAGCATTTTCCACATCGATTAGCTTTATAAATCTTCTATCACGCTTTAATCTTTAAAATGCAGAACTATATATCCTTAATGTTTTATTAAATAACAACAATATAGTTCTCTGAGAATCTTACATAGAAGGTACTGTAGTATTAATCTGATTTGTCTGGTTTAATACATCGGCTATGGCAGGAGCAACTTGTACTAAATTTTCCCATGATTTATGATCAACAAGTGATCCTACCGCTGGTTTTGTACTGAAAAAAAAACCTGTATTTTTTTCTTCCACTTAGCACCGAGTGCATTACAATATCTGTACCACTTAATGATTTTGTAAGTAAGCCAGAAGCACAAAGACCTTTTATATTAATAAACAATTCATCCATATAAAACCCACAAATTAGTTATGAAGATAAATAAAAGCCTTTTATTTCGTGCAAGTGACTTATAAAAACAAAATTAAATCTATGTGATCTATGTGAATAGTTGTCTAACAATTGTGTTTGTTGAATAATATTAGGTACTATATCCACTCCACGCAAGGATCCCTCCTCGGATAAAGGCCTCCTCCAAGAATAGCCAATCTTCTCTAGATTGGGTTTTTTCAACCCAATTTGTAGTTGCTACTTTCTTTATAGCTAGCTTCTTCCCATCTAGTGTATATTATTGAAGTATTGAAGATACTTAAATTAAATATACTTTTACCGTAGATATGTATAATACTGTGATCACACATTACCAGGAGAAGACGTAAGTAAGAAGTCCGTAAAAAAACAGGAATTTCAAGCCTTTTCACGTTACAGCACAGATAAATATTACAATCTCATTGTGGAGAATGATTGCATATAAAATTATGCTTTTATACCTACCTTTTATATCCGGTATGATTGAATAAAGAATCATTCGATGATGAATTTGATTCGATGTCTGAAATGAAAATGATGCTTGTTAGGGAATTTTTCAACTTTTCTTTTGATAATAAAAAATATTTTAGTTCACCCGTGTCGTCTTCGATATCAGGAACATATATTTCTGAAGAGTAAGCCGACGTGGTTTCCATATTTTCAAAACTAGATTCTCGATTTAAAACGCTGTTGTATATTTCAGTTTTATTCATTGGGGGCATAGGCTTAGTGAATTGCAATGAAATAGTTTTTTCTGTTTGGCTAAGAAACTTGGAATCGCTGAAATATCGTTTTTAAATTAGCCATTAACTTCAAGCTAATATCTAACGAATTATAACTATGTAAATATAGTGATGGGAAAAGTTGAACCCAACAACATCAACAATTCAAAATGTACACATTTTTCAAAGTTGATTCATGTAAAATATTAGAGAACTTTCCGATAGGATACGACTTACAAATCGTTTCTGAGATGTATGTAATATTTACTTTCAAAATCAACGAACTAAAATTATAACTATTTTTCGTACATCCAAACAGAATAATAATAATAAGCAACTGTAATAATAACAAATTACTGGTAGGACCTTTTGTGATTCCGCACAGGTAGGTACCACCGCCCTGCCTATTTCCGCCGTGAAGCAGTAATGCGTTTCGGTTTGAAGGGCCGTTGTAACTATACTGAGAGCTTAGAACTTATATCTCAAGGTGGGTGGTGCATTTACGTTGTAGATGTCTACGGGCTCCAGTAACCACTTAACACCAGGTGGGCTGTGAGCTCGTCCACCCATCTAAGCAATAAAAAAAAAACATTATTCCTCTGCACAAGAATAGTTTTCCCAGTTCCTGGTTTTTCTTTATACATAAATGAGTTGTAGAGGATTTTTGGAAAATATTCCTATACCTATTACAACTATTTTCAATTAAAATATATAATTAATTTAATGTTATTTACTTACATGTAAGTCGCTATAGGAAGCGTCGTTACAACTTGCAGGTTTGGAATAATTTTAACCGTATTATATAAAGACAAATTTGGCAATAGATATACTGCAAATTAATATTTATTTATATAGGATACGCATTAATATATATTCTATACTAGCTGACCCGGCAGACTTCGTAGTGCCTCAATCGATAGGTAAATAAAAGACCTAAACTTTTGTATAAAATAAACTTAAAACAAACAAAAGGAATCCGTCCGACGGGGGGGGGACACATCAAAGGAAAAATAAAATTGTTATTTTTATTTAATTCCGAGCATTTTCATATTTATTTACCTTTTAAACCTTCTCTGGACTTCCACAAATTATTCAAGACCAAAATTAGCCAAATCGGTCTAGCCGTTCTCAAGTTTTAGCGAGACTAACGAACAGCAATTCATTTTTATATATATAGAAGAAGAAGAAGACTATACATTTTTCTGATCCCTGGTACGAAATGGTTTGCGGGATAGTCGTTGTTTTAGTGCAATAAAAACTTCGAGCTCTTTTCTCGATATGGGTGAAGAAGGCATTCAGG
This sequence comes from Bombyx mori, assembly GCF_030269925.1. Taxonomy (NCBI): domain Eukaryota; kingdom Metazoa; phylum Arthropoda; class Insecta; order Lepidoptera; family Bombycidae; genus Bombyx; species Bombyx mori. The sequence goes on from NC_085121.1 coordinate 8,667,578, forward strand.
TTGTATTGTGACGTCAGCTCATCCATGGATTTAGTGCAATAAACAATATAATCACAAATTAAAGAATGACGGTACCGTTAATTACAAAAATTATAGTTTTTGCGGGCTTGATTTTTATTACACGATGTTTATTCCTCTACCGTGGAAGTCAATCGTGAACATTTGTTACCTAACGTATTTCATCAGAAAAATTGGTACCCGTCTGCGGGATTCGAACATCGACGCAGTCGCATTTCTACGTTGTATGTATGACTAATATTATGTGAATTTTACTTATCTATATATATAAAAATGAATTGCTGTTCGTTAATCTCGCTAAAACTCGAGAACGGCTGGACTGATTTGGCTAATTTTGGTCTTGAATTATTTGCGGAAGTCCAGAGAAGGTTTAAAAGGTAGATAAATATGAAAATACTTGGAATTAATTAAATTTTAGGTATTTTATTTATCGATTGAGGCACTACGAAGTCTGTCGGTTGAGCTAGTACTATAATAATTGTGATATTTGTGATGACGCAATGGTTATGGGTCTACTCACTATTGTTGACGGTCTAAATATATTAATTATGTATTAAGTTTAAAAAAAATACCGCTTTTGTTATTATCCAAGTTAAGACTATTCCAATCTTTCATGAACGACATTTTATGTTGTTCGCTTTTATTGCTCGAGTCGTTCTTTAGGACACTCATCAGATGCTCGATAAGCCTCCACGAGTTTGTACTGCTCAGATTAGATTTTGCCTTTAGAGGTGAGAGGATGGAAGTTACTGAAGACAATTTGGTTTTTGTTTTCAATATCCTTGGTTTAGTAATAAAATATTTTAATTCATCTGTAAAGTGATAATTTATTGAGGCAGTTCCTCCTCCGTATACATATTATGTAATGTAACTATGACTATTGCATCCAACGAAAACCTCTTCAATGTTTTTTTTTATTAGGCATAAAATATCGTCGGATTTATATTTAATAAGAGGTGAAAAATTAAATAATATTGTATGAGCTATACATATTTCAATTTATGTATTGTATGTATGTATTTTTAGGTAGGTATACGTGTGTGTTCAATATATTTAATGCATTTATTGGAGTACGTGTATTTTTGTATGTGTTTATGTTTTTAGTTTATGTTTCAATGCATCTACAATTACATATTATTATTTCCTCTGCCGTACCTTTGGATGATTGGTATTACTATTTCGCCTTAGGCATTAAGTCCGCCAATGTGTATAAATACATGAAGTGTAATAAATAAAAATAAAATGAAGTTTATATAAATGAAAATTAAATACGTACTGAACTTTTGTCTTTCGGAGAAAGGTCGAGTTTGTAAAGTTCCAAATAATGTTCTATGCATATTTCCAAAATGTAATAATTTATTTGAATTGTTCTTAAGTTTTTTGTATTTATTTCTTCGTTTTGTAGATATTAGTTCTTTGTAATTGTTCATCAATCTGTTGAAAATGTTATTAATAAATAAATCATTTATTGTAAATGATTGTATTATTTTTTCATTTCTTAGTAACTATTTTAGTTACTTCGTTCTAACGATAATTTATTTAAAAATATCCCACGAAATATTTAAGACCTCTAAAATGCCCTACACCTGTGGGTAATACGTTCATGTTCTCATTAATTTTCGATTCATTCCTTCGATTCGATTCATTCATTTTGATTCATTCGATTACCTACCTTATCATTTCCATGTTCAGGTCTATTGTACTAAGGAAAGAAAAAAAAAGGTACCCGACTAAAATGGCCGTAACATACGGACAAACCGACTGGTCAGACTGGCCACAGTGTGAACGTCGTCGCCTTCCTTGACACAGTCAGTCCAAGTCCCATACACATATTTGAACAATGACTATCCTTTATACCACAATGCGTGATTGCTTTGCGGCACAAATAGAACGGATGTGCATCTCATAGCTTTCCCTAAACAGCTCCTGACGGATGCTTCTAATCTACTGTCGATACTGTTGGATACTGCGAGTATTAACGCTAGTAGCGACCAAAGTACACGTCACTGCACTCGTCGAACTTGTTGTAGAGCTCTTCTCAGCGGGCCAATGGCTCATGCACTTGCAAAACAGCTTCCCTTGGGCTGTTAGACCTACTTAAAACGCGCTTTGGTAGCTGTTAGCAAACCCTCCCCTCCCGATTGTGCCTTCGAGTTTGTTCACTGTGTTATTAGTTAATCAGCAAGGGCTCTAGGCCAAATGCAATTCTTCCATACAAAAAACTCGACCCACAAACAGTGCTTAAAATAGGAAATAGGAAGGGGTGGAGGCATATTGGAGGTAGGAAAACTAAGTGAATATTTTATTCCAGGAACGGTAGCAATAACACAAGGAAGTCGATCACCGTGGTACGTGAGGAATGTAGATCTTCACGACGACTTAAATCTAGAACCGATATGTAAGTATCTTAAGGAAGCGTCAGAACGCTACTTTAAAAAAGCGACGCAGCAAAATAACTAACTCAAACTCTGTGCCGAGTTCGACGAGTACGGTTACCGGGCTCCCTACTACTAGTGTTAGAGCTAAAAGCGCTTAATGCAAGGGTTTGGACATACCTCTTATCTGGTGTAAACACATTTTGTTGTGATTTAGATACAGAAAATTCAGCTGCTTCTGTTGCATTCGCGACAGAAAACTGAACTAATGGAATTAAGCTTGTTTCGTAAGCTTTTTCTGGTCTAAAACATAAATCAACACGATTATTTATATTTTTACAACGTATTCGTAACGATAGACTCCCGGAACCCGCGTAAATAAGGGCTTATAGTCCAGCATAGCAATCCGAGGGATTCGATAGCTCCATACACAAAAGATTGGTTCTCTAAAATTGTTTTCTTCGGTTTCTGCGAGTCGTAGACATAATTCAAATTCCTTTTACGTTACGTTACAATTATGCTTAACGTCAGAAATAATAAAAAAACATGAGATTAAAACATATTAAAAGCATTTTTGATGATCCGGCTTTAAATGTATTTTATTTTTCAATTCTCAACATCAATCTGTACAGTGTAGATTGTGTCCTCGTCTATAATATTTAGATTATTATTTTGACAGCGGCTTGGCTCTGCCCCTGGCATTGCTGAAGTCCATGGGCGACGGTAACCACTCACCATCAGATAGGCCGTATGCTCGTTGGCATACAAGGGCAATAAAAAAAAGATTAATATTTTTTTATAATAACTATGGCTTTTGATCTAGGTATCTCTTTGTAAAACCTATATAATTTGTTCAAGATCTTACCGAGGTGCTACGTCATACAAAACATCGAGTAAATTGATAATATCGAAACGATTTCTCATCGAGTCTTTACTGTCTCCTGATATAACAACGCCAGAAATATTAACTATTGGCACTTCGACTGTAATGTAATCTTTATGATCATTGTTTTGTATCGAGTTTTTATTTTGTTCGCTATTTTCATTTTTAACGTTATCATCGTTCGATCCGGTATCATCGTCACTGAAATGTAAATATATCTTACAATATATCTTACATAGTGTTTCTGTTGTTGAGCCAACAGATCAGGAGGTGTCAACAAAGTTATGTAAGATTTTCAGGGTTCAGTGTCTTTCAGATTTCGCTCACATTCACGGATAACACAGCTTTTTTGACACAATGAACATATTGCCACTTTGTTTTCATAGTCGTGATACATTCTAAAGTGATCCCGTCTAGCAATCAGAAATACCTATCGATCCATATGCAGCACACCTTTTGCGACATTTTTTTTTATTGCCCTTGTAGGCAGACGAGCATACGGCCCACCTGATAGTGAGTGGTTACCATCGCCCATGGACTTCAGCAATGCCAGGGGCAGAGCCAAGCCGGTGCCTACCGGTAATGATGCATACGGGAACTCTCACTTATCAGTTGGATTTTATGTTCATCCAGGATGCCTACGGGCACTAAGCTCGCTATCACTACGATAAGACAGACGGGGGCTGAGTAATGGTTGTTCCACACTTCAAACCAAAACGCATCATCCTTCGCGGCATGATCTAGGTATAACTAACATAATAACGAAATACCACCATATCGTAATATTGAAGTCTATATTTACGTGGAATCAGTCGCATCGGTAGTTTTAAGTGAATAATAACGAATCGTGTTATCTTTCTTTCGCTTTATCAACGTTTCCGGAACGTCACCCCAGTAACCACCGAAATTTTCATCAACGTCGTATACAAGCAGCTGACTTCTACTTCCTGAACAAGATCTAAGGAGACTCTCAGTCGATAAAATTTCTATGACGAGAATAATATCGTTATCCACTTCTGTTCTGTAAATGAAGTTTACCAGTAATTACTTATTTATTTATTTATTTATTTACTTATTTATTTATTTATTTATTTATTTATTTATTTATTACACTAATGATTTTGTATACATTGATGAGCTTCATGCTTAAAGCATTATCTAACAGTCAACCAAAATTATACAAAAAGAAAAGATTTATTATCAAAATCAATTTACAGTTTGGACATCCGCGGTGCTCACACTAAGCAAGCGTGTATCATGAGCATCTGTAACTCTTAACAGTTATTATTTACGCCTCGGCTCTCAAACCATAGATGAAAAAATTACAATGCCTAAATTCTACGTTATATATTTTTCAAAAAAATTTTTAGTAACAAAAAATCACATTAGTTTAATATGATTATGCGAATTCTTTTGCGAACAGCATTCGCCGAAACCTTTGACCGTGAGCACAGCATACAGCAACATACCTACATTCTAGCTACGAAGACAACCGACTTCTATAAAATTAAAAGGGAAGGAATATCATCAATGTAGTCGAAGTCAATAAATATGCATTTTAAGAAAAAACTAATGGACAGCAAGTACTTCTTAATAAAATTTAAATGGGACCACGTATAATAAAAAGCGCCTGTTCAACTAGAAAAAGTTCTGAGGAAACAAACTTTTAAAAATACGCTGTTTTTTTAGTCAGTTAAAAAAATATAGCTTAATGAATGATTTAACAAACAGTGTTTAACAAACCTTACACTTATAAAACAGCTATAAGGTAAATCTAGCGGAGAAAAATGCAGTATCTTCGCGTTTGCCCCAATAACCTGACTCGCCAAAAACATTGAAGGGACAACGCGACGGCGGCAATGTTCTGATATATCTTTTTTACAAACAAATTTATTAGATGGCAACGTATATGCTAAGCCGCATTGTAACTTTATTAAAATGAAGTATAATATTGTGAAAGGTTTAAACATTTTTACTTGAAAACTATGATTGAATTCACAGCCTTCTCGTCAAGGCCGCGTAGATTTCCGAAATATATTAAAAAATAAATATTTTATTTTAATTAAAAAGAGACTCTCTACGTTAAAAAACAAGAAAAAGGAATTATTCAATCTGTAAAATACAAGACACGCTCGATGATCGTATTAGCGCTCTTATTATTTAGCTTCTGTGGTTACAGTTCTGGTTCCATTCCAAGGAGGAACTATAATTGCTTGATTTTTTCTAGTAGCGTCTCTTGTTTTTTTTCCCCTACTTTTGCTGATATCCTTGAGAGGCTATTCACCCTAACATGTAGGTGAGCTCACGGGGCGCAAACCGGAGTGTTGCTAACACTGGCCCTAGCAAGAACAATGCTTCGCAGAATCTACCACCGAATCGGAAACGCGACCCACTGAGAAGATCCGGCGACAAACTCAGTGGGCTGTGTCTATAGGTTAATAGCATCTCTAATCATCACCTATGTCACTAAAAATATATATAGGATATAAAACCAGATACTAAAAGTATTATCAGCACATTGATGTATTTATTACATACAGTATCCAAACTTTAAACAAAATGAAATGACACACATATTTATAGATTAAATAATTACAGGGAAATCAGAATGCAGGCATGCGCTCGACGTGACGCCGAATCAACGATAGGGGTCGCGTGACCCGCACCATGTCATATTAATATCAAGCACTTAGGGTTTGCTACCTTTTTTTCTACAAACATTATAAGCACGCATATATTTTTTACTTCTTAGTCACGTGCTCCGTAGTTTTACCCTGTATAAATGATTCAGTCCTGCGCTGCTGTGTGAAACAAGAACCAATAAACACACACTGTTGGCATGTACAATACTATTACTTTTTATTATCATAGACCCAGGCCTAAACTATATTGACCCTATGGATGCCTCTTTCCGATATCTATTGTAAAAGGCAACTAAGGGATTCACCGAAGAATCGAAACCAGTGTTCTCTGACTATTATACCAGCATACTGTAATACCCAACTGCGGCATTTACTGACAGTAGGACGTACCATAAGTCTGTGCCGTCAGGTACCACCATCCTGCGTATTTCTGCTGTTAAGCAGTCACGCCTTCTGGTTTAAAGGGTAGGACAACCTTCATACTATGCTATTAAGACTTAGCACTCATTTCTCAATATGGGTTGCGGCATTTATGTTATGACGTCATAACCACTTAGTAAGAGTTCCTGTCTACACAAAGATAATATTACAATCATAATCTTTTGAATCGTTCAGACCTCTGGATTTGCAAAGATACCTTTGAAACAAACCTTTACTTTTATTTCTCACGAGAAGCAGACGAGCTTGTGGGCAATTTTTTTTATAGGAATTTTATGACCTGGTAACGAGACCTTTAAGTCATGTCTTATTTTAATTTAAATATTCTTATTTTTATGAAAAATGATAATAAAGAGTGAAATGAAATGATGATGATTAATTGGACACATTAATCAACTGGAATGAAATTAAATGAAATGAGATGAGATATGTGGGTTGAAATATAATCTCAGTAAAATGGTGGTCATTTACTGAGATTTTTTCAGTGGACTTTTTGGAAGATCCCGAGAAGTTACGTCCAGCGGCTTTGTTTCATTTTCCCACATTTGTGCACTTTCACAGATATTAAACAGTTAATAAACCACCGCTATTACACATTTAAACCCGAAGAAACACTATATAGACAAAATAAAACAAATCACACAACTTCACTCCTCGCGTTTCCGCCAAAAAGTCCAACTCGTGGGCCATTTGGTGTCAAGTGATTACCAAAGGCGGTCGATATTACGACATGAATGCTGCCACCTATGTACTTTAAAACTTGAGGCTAAACTTTTATTGTTACTGTAGACAGGCAATCCTACTCTGTAAGCCGGAAAGCATAACTAAATGCTCATAACAGAAATGGGTAGGAGGACAGAATAAAAATAATCTTAAGTACAATTTAAATTTTGTATTCTCCATGATGAGTGTTCTGAATCAACGTGTGCTCTACCAAATCGTCTAAAAATGAAGATGTACTTCTTCATTTTTAGACGGTTATCTTCTATAAGCTCGTGTATAAGTGTGTGAAACCAAATCGCTAGAAGTGGCTTCTTGAGGTTTTTCTAAATTTTTCACTGAAGTCTCAGTAAATCCCTACCAAAATGATACGGTACAAACGGGGATTTCATTCTATTTCAGGTCACCTAATACCTACCATGCTATCTTATCTGCTTCATTTAATTCTACGGCTTTTATTCTATTTATATTATATTATATGGCTATCATCAACCATCATCAATCCAAAGAATGAATTTATTTTACTTACTTCAGATCCATTTCACTCATCTCATCTCGTTTCATTTCCATTGAATTTATTTTCGTTTAGCAAGGTATAATAGCTAAAGGACAGGAATGTAACGATTTTAAAAATGGGATTATTTATGGATTTATTTTACAAATTTAAAGGGAGACCAAGAGTGAAGCTGTATGAATTTATTAATTTTAATGTACCTCCATGATACTATGAGATGACCGAGCCTAATAGGTTTTTTCAAAAAGCCATTTGAGATTTAAGTAAATTTCTACCATTTTACGTTCTAATTTCAGATATCTAATTTCATTTCATTTCATCAACTATTACTCATTCAATTAATCAACTATTTTCAACAACAAAATGTTCTTTTTCAATTTGCAATAAAATATAACTCGAGCCTTTTAAGTAGTTTACAAGTTTAATATGTAATATCATTCTGTAAGTACACCAAGATTTCGCTGAAAAGACTAGAATAGCATTTGTTTCGGGTGCCTTTGCTTTTTCAGACTAGAAAAAAACTTTTGATTAACCGATTGTCAAGTGTCAACGTCATAACTAGGATTTATTTTCTCGAAATTTAAATTTAAAAATAATATCATTGCTTTATAAAAAATAATTTAGGTGTATTTCCTTTGCTATGTATAAATAGTGAGACTACTATAAGATAATAATTAAAAATGACTATCGTAGAATATATGGCTTCTTTAGCCCAAAATCCGTATTTTGGTGCAGGTTTTGGACTTTTCGGTGTAGGTGCAAGTGCAGCTATTCTACGAAAAGGATTGCAGACTTCAATGGTATTATTTAGAAGGCATTGTATGATAACCCTTGAAGTTCCATGCAGAGATAAATCCTATCAATGGCTATTACAATGGATTACACAAAAAGGAGCAAGAAAAACTCAACATCTAAGTGTCGAGACTTCTTTTGAACAAAAAGATTCTGGACAGATAAGAACTAAATACGACTTTATTCCTAGTGTTGGCCAACACTTTTTCCGGTATATTTTTCATCTCAAAAGTATAAAAAAGATACGAGAAACTTTAAAGTTTACACAATAATGAAATGGAAATTGTTATGTCATATGATAAGAAGCTTGAAAGAAATTATTACGTAGTATTCCGTCACTACTTAGGAAAATGAGAGTACGATTTTTATATTATAGATATGGTGGAACATGGATAAGAGTAGACCGTACAAGGGAACAGCAGACTTTGGACCTGCATATGGGGATACCATGGGAAACGGTAACATTAACTTCATTTGGCAGAAACAAGCAATTATATTATGGAATTCTAGAAGAAGGTATCCTATTCTTACATTATACAGTGTAAATGGTTTTTTTTACTTCATTGTTACAATAAACTGACTTTAAACTTAATTGAAATTGATCCATTCTGAAATTGATTTAAAAACAAATTAATAAAAGTAAATAAAGGATTAACTAGCTTGTTAAGTACAAGCTATCCTTATGACTAATTGACTAATAAACAAATAAAAGTTGTGAATTCGAATATTGACTAGGTTTTTAAATTTATCAAAGCATATAACTTGCTCTGGGTACTAAATGGTGATTACAAATACAGATTATGAACTCATGATTATAAACGTCAAAATCATCATACAATGCTAATTATTATGAAGTTGTGATCTTAAAATCATCAGGTGGGCTTTATGCCTAAGTAGTCATCGTCTCTTAAGAACATCAGCAATGCCACAATGCAAAGCCTAGTTGATGCCTACTGAAATATCACAACTATGAAACCAAATGAAAATTGTACAAACTTACAAAATTTTCACATAAAATTATTTGAAAGGCTCCAGAGGAGATACAAAAATGTTTTAATCAACTGATTTGTTTATAGTTAATGCATCGATTTGAAATATTTTGTTAGATAAAATATTTTGAAAGAAATTACAAAGCTTAAATAAAGCTACATACCTAATACTCTCCTCAAACCCATAAAAGAGTTTTTTACATGATTAATATATATTTATTAAAAATAACATTATCAGTGTAGGAAAAGTTCTGCACTACTGAAAAGAATTTTCACTCCCTTGTCATCCCTACTTGTCTGAGTAAGCATACTATATTTCATCCAAAATATTAGTTTAATTTCAAACACAAAAATTTTAGTCATGCAGACAAGCTCAAAGTCCAGTAAAGATGAGTTCTAAAGCATATTTCAAATGTTTTTATCAGTAAAATACCAATATTATTTTTCCTAACAGCTAGAACAATGGCTCTCAAACAACATGAAGGTATGACAGTTATGTACACCGCAATGGGCTCTGAGTGGCGACCCTTTGGACACCCTCGTCGGCGCCGACCTATACACAGTGTAGTTCTTCGATCAGGATTAACAGAACGGATAGTTGCTGACTGTTTAGACTTCATTAATAACCCACAATGGTATACAGACCGTGGAATACCCTATAGAAGAGGTAAATATCTCAAATATACCGTATCCCTGAGGAAAAAATATTTTAGTTGAATGTTCACAACTTAGGAACCAATATGTAAAACATTTATGCAGTAGACCTTTTACTAAATAATATTAATTTGGAATAATAACACTTACAGAGTTCATAAAACACTTGTTCTAATCTGAGGTACTTATATCGTACCTTGTGTTTTTTTAATAAATTAATTTGAAATTGGATGCACCATCTGAGCTCAGAATAACACAAATTCATAAATTGAGTGTTAGACTTTTTATTCATTCATCATAGAACTTGTTATTTATATTTTACCTTAAAAAAATAATTTAACAGCAGGATTCCAAGCTGGGCGTCTCATTGATAAATTCTCATTGATAAATTTGAGTCCACCAACTTCATATTTTAAAATAGTCAATTTTAATCTCAGTGTTTTTAATCTAAGGTTTTTTTATCCTGAGGCTAGGATACTCTTAACACCATTAAAAATCTTAAGTGTGTTGTGGACATATGCAAAGCTATTTTTATGTTAAGTTATGGTTTACCAAATATATAAATTTCATGTGTTTATGCTTAGGTTAGAATTTTAACATTATAATCTGTATGTGTTTAAGTAGTTTTGTTACTGTTAAATGTCTGAACAAAGATGAGAATTTGCTTTATCTAATCAATTAATAAAATATTTGTATTCATATATTTCAGGCTATTTGCTTTATGGGCCACCGGGCTGCGGAAAATCTTCATTTATCATGGCATTAGCAGGAGAACTAGAATACAATATTTGTGTGCTCAACTTATCTGAACGAGGCTTAACAGATGATCGATTAAATCATTTGCTGAGGTATGAACCGTATTTATCAATTTAAGAATGTTTTCTGTTAAGAATGATATTACAGTAGAAAAAGTTTTGATATCCAATTCATGATGCAGACATGCAATCCATAAAAAAAACTGAGATGGGCCGTGTTTCTTTTAACTTCCAAAATTATAAGTTTGCCTAATTACTTGTACCGTTCCACTGTGAGCTTGTAGGATGCGAGGTAGAAGTTAACAGTCTAATTTGTTCAACTACGGAGCAGTCACAGTACCACTTTGCAGGATGGTGGCAATCATTTTGTGATGTATGTCTATAGCCACTTAATACCAGGTGAGCTTAGAGGTCATCTAGCCACCTAATACACCTAATACAAAATATGAAATTTAAAGAATATTAATTGTATTAAATGTTAAATTTTAATGTACAAAAATTATAATTATGCAAAATACCATTTTTATTTTTTAATACTTAGATTGGTGACCTAGCTCACAGCCCGCCTGGTGTTAAATGATTATCAGTGCCCACAGAGCTCAATAACGTAAATGCCGCCACCCACCTTGGGACATGAGTTCTAAGTCTCAGTTTTGGAGTCGACAACTGTTCCAATCGTTCAAACCGAAACGAATTATAGTTTCATGGCTGTATGATAGTACCTACCCATACGAGCGAGCTCAAAAGATGCCCTACCACCGGTAAAATAATTTTTATGATATTAGGATTTTTTTTAAATATGTTCGTGCTCTACCCTGGCGTATTAATAGGAAGACTTTTTTTTCTTATTGCCCTTGTAGGCAGACGAACATATGGCCCATCTGATGATGAGTGGTTACCGTCGCCCATGGATTTCAGCAATGTCAGGTGGCAGCCAAGTCACTGTCTACCCAAGATTAAAGGATTATTAATTTTTAGTCTGATGAATTTTCACCGTTGTGCAAATCACAGATTAATTTGTCGTCGTCGTGGCCTAAAGGATAAGACGTCCGGTGCATTCGTATCTAGCGATGCACCGGTGTTCGAATCCCGCAGGCGGGTACCAATTTTTCTAATGAAATACGTACTTAACAAAATGTTCACGATTGACTTCCCCGGTGAAGAAATAACATCGTGTAATAAAAATCAAAACCCGCAAAATTATAATTTGCGTAATTACTGGTGGTAGGACCTCTTGTGAGTCCGCACGGGTAGGTACCACCGCCCCGCCTATTTCTGCCGTGAAGCAATAATGCGTTTCGGTTTGAAGGGTGGGGCAGCCGTTGTAACTATACTGAGATCTTAGAACTTATATCTCAAGGTGTGTGGCGCATTTACGCTGTAGATGTCTATGGGCTCCAGTAACCACTTAACACCAGGTGGGCTGTGAGCTCGTCCACACATCTAAGCAATAAAAAAATAATAATACTGAGACTTGTCCAAAATGGTGCATCGATTTGTTTGTATACACAGTGTAGCTCCGCAACAGTCTATAATCTTACTTGAAGACATAGATGCGGCGTTTGTGTCCCGCGAGGACACGCCGACCCAGAAAGCGGCATACGAAGGTCTCAATCGCGTTACGTTTAGCGGACTGCTGAACTGTTTGGATGGCGTTGCGTCAACCGAAGCACGGATCGTCTTTATGACGACGAACTATTTGGAGAGGTATTTATATGTTTCACATGTTGCTGTACGCTCATTTTGATCGACAAGTCATTTTGAAGTAAAACACCTAACACATTTTCATGAACGAATTCCACAACAAAATGATCGTGTAATGAAAATTAAATATGCAAAGTTAACTAATATAATAATTGGGGCAGGCCGTATTAGGAGTCCATACAGGTAGGTACTACATTCTGCATTTCTACTGCTAAGTAGTCGTACTTTCCGATTTGAAGGGTGAAATTGCCGTGATACAATACAATTGAGACCTCAACCGTATGTATTTAAGGTCGGTAATGGCATACAGGTTACGACATCTATGTACATCGCCTTCACGTCTATGGTAACAAGATGGACCGTTACCGAGTTTACAAAGCTAGTGCAATAAATAAAATAAATATAATAACTACGTCGATATCTGAACGGATATCGAATGATAAACAAACTCACTCGTACATCTGGTATTAAGTTGTCACCGAAATCCATAGACACTTGAGACACGAATCGGCCATCCTAGCCTGCGTGACTGGTACGCATGGTTCTTCTATGGCAAGAAAGTTGCACTTACTGGTGGTAGGTTAAGGTGGACACAACCGCCCCACCTATTTCTGTCGTGAAGCAGTAATGCATTTCGGTTTAAAGGGTGGGGCAGCCGTTGTACTACTGTAAAAACTGAGACTCCGAACTCATGTCTCAAAATTGATGGCGACAGATGGACCGTGAGCTTGTCTACTTATCTTAGCAAAAAAAAAAACATACGTGTTCCCGACATGCTATACTCGCTACGTCAAAACTGAAATTTTTTATAAGGATTTTACAAAGTTCTATTATAGAGGTTGCAAAGTACGACTGCGCGCCGCCTGTAATTGTGTGAGTGACTAATCTGTATACGCGTCAATGTAGTCTATATGTAGCTAATTCTGACCGCTCCATTGGGTAAATTGCTTATTCTTATTTATGTGTAAAGAAGCAAAATTTAATTTTTATTATTTTTTATTTTTAATAATTATTATTATATTATAATACTTTGTATTAATTGTATGTATATTTACGGAGATATGTATGTGTATATGTATATGTATGTGTACATATATGTATATGTATTTCACTGGAATGGTACACTGCGCGTAGTTCGTTTCCAAATAATTCTTGTCCACCTGATGGTTGTCTGGAAGAGATCGCTCTTAGCGATAAGACCGCCAATTGTACTTTTTTTGTTTTTAGTGTATCGCACTGTTTATTTGTTTTTTTGGTGTACAATAAAGAATACTCTCTCTCTACACACACTAACGAAAATGTGTATTTACGATTACAACTACAAATAAAGGCCACGCGTACTTTGCAACAACTATACGAGAGTGCCTTGTATGTCTTGGTAAAAAACCGTAGGTACTAATTATAAAAATGCAAGATCGTATTATGTTTATTCAAGTTATTCCTCGTTTGTTCCCACATAACTAAATTATCGTTTTAGGCTTGATCCGGCCCTGATCAGGCCAGGGCGTGTAGATATGAAAGAATACGTTGGATACTGCAACCAAGAACAGGTCGAACTAATGTTCTTAAGATTTTACAAAGGAGAAAAAGCGGCTGACCATGCTAAAACGTTTGCCGAAAAGTAAGTTTTAAATTAAGATAACCAACCAACATCGATAAAGAAATTTAAGAGTCACAGATTGTGATGTTTAAGATAGTTTTCAATGGGCGTAAATGAACACATAAGTTTTATAATTATTATTTAAATGAGAATGTAGTACAAAATTAACTCACATTCAATTACATAAACACTCAGCAAACCTGTTTTTGTTTACAGAGTAATGGAAGTAAAAAAAGAAGTCAGTCCAGCACAAATTCAAGGATACTTTATGTTTCATAAACATTCACCCCCAGAGGACGTATTGATGGATGTTAAATCAATATGGACGCTAGGATAAAAAATTGTATTTAAAATAAAATAAAGTTTATTGAACATTCAAGTTAAAAAGTGTTTTATGTAAAGGCTCTTTGTGGTTGAAAGTTGATAGATATAACATAAGGGTGAAGTGTGAAATGTGCTCGTTACGTAAACCAACGTTAGAAACGGAATTTTCAATATGTCGTATTTTTAAACCAGAGATATATTAGCACAATAAAAAGTCGTTCTACTTTTAAATTTCCCACTCAAATGTCGGTAGTAGACCATTGCATGATGGGATTTTCGTACATCAGTACAGGAACAAAAGAACCATACCCAAAGTCGTAATTATTCATGTCGCGGTAATTATGCATGACGTACTTACCTACTATGGAATAATCGAGTGTTTCTTAACAAAACTCCGTGTCTAGGTTAATTCAAAATGAGCTGTAATTGGTCCCGCGATGATTTCATTATATTATAACAAATTAACTTAACAACACTTAAAAAAACGAACAAAATTGATGATGTATTTTTTTTCCTTTAAATACATAAGTAGAATATGGTATAGTTTAAAGTAAAATGATAATAGTAAATATTTCCACAAAGCAGTACTGTACTGTACTGTACTTCATACTGTACTTTCGGTACTGTATGAAGGGTTCCTCAAACTCTTTAACGAGAGCTGAACGGCTATTTGGTTTATGCGACACGTGTCTTTAATTAGAGGTGTTTTATTTGGTAGTAGCATCAACGGTGAACCTCGGCTCGATTATTTCCAATAGAGGTGGATCGGAAACCGAAATAAGGCGACGCATCGGAATGGCCAAATCCGCTATGAGCCAGCTAAACAAAATATGGAGAGATCGAAACATACTCAAGAAGACGAAAGTGCAAATTGTTGAGACGCTCATTTTCTTAATCTTTTTGTATGGGGCTGAGACCTGGCTGGATCTTGAAAGAGTCTGACAGGCGACGCATAGACGCGTTTGAGATGTGGTGCTGGCGGCGCATGTTGCGCATCCCTTGGACGGCTTTCCGGACGAACGCTTCCATCCTCAACGAGCTAAAAGTTGCCAAGACGCTATCCACCAAATGTCTATATAGAGTGCTCCAATACTTTGGTCATATAGCAAGAAAACCCTCTGACAACCTGGAGAGACTCATAGTGACGGGTAAAGTGGATGGAAGACGATCCAGAGGTCGTAGCCGAAAAAGATGGAGTGACCAAGTGTCTGAGTATCTGGACATGAGACTGAGCCACGCACTTCACTGTGCCACTGACCGACATAAGTGGGTAAAAATTACAAAAAAAGGTCACAGGCGGGCGCATCACGATGCTCAGCAATGAGCGACCGACTGAAGGGGAAGGAGGAGGAGCATCAACGGTGCAATATTTTTAAGTGAACTTCAATTAATTTTACATCATTCAAACACCTAGCTGAAGAAGTTTTTTATTATGATATTTTAAATGTTAAATGGCACTACTGTAAAGTTACAAAAATGTCGCTTAAACCAAATAGCCTTTCAGCTCTCGTTAGAGTTGTGTGGATCAAATTTGTAACTTTCAAAGCGTAATTTTTTAATAGTGATATAGAATTTTCAGTGTTCGTTACATTTTGATATTAATTCGATTTAAATGTTGAAGACATTAAGTCTTGTTCTATTTTGACAAACTGAAATATACGTACAGTTTTCATGCGACTTTGAAAACATTTATTAATTTCTTGTTAGCGCAAACTGTGCATTTCTTTTAGGCAAAGTTCAAGAAAATAGTACAATGTGCAAAACGATAAAGTATCCAATAATTTGTACTCTTCCCATAACCAACTTGATTTTGACCCTAATAGATAAGAAACCTTAATTTATCAAGTTCGGTGGTCAAACTATATTACCGCTACAATAAATAAACTGTTAAAATAATAAACTTAATGTATGTACATTTAAAGATTCTAATATTACAAATATCTCGACACCGGATTAAATAAATCAATAAAAATAATACAATCTCATAAAAAAAAATTCAGAACACACAATCTTTATATATTGATTTATTTTATTTTCTTAAACCATTATGTATTTAATAATAATTACGAAACGACATGAATATATTACAAATACCTATGTAAACAATGAAATATACCAGTTTATGTACTTGAGTGAGTAGGTACCTATTATTCTATCGTATTGTGGTAAGGTGACGTGATTGAACAATAATTATTTGATTCCTGTTTATTCAAGAAGTCGTGGTCTAACGATAAAGAAGCTCGGTGCATTCGTATATTTTTGGAAATTTTAGTAAGTAAAAGATGTTATGTAAAAATAAATTTAATTGTTGCAATCAAATACTTTAATATCTAAAAAGTAAAATCATGAAAACATAATTTCCTGCGACATAAACATGTACGAATAACTAAAACGCACAGAATTGTGCCATCAAAGTATCTACTTAATTTAAACCTTAATGTGGTCCTGCAATACTGAATTAGGTACCATAATAATCAGTTGATACAAAACAATTATCACTATTTGTAGCTATAATGCATATTGTAATACCCTTGGAAGTCCGACGTTTCGTATTTCCGTCTAATGGTCTTCAAATTCTAAATACATTTCAATTTCGGGCATATGACTAACGAAAATATGATAAGCAAAACCTAGAGAATAAAAGTAATAGTCGAACATCAAAAACAACAATCGTGTGTATGGTAGGCCTTATAAAATATACACGTGTTAAAAATCATATTAATCACGGTTTAGTAAAATAGCGAAATAACGAAAATCTTGAATTAAAAGAAAATTCAGAATACTCAACTATCACAAATATTATTTCGACGGAAATCTTTGTTTTAATAATTTAATTAACGTTGATAAGTTGATGTCATTTCCAAAAGTATTTTTATAGTATTATTTATGATTAAGAATTTATTCTCGCTCGCTTAACTAAAATCCTAGTTGAATCTACACCTAATGTAAGTTTCGAGTCTAATGTAATTAAATTTAGACAGCCCTGGGTTTAATTAAAAATCATTAGTCATCGGTATCTTCATAAAGTCTACTAGGTTTAACTGGGACCTTTCGTCAGTTCTGAATATTGACTAGGCTAACACGAGCGACAGGGCTTATGGGTTTTGACTACAAATAAAAATTAATTATGTTGTAAACCAAAATTTACGAGGGTTTCTCAAATTTTATTGATTTTAGTAAACATAGGAAACTTTCAACATATTCATAAACTTCCTGGCTCACCTTTTGAGCATTGTGTAACATTTTATTATCTATATCTCCTTGGAAAACTTTAATTATTTCCCATTGCCAAACAGGAGATATTTTTGATACATCTATATCTACATTTTCTTGATTTTTATCCTTAACCTTAATACAAAAGAAGTTTTTTTTACAAAATAAGGATAGACATAATATCACAGAATCCTTCAATTCTTGTTTAAAGCAAACCTTAAATTTGATAAGACAGTCAAAGTCTTGAGTAATTTTTTCTGTTGTATCTAAGAGTATAATACTATAAATATTTAACAATTTTTTTACATAGTCAATTGGCGATTCTGTTTTCGTGTTTGGTAAATCTACGGTATCCAGTATAACGTATTCTGGGCTGGTACTGCTCACAGCAGTAAATGGTTCTGTTTGTTGAATCGGTGGCTTATTTAAAAATGAATTTTGTACCATTTTCAGTGAGTTTTGTTGGGGTGGAAAAGCTTTCTGAATGCAATTATCTATTTGTAAACATTGCTTAAACTGATTCTGACTTTGTGCTAGAGAATTTTGTAATTGGTTTATATTACTTAAAATTTTCTCAGACATCAGTTCACTATCTGGCTTTACTTTAATTCGAGGTAAAAAGCCACTTTTAGCAGGAATTGAGGAATCAGTAGACAGCTGAGGTTCTGATTTATTAACTGGTGTATTATTCTTATCATATTTGGGAGCTAAAGATGTCGTTGATGTTATGACTGGCATTAGAATATTCTCTTCCTCAAATTTTGGCACTTCAACCATAAGTGACGCTTCTTTCTTAGATCTGTTACCTTTAGACATATTTTTACTTTTCTTTCTAGAATGTTTAGTATCTGTCTCATTTTCTGTAAGTAAATTATTCTTTTTTGGAAATTGTTTTGGATTGGCTACTGGATTAGGATTTAATAACTTTGTATTTTCTGCATTTGTTAAATTAGACACAACACTTTCGTCTTCATCAGTTTGCAGTAGTGTATCAGTTGACACACATGGAACTAACTGATTCCCTGGTTGAGCTTGAAAGAATGGGATCCAGCCTGCATTATAATCTAATTTTTCATATTTTAACTTAGTATTAATGTGTATCATATTTGAACCAGTTTCAGAATCAGCATAACATCTCTGAAGCCAAAGAATTTCAAGGTTTTTCGACTCCAGATATCTCAGTAACCCAGTACATTTAAAACCATGCGAATTAACAGTCTTCCTACCTATATTCAGGACTTTACGTTTTAGTTGAGATTCAGTATTATTGAAACTTTTACAGTCTGAACTTGCAGATGGTGTCATTCGATTTTTATGTGTATTCTGGCACATAGATACTATATTTTGAATTGTTTTATGAATGTCATCCTTAGAGTTCAAATTGTTTAATCTCGAATTTCTCCTTACAATCATATTACTATCATTAGAATCATTAGACGAATCATCAATTTTTATACATTCTTCTTGCTTTATTTCTTGATCACTGCACTCTTCAATGTAATTAAAGTTTTCATTAGCATCTGCAAAAACTGTGTCATCTGTATGGTATGAAAAGTTTGACAAATGGCAATTTTCTTCTTCTAGCTTAATATTTGAATCCTTCAATTCTTGCTCATCAATGAGCTCCTTTGCTTTGATATTTATTTCTCTATTAGAAAAAAATACATAATACTTTGGATGTTTACCTTCAATAATTTTACCATCACTTAATATTACAGAATTCAGTATTCCAGTTGGATTTGGGCTATTATCTAGTTTTGTTAGTTGCACAGTACAATGTTTTTCAAATATTTTCTTGAACTTCTTATTGACCTCTGTGTGAGAATTGTTTAAATGTGAAAATATATCCAATTTGCTAGTAAAACAACAATTACATAACCGGCATCCGAATTTTTTGGATTCACAAACTTCAGAATCATTTTTCCAAGGTTTTTTTTCTACTGGCGGATCACAATCACTTGATGATGATGAAATCATTCTTTTTCTTTTTAAAACATGTTTTTTCGTTATTTGATCCTCATTTTCCAATTCATTAAACTGACTGGAGGTAACATCATTCTGTTGTGATTGGATTAATCCTAAATCCTACAATATAAAGATTTTTTCAGATATTAATCATTAGAAATCATTGGGTCACACATACACAGCCTCTTCACAGAAATGGTAACTAGTATTTTGACCTACAAGAAATCTATTACGATGATATCCTATATGGATAAATTTCATTTGATTCTTTGGAAACTACCTTTATTAGTAAAAGAGTAATATGTTATTTACTTATGTTTTGGTATTTTTCTAAGTCTATTTTTCTAAGATCTAAGTCGTCGTGTCCTAACGCTCGGGAAACACCGTGGAGGGGAGCTCATTCCATAGCCGGAATTCCATAGCTCTATCAAAAGCTTATTCTTTTATTTATTTAGTAGTCATCGTGGCCTAACGGATAAGATGTCCGGTGCATTTGTGTTGAGCGATGCACCGGTGTTCGAATCCCGCAGACGGGTACCAATTTTTCTAATGAAATACGTACTCAACAATAAATGTGCACAATTGACTTTCACATTGAAGGAATAACATTGTGTAATAAAAATCAAACCGGCAAAATTATAATTTGCGTAATTACTGGTGGTAGGACCTCTTGTAAGTCTGCGTGGGTAGGTACCGCAACCCTGCCTATTTCTGCCGTGAAGCAATATGCGTTTCGGTTTGAAGGGTGCGGCAGCTGTAGCATTTTCCAAAATTACAATATTCTAATATGATAGTAATACAATTATGCATTAATTTTAAAGATTTTCAGTATTTCATCAAATTTTTTAATAGATTTTCAAGATAAGCAATTAAATTTTCATGATACTATTATAGCAAGGACACTAAAACTTACTTAATTTCAAAGGAATATAAAATTTTGTAAATGGATGCCATGAGGTCAAAGGATGTTTTTTACCTTTTTCTGCAGTGAAGCAATTAGGTCTGGTTTAAAGAGTATAAAATCTAGTATACAGAACATAATTAAGACATCAAACTCACTAGTACACAACAATCAAACTTGTATCTGAACGTGGGCAGTGGCATATAATCTGTGGTGTATAAGAACTATGCGATAATGGAGATTCTATAGTGTTTCTGAGGCCTGTGAGATGTTGCTATTTTAATTATTTCAAAGGGTCTCAGTAGTAAAGCAGCAATTAGATTGTGTTCTAAATTTACTGAACCTAATAAATTGCCATCAGGCACTAATATATTTATATTTGTGTACATATTTACTGCCATAGCTTCTGTACAGTTGAAAATTGTAAATGCTCACTACAATTTAATCATATAAATACACTGTTTTTATGGTGGTTCCTACATTACTATTAATAGTAAACAGAAAAACAAACCTTAGATCCTAATTTTGATTTAAGATCTGTCTGTTTTTGTACATAGGATTTCTTTATCTTGTAGTATTCCGAAAGTCGTTGCTCACATGTCTGGCATATTAACTGAGGTAAGCCATCAAATGGTTCAACCTGAAATTATTTTTTTACAATTAGAATGGGCAGAAACAGTTCTATCAGATAATGTAATAAGACCAATATGCAATGCAAACAAGACAAAATTCTATAATTATTATATTCTGAATTTATGAAGTCCAAGTAACATGGGATGGTCAATATTAAAACATAACGTATAGTAGACCTTATAAATGATGACCTATCGAGTCTTACAATTATTTCAATTTTACTCACGAGAATATCAAAACAAAATTTAATTTGTTCTTGAACTGTTGGAACAATTTGATACTGGCCAGTATCATCCAAACAAAGTCGACATGTAACAAACAACTTTGGATCGACCTGTATTCTACTCATTATAAGGACAACTTTTTTGTCTGGGTTTGGCTAGTCGCATTAATCTTTAAAATTCAATAAGCACACCAAAGT
Organism: Bombyx mori; assembly: GCF_030269925.1. Taxonomy (NCBI): domain Eukaryota; kingdom Metazoa; phylum Arthropoda; class Insecta; order Lepidoptera; family Bombycidae; genus Bombyx; species Bombyx mori. The sequence goes on from NC_085121.1 coordinate 8,689,119, forward strand.
TAATGCTGTTTATTACTAATAAGTAATTCTTTATGACCGATCGACAATGACTAAAATCTCAAATATTAAGTGTATAATCTATGCTAAAACTTATCACTTCAATTCAGCATTGGGCTTTTTTTACTATGTTAACTTTGACAATTTGACAACTCAGTAAAAATAAGGATTGGTACAAATTAAGGATTGTACGGTACCGTAAAATGGGGCGATTAGGGATTGAGAGGCGAATCGGGAAAAAACCGGGAAAATCTTTCGACGCTCAATATTAGTTTTATATTCGTTGCAAAATCTTCCATTTTTTTGTAGTTTAATAGTAGAATATTGAAAGTTTACAAAACAACTCTGAATATGCATGATAATAGCTGCTAACTTATAAAAAATCGCATTTCAAATTAACTTCCTGTGGTGGTAATTATTTTAGTGCTAGAAACTTTGCTCTCTTTTATTTATTTGATAATAATAGAAGACGACTGTGATTTATAAACGTTATTTAGTGTTTGAACCATCATATATATTAAAGGTAAGTCTCAGTTGTTATTGGTATTAATGTATTTGATAAAATAAAAATACATGTAAAAATCTGTTGTTTTTGGGGATATTGGGGACGTCTTAGGTACAAATAACAACGAAAAAGGGGTAAATTGGGATGAGAATAAGAAAAATGGAACGACCTAAGTATCAATAGGTACAGGTTTGTAGGGTTGTCTATGAGGCTATAACAATATTTTTAAATTTGTTGGTAAAAATCTGGTTTATTCATGATGTTTCTGTCTAGAACTTTTATTCAAAATTATCAATGTGTTATTTTATTGTTTGGTAAATATTTATATTATCAGTTACGTATTGTTTTCCATTTTTAGATATGCATCGCGTGTACGTATCAAAGAGTGCAAAGCCTTATAAGAGATATGATCATTTAATATTAAAAACAGCAATAGAAGCCTATGAAATTGGGAATAAGTCTTTAGTTGAAATCGATTTTCGATCGATTTCGAATGAAGTCGATTTTGCACAGACATGTAACAAGATCAATGAAATCTCAAGGTGGACCAAAATATCTAAGTAATACATAATAAAATATTTGTTCAGAGTGGGGGTATTCATCTGATAAATCCATGGAATAACCGATACACCTAATCTCTTAATCCAGATAAAAATATCAGCCCCTGAGTACTTACCAAGAACGAAGAAATATAAATCGTTTATAAGAAAGCCCACTCGTTCGAATTTAGGTGCTTACTCTCCCATGTACAGAATCCTTTGGGACTATAATAATGTCCACGGTAGCGTGGTCTCCGTCAATGTTCATCCGAAGTTGTTCGATTGCGCTGAACTAATTTTAAGTGATGAAATAAATGTTTTTTTTTAATTGTCTCACAACTTACAGGCCAAATCTGTCGCGGATCATTTCCCAAGTAAATATAAATTAATCATAAGTAAATAAATGTAATCAAGTTTTAGTTATATATATATATATTTGTTAATGCACTGTAGATTGCACCTTTGAGGTGACATCTGCCATGTACTTTTGTCAGTTTTTCAATGTTTTTTATTGATGATCACTTTGTTGGTGCAACTAAATAAATAAATTAATTAAAACCAAGTAGTGCCAACCCTAGCAAATTTCTCATTTCGTCCCAATTAACCGCAATTTCCGGGTAAATAGGGATTACACCTATTTTTGCTTAAATTGGAATGCTAGTTGCAGTTTTAAATTGGACAACAAAGACTCAATCATTTTGATCCTGTTAAAGCATTATATACATCAAAAACTACCTTAAAATTGGTCATAAAGTTGGAATTTGTCCCTAATCGCCCCATTTTACCAGTACTGTATTAAAAAAATATTAATCAACCTATTCGATTATCGATATGGAACTAAGAATCGATTCGTTGCAAAGTTAAGCTTTGTGTGGTCAGTTTATAAAATAAACAAATTATGTTTTTCTAATGATGTAACAATTTATTGATAAGAGTGAGACCCATAATATTATTCACTAAGGATCAACAAAAATTGATCTATAGATTAAACTACTTTCGAACTATCAACTGATACGGAATGCAGGCGAAGTAAATTGTCCCTTAGAAATAAGGTGACGACACCCTATAAAACTTGCATAAGCCCCGTCATGACCTATGCAAGTGTAGTGTTCGCTCAGACGGCCCGCACTAACTTAAAATCATTCCAAATAATTCAATCCCGTTTTTGCAAGATAGCCGTCGGAGCTCCGTGGTTCGTCTGGAACGTTGACCTCCATGACGACCTGGACTTAGAGTCCATCAGTAAGTATCTGCAGTCGGAGTCGATGCGCCACTTCGATAAAGCGGCACGACACGAGAACCCTCTCATCGTGGCCGCCGGTAACTACATTCCCGATCCTGCGGACAGAATGGAAAGCAGTCTACGTCGCCCCAAACACATCTCGGATTCTCCCGATCCACTAACGGTGCTTTTAGGTACCTCAAGCTCCGGTCATCGATCTCATCGAACCCGTCGCTTGCGACGAAGGGCTCGACGGGTAAATTAACCCTCAGACACAGCCCACTGAGTTTCTCGCCGGATCTTCTCAGTGGGTCGCGTTTCCGATCCGGCGGTAGATTCTGCGAAGCACGGTTCTTGCTAGGGTTCGTGTTAGCAACGTCGTCAGGTTTGAGCCCCGGGAGCTCACCTACTAGTTAAGATTACGCTGATATAGCATCTCAAGGCTCCCAGCTCAGGTAGGAAAGAAAAAGAAAAGGTGGTACCTACCTGTAAAACTTAGAATACTGCTTATCGTTAGTAATATTTTAATGGTATATTATCTTCAATTTTATAATTATTTTTTGTTATGAAATGTTTTATTTTGTAAGAGTGTTTTATTGTGTAAAATCAACCAAAAAAAATAATTGACATTGCTTAGATCTTCACGTTCCCGCCGAAAAGTTTCATTCATTATCAATCAATCATTCAATTTCATAATGCCGGCCACTCACATGCGCGCAAATATTCGTACATTTACGAATGTTTGCGCGCATGTGATTGTGAAGGGTCGTCAAACATTCATTCGCAAACTTAGCGGCTGTGCAAATGGGTTCGGTACTTAATTTGCGAACCCGTTTGCGCTTCCTCCTACACGTTTACGAATGTCTCACGAATTTCTCCACCTTTTTAATTCGTCAATAGAACATTGAAGAGAAAAAGAGTTTTGAATTCTTTCCCAGACATCATTAACAGCCATGCTGTTTTTATGGGATTCTGTTGATGAAGATACGCTACAAAGTAGACGTCACGATCTATGAAAATAGCGAAACGTCCGTTGCTTTCGCAATCCTGGGCGCAACTGGTCACACGAATGTGTGGTGTAGAAGACTACGCGAAGGATCGCGGTTCGCGCGCTTTGATGTCTGTTAAAAAACCGACACAGCTTGGAAAACCACGAATGCAGCGAAAACTTTGCATAATTATTTGCAAATGTCGTCCTACACTTGCGGGTTTGCGTATTCGTGCGAATGTGAGTGACCGGTGTAAAAAGAGATCAGTCCGACTCGAAGAAAGACTTTTGGAGACTGGAAAGTCGATTCACAATGAAATTGTTGGTGATAGTATTTTTAATTACAAAAAAAATTGTTAGGTATTTTTAGGCACATGAAAAAATACCTAACAATTTTTACAATAAATTGTTAGGCACATGAAATAATACCTAACAATTTTTTTTTGTAAAAATTGTTAGGTATTTTTTCATGTGCCTCGAGTTCGTAAATTATTTATTTTAAAGCTACTCGATTGAACCCGAAATAATTTAATATTTTTTATGGTATTTTATGATATTTCATTAATCAATGTCTTTTCTTTTCCGAATACTTCTATTGTATTCGAAAAATAAAGACATATTATCGATTTTCGACTGTCTGAGATGAATTTATGACATGTTAACAGCAACCCAAGCGCCTCCCATGGCCTTTAAGGTGTTGTTTCATGTAGGAATTTCAAATGAATATACAACTGCGAGTATATTTCGTAAATTTCTTGTTTTGTTTTGTATACAAATACCGGACATTATCTACAATTGACAATTATTACTATGAATAATGTAACAATTACAAAAAAATCAATAGCACTATTACATTTTTAAGTCACATTTCATTATAATTATAGACATAATGCACTACTGCATTATTTGTCAATTAAAGTCTATGAATACAATTAATTAAAGTATTCCATATGTCATATATGCTGAACCATTTAAGCCAATATCAATAGCAATTGCAAAATTTCATTAATTTGAATAGTTGAAATAAGCAATATAATAACTACTCCGTTTTAAAATGTATCATTACAAGTTGCATGCAGTCACTAGCGATGAGAATATTTTTTTTAATAGTAATTAATAAGAATGACTTAAAAGTACCAATGTCAGTTTACCTACGTTTCTTTTTATTGCTACCTCGAGAACTAGCATTATTCTCGCGGGGTTGGCCGTTGGAGGGTCCACTTATTGGGGGAGGAACATTCGGAGTTACATTAGGCGATTGCACTACAGCGAAACCTGTCCTGTGTGCGACGTGATTATTAGGTACAGGAATAAATTGTACTTGAGCAGGACCAGATCTGTTATTCAACAAAGTAGATTCGGATTGAAGTTGTGGTTCATCTAAAGCTGCTCTGAGCCTTTGGCGCATGCGTCTTCGCGCATTACGGGATAGTACGCGTACGGTGGTGTCGGGCCCGTCATTTTGTAAAGTAGATGCTTCTTCTGGAGCCGTAGGTGCAAGTTCATCGGCGGGTAGGTTTGAACGGATTTGAGGTCTAGGTTGCGGGTCAGCCGTAGAGCGCACTAAAGCATTAGCATCGCGACCGAGCGTAGCAAAAGCACGAGACAGTCTCACGACGTCGTTCTGTAGGTCTTGGAGGAAAGGCTCCAAATCATGAGCGGTGTGGGAATGCACAGAGTCTCTAGTGCTGCGATTGGCCACCCGTAGCACGGAGCGAGGCTGTGTCTGCTCCGCGATCTGATTGGGCGGTGAACATCGCACGGACAACTTGCAATTTATGACATCTGGCGCAGTTAATGCACGTGCGTCGGACCCGCTCACAAGCAAACAATGCCCACGCTTTTTTAATGATCCTTCACATGATCTGACCGACCACACCTGTAAAGATCACCAAATAAATTTTATTCATTCCATTATTATTTTTTTATTTTCCTCTTCCTAGCTATTCTAGTGACCTTGAGGGGTCATGCTAGATTCACCGAGCGAGGAGGTGAGCTCACGGGACTCTACTATTGTGCATTCTCTTTATTTTATAGGAAATATGTAGATGAATGCTAATAAGAATCTAATAAAACTACTATTATTGTAATTCAATGACAAATAAAATCACTTACATTGTCAATAAATATAGCTTCCCGGTCATTGCCAGATATGGTAACTGTGTAACTAAAACCATTTGCTACCCAAGGTGATGCAGCCATCGTCAACCAAGCATACAAAATATTATCTGAAACTATAATTAGTTATGTTAATAAAGTTAGGACAACATATCTAGGCAGCTTGAAAATATATGGACACAAAAAAATATGTAAGTACAGTTTCATATTTTAATTTTAGTGCTTTTAAATTGGAAAGGGTTTATTTTAATGTTATTATAACAATCACTTTCCCATTTTACACATCTTTGTTACAAAAAATTTTGAGAAAACAATCATCTTTTTAGTTATTAATTTATCTACAACCTATTTAATATTTCGTGACTACTAATTTTCATTCAAGAAGGGTTTAAGCCTTTTTTTTCTATAGATTAGTAGACAATCTGAAAAAGGGTGTGCCACTTGCGTGGAAACAAGCAGCAAAACTATACATTTTCTTGATTACTGATAACTAGAGCATGATTTTCTCACTTTTCAAACTGGAACACATGATTACTTCGCGGCTCTACTAAACCGGATGATGGTACTCAACCGTACAACAAATACTATCCTACTATATTTTGTCCTACTATACTAAGTATATAATACTTTTTTTTTATTGCTGAGATGACTTATTGCTTAGACTATATAATAGTCCTACTGTCCTACTATATAATAGGTTGGGGAAAAGTCTTTTCGCTTTATAGTATGTATGAACTAGTAATAAAATAATGAGTCTTGGTATTTTGATCAGAAGCCCCAAAATTTATATAGCAATGGGGATAGCAAAAAGTTATCGAACAAAATGGTACCTACATACTTTAGTTAAATGTAAATAAAGTATATTAAAAAATGTTGTGAACTTTCTTTAAAAATACGAAGAAACTTTTTCCTCAACCTATTATTTTGATTGAAGATCATACATGCTAGTATAGTTTTAGAACACTGTTGCTTATTCTTTGGTGTATCTACGAGAGAGCTGAATGCTGCTAGATGTAAAAATCAACTTGCTTTAATAAGTTTACAATATCAAACACGCCTTCTAGTTTTTGTCTAAAAATTTATTCTATTTTGAACAGCATTTTTATTAGTTTGAAATGATTGAAAAATTATTTTGTGCCATGCTTACAACTGTTACTAAAACTCGCTTGAACGTCATGCATTTGCCAGGTTATCTATCTATCTCTTAGGTTTATGGAGTTTCCTTTTAGATTTTTGCCAGGTTTAATTTTAAAATGATTGCATCATTATTTGACAGAAATAAACAAAAAAATATACTTACATATTTCAATGGTTAAGAAAAATATGCCCATGTTTGAAATTTTGATTGCAGTTACTAATTTCCCAAGAGTGGTGGAGATCTGCCATGCTTGAAGGTATTCACCGCCTTCTGCTCGTCCCTGCAATTTAAGTATTAATTAGAGGAATTTGTATAATAATAGTTTGTCTTTGCATCAATTAGTCTGAATACATATTATTATACATACTGTAAAAACAGTTAGAATTTACGTCTCAAGGACGAGTGGGTCTAAAGCATTAACCTAGTTGATGTCTATGGGCTCCAGTGACTACTTAATACTGATAACACTTCATGGGTGGGCCAACCATTATACAATCTGATTGCGAGGCATTTACATTGTATTGACTATAAATTCCTACTTTAAAATTGGTCACAAGACAATTCAATAAAAAAAAGAAAAAACCATTAGTTGGGTTTTACATACTATAAAAATTATTAAAAAAGATCGTACAGTAGTGACTTGCCTAGTACAAAACTATGTATGATTGATGACATACTATTTTCGTTTTGTTTTAATGCATTACTAATTTAGAAACTTTCACTTACATCTTCTTCTTTTCTTTACTAATAATATAAGCGTTTTTTAACATTTTCTCAAAACCAATATCAATTATTCTTATCTACAAACCCACTGAGATCTCCTGATCTTTCTCAGTGGGTCATGATTCTGAATTACAGAAGCACTGCTCTTATTCGAGTTAGTGGTAGCCTCCCAGATTGAGCTGGTAAGCTCACCTACCAAACAATGTGCAGTTGTAAATAGCCCCATAGGCTACTAATGATTAGGGAAAAGACTTACCTCTAAAAGTTCTGGAGAATGAAAGTAGCGAAGGTGGTTAAGTAAACGAGCTGCTGGAAGTCTGATGGAATTCCCATTCTTGCAGCAGAGGCAACGAAAAAGTCCTTTACATGGGTTAGGGGCCACTACTGAATTTTGCTGTAGGTAGTAAACATAAAATAAGTTTAATTTGTATATAAAAAATAGAAAGTACAATTTCAAAAGTTACCAAATGGGCCAAATGATAGTTGTTAAAACTAGTTAAGTTACATTTCATTTCTCAGTATTCATGTCCAGAATTTTTTTTTTTTTTATTTTTTTTTTTTTCATTCAAGTATCATCAACATAACCACTAATAACTTCTTTATTACTATAATTCTACATTGAATATATGATCAAAAGTTTTCAGCATTCCCATTTAAAAAATTTAAATGTATAAATTATATGAATTTGAATTGTGAAATATAAGTATTGATTCCATTTTCAAATGGGCAGTTCTAGGCACTATGTATCTTAAGGGACTACAGCAGAGAGTGACTGCACTCACTGAAATCATAAAATGAAGACATCTGCAAAGACTCCAATACCAACTTACATTATCGTTATTTTCATCTTCACCCAAATATTCTGCATTGTCAGATCCACTGTCTCTTGCTGGTGTACTACTACTATCTGAAGCTAATAATCCTCTTGTAACTTTTCCACCTAATTTCTAAAATATTTCACTCATTAGTATTTGTTTTTTAAATAGAACTGTAAATGTCACCGCATTTATGACAATAATTATTTTGTGAAGACTTACAAAAGCTCTTAGTTTCCGGACATTTGCAATGAGCTCTTCCATGGCATAGTTCCTGGTTCCAAAAAATAGTGCCCTGCATACCGGGCAGACAGAAAGCCGAACTTTACATCTGCCACATACATTATGACCTTCATTGCATTGGAAAATATGACCTGTAGGGATTTCATAACATACTGGACACTGAAGTAAGTTATCCAAGTCTGGCAATTCGTCAACCTAAAAACCACAATATAATTCATTTATTTTTTTAATTAAATCCGCAAACCGCAATTCTGATTGCGCAAATCTGCAAAGATGAGTAGCTTCCAAAGCAATGATATAAAATATATCTTTGCTTTGGAAGCTATTCATCAACTTCTAAGCCAAAGCTTTGTCAAAGTCTATTCCTTTTATTGATAATAATCATCTTAAGCTTAGGAGTTCTAATAAAAATTATGCATTTCTATAATTAATAATTAAATTTAACTTAATATTTTTAATTTTAAATTAATATAATTTCACAGTGCCTTTAAACGACGCAGCATGAATGCAACAACCTCTTAATTTTCCTCTTAATTTACTTGTCTGTATGCTAAGGCAATTAAAAAACCTTGGAGGAAGACGTCAAAGATTCAATAACACCTTCCTATTGAATCTTAACCTCTTCCTAACTGCCTTAATGTACAACGGATTTCGGAAATGGACTTTAAAGATATAACTGTAGAGTATGAAATTTGTTTTTTATAATGTAAAGTTCGCATAAGATACGTTTATAGTAATTGAATGTATTTTAATAATTTTGGGATGTCGAAAACTAGCAGTTAAAGTTTGCAACGAAACTTATTCACGAACAGATAACAAGTAGGTAGTTCTTTTTTTTTTTCTTAATTAGTATTTACGAGATTACATCTAAAGATTTCCTGATCTGAAACATGATCAGAATATTTCGAAATAAACAAGCACTGCAGCAATTTGAAAAAAAAAGCTCTCTACCTACCTTTTACTAAGAAATGAAAATTAGTGTACTACTTTCAAAACCATGAACAAATAAGAATACACAGAACAATAAACAAATATGATGTTAAAAAACTATATTCAAATTTGGCTAATAAACAATCGGTCTACAAGTTTAATGGAAATTCTTGATTCAATTGTTGAACTCAAGATTAATTGTACAAACCTTATTTTCAACTATCTCCGACATTATGTAAAATAACGTCGGTTGATTGATGAAAAAATCAATCTAGCCACTATGTATACTTAGCAATATCCTATAATGTTAAAGTTAAAAACAAAAAAACAGCTGGCACCTTTACAAATGGCGTGGTATTTTTAGTAATTGATTTTTATAATTTCGTTGGTGGTTGCCAGCCTAGTCGGTAACGGTTATTTTTTTTTTTTTAATTTATTGAAAGCATTGGCAACACGGCCATCAGCTTAAACTAATTTTACAAAAAAATAGAACATGAACTAGAACTTACAATAAAACACAAATAAAAGAAACAAACCAAACCAAGAAACAATTACAAATCATTGAAAATAACAAATTAATGACAAAATGAATTGCAAGAACTTACTATAAAAAAATAAAAACTTACAAGTTTTCTTTCAACAAACAACAAAAAAAGAATATGAGTCGTTATAAAAAAATAATTAAACTTGCACATAAGCAGGAGACCTATGATACATTCATGAATTATACATTCATAGTCGTCCTATAGTGTGAAGTACAAAATTATACACTATTGAGAATAGTTGTGGAAGCTTTAAAATACCTTGAATGGAATTAGGAATAGATTTTAAGCCTGTGTCTTTACATAATGCATTAAACAATAATCTCTGTTGATTGAATTCAGGACAATTAAAAAAAATATGATCTAGATCACACATGCCAGAGTTACAATAAGTACATGCAGCTGAATCACTTAACTTTAATCTAAAAAGATGCGCAGGAAAATGGCCGTGGCCTATACGTAATCTACAAATAATCGATATAAAGGCTCTTCCCGGGAAGAATCTAAAACTATCAAACCAAGATTTAGTACTAGGTACTGGGACTATTTCAGCTAACCATTTACCTTTCGTTTCTCTGGACTTAGACAAGTAATTAGACCAACGTTTCATCATATTTTGTTTAATTGAATAAACTAAATCTGAATACGGAACTTTAAAATCGGAAATATTTATATCTTTTGTAGATTTCGCTAATTTATCAACAAATTCATTACCCACAATACCAGAGTGACCTGGCACCCAGCAAAATTCAATAAATATATTTCTAAAATACAAAAAACTCAAACAACTTCTTAACTTATAAATTAAATAATTTACAGATGCACTAATACATTTATTTCTAAGAGCTTGCAAGGCGCTCATTGAATCAGATAGAATTAAAATTTTGTCCCCTGCAGAGTAATTTACTCGAATGTGCTCTAAAGCATATATAATGCCTAGTACTTCAGCCGAAAAAACAGAGAAAAAATTGCTACATTTATAAACTGATCCTATGTTCATGGATGAATCAAAAAATGCAAAACTAGTTCTATCTTTAGTTTTAGAGCCATCTGTATACACTTTAACAAAATCAGTCTTATCTTCAAGGAACTCCAGAAAATCATTTTTAGATTTAAACTTGATTAGATCAACAGCCACATCTCTCAACATGTCATGAAAGTTATATTCGAAACAAGGCAATACGGTAGACCAAAATACCACATCCTGAAATTCAAAATTCAAGTACGTTAAGGCACTGGATATGGATGAAGAATTAGGAAGCGGAATTAAATTATAATTTGGAATATTTGCATACTTCAAATACCTGTAAGTTACTTGATTATCACGGCTAATAAGCTTAAGGCAATAATTATCTAATATAAAACTTCTTCGTATGAATAGAGGAACAATACCAGCCTCAACTTCCAAGGAATTAATGGGAGACGACATCATAGCACCAGTAATTATTCGTAATGCTCTATTTTGCACAATATCTAATTTCTTAAGAAGAGAAAAATTTGCGTCCGAAAAGAACATACAGCCATAATCGAAATGGCTTCGGATTGTTGCAATGTAAATAGTTTTTAAAACTTTGGGATCAGCTCCCCATTTTATTCCAGTTAGCGATTTTAATATATTCAAACCTAATTCAGCTCTTTTACAAATAACATCAATATGAGTTTTCCACGAAAGATCAAAATCTAGAGAAAGACCAACATATTTTACGAAAGATTGAGCAGGAATAATAACATAATTGTATAAAACTTTAGGGTAATGCAATCCATTTTGGGAAAATAAAATTGCAGTACTTTTGGAAATATTGACCTCAAGTTTTAGGGAATTTGTAAGTAAATCGTAAATATTACGCAAACAACTATTCATAACCGATTCACCACTTTTAATATCATTACAGTTTACATAGAGAACAAGATCGTCAGCAAAGAATAAATGTTTAACAGAATTTGGAATTTTCTTTATGAAACATACTAAACTAAGTATGAATATGAGAGGTGATAAAACGCAACCTTGAGGAGTACCTTTAGTAGAAATTTTAGGACCAAATAAACTAGATTTAATTTTCAAAAACATAGAGCGCTTGTTCAGGAAATTGTACAGCCAGAACAGAACATGTCCTGGAAAGCCTAAAGAATGTAGACTTTCAATAAGGTAGGAATGATCTATATTATCAAAAGCCCCTTTAATATCCAAAAATACCGCTAATGTAAATTGATTATTATGGAAGTTATTTTTAATATCGCCAATCAAACAGCTTAAGTTATCTATTGTACTTTTACCTTTACGAAATCCGTATTGAGTACTTGGTATTAAGTTGTTATTTTCAGTAAACCACTCTAACCTGTTTTTTAACATAGTTTCGAAAATTTTCGAAAAACAAGAAGTTAATGAAATGGGTCTGTGAGAATTGATACAGTTGGGATCCTTGTAAAGCTTTAAAATCGGTACTACATGTTGAGTTTTCCAAATCGGAGGAATACAGTTGTTTTGCCAAAGATCATTAAATATTTGACATAAAATTTCCTTGGCATACTGGGGAAGATTTTTGATTACTTTATAAGAGATGAAATCAGGACCAGGGGAGGTTTCCTTTTTATTTTCTAATGCAGTCGCAAATTCGCCCATAGAGAATGGGTCTACCAGCCATTGAGCCTCCGGTTTTCCGTGGCTGTTAAAAAAATCTTGTAACTTAGATTCGGAAATTTCATTCTCAGAACCAGCTATCGAATCCAAAAACAAAGATGCATTAGCGGGATTTTGAAAAAAACTTGAAGACGAAGAAATGTTATTGAGTTTAGCGTGCTTAAATCTACGAATGTGATCCCAAATAATTTTTCTCGAAGTCATTCGATTGAATGATGAACAAAGATTCATCCAGCTTGAACGTTTTATTTCATATAAAGTTCTTTTCTTCAAAGCGTCCAGCTTTTTAAAAATAATATAGTTTTCCATATTTGGATAATGCTTGTACGATAATAAAGCAACTTTGGCTTGTAAAACTACGCGGTCACAATCAGCATTCCACCAAGGAACAGCTTTGGAACAATTCCGTTTTTTGTGCGAGTAACACTTTTTGTCAAAAGTCATTAATATGTCATGTAAAATACTCAAAAACATATTATAATTTTCAAGAGGGTTATCAGCGAAGCTAAAACTTGAAAACTCACTTTCACATAACTTATTAAATTTTGACCAGTCAATCTTATTAAAATTTATGTTAGCTAAAGAGGTATTATCTAGTGTATCAACTTGATTTATTGAAGAGGTGGTCGGGCCAAAGGAAGGATGGGAAGGAAGAAAAGCATCGTTAAAGACTTCAATAAGTAGTGGGAAATGATTACTACTGAGCAAATCATCAAGGACAGAAACTGTGCAACTAGAGCTAAGAGCAGGGGAAGCGAATACTAGATCCAATACATTTCCTTGTTGACCAAATGGAGCAAAGGTTGTGATTGTGTCATCATTTAAACAGACTAACTCAGAACTTTCCACATAATCATGAAGGGCTTTACCTCTTCTATCATTGACTCTTGAACTCCAGGAAGCATGATGTGCATTGAAGTCACCAATTATTAAATAATTATTTGAAACAAATTTAGAACATGAATCTTTCAATAAATTAATAGTGAACTTACCATTTGGTGGTGGAGGAATGTAAACACATAAAATGTCAAAAGAAAAATTATTAATGTAAACTGTAATTAAAATATTTTGAAAATGATATTGAGAAATTGTGTCTATTATTTTAAATTTATACTTAGAGCGTAATGCAATAGCAACCCCACCATGTGGGTGGTTGGAATCTCTTCTTATAACATTAAATCCAGGTAATTTGATGATTTTATGTGAAGTTAACCAGGTTTCATTGAATAAAATCATATCAACACACTTGTCAAGTTTACTGAGGAAATTTTTAAGTTGATCTAATTTAGGAAATAAACTTCTAGAGTTCCAATGAATGATATTAAACTGACCAACAGAATTATGCATATAAGATTGAGTAGAACTATCCATAATTTATGATGTAAAATTCATTACTAGCATTTCTTTAATTAACTGAGTAGATATAGGTCCAGAAGGGGATTTAGAATCCTTTTTCTTTAACAATTCTATTAAAGTTTTTGTAATGGTTCTGATGACAATTTCTGAATTGATAATGTCTGAAATTAAAGCCCTACCTTGAGGGGTCTTCGCAGATATAGGTATGTCAGAAGAGGTCACGGGGTTCTTAATGACAGGAGTCTTTAGTATGGCTGCATATGATGTTTGCTTGCCGATGATCTTATTTTTTACTTCAGCAACCTTGGCTGCCTTTACTGAGCAAGAGTAAGAAACTGCAGAATGTGGCCCACTGCAGTTGGAGCACTTGAAGATGTTGGGAGTGCTGCACTCCTTATAAAAATGATTGCCTGAACAAATAGAGCAAACTTGAGTGGCTTTACAGGCACCACTTCCATGTCCGAATTTGTAGCATTTGAAGCACTGTAACACAGGTCTAATATAATCCGAAACAGGCATCCAAATATGCTCGTATGTGACGTGATCAGGATGGCTAGACGCCAAAAATGTAACCAGCACAGTTTGCAGTGGCTTGTCACTTCCATTCTCTTGTTTTTTGAAAAATCTTTTTACTCCGAGTATTGTGCATGAAGCTTTTAAATTTACTAAAAGAGATTCTTCGTTCAATTCCACAGGAGCTCGAATAATTCCTTGACTCTCAATGCTATCGTAAGGTATTTTTGCTGTCCAATTGTTTAACTCCATAAAACTTACATTTAATAAAAAAGCGTTGGCATCCCGAGCACAGCCAAAGTAAATTTTAGCAAAAAAGGTACCAGCAGCTTTGACATACTGGACCCCTTGAATATTTTTTAATGCTTTGTTTATTTTTAACAGGTCCATTGGGACTCTGTTATTTGGTTGTGAGATGCTTGATTGAAGAAGCACTGGGTATTCTTTTTTTGTAAGGTCTTCGTAAAGAGCATGGTGGTCTTTAAAAAGACCGCGCTTATTTTTAATGAAAGTCATTTTTATTTTGCGGCTTTCGTCGTATTCAGATGACTTCATTCTTCTTTTTCCCATTATTATGGGAGCGGACACAGGGGCGGAGCTGAAGCCCTCACCCCCGTCGTCATCGTCCATTATTACGGAACACACTTATGAAATATAATTTTAAACTCAAACACAGTGAAAAATTAGGAAACAATGTCGTAAAAAAGGGCTAAAACCAAATAAATTAAAATTAACTTGAAAAAAGCGCCTATTTAGTTTGACGTTCCCGCCCTTTTTTTTTTTTTCCGGTAACGGTTATGTCTATGACACAGAAAATACACCAAATCCTAATTAATGTCTATGGTTAACAGTTGAAACCCAGTTAAAGGGCACAAGTGCGGCAAAATAAAACAAAGCCGCTAGATACTACATCCATATCGAGTTCTTCTAAAAAGTTCACTGAAGTCTCAGTAAATAACCAAACATTTTACTGAACCCTTAGTATTTAAGATCATCCCAATTGATTCAAGTCTTAAATTAATCAACTTTATCTCATTTCGCATCGTATCTAATTTTTATATAGCAAATTCTTTATAATTTATTAATTTTATTTTTTTATAAACTCAACAGTGGCATCGCAAGAAGCCAAATGCAATAATTAAAAAAATTCCTCACATATCCCGCTGGCCCACTCTTGGTGCTGCTGGACTCTATTAATACTAAGGCTTGTAGAAACTAAAACTCACGTCATCGTACTCGTTTCATTTGCTGAAGAGTTCGAGGTGATACTTAGCGTAGTATCAGCCCACTAAGCATCTTGCCGCATTTTCACAGTGGATAACGATTCCAATCCGGTGGTAGATGCACTGACGACGCAGATTTTCTTTGGCTGTTGGGCTTTCTTCGGTAACACTCGGGCTATTAGCAAAGCCTCCCCTCTCGGCTGAGCCATCAAGTTCATCTATGCGGCCAAGGTTTCCGGGTCAACCACAATCCTTCGATGCAAGAAAAAAATCATTTACTACCTATGGACTGTATATCATCAATAACTAGAGGCGGTTGCAGTTTGTTAAGAGTTCAATTGGAACTATAAATTTAAATCAAATAAAACAACAGTTAAAGCGTATGTTTCATTTAACGTTCGTGATGTCCAAAAAACTAATGTGTACAAGTGAATGATAATGGACGAGAATGCCGACGATCGAAAATTATGGTATAAAAAAGAGTAGGCCTGTGGCGGGTAGCCATCATACAACGCAAGATATTTGACAGATGCCTGAATCTCGCTTACGACATTTTCCAGAGAAGCTTGCATATATACAAGTTCCGAACAACAACATTCGGACTTCGGACAGTCGGTCTACCGAGCAATATCACCCGTTCGGTGGAAGATCTTCCCTTGGTCGCTTAATCATCCCCAAAGGCCTATGGCCAGCAGTGGGCATCAAGGGGCCTAAGATAAATACGACTTACTATAATTTCTCTGGATAAAAATAAATGTTTTCAGACACGCATCACCTTTATATATTTAGTCTGGCCCATGGAGTTAATAAGTACCTACAACTGGAGTGCTGTCTAATGCCGAGAAATCGGTCTCGAAAGAGAATACTTTTTGGTCGCGGTGTCCTTGTCTAATGTGGTGACCATATAAAATTTATTTATAGGACAAAATTATACACATGCATCAGTTTTGAATTTTCCTTAAGCAATCCTGTGTAGCCCTATATAAATACAAAACACGTGCTTGGAACAGTTTATTTATGTAAATTCAATTCTAAACATTGCTTCGTCGTCATGGTGACTTTTTTTCGACGGTTTTTTTTGGAAATTGCTGCGTTGTCGAAAATCTAGCACTGAGTTTTATTACAAACATCATTACCTCAGTTCTATTACTTAAACTTCCTCAAACTCATGTTTAACGTCCGAACACTCAACCGCGACTTAAATATTAAGTTCTGTTAGTAGTTAAATATAAGTAGTTCTGGCTAAGTGTGCCGTGCAAATTAATATTTGACACACTGAGTGAGACACTGCAACACACATGGTCTGCGCGTATCGGGTGCTCTTTTCCTACATTCACATCTTCAATTGATTTAAAATTGCTTGTATTTTTACTCAAATTTGGTTTAAGCGTTTTCAATTTTGGAATTTTCATATCAAATATGCACGTCGCTCTAGTCGCCCTATTATGGATAAAATTGATACCATTTTTGAAAAAGTGGAGCAAAATCGGCATATCAGTAGTTACGACGTAGCTGAAGAACTGGGAATTGACCACAAAATAGTTTTGGCGCATTTGAAAAAACCTACACAAAAAAGCTCGATATTTGGGTACCTCATGAGTTCACTGAAAGGACCCTAATGGACCCTGTACTCATTTGTGGTTCTTTATTACGACGTAATGAAACCGAACCATTTTTGAAGAAGCTGATTACTGGTGATGAAAAGTGGATCACGTACGACAAGAACTTGCGAAAAAGGTCGTGGTCAAAGGCCGGTCAGGCTTCACAGACTGGCGAAGCCCGGGTTAACTCACAACAAGGTGATGCTGTGTGTGTGGTGGGATTGAAAGGGCATTATTCATTATGAGAGGCCAACCACCAAGCAGGACCATCGATTCTGAACTCTACTGCGAACAACTAATGAGATTAAAGCAAGAAGTTGAGAGAGAGAAAGCGGCCGGAATTAATCAACAGAAGGGGTGTGGTTTTTCATCATGATAACGCTAGACCTGAAACATCTTTAGCCACTCAGCAAAAATTAAGAGGGCTTGGCTGGAAGGTGTTAATGCATCCGCCGTATAGTCCTGACCTTGCACCTTCAGATTTCCACATGTTTCGGTCTCTTCAGAATTCTTTAGGCAGTGTCAGGTTAACATCACGAGAAGACTGTCAAAACTAATTGTCGCGGTATTTTGATCAGAAGCATAAACCTTTAAAGTAGGGACACGACATATTGTTCTATACGTACAATTGCTTAAATAAATAGCACCCACTTTGAAGGTACACACATAAACATATACAGTCAAAATCTGTTATATCGACATCGAAGGGACTGCTCATACTCAGTCGTAAAAACCGATAGTCGTAACAACCGGTGATGTTTAATGTATATCGTGCAAGTACAAACAAATCGATAGGGAATTATTGGAAAAATATATTTACATAATACGCGATTTTTCTTCAATATTACAGTCAAAACCGTTTACTGCGACATCGTTTAATACAACATGCCGGTTATAATAACCAAAAACAAAGGTCCCAGCTGAATGCCATATGACCGCCTTATTAAAAATATTGCTTTATACGACATTGGTAATAACGACATACCTCATAAAACGACCACATTTAACTAATATTTCGGAGAATTAGATCTGTTAGAACGACCGGCTAAGCTGTATTGTAAAAAATTTGAATAGGTATCCACATTTGTCTTCAATGGCTATTAAAATCAGGAAAGAAAACAATAGGATTTAGTTTTCTAATTCTTAGAAACAAAACACGTGCATGCGGTAGAGTCAAAGCCCGCTTCTTCATATCTCTTCAGTTAGTTTGTTACTTATCTATACACAAGACGCACCAAAACTTTGTGGAGTTATTCGTGAAACTTTCAAAATGTCGCAAAGAAAAACGTCATTTCTTGTGACTTCCTCTCTAAAATCACTTAATTAATAAATATTTAACGAATTTACAATAGTGTTTTACTCACTGCGGAATAAAACTATTTTATTTTAATAGTTCCGAAGAGATTTTGTCGGTAGCCTTTTTCCCGAAATATCTAAACAGAATGTCTAAATATGTTTTGATGACATATTTTAAAGAGGTATTTATGATTAGTGTCATGATGAATAGATTCCGACCGAAAAATGGTGTCCGATATTTCGGATTCAGATATATTATTAAGTGTATAATCTATGTTTCGGATGAGGGCTCCATAATGAATTTAAATATATATAGATAATAGTTTTGGGGCATCGACCTTCTTGAGATCCTATAAAATATGTTTTAATTATTATTTTTGTACGTTTTAAGCATGATAAAATTAGAAATTTTATATAAGCTATGTTTCGGATGAGGGCTCCATAATGAATTTAAATATATATAGATAATAGTTTTGGGGCATCGACCTTCTTGGGATCCTATAAAATATGTTTTAATTATTATTTTTGTACGTTTTAAGCATGATAAAATTAGAAATTTTATATAAGCAATCATATTAAATCGATATCTAAGTCAATAAATAATGTACAACCCAAAACAGACGGCCGAACTGACGTGATAATGACATTTGGCGCGCTAAACATGGCGGATTTTCGGCCTCATTAGACGGAGACGGAGACATTTTCGTATTTTCATGTTTCATTTTATGTACGCACTGAAATACTGTTATATTGTTTTCTTGCGAGTTAAAGTGCTGAGTGAGAACGAGATAGATATATGTTTATGTGTGTGCCTTCAAAATGGGTGCTATTTATATAAGCAATTGTACGTATAGAACAATATGTCGTGTCCCTACTATATAGGTCTATGATCAGAAGCCCCAAAATTTCTATAGCAATGGGATCATATCCCTACCTACAAGATGGCAAAAAGTTATCGAAAAAAATACTTACATACTTTAGTTAAATGTAAATAAACAATATTAAAAAATGTTGTGAATTTTCTTAAAAAATGGTAAGAAACTTTCTCCCCAACTTATTAATTGAGACTGTACCATTTGCAACGGTGGCACTACCCTAATTGATCCTTTCGCGATAGACACTTTTACCACAGTTTAAAATTGTGCTCCTTAGCTATACCTACCTGCATAATACGTACATTGATGAAATGAAATGGAAGGATTTATTGTCATTAAAATTTAGTACTTTTGGAAAGACAACGTCCAGCAACTTGTTTTTTTTTCCCAAACATGACCATTCTCATAGATGCTAGCCAATCGATACGCCACCATCATTGCACATTGAAACCTGAATATATGGTGAACCTTAAAAAATCAATTCACACAGCTTTGGCCATTGCTTTCCCCAAAAATTTCTAGCTATATAGGCTTGTGTAACTCGTTCCGATACTGCTCCCTTATGGTGGAACGAGCCCGCTTACTTCTGTGTAGTGGTTTCTTTCTACAGTTCAAATAACTCCTGTGTGCTTAGTGCGAGTTTTTTTACGTTCTCGATAGCGTAAAAGTTAGCTCATATTTGTATGGAATGGGATCGTTTGCCTACTTTTGCCGTTAGGGGCGCTGTTCTAACTGCATACAAAATTATTATAGTTAAAAAACTCGCACTGAGCACACGGCTCCCCGCACTGATTAGGTAGGTCTGAATATTGTTAGCACCCTAGGAAAATTCAATTTTTGTTAATATAATTTAGAAAAGGTGTCACAATAGGAGAACTTGCAAGGAAATTTGAACCTAATTTGATGTGTAAAACCTAGAGAAAATAAATTATTTTTACAATTAAATTGTGCATGAAAAAAAGTGAACTTTATTTGTCACTTTAATTGTTATTTAAACCCCAAAGCTGAATGAAATATGAAGAAATTGAAACGTTAATGGAAAACATTTCATTTTGCGTTCAGCGACTTTCTAATTTTGTCTTAAATGCCACTCTCTTCAAATCGAGATCAAGTCAACGTGATGCGCGACCACCTCAAAAACGCATATCTGTAACTTTCACAAGTATGTTTAAATCTACATAGCTACTTGCGATAGTATAAAATGTTACAAAAAAACAAAAAGGGGCGAAATAGGCTTATCCAATAAAATTTATAGTATAACATATTTAAACTAGATAATATCACTTAAACTCTTAGATTCAGGGTTTAAAAGCTCATCATCAATGTTGTCACAATCATCATCATCAGACAATAATTGTTCGTCGCCGTCCTCGAGGGATTCTTCTTCATCAATACTTTCTTGAGAAGCAATTACTTCTCCATGAATATCTTTATTTTTGAGATTTCCCATCCAAAATGCTTCTGAACAGTTATTGGCTGCAAGAGCCGCTTTCACTTGATAGATAAGAGTTTCTAGTATTTTTTTTACAAAAGGTACCTTGTTTAATAAAGCTTTATTTTTCTTCAGTCTAGAATGACAACAAAGAGAATGTAGAAACCGAGTAGACTGTTGCAGGATTTTTAAAATTTGCAATACTTCATCTGTTTGATTTTTAAATTCTAATTTTAAAATTGGGATTCCTTGTAAAGTAAACAGTCTTAAAATTGGCATCGAATTTTTAAAGAACGCTGTTAAACTATTGCTCTTTTGAGTTTTTACAATTTCAGTCATAGATTTTAAAATGTCGGCTATATCTCTCCATAGCACTAAATGTTCTGCATTTGTCATACCTTTATCCAAACGCCTTTTTGCTGCTTCAAAAACGGCAGTTCCCAAGTTTCTAAATATTATTGGAAAATTGACTTTGTTAATGCATTTTAAGCCACGTAACGTATCATTTTTGCTTTCTAGTAACTTTATATCATGTGCTAATTCAAGACTCATTGTTTTGAGATCAAGAATTTCATTATTTATAAAATAGATCGAAGCCAAAAAGTCTATGTTTTGGTTGAAAGTTAACCCTTTCTCTGGTACTCCATCAAGTGTTTTCCATGATTGCGATAAAAAGTTGTGTGACAATTCTTTAACAATTTGGAGCATATTCTGATTATTCGAATGAGTTTGGATAGAATTCAACAATTCCACTAGTGAAACTGCTGTTGATAGCTGCAGGCAATATTTTTTGTGATATTTAAACACATTAGCAACATTAAGTAATATATCCTTCAGAGGTGCTTTGTCATTGTTTGAATTAACAACTTTTTTTAAGGAAGTTTTTAATAATGCATTATGATGGTTTTTAAATCCAATCCATCTAAAATGTGTAGTGAGCATTTTATAGATTTGTTCTAAGCCTGTGATATAATTTATAAGTTCTGGTGTATAAATTATTTCGTTATCATTAGATTGATTTTCAAGTATATTGTTTTGAAGATATTTTGTAATAGTCTCTAAATGTGCCATTGCTATGGGTAGTATTTCATTTACTTTTTCTGCATATTCTAGAGCTTTTTTAGGATCATATGCAAAACTCTCCTGTTTACACAAAAATGTGTTCTTTTTAATTTTTGATAACATTGTCCTTTGCAAAATGTCATTGCCACATTTTAAAACAAAATTGGTTAATTTTATATTGTAATCCTTGTCAAATGATTGAGATTTGAGTAACAATAGAATATTTATATTAATTTGTCGAAACGAGATACTATTCAATGTATCTAATCTGCTTTTGACAGATGTAGGTAACTGAGTTGCTTGAGATCTCAGTGTTTCTACAACGATATCAGGGCATTTTTTTTGTTTTGAAGTTGTTGGTGGGTAATTGGATGATTTTGTAATTTTTCTTGACTTAAAATCACTTGTATACTTCTTGATATGTAATAGGGAGGTTGGAGATTTGTATATTAAATTCTTACATTTTGAAATTATTTCAGTTATGTTTAATTGTAACTCTTCTATGTTTAAAACTCTTTTTAAAGTTTTTGTTTTTAGTGAATCATTACTTTGAATTGAAAAAGCGTTCACAAGCTCTATAAACCAATTAACAGAATAAATTAAGCAGTCTAGTATACTGCTCACTAAAGACTGATCTAGGTCTTCAATGTTGTCAATATCAAATTTTGGCATAATAATTGGACATCCCAGTAAGGCATCTATACTTGATAAATCACCATTATTTTGCTTGAAATGTAAAGACTGTACTAGTTGAAATAAAGGTGATAATATATTCATACTGATTTCTGCATCATGTTGGAGTGTTATACCTGCTATATTTATAGCAATTACTTCATTGTCATCATTCAATCCATACTCCATAATTAATTTTATTCCTGTAATTATTTCATTTTCTATTCGGTCCACAATAAAATTTTGAATCCAATCATTAGTGGCTGCATTAGTTATCCAGGACAAAAAATGTGGGTTTATATAATCTGCCATTGATATTATCTGAGATAATTCATCATAGAAAAAAGCAATCATATCTGAAAACTGTTTTATGCTTTGGCTAATAAGTTCTATTATTTGTGCTGCTTCTTTTAGATTTCCTTCAGGCAAATGACATATTGCATTAGAATTTTTAGTATGCGACTGTTCCTCAAGATTTTCCAAAGTTTGTTCAATCATTAAATATTTTACAGCATGGACACCAGCAAGAATACCCTGAACTTTAATTTTCGGATTAGAGCTACTTAACTCTTTTCTTATAATCATATGCATATCATCTTTAATGAATGAATTTTCTATACCATAAGCTAAACCACATAATAAGTTCATTGTGGCTCTTACTTCTGCTAAATCCATATCATCCATTCTATCCAATAATGATAATATTTGTAGACTTTGGTGTTTTAATAATGACTTATTTATGTTAAATACATAATTTAATGTTGTCAATATACTAGAAACACATTGTTTTGAATTCAAACCATGTTGAAGGAGTTCTGCTATAATTGTTGGATGACAGTCTTCAAGTTCTTTAAACATCAATACATAAATATGAGATGAAAATAATTCCATCTCCATTTCACCATTTGATTTTAAAAATGCCTTTGCTAGGTCTGTTAAATTTTTTAAATATTCTCTTAATATTGGTTTATACCTGTCAAATACTTCATCCACTAAGTCATTTCTTAAAACATCAGATTTCACGTGTTTTTTTATTAAACTTTCAACTTGCTTCTGCCTATCTTCAGATGTAGAATATAAAATCAAAAGAATTATGAAGTCTATAGACTTATGTTCAATACTAGTTTTGCATTGAGAAATAACCTTTAACCAAGTATTTGCCACCAGCTTCGAAGCGATCATAGTGCTCCTGATAGCAGCAGCAGTAAGAACTTGACTAGATGCAATATCTTCACTACTCATAGTTAATGTTGACCATCCCAAAGCTTTTCTCAAGCCATCTATTGCTGCCAAGCATCCATTTTCATTCAACCTGCTAGGCATTAATAGAAATTTTATAAAATTAGGGAAGTAATTACACTTTGTCAGACTCTTCAGAATATTAAGGGATTGTTTTTGTAAATGATCTTGCTCTTCATCTGAGAGGTTTAGATATATCAAGCAATCTAATATGGCAGGAATAAGGTCATGATCTTCATTTAATATTCTGCTGATTTCCATTGCTATATTATTATGTTGTTGATCTCCAATTATATCAGGTATTGCTGTAATTATTTTTAATCGAACCATCTTTTCAGATGTTATTTCCAAAAGGTTAATTAAGTTCATAGCCATTTTTTCACTGTCTACTATGTGGTCCAGACTTGAAAAGCATTTTAATATTATTTGTATCCATTGCTCTAAGCTTGATTGAGTTGCTTGATCAGTTGCTTTCTCAAATATATAATCACATAGTTTAGGTTGTAAAATAGGAACACTCAGTAATATTTTGATGACACTGTCATTACTGGGTTGTTCTTCAGAATTGTCCTTTATTCTGAATACGATATTTGGGAAAAGATAATGTTTGAAAATATCCATATCCTGACATCTTATCTGCAAATTTTCAAATAGTTCTCCAACGTTTCGAGGGTAATCGAAATGACTTTCTAAATTCTTTTTAATGTTTCTTATTATTTGAATTGACTCACGAGAAGCGCAATTTTTTTCTGGGGGGTCTTTCAGCGTAAGTCCACTATCTCTTAAACAAATATATAGATAGTTGTCCTTGTTTTCTTTTCTTGCCCTTTTGTTTGGGCTAACATAACTAACTTGCGATAATTGCGATTTATTTTTTTTGGGACCCATTATTTAGTTTTGGACGTAAATTTATCAAAACAAATATGTACGGTACCAACAATTTAAACAAAGTAACAAAAAATAGTATTTTTTATAGGGATTTTATGACCTGGTAACTAAGACCTTTAGGTCATGCCTTATGAAAAATGATATTAAGGAGTGAAATAAAATGAAGATAATTAATTTGAGACATTAATCAACTGGGGTGCATTTAAATGAAACGAGATGAGTGAAGTTGTGTGATTTGTTTTATTTTGTCTAATTAGCGTTTCTTCAGGTTTAAATGTGTAATAACAGTAGTTTATTAACTGTTTAGTATCTGTGAAAGTGCACAAATGTGGTAAAAGAAACAAAGCCGCTGAACGTAACTTTTTTTTTTGGAAGATAACTTCTCGGTTTCTTCCAAAAAGTCTCAGTAAATGACCACCATTTTACTGAAATTATACTTCATCCCATATCATCTCATCTCATTTTATAATATCATTTTCATTAAAAAAGTTACGTATCATTAAAATTAAAATAAGACTTGACCTAAAGATCTCAGTTACCACGTCATAATATTTCTTTAAAAAAATATATATATATTTCCGAAACAAGTGAATGAAAGAGACGATCCATAATAATTGAAAACCTAATATTTTTAAAATTAGCTTACCAGGTCCACCTAAAAAAGGAATAAAAACCTGTAACATTCTCATTTTCTGAGCGTATTACAATTATATCAGCTACTTAGTATGAAATCGTGTTGATCAAAGGAAAGTGAATGTGACTGAAGTGTTAATCTAAGCAGAATGTCTTTGAAACATATATATTTGTTAGTTACCATAATCTTACTCATATTTAAAGGTAACGTGATTTTTTTATGCTTAGCATTAATGCATTACTGATAAAAACCGAAAATAAGTTAAACGTCATGCTTTTTGAATGACAACATAGAATCATTCATTTTTAGTAAATAAATAAAAGCAACATACAATTGCAAACAATCGAAATAATCATAAAATGACCCTATATTATTAAGATATTGGTGGCATACCATAACACAAAAAGAATTTTCCAAACTACATTTTGAAAATTTAGCAGAAATCTTGTCAAAGAATTCAAAATTAAAATTTTGCTACAGTTTTATATATCTACCTCATATAAATTAATACCAATCAAGTCGCAGCTTGTAGCTTGTTCTGTTCTGTTTCTGTTGATAGTACCATGACAGAAACTCTCTTGAATCATTAATAACAACTATAAAAGTATTTTACTTAATAGAAATTCACAAAAATCTGAGACAACAAAAAAAAGAAAAGTTATGCATTAGAATATATCTACTTTATTTTCATAAACTTACAGGTTATAGTTGCGAAAGGCTACATGAACTGATATATTCCTCTATTGAAGGCAGTGCAGCCTGTTTTAGGCGGCTCAATGGCACACATCAAACTGGTTGCTCTAGTAAGTGAAACATTTTGTGAAGGATTAAGTTATCAAACATTACAAATAGCATATTGCAAAAACATTTTGGAAGTTTTTAAATGGAATATCACTTCCAATTTTAAGAATATAATATACAATTCTCATCAAAATAATTTTGAATTCATGCCATATTATTATTATTTCCATCCATTAGAATCTCAAGGCTGGATCCTTACTTTTGTAAAAACCTGATTAATGTGTAGTTTTTTAGTTGGGATCTAGACCGGATGGTCAGATGATGATGATGATGAGATACATTACATACAGTACTACTACAACTACTACAGTACATATTACAGAAAAAATACAGTGAATGCAGCAATAAATCAATGGTTATAGATAATATGATTGCACTTGATTGAATAAATAAATAGAACAAATCAAATATTTGCAGAAATTTCAATTTGAGAAAAATGAATAAAGTCCATAGGGAATATGATTTGTAATGTTTATCTTTCAAATGTGCAATATAATAGCTACTCCAACCTTCATCCCAAAATCCATGATTGCTTTGGATGCAGCTGTAGGTAATGTTATCAAACTAGATACTTTAAATTTCAACTCTATCTTAAGCTTTAACAGGGTATCCCTAATTTTCATCTAGTAAAAGATAGTTAAATAAATATTCAAAAGATTTCAAATGGTTTTACAATTATTATTTCTTTTCAATTGTTCTGTCTCACCAGAGAAATATGCACTTCAACAATATATTCATATTTACCTGTTTTTACAACATTGCTTGCGGCACTTTTTATATACATACCTTAATATAAATATGCATTTCCGAGTTACTACTTAAGCCTATTTGGATGAAGTCACTGCACAGCTAGTATTTTATAAGTAATTTAAAACAAAAACTTGTCATTATTGCAGCATCAGATAAAGGTGCAGTTGGAGTTGTACATTTTGTTCAAGATCATGATGATGTTTTGTGGCTTGCCACTAATGCATCTGCAGGCCCATATATGGCTGTTGTCAGCACATCAAAATTTGGCCTAGTAGAGTTTCTCATAGATCATCCAACAAATATTGCAGGAGTACTTACATATGAAAATGCTTCTGATATGTAAGTAGAAGGAATTTATTTTCATATGTAAAAATGAATATGAGATATTAATACAATTACAACTAGAATATATAGATGAACACCAGCCCATCTTTTGACTGGGGTGTAATAAATGTGGACTAATTTATTGGAGAATGGCCAGCAGTATGCTCTAAGCATTAAACCAGTGTATTATAATACAGTCGTCAATTAACATTTACTGCCTTTGCTGGTAGTAAGGTGTATTGTAAGCCCACATGGGTAGGGACTATTATCTTGCTTATTTCTGCTCTCAACTGGTCACACATTTGGGGTTTAAGGAACAACTGTTGATACTTTGTAAAAATTTTAACAGATTTTCATGTAGTCTTCATTGGCAACCAAATTTATTTGTAGAAGAATATGAGAAGATATATTAGAGAAAGTTATTAATGATAATGATTAAAGATATTTGGAATTAAATTTATAGAAATGTTAGATGTTTACACAACACAGATAATTATCAATACAAAAGTGTAGACAAAGTTGTGTGTTATGTTTTTATGCCTAAATTAAATCGTTTCGAGGAAATTTTGTATAGAAATAGTTTCAATCATGGATTACCTTTCCCATTTGTATCGTTAAACTTTCCCACTGCTAAGACTGGGTCTCCGTTCACATGATATAAAGAGTAATCCGTGTGGGAGAAAAGGCGGGGGGATTATATTAATATCGAATTTAAACCTTTGTTATAGCCCCTCATTTTTTACACATGACACAAGATGTCCAAATGAGTTTTCATCAGCAGATGGAAACCAGTGTTCATCTTCAAAGGAAGGTGGTGTTGTGTGGAATGAAAAAGGCACAGGTTTATTAAAGAGAGAAATACCATTTCCAATATTTTTCATACCAGAATCAAGATATGAAGAAATTGAAAAAATCAGTCATTGTTTCGGAAGGTAAGTTTTAGGGTTTTTCATAAACCCAAAAAAAGATTTACTTCTGATGAAATACATTTATGTTGTTAGTGTTATGCTTAGAAAAAGTTGAAATATTTGAAGACATAATATCACTATGTTAAATTCCACCATATAGACATTAAAGTCCTGAAATTTTTACCATTCACCACGGGTGTCCTAGTTTCAAATTCCTGATATTTGTCTATATCTGTTTGTTTGAGATTAGGATTGAAAAACACGTGACTTACAAACTGGCATAAATTTGATCAGGTCACAACAAGATAAGTCAACAGTGTCCCACAATTCAGACTACAGGCAGATTTAAAAAAAATCAATTCAAATATATTTTATTGTACTGATGTTCAAGGTAAGAAGATGTAAGAAAATATTTCAGTGGTTAATCATTGGATAGTTGCAGGGCACTTGCTGATTTTCATTAGTCATTACATTAGCTCATAAAATAATTCTTCTTCTTTTTCTCCACCACCTTACCCCATAGGTGGGGTCGGCACAGCAAATTTTTTTCTTCCATTCTCTTCTATCAGCCGTCATCTCAACACTCACTCCTCTCTCTCTCTCATATCGTCATTCACACACTCCATCCATGTCTTCTTCGGTCGACCTCTTCCCCTTCTACCTTGCACTACCATTTCCATACATCTCCTAGTCACATGCATCTTCTCTCTACGCATCACATGTCCATACCACGCTAACCGTCCGCTCCATAATTTGTTGTTTACCGGAGCCACTTTCACACTTCCTCTGATATACTCATTCTTTATCTTATCCATTCTTGTCACTCCACACATCCATCTCAACATTCGCATCTCTGCCGCATGCACTCCTCTTTCATAGCTCATAAAATAATTAAGAACATGAAAAGCTATGTATGCATCTTTGTATTACAGTACAAATAGTACAATTGACAGGTACTGATTTTCCAGCCCAGATGCATTATATTTATACAATGAAAATTCAGATAGCCCATTTATGTGATTTGGGTTTTCAGCTATCCAATTTAAAATAGTATGTAAAATCCTTTTTTTTGTTTGTTTTAGATTCAATTACGATAAAAACAACCAAAGGGGTCGGTCGCTATGCTCAATACAGTTGAATTCCTTCATGTTTGCTGCAATAAATACCGAAGTTTGCATGAGAAGGTAAAATTAATTTCAATTATAAAATTATTAAATATTTATTAAAATACACATATAATAAAAAAAAAATTGCGTCACTACATTGTGGAGCGTAATTACCGCACACACCACCATCCTACCTAAGCTGCCGCAAAGTAGCTCTGCGTGCCGGTCTGAAGGTCAACAGTCGTTGTACAATACAATTGAGACATCGACCTCGACTGACGGGGTGGACGGCGGTATTAACTTTAATATCTCTGGGCTCTGGTGTAAGCACCCATCTATACATATAAATAAAATTGGAGTGTCTGTTTGTAATATGTATTGAAATAACCGGTTTTTACTATATGCATATGAATATATATACGGTACATACACCAAAATAACATATTTTTACAATTTTTGTATGTCTGTCTGTCTGTTTGTTCCGGCTAATCTCTGAAACGGCTGGACCGATTTTGACGAGACTCACTGCTAAGTAACTGATGATATAAGGAGAGGCTACTTTTCTTTTAGACTAGCTTCGCCCCGCGGCGTCACCTGCGGTACGACAATAACCGCGAGACTCAGCTATCAATAATAAAATTTAATATTTCCGAAGCGAAGCGAGGGCGGGTCGCTAGTATGTAATAAATAAACTATAGTTTGGACAGATGCTCATGGTGTCGGTATGTTCCAGGTCAGCTACCTCAACGATAGTAACAACAACGAAAGTGTGCGATCCGCTTGGCGATCAAAACGTTTATTATTCCCTTTTCCCTAGAGTAAGTTCTTTTTTATATACATTGTACAATTGTGTTGTTGTTATGTTTTAAATTTTTCTTTAATTTTTAGACGAAAGAATCTAAGAAGCAGTCCATCACGTTGGTGACTGCAAGGATCGATTCAGCTTCTTTATTTGATGGTATATTTTTTCTTGTATATGCAAACTTTATCGCTGTGGTAACGGCTAAGTTATGTGCAATACAGTTATTGAAACGACTCGCACGCCACCTTTTCGGTACGGCAATGTCTCGAAAACTCGCAACGCAAGTCAAGACAATCATTTAACAATATATTAAGTTTAATATGTTGTTTTTCTAGATCATTTGTTTATTTTTAATGTACATATTAATTAAACATGCAGGCTATCGCTTTACGTTAATCATATTTGATACATACTAATTTAATTAAAATTCAATAATATATGTATTTATAGAGTACCAGTCTCGAAGTTGTTTCCGTTTGATGCTGCACAGATAGGCTTTTGAGAGCTATAAACTTTATTGGTCTAGATAGACGAATTTATCAAAGCCCCCCCATAGACATTAAACTGTAATCTAGCCACCCACTTTGAGGTGTGAGGTCAAATTTTATTGACTTTTTTGCTCACCTGTGGTAACCGCGAGGGGTTATTATACCAACTTCACCAAGCGTGTAGGTAAGCTCACGGGACTCAGCCTTGTGAATTTGCTAAGACTAGCCCTAGTAAGGGCAGTGCTTCGTTGAATCTACCACCGGATCTGAATCGCGACCCACTGAGAATATCCGGCGAGAAACTCGGTGGGCTGTGTCTATGCGTTGATTTACTCGCCGTACGGCAACCGGCGCTTGGGATGCCTAAAAGCACCGATAGTGGGAGGATCCGGAATTACTTAGTACCGTTGGCAGAAAAAAGGCAGTTTTATATTATTGCGAGATGTTTTTTTCTTCACAGTAGAAGTCGTTTTTGAGTGTTAAACCTCAAACTAACCTTTCATTTCGTAGGGGTGTCTCCGGGTGCTGCTAGTTCTGTCGTCGGCCTAGTCACGCTGATATCAGCAGCCGCCGCATTAGCTCAGCTGATTCCAGTTTCTAAATCGAATCTATACGGTGAGTTAATTCGTATATTTTTAAACTATACCATTACACAGTATCAGGAATACTATTAATAATGTAGGTTTTTATGTATCGTAAAAAACAAAACTGTTATTATCGGAAATGACGCAGCCGTCAACAGTTTAATGCCTGAATGAGAATGTCAATATCTCAATACTCAATATACTTAGGTTTTATGTGTTGTACGAAGTTTTATTTTACTGGTAGTAGTGCTTCTTGTGATTTCGCACGGGATGGTACTACCACCTTGCATATTTCTCTCGAAATTGAAACTTAAACCTCATGTGGGTTTTGGTATCCACATATCAATATCAATGAGTTCCAGTAACCACTCAACATCGGGTGGACTGTGAGCTCTTCCACCCATCGAACCATTAAAAAAGACATTATACGGAATGACCAAACAACAATCAGTTACTAAGCAGAGCGAGATAAATGCCGATTTGAAACGTTAATACATATTTCTTAAATTCGCAATGTAAAACTTCCTTAGCTTCTAGGGTTCACACGAGGTCAATGACCTCGCGAGTTAACTGTTTTTTTCTGAAATAAATAAGCGAGCAAAACAAAACAGGATTTTTTTTTTAACCCTACTTTATTTGTGAGGACACCTCCAACACACCTTGTACTAATAATGTAATTAATTGAAATGCTAGAATTGATTTTTTTATTGTTTTATTATTTAAGCAGAGACGAATATATTATGGACGTTATTCAACGGGGAAGCATTTGATTATATTGGTTCACAGCGAGTTGCCTACGACATAAAGCGCGGGGTGTGGCCGCCGAATGCACCGCTGGCACCGACCGATGTAAAACTACACGTTGAAATCGGCCAGATCGGTGGATCCTTATCAGATTATGTGAACGAAAATACATGGCCCTTGAACGCTTTTGTACCTACCCTCGCGCCATCAACAATAAATGACGGTGATAATGATGTAAGTCGACTTTCTTAAATTCATTAATGCGGTGTTAACATTTACTTGACATAGTTAATACGGAAATTGGTTTTAAACTTTAGCGGCTTTATACATCATAAAAACTAGCCGTGGTCACCGGAACAGCGCAAAGATTTAAGGAACTTATTAAATGTTTAAAAGAAACGTGGTAAGAACGCATTAAATAATAGTGTTTATAATGACAAATTAAACAGTGCCACGGTTCGCTATTATCAAATATTATAATATGAAATATGCTCATTGTTGAAACATTGTATACACTACACAATATCGTACACCTACATAAATATATTATCGAACTTATATGTTGCCAAACCCTTTGAAAATTGTAATCTTCAATAAAAAATTTACTGTTTGACTACGTCTTTACATCGTTCACGTTATTTGTCAACTTATTTGTGAGTATAAGGATATGTATATAAGAACATTAATCGCGATTCGAATTATGGAGGACTCTTCAATTCGTTATTTAATCGTAAATGACAATAATTTAAATTATTTTCACACGAGATTTAAATTAAAAATAGGCGTGTATGTGTGTGTATTTTTGCAGATACAAATCTTCCTGAAACAATTGTCGAATGCATATAACATGACAATACCCGGAATCTTTAATGGCTCTCTGCCACCGTCATCTATACATTCATTCAGAAGAATATTATCCAATGTGACAGAGAGCGGTGAAATGCTTGAAATGTTATTAGTTGATCACAAAGAGACCTTCACGAATGTTTTCTACAACTCTGCTTTGGACGACAGTGACAAAATCGCTTATGTCTATAAAAACATCAGTATGATCAACAATGTTACATGTAAGAAAAGCTATATATTTTTTAAATTAAAACCTATGTTTCAAATTTATGTTTTTTTTAGTCAAAATGTTTTAATGGCTAGAAATGTAGTATGTTGTAATAATGATTTTCTTGTTCCTAGTTATATCCACAGCTGAACTCATAGCAGATGGTTTGATGAAAGAAACTGACACTCAAGTAAAGATATCTCGGTTGGCGACGGCTTTAGCTCATGCACTATATCAAAGAGTTGTCGGTGAGGCGTACACTGGTAATATTACAGTGTCCGCACATTTGGTGAGTTTGCCTTTCTTTAAGCCTTAGCTGTTTACTTGTAGATCCCTTTTTGGAGAGATATGTAGACTTCTCATAAAAAAGTTTATTATCATATAACAATCCACTTTATTAAATTTATTGCTGTGACTTTATCAACTCTAGTATACCGATTTTATATCTTTGTTTTTGATTCCATAGATTCCATTAGTTAATTTACTCATAGATTAGTATTGAGAATACTATCGAAGGTAACTAACTGTTTAGGTTGAACACAGATTATTAAAAAAATAGACAGATAATACAAAATGTTCCATATAATATGTCAGTTAGATATAAACATTGACTTCAAATTACCATTATTTTTTCTTTTTTTTGCAGATCTGACTTAGCAAATTGATCCGTTAGATTTTAATAAAGCTTTATTGTGTTTAAAAGCTAATGATCATACATTATTTGTCAACGATAAACAGGTAGATGAAATGCTGTACTGTTTCCTGAAGAACGAGACGTGCAAGTTGTTATCGGCTGCGGAGTTTGGCGGCAACGAGGGGCCGCGGGAGGGTGCAGGGCCGGCGCCGCTGTACGTGGGCGTGACCTCCTGGAACACGGTGGCGCCCGTGTTCGCCGGACACCTGCTGGCCTTGCTTACCGGCACGCAACTCTCGCTCAACAAATCACAGTGCGAAACGAAACCAGAATCGGTTAGTGAACCTGGCTTTGCATTTATTTTCGTCGGGCCCAGCTAAAAGAACTTCCGTTGTTTTTTTTTATTTAGTGATTGAGGTTACCCTAGTTAGAGTATTGTTACGCGCTGGGGTTTGGAATAAATAAAATTCTACCGAAGTATAAATTACAACTGTATTAGCACTTAGAACACTTTAAAATTCTTAATTCACTTCTTCCGCTTCGCTTCATGTGATTCGCTGTTTCGCTTCGAGTAGATCCAATTACTAACTGACTGCGTGCCATCTCTGCAACGCTTTTATAGTCAATACGACATCCTTAGATTTATCGAGTACATTCTGGGCAAGTCGAGTAGCTTCGATGTGTGTTTCGGCTAATAGATGGCGGTGTACTTCTTGATTTTACTAGTGCCTTCGATATTCCTTCGGTTATTCGGCGATAGATGGCGTTACTCTTGCCGGCGTAACAGTATTGTTGGAATTTATACCAATAAGGAAGAAACAGAACTTCTAAGCCATGGTCATGACATTATTTTCGTGTTTACATTTCTTTTTTAGGGATATACAAGGCTCTGGTTAAAAGGATGGAATCACAATGGCGTTTGCATCGAGACCACAATGAACTTTAGTCAAGCACTCAGTCCAGCTTTTATAATATCAGGTAAATGAGTTTTTTTAGTAGTAATATTTATTAACTATTAAAGACGAAATGTAGCCATTTTGTCAACGTTGACGTTGGGTAAGCAACTAGATTAATAACTCTGTGTGATGGCTTAATGTTTTGAAATATCTCACAAAAACCGGAATCTAAAATTGTTTTTTAAAATTGCAGATTATGATTTTAAATCGGGTACGTATTCTACGTGGACCGAGTCAGTTTGGCAAACAATGTGGGCCCGAGTGTTCGTGTCGGCGAGCGGCGGCAGCGCGTGCGTGGCGGCCGCGACCGGTGCCGTGTCAACCCTTATTGCGGCCCTGCTCACGTTTTGGCTACGCAGACACTCATCACTCATATTTGTCGATCCGCCGTCAGCAACCATCGTTGTTGACGATGCTGCTTCCGGGTAACTATTACGAAATATTATTTTAGTAAAATAGACATTGTATTGTCTTATTGATATTAAATATTGCACATTTTTACTGAACATATCAGTGAAAATAAAAAATATATCTGTTAATAATTAGTAACTATCATCTATTTTTTCTTTCTTTATAAATATAGACGGACGGACAAACAAGACGAGTAGACATATCAATAAGTTGTTTCCGGGGCTCATAGAAATACAGTAGTCTTTGTCCCCATATCTTAAGTTCGGTGACGGCAATCAATTAGTAACATTGTCCAAGTTAAACGTTTACCAGAGACCGCAGACATCACAAGCCACCGCCATATATTTTCGAGCACATCTGTGACATCGTTACATAAAAATTATGTTTTTTGTTAAAAAAAAATGTCCATGAAATATGAATGATTATGGTTTGCTTATAAATTAATTATCTAAACTAAAAATCTAAAATAACATTATCTATAAATAACAACAAATTAATATAACACTTGTATTGCTTTTTCTTTTTTTCAGAATTTTACGTTCTGTGAACTGTTAGAGAGTGTGACAGCAGTCAAGAAATATTATTTGGCTGTGATTTATTTCACAACATTTGCCACATTCCATCCGCTTAATTTAATAAATGGAAAACAAAATTTTATTAACAATAACTTATGACTTTATAAGTACAGGTAATTAAATCTAAATATAGTATTTAAATTGAAATATAAATAATAAAACCTTTTATTTTCTTTTCTTTTCATTAATATTAATTTTCCTTTTCACTAACATGACCACCAAGGAGGTTTTCCAAGATTCACGCAAATCTACTTTAGTAAGATGAAGTAAATCCTTATCCCTATTATACTGGACTGCATATTTAGCACAACATCGACATGATTAATCTCGTGTATAGTTGTCCGTGCAGTTTGGGCCATAAATAATCGCAGCGGTGAAGCAAGTATTTCGCTCTCTCTTCCACTCACGGGCCTTATTGACGAGCATAGTGATGCGCATTATTGTTGTCGATAAGCGTTATCGATAGTGTATTTAGTTTTGTCATTTTGTGGGTTCGTGATAAAAATGAAAAAAAATCACTAATCTAACCCTTATACCACATATCGCCGCAGTGAGTTAACAAGAACAGCAGAAATTAACACTTTGTAACTTGTCGAGATCTATTTTCATTTCATAGAAAAAGTTTAAAACATTGTTAATAACAATACGTGCTTGTGCTGGTATATTTTTGCCAACAAACAAAGTGTTACTTTAAATAAATTCTACCGTTTTGCTACAAAACAAAGGAGTATGTAGCCATTGTGTCACTAAAGAAATTCAGGGAGCGAATGCACAAAAACACATTTCTCTTCGACATATGTACTATAATTTGCAGGTAGGTACATCAAATGACTCTTAACAATGTCTCACCACCCCTATGGGCAAAAAAACGAAAGGCCAAAATAAATTTTGCAAAAAAAACCTCTGCGTACAATTTGGGTATTTACGTCTTCCTAAAAACAAGAAGATACATTAATATTGTTATAAACAGAATGGGAAAATTTTTGAAACAAAATATCCTGTTTTGGTGTATACATTGATTTAAAGGGAAAAAAAAACAAATTAACGTTGTAATGTCTATGGTTGTAGCAGTTCTAGAAAGATGCTAATACAAAAAAAATCGGGTTTTTTGATTCAAGCTTCATGAAGTAATTCAGAAAATCCAGTATAAAGGCATGTGTACAAGATATATGTAAAATCAAGCATCTTTGATCACAGAGCTCTGTCGCTAAACGTAAATGACGTTATAATTGGCTCCTCAAATAAAATTGCTTTGACTCTGTGAAACTTCTGAGATTGACTCTACCGATCAGAGCGCTCATGTCCATCAGAATTCATTGGACAATTTATTTAACAGTACATTGTGTGTACCTACCATTTGGGGAAATTTTACTATGGCGAGGTCTTATTTATTTGATCTATACTCATTGACATTGACGGAACGATGACAGTATGACAGTTTTCTACTTTTTTCAACATGACTTCGCTTACACTTATAAACCGGGCAACTTGCATATTTAACACATTAATAAAATTGCCGGCAACGAAACAGCTTGTACCATTTTTTCCTGCTTATCATCAACATTATTCAGTGAGTTCCAAACAAGTTTCTGCAAAAATGGCAACGGAAAAAACATTGCCTGAAATTTTTAAATACGTAGATCAGAATAAAGATTCTTATAAGCAATTATTAAAAGAAGCAGTAGCCATTCCATCCGTTTCATGTGATGTGAAATATCGTGCGGATTGCATCCGTATGGTTCACTGGATGCAAGACAAATTGAAGGAAGTCGGAGCCACTACAGAGTTAAGGGATGTTGGCTTTCAAACAATAGATGGCAAAGACGTTCAACTGCCGCCAGTTTTAGTAGGCGTATTGGGTAATGTAAGTATCGATACTAAAACTAGTTTGTGAAAAATAATTGGTAGTACGATTGTGTTTGTGATGTATTATGATTGTGCTCAGCATACCATACCACTGTCTCTCTTTTTTACTTTTGAGATCGTATATATATATATTTTTAATATCTTTGTTGGTAGACGATATAGTTCACCTGATGTTAAGCATTTCCTGTGGTATCATGACTGTTAGTAATTCCAGGTTGAAATATTATGACTAGTTTATAGTGTTAGTAACTCAATTTTTACTTTTAATATCATCTACCATTGAATCTTGACTACTGTCTATATCATTAATTGTATAAAAAACAGTTTTCTCTGCTCACAGTACCATATAAGAAAGGTGGTGGCGATCCTCCATAAATTATATTTGACACTAAAACTTTATTAGTTCTATAATAAATTTCATAATAGCAATATTCGACCAATTGTTTTCTCTTGAATTGAATATTTGTGGTTTTTTTCCTATTGTACTATTGTGATCATTTGAATATTTTGAAAAGTTTTTATTTAATAAATAGATGGTAAGAGTTGCTAATTCTTATTTTCTGTGCAAATTATTGCATATTATAAATTGTAGAATGAAAATCTCAAGTTTATAAAAATTACTAATTCCCTGATTTTGGCTTGGCTTGAATGGTATTAGTCTGCTAGGTCCACCAGTGAGCCGCGTGGGGCTTCACATGCTAAGTTCAAATTAGAAGAATAAAAAAGCACTCCCTAAACAGCCTGCAGTCCTTAAATTATATTTTAATGATTTGTTTATTCCATTCCATTTCAATTGTACTAAACGCATTATTGAAGTCTTCGTGGCCTAAAGGCTTCAAAGATACGGTACAATCGTATTAAGCGATGCATTAGTGTTTGAATCCTACAGGCAGCTACCAATTTTCCTAATGAAATACATACTGAACAATTATTATTGTTTACTGATAGACTTCCACGGTGAAGAAATAACATCATGTAGTAAAAATCAAACCTGCAAAATTATAATTTGCGTAAATACTGGTGGTAGGACATCTTGAGTCTGGTGGTAGGTACCACCATCCTGCCTATTTATACCATGAAGCAGTAATGCGTTTTGGTTTGAAGGGTAGGGCAGCCATTGTACTGTTAAACAGAGACTTGGAACTTATGTCTCGAGGTAGGTGGCTAAGGGCTCCCGTAACCACTTAATACCAGGTGGGCTGTGAGCTTGTCCACCCCTTAGACTTTTTTTTTTTTTAAATAATCATTTGATAAAATAATTTCCTTTTGATAGAGATGTTTACCAGTAATTTAATATACATGAGTACTCATAAAAGATATAAATATAAGTGTCATTTATAAAGATTAAAGTGACAATGATAAGCCAATATTCAAGTTTAAAATTATCTCCACTTAATACTGGATTAAATTCAAAGCAGTACTTGTTACTATCTGCTTAAAACAGCTTAAAATGTGAATGACAATCGATCAAAATAATATTAATTTAAATAAATATACAAACCAGTCTGTTCTTACTACTTTTTTACCTCCTAATACATGCTCATGATCTCTAATTTAGTGATTTTATTTGGTACATTTATTTTATAAAGAAAATTTATTTTATTAATATATTATGTAATAGTAAGTAATGTAATAAATCTATAATTATTGCAACAATGGTTAAAAAACTTATGTGTAATTCTGACAACTGTCTTCTGAGTCTACCGATAGTGTGCCGTGAGGAGTTCTTTACCTACACAGTATTTCTAAAGACAGTATTTCTAAAGTTGAAATGAGCTCTAAAAGCAGGTCTTAGTGGTAGGTAATGCCTTGCCGTTGATGATCAACACTTATCATTAGCTGGGCTGTATGCTTGTCTGCCGACAAAGGCAATAAAAAAAACCTGTGGTTACAGATATTTTTAGTAATTATTGTTTGCACACTGTTCATTGTCTCCTTATCTATTTACATTTTAATTTGTTGTAACACAAATATGTTGCAATATAAATGTGGTTAAATGGGTAAAAAGAAATATTTGATATCAGAATCAGAATAATATTATTATTTTCTTGTTTGTTTAAAGGATCCAAAAAAAAATACAGTTTGTATCTATGGTCATTTGGATGTACAACCTGCATTGAAATCTGATGGATGGGAGACTGAACCTTTTGAACTAGTTGAGCGCAATGAAAAATTATATGGAAGAGGTTCTACTGATGATAAAGGTCCTGTACTTGGTTGGCTGCATACCATCAATGCCTATAAGGGCACTGGTGCTGAGGTAATCGCATATAAAAACTTTTTTTTACTGCTTATAATGTTTTTAAAGAAATTTATTTTTTGTAATTAACCATTAAATCAATTTGCAACAAATTTTACAGCTGCCTGTCAATTTGAAGTTCATTTTCGAATGTATGGAGGAATCTGGTTCCGAAGGGCTTGACAGCTTATTAATGGACAAATTGAAACCTGAGGGATTCTTTGATAGTGTAGACTATGTATGTATATCCGATAACTATTGGTTGGGAACCACGAAGCCATGTATCACTTATGGTTTACGCGGAATCAGCTACTATTTCCTAGAAGTGGAATGTGCAAAAATGGATCTTCACAGTGGAGTCTATGGTGGCACAGTTCATGAAGGTAACATATCAGAAATTTACATGAAATGAAGAGTACATAAAATTGATAATTTTTCCGATTGTGCAATAATTATTGATAAGAGTTCATTCCTAATCTTTTTGTGTATGTGGTTGACTGATATCACAATATTATCATTTAATTATTTGCTCTTAGTATCGTTTACATTACATTCATTGTGTAGTTTGCTTTTTAAATGAAAGAATAAATGTTCCATGAATGCTTTCTTTTGATAACGCAAATGAAGATTGTGTTAGTAAAATATTTTTTTGTATTTCTTTACAATGTATGCTGTTTACTACTTTCATGAGCAATGGATATATTATATTTTATTATTTAATAATGAACTTGGGCACATGTGTTGGGTAACAAATCAGTTCATTGTGTGTCTATACAACCCTCCTTTTATTAAAAAGAGAACAAGTACCCTCATTAATACACTACAGGATAACTTGCAAATAGCACGTTCATAAATTGAAGTCTTCGTGGCCTAAAGGATAAGACGTCCGCTGCATTCTTAACTAGCTATGCAACGGTGTTCGAATCTCGCAGGCAATGTTTACGATTGACTTCCACGGTGAAGGATTAACATCGTGTAATAAAAATCAAACCCGCAAAATTATAATTTGCGTAACCACTGGTGGTAGGACCTATTGTGAGTCCGCACGGGTAGGTACCACCGCCCTGCCTATTTCTGCCGTGAAGCAGTAATGCGTTTCGGTTTGAAGGGTGGGGTAGCTGTTGTAACTATACTGAGACCTTAGAACTT
The DNA here is from genome assembly GCF_030269925.1 of Bombyx mori. Classification (NCBI taxonomy): domain Eukaryota; kingdom Metazoa; phylum Arthropoda; class Insecta; order Lepidoptera; family Bombycidae; genus Bombyx; species Bombyx mori. The sequence continues at coordinate 8,729,699 of NC_085121.1, forward strand.
ATATCTCAAGGTGGGTGGCGCATTTACGTTGTAGATGTCTATGGGCTCCAGTAACCACTTAACACCAGGTGGGCTGTGAGCTCGTACACCCATCTAAGCAATAAAAAAAAAAAAAAAAAATTAAAAAACATAAATCGAAATGTTTTCTTGAGCTCTCAATAGATCACAATGGTTGGTAGCCAGCTTGAATAGGTACAGATAAGAAGTAGTTCTGACAGTTTCAAAACATATTTTAGAAATGGCGCTGTTTGTCGGTATGCAGAACTTGGTTATCATGTGAATTTGATTACAATAAAAGTACAGAAAATGAACTGTAATAATTTTAACTTTTTTTGGCCAATAATGATAAACCCTGACCTTCAGTAATAAAAAAAGATATGTTATTTTTGAGACTACATTTAAGTTTATTTTTCAGCCATGTCTGATTTAATCTACTTGATGAATACACTCGTGGACAAAGATGGGAAGATATTGGTGACTGACATATATAAATCGGTAGCTCCACTCACTGAAACCGAAACCAAGCTGTACACGACTATCGACTTTGATCCGGAAGCATACAGGTATTATTATTTATTGTGATGTTATGCACAACCAAAAGTCTTTGGCGTTTCCTGTGACATAACACAAGACACGCAAATACCTGGTCCTTATGAATTGTAATTAGTTGCATAAAAATTTCAGAAAGACAATTGGAGCATACAAACTTGCGCACAATGGCGTAAAAGAACAGTTGCTGATGCATCGTTGGAGATATCCCAGCCTATCTCTACACGGGATTGAAGGTAATTTTACCATAATAACAATATCATACATATCTTAACACATATAATTCATATAAGTGAAGCGTTCGTGGTCGTGTTGGTAAGACTTATTCACGTCATCTGGGTTCCTCCCGATCCACTAACAGCGCTTTTAGGTACCCCAAGCACCGGTCATCGTTCTCGTTGAACCCGCCGCTTGCGACGAAGGGCTCGGCGAGTAAATTCACCGACAGACGCAGTCCACTGGGTTTCGTGTCGGATCTTATCAGTGGGTCGCGTTTCCGATCCGGCGGTAGATTCTGCGAAGCACGGCTCTTGCTAGGGCTAGTGTTGGCAACATCGTCAGGTTTGAGCCCCGTGAGCTCACCTACTAGCCCGGCGATGCTGACATGGTCTCTCTCTAGACCATCAGCTTAGGGAGGAAAAAAACTTGTTCATATCGAGAGGTGGTTTAAGCGAAATTTCGCTTAATACACGTCGTTTGTCTTTGTAATTAAAAATGCATTTTATTTGGTACTAGCGGCCCGCTCCGGCTCCGCTCGGGTCTTTAACAAAAATTTCAACGATATTTGACGATTTCTTTTTTTAAATAAAAGTACACTTATTGCGGCATAACTATAATAGTTAGACATATACTTCACGACACTTCGCGACAGTTTTTGTAAATAATAATGTGTTCTACAAATTCGTAGTACATTATTTTATTCTATCATCAATAATTTTCGCAGGGCACGCGATGTAAAGAATATTTTAGGTAATTTTTTTACACCTTGGATTACATTATTGGAATTTTAGTAAGGATCCCTAATTTATATTTATAGCCTATGTCACTCGGGAATAGTGTAGCTTCCTAACAGTGAAAGAATTTTTCAAATCGGTTCAATAGTTTCGGAGCCTATTCAATACAAACAAACAAATCTTTCTTCTTTATAATATTAGTATAGATAGTATAGATTAGCATCAACCGTTCGATGTTTTTAATTGAATTTCGATTAAGTTCACTCCATTCAATAGCTAAAGAAGTTTTTTATGATATTTTTTTCAAATTTTAAACTTTACATTGCTCTCTTGTAAAGTTGCAAAAGTGTCGCTTAAACCAGAATCGCTGAAATCAGAATACTATTGATGGAGTTGGATAAAAATGAACACCAACATATTCACATCGCCTGATACGAGAATTTAAACCGTCTTAAAATAAAATAATATTATGAAGAGAAGACATAATGAATGAAAACTACTTATGCAGAGCATAAATAGTTTGGTTTTCCGTCTCTTATCAAGTCGCCTGGCTCCAGCCTGAGTTCTAGCTCTGTCTTACTTGATGCTACGATTTTAGCCTGTTCAATTCCGACATGCCGCGCCTACTGATTTCAAGATGAAGGCAGAAATCAGAAGATTTCTTCGTGATCCAAAAAAGATACCTAGCATAGTAACATTCCAATGTTTTGCCATTCAAAGATTATATGAATTCGTCACTAAAGTACAAAGCAACCGACTGACATCCCAAGCGTCACCTGAATTTGTTTTACATTACGCGAAAAGCAAACAACAACTTTTCTATTGTCCTATTTCGATTTTATTCTTAAACTGTAAACTATACGAGGTTTAATTTAGACGAACGAGCGCGCGTCGTGCATCTGTATACTGAACGGGAAATGAACACCCTGTAGAGTAATGTGAATCATAGCTTTGTTTAAACCTATATTTTTATTTGCATATATGTACTGAATTTAAACCTTTCATGATTATAAGGTTAGAATTGTAAAATTTCAATAAATAAAAGTATTGAATAAATAAGCGAATATCTAATTTCCCCAAATTTCTAATATTATAAACATTCATCGCAATGTCCAGTACGATTGGACTTGTTAGAAATACGTGCCCAATACTTTTCAAATTCAAAATATATAATTATGTTAAATAATCGGATAAGGTTTTTTTTATTGATGTGTGAGGGCAGACATGTGTCCTATCTAGGAATAAGGGATTACCATAGCCTGTGGTCATCACACCGTAAAGGTCTCCACCCACCTTGAGAGCTAAGGTGAAATTGAACTATAGAATAGCTGTGTAACCCTTCAAACTCTGGGCAGTCTCAGACTGGGCAGGATTGTTATTAACGTGTATGAATGTAAAATTTTAATGGTAATATTTTAGGTGCCGCGTTCCAGCCTGGAGCAAAAACGGTGGTTCCTGGAAAAGTGATTGGAAAATTTTCAGTCAGGCTTGTTCCGAATCAAGAGCCGGAGGAAGTTGAGAAATTAGTCTTTGATTACATCAACAAGAAGGTAAAACATTAAAAAAACGATTATAAAAAATTATGATTGTTTTTAAATTAAAATTTTCCATTTCAATCCTTCCCAAACTAGGATTTTTTTTATTTTATTTTTTATTGCCCTTGTATGCCGACGAACATACGGCCCACCTGATGGTGAGTGGTTACCGTCGCCCATGGACTTCAGCAATGCCAAGGGCAGAGCCAAGCCGCTGCCTACCGCTTAATACTCTCCACAAGCCACGTTTGAAGAAGGACATGTCATAGCGCTCGGGGAACACCGTAGAGGGGAGCTCATTCCATAGCCGGATGGTACGTGGCAAAAAAGATCTCTGGAAACGTACTGTGGATGACCGCAGTGGCTCCAGGTAGTATGGATGAACTCTACTCCGGTGGCGGGGATTACCTGTATGTTTTATTAGTTTTGCATCTATTGTTCGTTTATGGTACTGCTAAGAAAAATCCTTCATTACTTACAAAGTATCATGTCGACGAGTTAAACAATGTTCATATGCACAAGTCATGAACATTTTATATTTAATTATTTTTTTACATATTATATTTAGTCACATCGAACAGGAATTTATGCCTATTTCTGCCGTGAAGCAGTAATGCGTTTCGGTTTGAAGGGGCGGGGCAGCCGTTGTAACCTAACTATACTTGAGACCTTAATATCTCAAAGGGTTGGCGCATTTACGTCGTAGATGTCTATGGGCTCCAGTAACCACTTAACACCAGGTGGGCTGTGAGTTCGTCCACCCATCTGAGCAATAAAAAAAAAAAACTAGTCGGTTCACAGAATTTGACATTTCCACCAGAACGACACTAAAACGCGTTAGCTCGAATCAGTTCAGTATTAAAAGTGCAAAGAACAGTTAAAAAACCGATATTCTATTTGTCTTTAATTCCCAATTGAATTTTTAAATCAAACTCTTCATTTTAGTCTCATGTAGATATAGGTATGTGTGGGGCATGAAGACACAGTAATAATGCTTGTGTGCGATGCTGACAGTGGGCGGAGCGCGGGTCCCCGAACAAGATGAGCATCACGGCACAGAGCGGGCGCGCCTGGACCGAGAACCCGGACCATCCGCACTACCAGGCCGCTGCCCGCGCCACTAAGCTGATATATCAGGTCGCTATTGTTTCTTATTATTTTGTCAGCTTAAGATATTTTATGAATTTTATATCTTCTTCTTCTTTTTTTTGTGTTTGGCTCCGGCACTGGTAACGCATCTTTTTTAATAAATAAATATTTACTAACAGTCACGCCATGTTAACTGGTCCCGTGATAAGTTCGTAAAGAACTTGTGTTACAGATACCAGATAACGGAAATAAATATAATTTTTTTATGAAGACATTTATATTTATCATACAAATATTTTCCCTTGGCGGGATTCGAACCCGCGACCCCTTTGTGTAGTGACCATGTCACTTAACACTACACCAGACGGCCGGCAGACAACTAAATCGGAATGCTTAATCTCTGACATGGAACACGAAAAATTATAATTTAATGTTATTTAAAATAAAATGATTTGTAGGAGCGAGAGGTATTCAAGTCCATTCTGATTTAAGACTGTAAATAAACAGATTGGGAAGTTACTAAAATGATAAAAAACTCTTCTGAGCAACTTAATTAAATTTGTTCATTCACGTTTAACTTAATTTTGTATTTATTGCTTTCAGGAACGTTTCTTTAGACCCTCTCCATTATAACCATTCCATAAAACATGCGACTATGCGATAACGAAACATAATAAATTTAATAAAAACATAAATCACGCTTCAAGTGTTTGTCGACAGACCGATCCGGACATGTCCCGCGAAGGAGGTTCGATCCCCGTCACGATCACTCTGCAGGAGGCGAGCGGCAAGAACGTGTTGCTGTTGCCCATGGGCGCCGGAGATGACATGGCGCACTCTCAAAACGAGAAGATTAACGTTCGCAACTACATCGAAGGCGTAAGCTGAACATTATCTATTTAAACATTGCTTTACAATAAGGAGGTTAGTTACCATACCACTAGCTTGAATTTGTGATAACGTTGACATTGTGGGACGACGCCGCGACGGGAACCTTATGATGCATAATATAAGGTAACTTTTCAAGACAGCACACAAAAAATCATTATCTGCTTAGTGCGAGTTTTTTAACGGTCTCGATTGCGTAAAAGTTTACTCATGCCAATCTTTTCTCCTGAATCCAATGCAAAATATACATCGACCTCATGTCTCAAAACGGACTCTAGTAAATGACTTTCATCGCGTGGACACTGTTTCTTTGTACATCTACTCAAAGGAAATATAAGGACTCCGTAGACTGTTAGAAGTTGTATAATCTGTGGTCTTCATCTAACACAGGTCGGATGGGACTTTTTGGCGGGAACGCGAGGAGTGAAGTTGTGTGATTTGTTTTATTTTGTCTATTGAGTGTTTCTTCGGGTTTAAATGTGTAATAATGGTGGTTTATTAACTGTTTAATGTCTGTGAAAGTGCACAAATGTGGGAAAATGAAACAAAGCCGCTGGACGTAACTTCTCGGGATCCTCCAAAAAGTCCACTGAAAAAATCTTAGTAAATTCATCCATTTTACTGAGATTATATTATTTCATCCCATTTCATTTCATTTCATTTCATCCCAGTTGATTAATGTCTCAAATTAATCATCTTCATTTCATTTCACTCCATAATATCATTTTTCATAAAAATATGAATATAAATTAAAATAAGACATGACCTAAAGGTCTTAGTTACCAGGTCATAAAAACCATTAAAAAAGCAGGTCGGATGGACTTTTTGGCGGGAACGCGAAGAGTCAAGTTGTGTGATTTGTTTTATGTTGTCTATTTAGTGTCTCTTCAGGTTTAAATGTGTAATAACGGTGGTTTATAAACTGTTTAATATCTGTGAAAGTGCACAAATGTGGTAATATGAAACAAAGCCGTTGGACGTACGTAACTTCTCGGGATCCTCCAAAAAGTCCACTGAAAAAATCTCAGTAAATGACCACCATTTTACTTAGATTATATTTCATCCCATATCATCTCATCTAATCTCATTTCGTTTAAATTAATCCCAGTTGATAAATATCTCAAATTAGTCATCTTCATTTCTTTTTATTTTATTTCATTTCACTCCACATTATCATTTTTCATATAATTAAGAATAAAAATAAAAATAAGACATGACTTAAAGATCTTAGTTACCAGGTCATAAAATCCATAAAAAAAGCAGGCAGGATAGCAGAGAGAGACGTCAGAACTTAAAACCCGGATTTGTCGGCCGTAAAAAAATTACCTGACCCGAAGCTAGTTTAAAAAAGCGGAAAATACTAACACAACCAGCCCGCCGCTGGTTGTGTTAGGATTTTCCACTAGTTTTTAATGCGCAGCCGACCTTATTTCTCATTGTATAATCAACATTCGTGGAGATGACACATATTACGAACATACAAATCATTTATGATTTCGGAGAAAACACATTGGAATTATTTAAAAATTTGCACCCAATCACTGACTTCCAATATAGAGGAAATTAAAAATAAGGTTTTACAAGTTATGGATGTACAATGGAATCAGTTTGTATTCTATGTATTTTAAAATAACTGTAATTAGAAATCACGACTCAAAATATTAAAAAATATATAATTAAAATAATACAAAATGTCCGTCTATCCCTGGTGTCGAGATCAGAAAGAGGCCGTGAACGAGGCAATATATGCTATGTGTTAGTGGTCCCCTCAACTCCGACCAGTCAGCAGGCCACGCCCACCTTCTAGCTTTTCTTTCTTTATAATATGTTATTATAGAACAATGTATTAACGGGACACGCAGATATTTCATTTTGTTTGCGTAGATCTATTGCACGGTTACTTGGTGTTTTTAACAGTAGGTAGCGGCTTGGCTTTGCCTCTGGCATTGCTGATGTCCATGAGCGACGGTGACTACTCACTATCAGGTGGGCCGTGTGCTCGTTTGCCTACAAGAGCAATAAAAAAAGCAGATACCAGAATTCATAGATATCACCACGTGAACGCTGCGACGCCTCTGAGATTTAGATGACTATATGTCAATTGTTTATTAATTAGGCATATAAAATTTTTTGCGTCTTTCATTTTTATTATCCTGTGTTATTCCTTTGTCTTGGGAGTCTTTCATGAACGTGTGCTGGGTACATATTATATTACAAAAATGGATATCTGCCGGCGGGATTTGAATACCGGTACAGTCGTATCGCTCGATATGAGCACACCGAGCGTCTTATCTTTTAAGCCACGACGACTTCAAAATCGCCTACTTTGGTTATTATACTCGTATAGGGCCTGATGAGAACTCCACTTGTTTTGGTATTGTTTTTAGTCCTCTGTCGTGAGTTTGTTTGTCGAACCTGTCTATCGTGAAGTACAGTCTCCCGGTGATTGTTTAGCTGTGTCAGGTTTGACTTCTTCAGAAAGGATACGTTTACGCGAAAATGGTCAATGTGACCCTCCGTGGTCTTAAGAGTGAAGGGACTAGGCTGGGTATGTGGCATCTATTCTGCTACAGAGCCCTCAGTTACACACTTATGTCGTTGGTAGGCGGATGGAGGAGGGTAAACGTTATCTTCCCGATTTTACGTCACGCGAACACAACAAAGGCGAAGGAAAATATGAAATACCCGATGATAATATCGTTACATCAATAGGTGCTATTTGTGTATTTTCTATTGTACACAGTAAAAAAAGCGAAAAATAAATAAATCATACATCGCCTATAGTCCATGAAATGTTACATTTTTAAGGCCGTTTTTAATTATTAAAATCAATTTAATTAAGAATTAACTAAACTAAGAATTTACTAAAATTGCATGCTCTGAAAAACGCAACCCTAAATATGAATTTTTAATGAATTATTAAGCAAAAACAAACAGTAGCAACAAAATAAAATTTGTCAAAAATAACGTCATCTGAGTCGTCTATTATCAAAGGTGGCAATCTGTGCATTTGGACAAAAAATTTTTATTGATATGTCAATACAGATTGATTTGAATATAATCGTCTCCTTCAAAGAATACGGTTCAAAACCTGCATTAAATAAAGGTTAATAATTAACCTGTTATTTATCTAAGATGTCGTTCCGAAGAGTTTTGTGACTGCCAATGGAATACAAAGTCAATAATTCGTTTTTCTGATTTACCAATCATTGTCCAAAAGTCAGATTGCCGGCTTTGATAATAGTCTACTCATCTACTGTAAAGTAAGCGACAGTTTTTTCCATGAACCACTTTCTAAGATTACCCATTTAAAGGCTTATAACAACAGAATTGTTTCATTTCGACAAAATGGAAGAGTATTTTAAAAATAATTTTACGTTTTAACGATCAATATTACTCATTTCGTTAAGAAGTCGCGCACGTGATTGACTGTAAACGATCGTATGTGATTCAATTTTAGTCAATTGTCGTCAATGTGCACTATGATCTCAATAATAACGTTGATTCATCTCCGGGAAATCCCACTGGCTCTGATTAAGGACCGGAACACACACCCCGATCTTATCAGGAACGTAACGTTTATGCACTTTAAAATATAGATCGTTCTTTTCACATTATTAAACGCAATCGACTGTTTATATTTGGCTGATTAATGTAAAGAGTTTATTTAGATTTATAAAACACATTACTTTCATTTCAAATGACATTGGTCAACTTTTTGGAATTTTTTAAGGAGCAGGATAAGGATAGTAGAAATAAAATTAAAATGCTTGAAAAATTAATAGTTTTATTGTAATATGACTTTATTAAATTTTAGTATAACGCTATAGATGTAACAAAACTTGTCAAGATTATTTTACTATTTCTGGAAATTATTTAAGAATCGTTTATCTCCGAAAACAAAACAAAAAAACTACACTTCAAATAGTAAAATCTATGAATGTGAAAATGAAATGAAATGTAAGTAGCTGTAACACGAAAACTAGACCTGATCGAATAAAAGCAAATAAGGTGTTAAAATTACGACAGGGGTAGAGATAATTCAAAATTAGTAAGTACTTTCCTTCTCAGAAGATTTTCTCAACCACTTGTTTTTAATTGCCAAACTATAATAGTTATACAAATTGATTTTACCCCAGAAGTTTCTCGAAGATGAGGATCCCAGTATCCTAAGAATACAATTTTGTCGATCAGTGTGAAGAAATTTCGTTATATTCTTTCTTTTTTTAGTAAGTAGCATCGTCGTACTAAAAGCCTTCTATAAAAAACAGGAAGTTTGTGAAGTAGAAAAATAAAGAAATTTCTGAGCCTCTGAAATGTTATTTCGGTGTTCACGCAGTCAAAACCGTTGCACAACAATCAATGCAATTCTCAAGTCGCGCAAGCGTCATCCTACTTAAGTAAAATAAGTTTAATCCGAGACTGGTTTACGAGCCTTAACTGTAAAAAACGAGACCCCGATCACGTAGCGACAAAACTCGCGAGCGATGGGTTTCCCGAATGATTTGGTATTGGAATGAAAACGAAGTATTTTTTGGAATTGATTTCTACGAATTGAATTTCCGATAAGTATGTTTCAACAACTCAAAATAATCATTTTTTTATTTTTTTCCCTACCTATGCTGATAGCCTTGACAGGCTATTTCAGCTTTACCCTAGTGTGTAGGTGAGCTCTCGGGGCTCAAACCGGAAGTGTTTCTGACACTGTCCCTAGCAAGAGCAGTGTTTCACAGAATCTACCACAGGATCTGAAACGCGACCCACTGAGAAGATCCGGCGAGAAATTCAGTGGGATAAAATTATTAGCATTCTCATTTCAGTACATTTATTTATACGCTTTGAAAATATGAAATGTCAAACTTAATAAAAAATCGTTTACAGAATAATTTTAATCATGTTACACTTTTGACGTCACCCTTTCTTTAATCTAATTTATGTTTAAAAAAGTATTTGTTTTAAATTGTTTAGGTATAAAATCTATGCGAAATGTTTTTTTTTTATATATAAGTTTAGACAAAAACGTGGATAGCGCTCACAGCATCTTAAAGATTATTTCTGTTAAGACAAGGTTCAAACATTTAGACCCTCTTTGGTCTATTGAACAATAAAAAGTACCCGCTGGGTCGAAGATCTTTATCCACAAACGATTAAGTTTTAGCGAAACATTAGTCGTCGCGTTTGTCATACTTCATATCAGTGTTACTGTTGCAGAGTCGTTGATATAACAGTAGTATTAAGGGTGGATTCGACCAAACTTAAATTTATACACGAGTAACTATACGAGGAATAACCTATTCCATGATTTTAATCTCGAGTAAATCCATAGTCGTTTTTCCACGTATACTTGCGCTAGGAATAACAATACGCGAATAGCAGAGTGAATGGTGAACAAAAATAAAATCCGGCAAATAAATGTTGTTGTACAACGGCATAGTGTAAGAGCATACAAATCGTCAACTCGATTTTGCCGTATTTAGTGTGAAAAAGTAGCTGTTGTGTAAGATATCCCGCTGTCAAACGTATTATTTTTATTTGTTGTTTGTTTGAGGGAATTGTCAAGTTTTGTCGTGTGGTTTTATCTTTTTTCGTTTAAACGTTGCATTATACAATGCCAGACTATTAATAATAATTTAGTGCATTGCGTTGACTTGAAATTAAAACAGAATAAATATTTATGAAATGACAGAAATCAGATGTTGGACAGACTGACGCCATTACTTTATTCTAGGAATAGCTCCATTATTCCGTGCGAAACGGCGGTATAGTAACAATTCCCGAATAGGCCCACTATTCTTAGAATTGTAGATGGTAAAACGTAAAATTGATTTACTCTCGATTAACTGACGAGTTATTCTAAGAATAAGATTTACTCTTGTTTGGTCGAATCGACCCTAAGTAGGTTAAATAGTAGTATTAAGTTAAGTAGTATTAAGTAATTAGTAACAGTAGTATCGTGCGAATATAAAAAGCAGGAGCTTCTCAATTCGACTCAATTTTTATGTGCGATTATCACCGAATCTTTTCTAGACGAACCGATTCTTTCGTTTTTTTTTTTATTTTTTAAAATCCGGTGGTTCTAATATGGTCTTATTTAAGTTTTATGAAGATTTGACCAGTACTTTTCGAATTTCCGTGTTTTCTTTTCTATTTAAATTTTGTATTATTTCTACACATATAAGTATATCACCGACCCTTAATTGAAATTTCGCTTTGGCGAACATTTACGGCGTATTTAGTCACGGTAGCACCTGATTATTTGTGGTCTGAGAGAGTTCTTAATAACAATTTAATGTCTCCACGATAAGTTATGACGGATTTATTGTTGAATAAAGTTTAAGTTAAATTCTAATAAACACATAACATACTATGTAGCATTCATTGCAGTATTCTGTTAAACCAAATTTGAAAATAAGATTAGCTTACGCAATATTTTTATTCCCTGCCTAACGGTAGGCAGTAGTGAAGTCCATGGGCAACGGTAACCACTCACCATCAGGTGGGCCGTATGCTCGTCTGCCTACAAGGGCATTAAAAAAAAAAAAAAACTTTCGTAGCCAGTGGGGCTATTTTCTAACCCGATCCTGTAGACCGAATGATAAATAGTCTACGTCGCCCAAAACACGTCATTACGGATCCTCCCGATCCATTAACGGTGCTTTTAGATACCACAAGCACCGATCACCGTCTTCGTCGAACCCGTCGCTTGCGACGAAAGGCTCGATGAGCGAATTAATCCACAGACATAGCCCACTCAGTTTCAGAGGATCTTCTCAGTGGATCGCGTTTCCGATCCCGTGGTAGATTCTGCGAAGCACTGCTCTTGCTAGGGCTAGTGTTAGCAACACTCCGGTTTGAGCCCCGTGAGCTCACCTACATGTTAGAGCGAAGCTGAATAAGCCTCTAAAGGCTATCAGCATAGGTAGGAAAAAAAATAGGGTCTATTACAACTATCCGCAGACGGGTAGGTGAGCTCACTGGATCAACCTGAGAGAATTTGCTGATACTAGCCCGAGTACTAGCAAGAGCAGTGTGCTTCGCTACGCAAAATTTTTTATGTAACTCATATAGCTGTGAATTTCATGAGTAAATACATGTTCGCAACTAAACTAATATAGGTATTGAATAATCGCCGCACTCGAATGATTATTTATGATCCACTGCCAATTAAATATGCATTGTAAATATTGTTTATGGACTAGTTGAAGTGAAACAAACAAATTATAAAGTAGTAAGTAAGCTAACCGGGCGGTCTTATCGCCATTCACAGCGTGTAGTGACAGCAAATTTAAAAAATTTTTTTTGGTCTTATTAGTCGAACAAAAAAATCTGGTGGTACAACTTCTTGTGAGTCCGCACGGGTAGGTACCACCACCCTGATTATTTCTGCCGTGAAGCAGTAATGCGTGTCGGTTTGAAGGGTGGGGCAGCCACTTAGAACTTATATCTCAAGGTCGGTGGCGCATTTACGTTGTAGTTGTCTATGGGCTCCGGTAACCACTTAACACCAGATGGGCTGTGAGCTCGACGACCCATGAAGGCAATAAATAAAAAAACTTTAACGGCATTAACAAAGCAAATTGTATTTGCGAATTCGGGCACGTAGATTAATATTTGGCCTCAGCAATAAGCCCATATCAATGCAACAGTATACACATACGAACTTGTGATTTTGACGAATGTTTTTACTAATTACAGATAAAACTGTTTGCCGCCTACTTGTTCGAGGTCGGTAAACTCCCCAAGTAAACACCGGCGCCGAGGATGCTACACGTAGAAACTATATGAAATTGTCGTTTTTAGTTTTAGTAATCTCTCCGAAACTCTTTATTTTATGAAAACGCTCGTAGCCTGGCGACGGATAAATAGATATAAATAAGCTACTACAGTCAATTTTGTAACCGCGTTTTGGAAACAATACAGTTAAGTCGTGTGGTAGGTAGATCTATTTTTGGCGGTAAAGTATAAGAATGTTAACAATTTAGAAAATAGTCAGGAACTGAATTCTGTAAAAAAAAAATTGTTGACCGTTTTTCTCAATTCGTTGTCTTGGGCATATTACAAAGGATATCGAGATTTGTAACTTTAATGTGGAAGACATGAAGTACATTCCTTTTATTAAGTACAATTTAAAACTTGCATAATATTCATAAAGTACAGGAAGATATCATTTTTTTAAATGTTTCATATAGTTTTGTATTTATTTTATTATGTATACTCATATTACATAATTATTTTTCTTGTATCTTGTAGTCGTCATAATATAAAAGTGTAGTACATACATGTATTTTTGTACGTTTTTTAAATGTGTAATAAACATTTGTACAACGTTTTTTATTTTGTTTTACTTTTTAATATACGATGTCAAAAATCCCAAAGGTTGAATTAATCTTAAATGGATTAGCAAAATATTTACGAGATGAGCAAGTAATTGCGTTTTGATTACTTCATTTTAATAGGACTGAAAATTATATTAATTGAATCGGGCCGCAACAGAGAGGCAGTGAAATACTATTAAACTTATATTTTAATTAATGTACATATTTCAATTGTAGAAGAATTTGAATAATAATGACGTAAGATTTTTCACAAAATAGGGGTTCCTTTAAGGCATTAAAGTTTTGTATCCTGTGCTGATCCCATTACCACTGACGTTTGTGCGTTGGTAGCATTCATTATCTCAACAGTAAAAAAGGAATTACACATTTTCGTTATATTTCAATAGGAATGGAGAGGTAACGCTAAAGCTTAATCAAATGCAGTTTTAAGTATATAGGTAATTACAATGTTAGTAGATTGCTTAGACGTTAATGTAGCAAATTATCTAAACTAGAAGCGGCAGTGATGTAAATGGTTGGAAGTATTCTAAAACAATTTTTTTATTTCATTCGGAAAGATCAAGAGCGTGGTCTCTGCGTCCGCACAGAATTATAAATCAGAAAATTAGAAATAAAGATTTTTGAAAGACCTTTACTGTTCCCTTAAATTTTTCAAATCTTACTGGATTAACATTTCAATTTTAGCTTTGTTATTTCCGTGATCGTTGGATATCCTGACGACTTATCAGTTACCACTAGTGACTGGTAAGTGCTCCTGGATACCGGCTGAGGCGTAGTTATGCTTCTGTTTACCGCAAAATCTATAAGTCTATAAATCTATGAGTCATTTGGAAGGCAAAGCCAAGTTGGCGTCCAAAATGCTGGGAGTCCTCAACAGAGCGAAGCAGTAGTTCACGCCTGGACAAAGACTTTTGCTTTATGACGCACAAGTCCGGCCTCGCGTGGAGTACTGATCCCATCTCTGGGCCGGGGCTCCCAAATACCAGCTTCTTCCATTTGACTTCATACAGAAGAGGGCCGTTTGGATTGTCGATAATCCCATTCTCACGAATCGTTTGGAACCTCTGGATCTGCGGAGAGACTTCGGTTCCCCCTCTGTATTTTGTACCGAATGTTCCATGGAGAGTGCTCTGTGGAATTGTTTGAGATGATCCCCTCACTCCTTTTTATCATCGCACCTCCCGTCATCGGAGCAGAGTTAATCCATGTTATCTGGAACCGCTGCGTTCATCGACAGTGCGTTTCCAGAGGTCTTTTTTGCCACGTTCCATCCGACTATGGAATGAGCTCCCCTCCACGGTGTTTCCCGAGCGCTAAGACATGTCCTTCTTCAAACGAGGCTTGTGGCTTATTCCAAAGTCGGATGATGAGTGACAAAAATATAGTATAGCTATCTATTATAAAAAGAACAGGAATTGGTTCAGTAGGTCCACTCATTATTTCAAATATGCCAACAAAAACAAATCTACTTTATAATACAAGTGTAAATTTGGTACATTATTTCTTATCATGATTGAAAGAAAATGAGCCACAAGGTCACTGGCACGTCAAGGTTTAACTTTCGATTTGAAATGATATTTGTATCACATTATCTTCTTTATCTAAATAGCCTTACAAACTATACTTGCAAGTCACAGCCCGCTTTAGGGCTCAATAGTTGTAAGGACGGTTCAAACCAGATGGTTTTCGCAAAACAATTTAGTTTTGGCGATTTTTTATTGCTATCGAAGGCAAACGATCCTATTCTTGGAACACAACAAAGCCTAATTATTGCTGAGGATCTTTCTGACCTCATTTGAAAACAGATAATATTATTCTTATGTCACAGCGTAGGGGAATTAGCAAGCATGGAGTTGCATAAAACGTGGCCAAAATAATCTCTGGAAAGGCACTGCGGATGATTACCCACTGCCTGAATGATACAACATATATAATACACCTCAGAGCGCAAATAAAACCAGACCTTTCAAAACTTTTTGTGACACCAGGATTATCGATATTCCGAACGACTCTCTTTTGGGGGTAATCAAGTGGAATCCAAGTGTTGCATAGCGCACCTTTGAGAATTGAAGTGATTTAACTAGAAAAATTAAGAAAATGATTTTTATTTTTCAAATGACTTATAAACATGTAATCTATCGGTTTATAAAATTAAATAGTCTCTTTTAGTTAAGGACATACCTACGTACTATTTCGGTCTCTTTTTAATCAAGCGCACACATTAACGTAATATAAATCGAAAAATCAAAAAAAAATACAAATCTTCAATTACATTCTTAGAGTTTATCAAAAAAATTAAATTTTGGTATAGGCCACTTCAATTCTAAAGGTGCTATATTATGTTAGTTAGCTTGGACTCGAGAATTTCGATAACCTTACGGTGCAGCTTCTATTACTATGTAAGTCATTTAATTAAAATAACGCAACATGAATATATTATGTATAAAACGTCATTTCATTAACAGTTAATTGAACTTTTGACAGAAAGTGCTTGAACGAAACCAGAAGATTATTTAGTGCATTATGTTCAGTCAGCTTTATTAACATCATCACGGTCAGAGAATTACCATTGATGTGTGTCGAGTTAATTTTTTTACTACAAAACGTGTGTGAGCGATACAAAGAATAAAAAAAAAATATATTTACCTCCCGTTGTCATCGGGCAGTGCGCAAACGCATACCAGTTTACACTACTAACATAAAAGAGGATGGCGAGTGGCCCTCATTCACTCAGTCAGTCAGCGAAGCTTGCCAGAGCGCACGTTACGTATCGCACGATTTTTTTTAAAGCAAACCGTATCATTATTCATAATAAAATAATACTATATTCTATAACCTTCCAAGTGTTCGACGATTTTACCTAATTCTCAACCAATTTGCTCGCAAGGAGAACAACAGTTACCTGCACACCATTAGAGGACATCATTCGGTGAGTTTCTGCTTTTTATGTCAAACTTTTTAAGTTCTCTTGATTCTAATCGATATTAAATTGTCCGCACATGTACCTGTATTATCTGTGTCATTTTTTTGTAATAAATTAATTTGATTAAAGTTGTGTATGGCTTTAATAAAGAATAAAAAAATAATAAAAAATGATTAATGTTCTAACAACAATATTACTAGTGTTGACATTTAAAACTTGAGGACGACATTGCATTAAGCTGTTTAAAAAAAACTCATAGAAAAACTTGTCGAATTTAGCACACAGAGTTACATATGTTTTGGTGCATGATTACTATCGGCAATGTGCGTCAGACGACTTTCAAATGCAGTTCAAGATATCACGCACACTTTCTCATTTACTATGACGAATTTCTTCTCTTCATTGAACGAAGTGCACCACTAAAGAGAGAACGGAACTTTGTTACAATTGTTTCATTTTCATTCTATGACAGGACAAAATTCAATGATTCGCATAATTGAAGTGGCTTAGCTACAATTTTAATAAAATGAGTTTTATACTTTCAACAACTTATGACGAATGACCTTAAAGTATTAAAATCGAAAAACAAAAAAAAAATCAGTTTTACAATTACATTTTTGGTGTTTACTAAAAAATAAGAATTTGTATTAAGCCACTTCAATTTTAAATGTGCGAATTATAACGGAACTTGGTTACAATTGATCCATTTTCATTGTATGACAGGATCAAGTTCAACAATAAAAAATTATTTGGTTAGTCGTATTTTTTATAGTCGCGAGTGATTGACAAATATACGTCAATCTGATGTGGAGTGGTCACTATCAGAATCTGTCAGGGCCGCTGCGTACTGCTGATGACCCTTTTCAAACATACTTTAAAGAAGAACGTGTTATAGCACTCCGGGAATGTAGCGGAGAGGAGTTCATTCCAGAACCGCATAGTATGCAAATAAGGAATGCTTAAAAAATCTGCACGTATAGACATTTTTTGAAAGATTGGATAACGAATTCCGAAATGGAATGCATGGTTGATTCGCGACTGGTTAAAAATACGTAAAGCTGGTTGTATGCTACTCACCTGTTCTATGTCACAGCTCGTAGGTACGCAAGGTGCCACTCTGGATGCTAGTTTTATTTGGATTCGAGAAAACGGTTCTTTTCACAGAAATATCAATTATACTGATTGTTTTAGAAATTCTATATAATTTGTAAGGAAGCTTAAAAAAATGCGATTGTCATTCTCATGCGACCGATTTTTAATTCGCAAATTATTGATAACGAAAAAACATAAAACAAAGATTAACTATTTGACTGCCATATAGGTCACCAGTGCCCTACGTGATGTACTGAAGTAATAATGTCGATTTGTGTCGCTTAAGGCGCTGGAATATCTGATAGACTCCGGGAAAGATGAATCCGAATATACTGAGAATGAATCTATTAAGACACCTAAAAGACTAAAACATATATTAAAAACAAAAGAAGGCAAAGTTAGGCAATACAGGTGCTTAGTATTTACCAAGAACCTACAGCTCATCTGACGTTAAACGGATACTGAAATCAAAATACACCATAAACATTATTGAGATGTAAGAAACAAATATTTACAAACCATGGCTGAAAGCACGGTTTTTATCACAGTCGCTTACCTAGCGACTTTTTCGTTACTCATGAGTGGTTGGACATGAAAAGCTACGGTGAGTTTCTCAGTGAGAACTTCGTATCATCAAGGTCTTCGATGGGATCTGGGATTACCTTCTATCCAAAATTTCATCGTCATTTCAGTATATCGGAAATACCAAAGACATCATTAGGTTTGGACCGCTAAATACTCTAAAAACAAAGGTTATATGACGGTGTTCGAAAAACCCGAAGCAAATTTTTGAGTTGGATGGTATGTGGGGAGAATGATCTCGGGAAGCGTATTATAATGAGTTTAGTAGCTCCAGATAATACAGTTAAATTCTTAGGTTATGTAAACTAAATTTTTCAGTCCTTCTTAATATGCTCCATGGGAGTAGAGTAAATAACACATAGCGAGCCTGAGCATTGGGCTAGAGAGCCTACTGACTTTCTCGCCGGATCTTCTCAGTGGGTCACGTTTCCGATCTGATGGTAGATTCTGCGAAGCACTGCACTTGCTAGGGCCAGTATTAGCAACACCTCCGGTTTGAGCCCTGAGCTCACCTACACGCTAGGATAACGGTGATATAGCCTCTGAAGTCTATCAGCATAGGTAGGTTAAAAAGGACCGTGGGCCTACCGAGCCAGAGATTGGTATCGACACTTGGCTTTAGATCGTGTTTGCTTTTGTATGGAGACAGATATAACTGGTAGTTAAGTAGTGGCTACCATTTAACAGAATCCCTAAAGTACTTTATAAGTACAGATAAGTACAATTGTGTCGAATGGAAGCAGTATCAAAGTCGTCGTCGATTGCAACTCTATCGCGTTTCTCAAGGCTAGTATTGTCCTTTAATCTGATCATCATGTTTTGATAAGGATGTGCAATATATCCGGCCGCCAGATTGTTTTACTCAGATCGTCTTTCAGGAGAGACTGTGAAAATAAATTCTCAAAATTGGGAGGATTAATAAGATAAGGATAAGATTAAGATAAGGATTAATATTAATATTTCATATTAACCAAGTGAAGATGAAAATTTAGGTTCACTTCGAAGAAAGTTTTCTCATAATGCAAGGGATAGCTTGAGGATGCCGAGAAGATTGCTATTCTTGGGATTTGATTTTAATAGTGGAGAGTTTTAGAGAATTTACAAGGTAGAACCAGATTGATTATAAATATTCCAAGCTCCTTAACAGATTCATTGCTTCAGTCTTGATCTCTCAGCTCAGGGTCGGTTTGTGCTGTTTTATTGATTCTGTGAGCGAGCTGGGACTTCCCGACTCGTTATCTATTGACAAACACTATCGAAGCGGAGTGTGTTTACGATACGATTTCCAGAGATAGTTTTGACACGTACCGTATCTGTAATAAAGGTACTTTTATGGTTTCAAGCGCTATGACGTTTCCTTAGGCCTTAGGCAATCGGTTAACCGACTTCGCGTTTCAACATGAGCAGGGGCGTTCACTTTGTACTCCTGGAGTTCGGTTATCACTTAAATAGACGCACCGTTCCTATGTATTAAAATAAATCTTTCGCTATCAGCAATTTAATCACTAAATTAATTTTGTTGACTGTTTGAAATAGGCGAAATACTCTCATGAAATGCGCTTCTAAGATTCTCTTCGGTTTTTTTTTTTGTAGAATATAACAATTAAAAGATCATTAACACAGTAAATAAAAAATAATACGTTATTCTGCAGGTTTACAAAATACTACAAAAAAAAACAATGTTTAAAGGAGCATGAGTTCATATTGGGCTTTAATACTAAATTTAAAATAGCTGATACTTTTTTTAAGTACTTTCCTTAAACTGCGTGCTCTAAGTAGAAATGTTAAACAGTGACTTAAATACACATAATGTTAAGTTTAGTATACTAAAAATTTAATCTATATATTAATACGTGAAGCACAAACTTTGTACCTCTTTTTACGAAAATTGCGCGGACGGAGGAGTATGAAAATTCCCACACCTATTGAGAATATAGGGAAGGAGTGTATAATGCTGTTTTTTAAATTATGCATTAAAATACATTAAATAAATAAATAAACATTACACCCACTGCCATGTATTTGACACACACACATGTAACTTATATACTCTTTGTTTATTGTGAAACTTTTGTTATTGCTTATAGTCTGTAGTCAAATTGATAATAGACTAATATTGTTTATCTTTAATATTATTTATCTATAGTGTAGTCTTGGCCGATATCTGTGATTATAGAAGTATAGAGCCATAATAATGTTCAAACTGATAATTCCAATTAATTATAGTCGGATTTCGACTACTGCGGGACCACTAGTAATTATTATTCGAGTAACGTTCAAGTTGCACACTGAAGAACTTATGTAAACGTTACGCACCGGTATACACACAGTATTATACAGCCACGGCCCAAAAAGGTCGGCCTCGCTGGTTTTGTAAAAACCAGCCAACTGCAGAGGCGAGGTCGACAAAACAAAGGAAAACTTTTCGAGTGAAATTCGGGTAGCACCTCACGCTTTACATACTCGAAGTTTGTAATTACCTTTTACGCAACGACTCGATTCTGCCCATGGCATTGCTGAAGTCCATGGGCGATGATAACCACTCACAATCAGGTGTGCCGTATGCTCGCCTCCCTATAAGGACAATAAAAAAAAACGCAAGGAATGTGTAAAAAAATCGGTAAAATATAAAATATATCCTTGAGGCCGATCTGGAACTAGCCAAATTAGTAATTAGCTTTATTTAACTACAGGAATACATATACATATATAATTTACGACCATTTTCACGAGAAAATAATCCTTAAATGTTAATTAAGTTCAACGAATTAATTAGCATCGATAGCAGTGCTAACAGTGATATTTTGCTATGTATGTATGTGTACATAAATAGCAGATATAAAATAGTATAACGCGATGGTAAATGTCAAATATCTTTAATAAAGATACGAGACTGGATCAGACTTGTAGAGTAATCAAGGTCACTAAACTCACTAACCAACCATTAGCCACGAGACGAATGAGGTAAACAAACCTATGTATCGACCTAGTCTTAAATCTGAATTTCGTGGGTCATTCATGTGGTGGGCATTAGCTATGTTTCCGATTTTGAACACTACTTAAATAATTCATGTGATTTAAATATTATAGTTTTATAATGGGTTTGTTATTAGTAACAAATGCCGCTTAGTATCATTATCTTCATACAAGACCTGCATAAGTCTCTAAAATAGTTTAGTATAATCAAACAGAGCTTTTTTTTTGATATGGAAGGATCGCGGCTTGTCCAAAAGAAATTCTTTTATTATTATTTAGATGAGCGAACGAGCTCATTGCTCACTTGGTGTTAAGTGGCTACCCGAGTCGATAGACATCAAATAACGTAAATTTCGCTTCTCACCTTAAGACATGAGTTCTGAGTCTCACTTTGTACAGTATAATGGCTGCCCCACTCTTGAATACGAAACGCATTACTGCTTCACGGCAGAAATAGGCGGGGCGCTGTCACTTAACCGTGCGGGCTCTAAAGACACCAATAATTATTCAAATCATAATTTGGGCGGATTTGATGATTATATTATACGTAACGACACGACCCTAGCAAGAGCAGTGCTTTACCGAGTCTACCACCGGATCGAAATCGCGATCCACTGAGAAGATCCGGAGAGAAACTAGATCAAACTCTTCGTCGTAATCGACGAATTCTGGATGAAAGATGCTAACCGGTGCTTCAGGGGCCTAACAGCACTGAAAGTGGACCCAGGGGATCCAACAAGACATGCCTGTGACGGCGGCTTTGCATTGCCCCGTCGCCTCGGTCGGATATGTAATTAATGGCGACCACGACAAGACGACACGACACGATAACCCTGTCGCGCCGCTTTATCAAAGTAGTGTTCTGACGCTTCCTTTAGATACCTATCTACGTGTCGGTCCTAGATTTAGATCGCTGTGCAGATCAACCTTCCTCACATACCACGGTGCTCCGACTTCTATACTGCAGAAACAGGATTGGAGAGTGTTAACGCGTGTACAGACAACGTGAGCAAACACCACACTTACATAGGTCATGATGTCATAGGTTTCTCGAATAAACTTATTGTATCCCCACATTTATTAGCATCACACTGCACATGCTGCAGAAAGATTAAAGGACCCTTAACACTAGAACGCAAGAGCGTTTTGATGCAAAAGAAAGCAGGAAAAATGATGAGAACTTCGATCTACCGGGCTCTGTAGAAGATCTTCCTTTTGTTGTTCCCAGTATAGAATATCAAATATTGGTTTTCAATTTAACTATCGGTAATAAAATTATTGATTTGTGAAGATTTTTCCCCACTAAATTTCTAGTTCTAGAGAAGTATTTGTTTAACAACTTATTTCCCGTGTTACATTATTACATCACCTTTGTGAAGAAGAGTTTCCAAAGAACAATTTGTACCGAGAAAGAAATAATGGTTATGCTTACACAGACTTGAGTAAGTAACCACTTGAATTTTCCAGGAACGTGTTTCGAGTATTTTGTGAATCATTTTTATAAAACTCATATAGAAACGTGATATTTTGGAAATAAATTTGTGTACGAGACTACTGTTTGGTTGATACCATGAAGTATTAAAATTAATATAATTAATTTGGAAATACCCAACAAATTACAAAAATAATTAATTTGCAAAGTAAGAGATTGAACGCATTTTTAACCGAATTCAATAAAGAAGACTTTTCTCAGTTCAACTGTTTTTTCTGTTTCTCAGAACTTTTATCGTGTAGTCCCATTCAAATTATTTTTTAGTAGTACTTTTTTAGTTATCGTTAATGATGCATGTGCATATTAATTGACTTCGATTGCATTGATAATATTCTCATTTTATTTTGTTGAAGTTGCTTTGCTATTTTTTAATCTTGTTTACAATCATAAATTAATAAACTCAGAACAGCTTCACCGATTGAAGTTAGTCAAAATTAAAACCTAGTAATTGATATTTAAATGATCGAAATACGTTTGATGTTGATTCTGACAACTAAACCAGCAAGGAGAAACCAGACGCCTTTATTATATTAATGTTTTCCGAAAAAGGCTATTGACGGATTTTATTCTTAAGCATCATTCGCATTGACACGCTTAACCGTTCCGGCGGTTGTGTAACGTGTGGCAAATGTGTCGAGGATGATGACGTGTCAAACTTTCGCTGTACTGCTCTTGGTGTGGTCGGAAATAAAATCCGCTTGTAATATCGACTGAATACAGCAGTTGTGGACGTGACCTACTCTCTATCCGACACCGGGATTCCCTTCGACGTAGCTGTTCGTACGCAATATTTATTCAGTAACAACCAATTATAATCGGACGCTATTTATTTTCTTTTACAACGTTTAAGATATAATTGAAATTAACTTTTACGGTTTAATCTCGCGTTCATTATTCCCTTTTTCATGTCGCCGACGTTTCGAACGCCTTGCTGTTTTTTGTGTTTATGGACGACTGAGGTATTTATTAATCGTTCTGGTTTAAATTTTCAGGTAACGGCCGTTTATTTTTATATATTGTTTTTAATTGAGATCAGAAATGATAATTATTTGTAAATGTAGCCTTAATCATACTTAAAGAAAAAAAACAACTTTAGTTTTTTGTTTCAATTATCAGATTTTAAAACATACCATCAAATATCGCTGATAGTTATCTACTTACAGTTATATCTAATACATTATACGTAATGTATATGTGATTGAAATTACTGACTATATTCGAGACCTCGATCACTGAGGATCACTTTCAATGGAAACAGCGTGACCGACCGTTGTGGATTGTGGGGTTTTCCCACACTGCGCCAGCGCAACCAATCCAATCAGGGCCATTCCGTCGTGGCTGGACTCGTTCGTAACAAACCGACTCTGACATTTTAATGTTCAGACTTCGTTGAATATGTGAACGAAGCCAATTAGGTTCAAATGAAGCATTTACCGCTGGACGGGTCAGGAAGTTATGATTGATCGGTGTGTGTCAGATGTGTCGTCTCTTTGAGTAGGTCGGTATTTAAACATGCTTGGATCGTTAGCGAATTAAGTTGGTCAGCTATGTTTACTCATACTTCCGTACAAGACAGATAGATGCCAGTCATTTATCGTATCGTTTTATTTATCAAACGTTGATGAGATAAGTGATGTGTTATTGCGCCTGCACGACTCAGTCACCGGTCGGTGGCCCGGCGGCGCGGAGAAAGCGGCGAAATCAACTACCAATCTCTTCGGTAATTTCGACTAGATCAACAATTGTTCTCGTTTAAGAGATTGAAATTAGAACTGCTGTTTTATGTAACTTTATTAGCAAAATTTAATTGTATTTGTATTCTTCAAAATCATTTTTTCTTTTTTTTTATTATATTCCATATTAATCACTTTTAAACATAGTCATCTAAGTATATGGTTGCATTTAATCAGAAATGATGAATATCAAACATTCGTCCACACGTAGTAGAAGTGTTAATTCATTTTCCAAAATCAGCCGTGGTGCAGCCTATTCCTCTCTTTCTGTTGCCAAGCAATCATGCGATCCAATAGTTGATAGTCCAATGTAATCGAGTTTTGCACTCGATGGAACGTGAGCTCCGTCTTAAAACAGGCTGTAAACTAAAGGAGCTGTAACTATACTTGAGACCATAGAACTTATATCACAAGGTGGGTGGCGCATTTACGTTGTAGATGTCTATGGGCTCCAGTAACCACTTAACACCAGGGCTGTGAGCTCATCCACCCATCTAAGCAATAAAAAAATTATTAGTCTTACATATAAATTACAGATAAATTAAAATACATTGTTTGTTTCCATATTTTTGATTATGTTCAATATTGTTACAGAACTACAATGCTGAGGTGTCTAATTGTGGTATTGTTCGTCGTTTCAACGGTTACCAGCCAGTGCTTCTACAAAGATGACTCTTCTAAAAAGCTGAATCCGGAGGCGCGGACCGCTTTGTATAACGGCCAGCTGGGATTCACGTTAAATCTTTTTAATACAATCAACGACGCTGTACCCGATGACAACATATTCTTCTCACCTTTCTCAGTATACCACTCATTGCTACTTGCATATCTCTCATCCGGCGGACAAACTGAAGAAGCTCTGAGGAAATCTTTAGAAATCGAGGATGGATTGGTGAGTCCATTAATTATTTTTTTATTTTTTTTATTGCTTAGATGGGTGAACGAGCTCACAGCCCACCTGGTGTTAAGTGGAGCCCATAGACATCTACAACGTAAATGCACCACCCACCTTGAGATATAAGTTCTAAGGTCTCAAGTATAGTTACAACGGCTGCGCAACCCTTCAAACCGAAACGCATTACTGGTACGTACCCGTGCGGACTCACAAGAGGTCCTACCACCAGTAAGAAATAATGTTATACGAAATAATATGAATGTTCACAATGTGATTTTATTAATTAGTAATCGTTGTTTTTTATTGTTTTTTTTATTTTATTTTATTTGGGAATTTTGCGTAATGATAATTTATAATGGTTTTTTTTACAGGATAAAATAAATTTAATGACTGCGTATAAAGTAGACAAACGAGCTCGCGGTATAAACAACAACAGCGATAGTTATGAGTTTACGAGCGCGAACAAACTGTTCGCAGCTGATGATCTTAATGTGCGACAATGCATGCTTGATCTCTTTGCCGAAGATCTCGAGACTTTGGTAAGTTTTTTTTTTTTTTTTTTTTTTTCTTTAAAACCTTAAACTATGTATCTGTCCGGAACAAACGCCATTAATGATAAGATCGCGCACATTACAAAACATTGTTTTACTGTTTTCAGTATAAATATTTATATTGTGAAGGTGAATACTTTCTATTCACTCAATTTGGGTTAACAAAAGCAGATCTTTGGTGCAAGACATGATAAAAAAAATTGAATTCAGATCCTTGGCATTATATATTTTTATATGAATAATGCCAAGGATCATTGGCATTATATTCATCGATTCTATTATAATTAATGTATACCTTAACATTTTTATTATATTTTATTTACACTAGTCTGTAAATATGAGGAAACTTGACGAGTGAAATCTATCCTGGGCGTTAAAAGTATAATGGGACTCGTGCAAATAATGCGTGTAATATTAATTAAATGTAATTAAATTTAAAACGTAGTAATGATTTCGGTAAACTTCATGTGTTTGACGACCTTCGACACTAACAGGTTCTGTTCATTCGTAAAATTACTAATTTTAAATCAACGGCTTTAAGCTTTTAATATAAATAGTATTATTTGTTGTTTTTTCTCTTTTTCTCGCTGATGCTATAAGTGATTTCTCAACTTACAGAATTTCCGGGAAAATCCTGGCGCTGCCCGTGACTACATCAATAGCTGGGTGTCTCGTGTTACCAAGAACCATATATCTGATTTAATTCCCGCCTCTGGGATATCTCAGACTACTAGACTCGTCCTGGCCAACGCTGCTTACTTTAAAGGTGTTTGGGCGTCTAAATTCCCTGCCGAGAGAACAAGAAAAGAAGCTTTCTTCGTTTCGGAAACCAGACAAACTCTTGTTCCGTTCATGAAACAAAAAGGAACTTTCCATTATAGTAAGTTTCGTTTTAATTTCGACATAGTCTAGCTTCTTGATACTTTTTAATACTTCTACTACTTCTCTTGATACTTGAAGCGCTTAAGAGGTGCGATGTCTAATACATTCGTATCGGTACAAATCGTCTAAGTAGGTGTCAGTTTATTAATTTACCAATTGTTTATTAAGCATTTCAATAATTTACCATTAACGTAGAACACAGTTACTGGTAATCGGAACTAAATTAATTGTCAGCGACAAGTCACATACCGCCATTTGGTCCAAACTAAGATTCCCTGTACTATGGGAACAAGAGACTAATATATACATACTTATATACGCTTAAATATATCCATACATAAATATTAATCACCCAGAAAAAAACAAATAAACCTGTTCATTACAAAAATGTTAGTCCGATGCGGTAATTGAACCCACGAACCTCGGTTCAGCAGTCTGGAACGTTAACTACTGCAACACCCGGTCACCGTCCTCGCTGAACCAGTCGCTTGCGACGAAGGGCTCGACGAGTAAATTAACCCATAGACACAGCTCACTGAGTTTCTCGCCGGATCTTCTCAGTGGGTCGCGTTTCCGATCCGGTGGAAGATTCTGCGAAGCACTGCTCTTGCTAGGGCCCGTGTTAGCAACACTCCCGGTTTGAGCCCCGTGAGCTCACCTACTCGCCCGGTTACGCTGACATAAAACTGCAACACTGAGTCTGTTATTATGCAAGAACATTTACCTGTAAAGAGTTTGTAATCTATATTATGTTTGTAATTTATGTAAATTATGTTCGTAATCTATACTAACTTGTGTGACATAATGTGTTCACAGTGGTGAGCGATGAACTCGGCGCACAGATTTTGGAGCTTCCGTACAAAGGCAGTGACATCAGCATGTACATTCTACTACCGCCTTACTCTATGAAGGAAGGTAAGGATCATTTTTTTCTAACAAGTTGCCCAGTGACCAACCGCATTGCATTTGTCATAAATACTAATTACACTTAATTACACATTACAATGGAAGTTCAAATCAGGTTTAATGGAAAAATTATAAATGCAGAAAATTTCATTAAATTTCGACCAGTAGGTTTTTCGTTATAGGTATATAAACATAAAAAAACAGACAAAAAATTTTGAGCGGTTCATTTTTATTGTCCTTTTATGCTGAAATCGTTCTTAAAGTACAGATATTTAGTAACAAAGAAAAACTATGTATGCTCTTGAAAGATAATTAAAATGTTCGATCACATGTGATAATTTTACTGATAAATAAGATACTTATTTAAATCACTGACGTAAAAGAATACTCTATCTTATAGAAAATGAGGGCTTTAATTAAAGGAATAATTCTTAAAAAAATCTGAATATCAGACTTGCTACTCTTTGCAACTGACCTATTTATTTGAAATGTTATTAGTATTATTAATAGAATATCTAGCAGTTGCATTTAATATAATTTATGTACCTATGTACAGATTTACAAAAGTAAAAAGAGTTAAAGATAAACGCAAGGGCTCTGACTGCCCCATCAGAATATCCACGGAATAGATAAATAAGGTTAGAATAAGGTTAGGAATAGATAAATAACCTTATTTATCTATTCCGTGAGAATATCTATTTCTGATACCGCTAAGTACTGCTAAACATATTTAATGTAAATAAATATACGCCATACATTTAGATGTAATCTTTGTATAATGTGTAACTATAAAGGCGTGAAAAACCGGAATCTAGGAACGAAAACTGGTTCGTAATAACTGTTTGCGATTTAATGTTCTTCTGTATATTTTTTGTAGGAGTGAGTAATATTATCGCTAACTTGACCCCCGAGCGTCTGGCTGCTGTGGTAGAAGAGAGCTATATGGGCAGAGAAGTCATCGTTGAGATTCCTAAGTTTTCCATGGAGAGGTCGCTACCACTTAGAGAAGTAAGCATTTAATGAAATCAATCCTTCATTACGTCTAACAGTACATTTCGATGCAGGATAAGACGAA
Source organism: Bombyx mori (assembly GCF_030269925.1). Classification (NCBI taxonomy): domain Eukaryota; kingdom Metazoa; phylum Arthropoda; class Insecta; order Lepidoptera; family Bombycidae; genus Bombyx; species Bombyx mori. Next base: position 8,758,156 of record NC_085121.1, read on the forward strand.
TCGTTGTACCAGTGAAAATATGACATTGAACTCTTCAGTTTTTTTTTATGTTTGAGAATTTATTGGTGGCCCGGAGGCTTTTCTAGTTTTACCAGGACAGGTGGGTGAGCAAAGGCTCAGCCAGGAGGGACTCTTCAATTATGGTGGTCACTCATATAGTGTCTATGAACTCCGGTACTTAATAATTAAATTCGTCAGTTTAAGTTTCTATTCACAAGTGATCAGAGTAATTTATCGCCAAATGAAAGCATGCCTACGAATAAACTATTCGAATAACACGTATTTCTTAACATTTTTTTCTATAGTACGAAACTTATATGATGCAAATCATATCGATCTATATTCAACACCGACTGTCATCGGAAGATTTGTAAGTAGCTCGTATTAAGAGCTTGTACATATGTCGCAATTGTGACCGACCAATCTGGTTTTTGTTATGAGAAATGCAATTGACAGTGCCACCACAAGTTACCTGTGGAAAGGAGGCATACGCATCTATACTAATATATAAATTTACAGTGGTTTTTACGGATGTTCTGTTATAACTACTGAATCGTGCATCCGATTGACTTCAAACTTAGTATCCCTGTAGAAAATACATGTACTTAATGGATAAGCTAATATTTATATGAGTGTTGGACTTCCCACACCAGTTGCGGGGACGTTAATGATGAGAATCTTTGTGGGGGTGAGAAATAATAATGTTAACTTTAAAAGCCCAGCGAAGCGGACGGATATAGCTAGTTGTCTATAACTATAGCAGTCTAACAAAACTGTGAGACTTCTGCTTTCGACGACGGAATACTTTGCCACATTAATTTTAAAAATATCCGATTTAGTTTTTTGTGAATAGAAGTAGATACTGCAGTCTTTGTTTACTGGTTATTCCTGGTATCGTTTTAGATCATTAGGCTTTATTTTGTGGCGTATAGGCAGACTGAATTCTAATTGACCAATATTAGAAACACAATATAATGAACTTAATTAGTTGAATTTTTGAATATATTTTTTTATCTGTTTGTTTGCAATAAATGTACGTGATTACATGAATGTACATGAAACTCTTCATGTATTCATTTACATAAATAAGAAATAAATTCAGGAGTAATTTCTGGAAATACAGTTTTAGCTGTCACATTAATTGTCATTTTAATTTTATTTCAGATCCTGGAAAAACTTGGGGTCGGAGATCTGTTCAATGGAACAGCTGACTTCAGTACGTTGACAGAGCAACACGGCATTCTGTTCGATGATGCTATACATAAAGCAAAGATTGACGTTAACGAAGAAGGTATCTATTTTATCTATTTTACTAGCTTTTGCCCGCGTCTCCGTCCGCGTAGAACAAAATTATAATTTGCGTAATCACTGGTGGTAGGACCACTTGTGAGTCCGCGCGGGTAGGTACCACCACTCTGCCTATTTCTGCCGTGAAGCAGTAATGCGTTTCGGCTTGAAGGGCGGGGCAGCCGTCGTAACTAAACTTGAGACCTTAGAACTTATATCTCAAGGTGGGTGGCGCATTTACGTTGTGGATGTCTATGGGCTCCAATAACCACTTATAACACCAGGTGGGCTGTGAGCTCGTCCACACATCTAAGCAATAAAAAAAAAAGAACGTAGAAAGTGAAAATATTTTTGAATTATATATTAGAATGTTAAGGAGCTATTTTAGCCCCTATTTTGAAACATTATTTATTGATGCTCCACTTGTATCGGTCCTAGCGTGATGTTATATACCCTATAGCCTTCCTTAATAAATGGGTTATCTAACACTGAAAGAATTTTTCAAATCGGACCAGTAGTTCCTGAGATTAGCGCGTTCAAACAAACAAGCTCTTCAGCTTTATAATATTAGTGTAGATAATAATATATCAATTTCCTTTCATTCTCACGGAATCCTTATTTTCGTTCTAAGGTTGTCTGAAAAAAAATTGGTTTTTACTACAGATATACTCTAGATACTCTATCAGCAGATATTAGATATTTGTTCTATTTTTCTCATCCTTCGTAATATAATATGTTATCAAGTTTTTGAAGGTTTGTAACGAATTGATTCTAATAAGGTGTTTCATCAATAAGCATCTACTCTCGTAAATATCCAGACGAGCTCAGAGCCTGTCCGATGATAAGCGGTTACGTGATTTATTAAACAACATGACGTGAATAAAAAAATTCCCGCGCACGATTGTGATGCTTACATTTTTTCTTGCATAAAAATATATCCAGTTACAACTCGATTTTTTTAACATCGTACAGGACATCTCATCCCACGTGTTACCGCAATTTTACAGGCGGGAGGAAATGTCCTACTTTTCTTCCTTGGTGCACAATGTACTATTGTTTATTGTCAAACTTTTGTTACTGCTTAAGTCTGTGGTCAATTTGAGAATAGGTTAATATTTTTTATCTTTAATATTATTTGTCTATAGAGTAGTCTTGGCGAAATCTCTGACTAAAGAAATATGTAGGATTAAATAAAGTCGAATTTGGAGTACTGCGAGACCACTAGTTCTTATTAAAATGTGACTCCCAGGTACTGTGGCAGCAGCTGCGACCGCCATCTTCGGGTTCCGTTCGTCTCGACCTGCAGAACCGACCCGCTTCGTTGCCAACTTCCCTTTCGTATACGTTCTATACGAACGACCAACCAGTTCTATTTTGTTCATGGGCGTTTACAGGGATCCTAAGAAGTATTGATTGCTTAATGTGTTTGTGTGTATGCGTTAACAGTTTTAATTCGAATATTTTTTGTGTGTAAATTACATATTAACCATATCGAAGCTTGAACGGCAAACGTGACTAAACGACAATAACTGCTTTGTACATAAATGATAGGCAATAACCATATTCGATGTGTAAAAAAAATTAATTTCTAGGTCTATTAAAATCATTTTAATCCTACAGCTAGATTCGTTAAAATAGATTTTTTTTCAGGTATTTTAACTTTAAATTAGTCTACTGTAAAGTTCACGCATTGTCGCTTAATCACGTTTGCCTTTCAAGCGTCGAAATGCATTATCATTTTGACTGATTGATACATATTTTATTATTGTATTTTGGAATGGTCTTCAAAGTTTGTATGTTTTGAATGTATACTAAGTAAAATTTGTTTTAATTTATTTTGGTAACAATTAATGGAGGATAACAGAAAAAGTTTTTTGTTTATGTATTCAAGCGTAACAAAATGAGATGACTAGATTTAATCTTTAGGGTTACATCTTGTCAATTATGTTAATTCGCAGCAAAATCGATTTTCCCAGTTGACAATTGTTATTTTTTTAACGTGTTATGTTGACAATTTGTGTATAGCATTCGTACCATTCGTAGCATTCGTATATAATTGAAGAGAGCTCCAACTACTATTGTTAGTGTTATATCTAGACAGGGATATTTGATATCCATATAGTGATGGACACACATGATCAATTAATCTTGCTTCTGCATCTGTGAATTCGGTAACGTCAAGGAATCACTTCGAGCGCACCTCGTGTATTAAATATCGCCCGACTTGTTTCTTTGCTTGCTTGCCACACAGATTTTTGAACTAAATAAATCTATTTGGTATTCAATTAAAATATTGTGCTTTAACTCTAACATGGAATCTCATTGTTCACCTGTTAAGTGAGAGAAAGAGAGAGGATAGATAGAGAGAAAGAGAAAACGAAATTATTTTGATAGTTTAAATATTTTAGTAAATTATTTGTTAGTATTCGTATTTGTAAATTTTAAAAACTGTCATTGGTTTCCAATTCTCTGATAAACGTAGATTATTGGTTTGTTAACAAAATAGATGTAATGTGAAAAATAATAATGCTAATTTTTATTTAATAAAACCTAACTTAATTATTACTTTTTTATTTATTACCTTTAGTGTTACATACTGCCTATTATACTATCGTTGATTTTTTATTTTATGTGATTCCTTAGTTTAATTTAATATCATTCATCTAAAGTTATTTTAGTTAAAAAGTTGAAAAGGATACGATATTTTTTTCATATTATACTTTAAATCCATGATTGCAGACAACAAAGTGTAGCCTTGACAAAATTATGTAAAACGAATGCACTGCCATGCTAATCAGATCGTGCAATGAATATAAATTTATACTTAGAAAATTTACGCAGTAAAATCCCGTTTATTTTTAAAATAGTATTTGAGTGCATAATTTTAGTAAAATGGCATATGGATATCGATATATGTATATGTTATAAGTCAATGCATATGTTATGTATTGTCAGTATTTTCTACAATCCCTTTTGATGATAATGCTTTCAAAAATTTCAAAATTAAAGTTCATTCATTCAGTTCAAAATTCAATTTGACTGCTAGTGAATATCTTATTGACATATCTAATAATAATATACTTATCCCTGGCATCAAGTCTGTCAATGGAGTCAGTACCTAAAGGATATGATACGATACGACAGGATACCAAGGAAGGATAAGACGACCGGTGCTCGTATCTGTATCGTAGCTGTGCAACTATGTCAGTGTTCAAATCCGGTAGTTTTAAAATTTTTTTTCTAAGGAATACGAACTTAGCAGATGCTCACGAGTGACTTCCAGGATGAAGAAATAGCATTGGGTTTTCAAATAAACGTTTGCATAACTACGCTATTAGTGGTAGGGTTTTGTTGGATTGAGGATTTTGCGTTCCGATTTGAAGTTTTTGGCAGCCATTGTGTAAAACTATTCTTCAAGCTCAAGGTTCAAGCTGAGTGGCAGCATTTAGGTTATAATGTTCAGGGCTCTGGTAACCACTTTAGATCAGATGGACCTAGCGCTCCTTTATTCATCTACACAAGAATAAAATAAATTGTAGTACATGCGTGTAAATAAGATATTGAAAACGAGTTTATTTAGTTTTTACGACGGCACTTTATTTAGTTTTATTATTAGCACATACGATATATATTTTTTCAACTACTCGCATGATCTTTTTTGAAATAAAAATATATTTTATTTCCTTTGCTGCTAGAGTATTTATGTAAATTTATTAGAGGGTTGACAATTGTAAGTTCCTGAAAGACATTTGCAGCGAAATGTTCGTTTGTAATATTGCAAATCGCTTACTACACACTTATTCGGTTTTAGCTCAGAACTACGATGATGCTAATGATGCGTTAACATTAACCTTTGTTTCCAGTTTACGTATCATTTATCATTTCTTTAGTGATGTGCGTTTGGAAAAATTGTGAAATTCAAACGGCAGTATGTTTTCTTTACGCAATTTAAACATTTTGAGTCCGTTTGTCTAAGTGGAAAGACCAATTTTAAATATAAATTTAAAGTAATTTTAAGATCATAGTAGCATATTTACTTCTGTTTTTATTGCCCTTGTAGGCAGACGAGCATTAGGCCCACATGATGGTGAGTGGTCACCGTCGCCCATAAACTTCAGCAATGCCAGGGGCAGAGCCAAGCCGTTGCCTGCCGTAAACGTTAAGTACTAAATAATTTTAACTTTAACTACTTTTACTAATTCTATACGATTCGTTGAAACTAATCATATAAAATTAACCATTCATAAATAAAATTACTCTATCACTCACTCTAGTCAATCTCATCCAAAAAGTCTATACAAAAAACACCGCTCATTTAAAATTCTAATAGTTTTAAAACGGAGAAAAGAGCAATAAAGTTTTGTCAACATTATAGATACATTGAATGGAAATCCGCATATTGTGGAGCTGTGTAATGCGATTATAGATTTAAGATCATTTTAAGATCGAATAAAAGTTGCCATCGGTGATCACAATCACATACATAGGTATATTCAGCAATGTAACTAACTATATTGGCGTAATGGACCATGTTTGTGTATCAGATCGGCAAATGAAATAAACGGCATAAGTATTTATTTACAAATATTTTATGTTATAATAAAATCAGCTTCATATGTGACTGTTTTCCTGCTATTACTCGATTATGTTTTCGATATACGAACGTTGGCTTGTGTTTATGAAAGAAGAAAAATGTAAAACAAGTAAATTTTCTAGTGCTTAAGAAAATATGTACAAGTAAGTACATTTACAACGTCGTACAACTGGTTTATGTTTGTGTCGAGCGAGTATACAAGTACGAAATTGTATCGGTGTGATAACTGGAAAATCATCTCTAATTTATGATGATTGACGGCCCATCACGCAGAGAAAGTTAAGCGCCTTGAAATATTCACATGTCGGTTTACATTAAGTGTTCACTATAGCACTATGCCTTCTCTCATCTGTTTTCTTCAACGTTCAAGAGCTCACGAAAAATTCTAGGTATGTAGCATAATCATATTGTGCTTATGAGCATATTGGTTGTATTTTATTGGCACTCGAGCGCGCATATAAGCGTAGACCGGTCACATAGTAAGGTCGGCTACTTCACTTCCGTTATTCTGCTCGGTTTCTTGAACTCATAACTTTGACTTGTAATATAATTATAAGGTAATATCACTTTTTACTGGCCGCAATTTTACTTTATCGATTTCCTATTGATGCAGTCATACAAGTCTCGTGCACCTTGCATTGTATACTTACATATTGTTATGATTCTGTCTATAAAGGCCGCGACCAAGCAGCAAGACAATACATAACCAAGACTACTCTACCAGGAATGTAAGACTGAGAAGAAGACGAATCCATAAATCGTTTTCAATTTTGCGGCCAAAATAGTAACGATTTCATGAATTTAAACTTTCTGTAATTTTCCATTTTTATATATATACCTATATATGTATAGGCTTATTCAGAATTAAAAATGCTTCATCACAATCAAGTCAATCACTCATTTATTGATAATACTATTATATAATCTTCATTTATTTTTACATTTTACGCATTTCATAACGCCAACAAGGATGACAATTTAAATAGGAACTTTTTTAAAAAGCTTAGAAATAGTACTTCTTTTGTTTTTAATAATGTTCTAATATCCACTTAGTTTTCCTTTATTATTGTATTATACTGATTAATTAAACAAAACTGCCGAATTTCAACACGCATTACTGGAAAAATAGCAAACACGGTAGAATTTGAATTTAGAACCAGTGATACGAATGAGATTTTGAGTAGTTTTTAATGTATTATAACTCCTAATATATCATTGTTTACGAATATATAGTTATAGGATCACGTGGCTGTTGTCATGACAACAAATTTTCTGTACTTATAATTACGGCAACATTAAGGTTATGAGAATTAGATCAAATAATTCGCTTTTGGCCCCAAATTTGTAAAACGAACTGAATACGGTTAAGAGCATTGGAATAAAACTCCCTAAATAGATTGTATTGTTTAGGATGATGATCGATGACATTTCACGAAATCACGACTTAGTTGATGTTAAACGATTATCAGAGATCCTAGAACGTATCAAGTTTTATTGTTTCATTATCCTGCGTATCGCCAGTAGCCTCGGGGGGCTATTCTGGCTTCACCGTAACTGGTGGGCGAGTTGACGGGTTTTATCATTCTTCTACCCTTCTTCCAGTCACATGAGGTCGGCGCAACATGTTTTCTCCTACCATACTCCTCTATCATACACCATTTCTTCGCTCACTTCCCTCTTACACATATCGTCTTTCACGCAATTCATCCATTTCTTCTTAGGTCTACCTCTTCCTCTGTAGCCTTCCACATTCATAGTTAAAGCTCACTTATTAACCTCATTGTCTTTTCGTCTCATCACATCTCCATCATACCATCTCAAATGCGCACTTCTTAACTTCTTTATCAAAGGTGCCACTTTCAGACTTCCTCTAACAGGTCATCAGTAATACAGATCTTTGAACCTAGTACAGACTTCAGCTCTTTCAAAGGCTTACAAAATAAATTATAAGGTTAATTTCCATTTGTATTTGTGCCTTAATACACGCAATACATGCATACACAATACACAGTTACATCGTATTTAATTCTAACATTTAGGATCCATTAATAAGTTTTTAATAAATTTAACATATTAATTCCGTATTCTATCCATTCTCAGTCTTAGTCTGAAAGAATTTGCTAATATTGGCCCTAGCAAAAGCAGTGTTTCGCTGAATCTACCACCGGATTGGAATCACGACTCGCTGAGTGAGCCTCTCAGCGATAATGCCACCGACCCTGAAGCACAAGGCTAAAGTCATAGTAGTGCAAAGGATTATGACTGTCCTACCTTTTAAAGGTGTGATCATTCCACTTCAGGGATAGAATGAGGGTGTTTACCCGTGTGGACTTAGCAATTTTGAAAGAGTTTTTTGTTAACAAAACACTGTCAGGGGACTACTCCCTAATGCAGTAGATACAGTTTATTTTTAATCAACATTTTCTTATCATCACTGTTGTAAAATGGCACGCTGTAGATTACAGAAGGAGCGTACACTAGGGGAAATTACAGACGAACGGAGATTTCTCGCGTCGGAGTCCAAGATGTCTTTCGGATTGCTAAGCCACCGCATAAAGCAAGTATGGTAAATTATTTATTTTTTTATTTACCTTTCTCTAACGTAGAGATTTTGTGTGTGTGGTTTCAATTGTGACCCAGTTTGATAAAAAGACTTACGATATTTTACCTTAGCGGTCGTTAATATCTCAAGCGGTTTGCAATTGTGAAATATCCAAATATATTTTTCGTTCAAGGGGACAATGAGCATTATTGTGCGCTAATTCGTTACTTGCAGATATTTTCAACAATAAATTAAGCGAACGTATAAAAACTGCATGCTTTGCTGCATTTTTATTTAAAAATAATTTCACTTTCAACAGCCATGTCGACGACTTGTTCGATGAATAATATTTAGAAATTAAATTATTTAGCTGTCAAGTTGAATTTTTCGGTTTTTGTTTACTCCGAAAGGCTTCTGGGCTTCTATTAAAAGTTCATTCTTGTGGCAATTAGTAAAATGATAACTAGGGTCCTTAAGCATCACAATGTGAATGGTCCCCCATATTAAGACACGAGATCGAAGTCTCCATTTTGTTGTATAAGGGTTGTTTCGCGGTAGATATAGGCAAGGTTGTCGTCAACAGAGCAATCCAGGATTCTCCGACATTTTGGACACGTGTCGCGACGGCCAGCGGAGTCTATCGAAAAACTTGTTCAGGGTAGGGTCAATGGTAAAAGATCTCGTGAACGAAGCCCCATGCGTTGGACTGATCAGGTAAACGTCCTTACCAAAACTCCACTTAACGAGTGCGTGCGTCAAACATCAGTTCGCGAATTACCGAAAACAGCTGTCAAGGCCTTAATAAACAAGGATTCCACATGACCACGACTGCTCTGCGAAAAGTAACTGACTATGATGATGACGATAGGTAAGAAGGTGTTACGTCCCAGCTCGGGTGCTTACACTCACCAGCAAACTAAAG